>NC_073720.1:42614036-43214036 GCF_023634085.1 Falco cherrug | reverse complement strand
AGAATATAAGGTTAATTTTTATTTTATTTGTGGGTATCAGGGTGCACCTGCTGGTCAGCTTTTGCTAGGTCTGTCTGAAATGTGTGAAGCTCAGTTTCTGCACAAATGTCACTTTGGATGCAATTAAAAACCTCTGCAGTAGCTGCAAAAGTTAAGTGCTGTCTTTCCAGAAAAATATATCCTTCAGTCTTTGGCAGCTGCAGCATTTCCTGTCAGTTCATCATAACTTATTGCAAATATGAAAGCATTATTATTCTCATTAAATACAAAATATAGTTTAAAAGCCATTCACAACTAACTTCTAAAATGCAACCAGTCTGTCTTACCCTTACAGGTATTTATCTGCACTACAGATGTTGGAATCGTGCTATAGTAATTCATAACGTCTATTGTTAAATTATTTAGTTTTACAGGTTGTACACCACTTTTTCAAAATGGCAGCTCTCAAGGTCAGAATATTTTACAGCGTTATGATGTAGATACTTTAAGCAGTATCTCTAATACTATATAGTACAGAAGTCCATGAGCGAATTTGTTTTAAAAGACTATATTTTATTTAAATGCCATGATTTTAAAAAAGTTTATCATGAAAGTAAGAATTATTCTAAACATCTTTGATACTGTTGCAGTGAATCATATAACAAATAGTTGGTTAATTAAGAGCAAAACTTTTTCTGTTGTTCTGGATTGCTTGTGAACAGTTACTCTTCCCCCCTCTCTCCAAATCCATTTATTCAAAATTATCCACCAGATCATCTTAGTTTTACTTTGACAGTTATCATTTAATGATGACTATTTGAAACTAGATCTGTCTTAATTTCTGCTGAAGACAGTCATATGATATACTTTTCCTCCCTGATCAGATAAGCAAATGTGATGGCACATTTGTGTTAAAAAAACCCTCGCAGCAGTCAGCAGAGCACATTATGTTAATTGTCAAATAGCTATAAAGTGGTATGAAATATAATATGAATATATCTAAAAGGTTTTAGCCCCATGGTATAGTCAGCTAAAGCACTTAGACCTTATCACAGCTAAAGCCTAACAATGCAGCTGAGTGAGTAGCAGTTCTTTGGGTTTCAGAAGTCATGTGCCTTAGGAGGATCAACCTTTTTGTATTTACTTGAAGTTTACTAATACATGAACATCAGTACACTCACTTTGTTAAAGATTTGTGAGCGAAACTGATACATGACAATTTGTGGAAGAAGTTTCACTGTAGAACAATAACAACACACTGTAAAGAGTTATATTTGTAGTCTTCTCTAGTTATGTAAATGTTGAAGATCTGCAAGATAATGCACATATCTAGAGGGTATAGTAAGACCGTTAATGGATTTGGGCTTATAAGAACATAATTTTTTTCTTTATGTTTTGGAGACAGGTGGGAGGGAACCTAGTTTTAATGACCTTTTAGAGAAGAGAACATCCAATAGAATTAATCTTTTTTTTGTTTCCTTCTGATCTTATACTGTGTTGCTGAGATTAACTGTCTTTTCTGTAATTGTATGATGAGAAAAGAGGATCTCTTAAATTGGTAGAAACTCTGGCAGATGTTTTTTCAAGTCTTTTTTCTAAGACTCTGAGAAAATCTGTCTGCCTTTCAATATTAACAAGAACAGTATTTTATTTCACATTCTAGAAGAATTAGTGTGGCTTTTTAACTTCATGGGTTTTTTATTGTTTGTTTTACTTTTCAGCTCTGAGTCATGTAACCTTTAATCTCCTTTGGTTTAAAAAACCCAGGAATTTCCTTTAACACTTTCCTATTTAGAAGATTCTTGAGGGATGCTTCACTATACACTTCTTCTTGTCCAGCTCTCCATTTTTTTATTGCAATATTGTTTGGTCGTACATTTTAATAAATAATTATTTAATGTTTTTGAATGCACTTATTTTACTTCTCACATGACAGAGGCTTAAGTGGAGAAAGGTCAAATTAGTGGTGTTCCCATTTATTCAGCATTTAAATTTGAACTATTTTGAAAGTACTATAGACTCAGGAAGTAAATTCTAATAAGATTATAATCTTGAATGTTATTCTGACCTTTTATAAATAAAAAGGCCTACATGAGCCAGTTTTCTACCCTAGTAAAAACACCATAACTGTTCTCTGGCACTGAGGTCAGTGGGCATGGCAGTGTCCACTTCATTGTTATTAAATTGGATTTACCTTCCAAAACGGGGTGACCACATTAAAACTGACTTACCCTATCTCCTAAACAGTGTTCTTTAGGCCACAGAAATAATTTGGGAGATACTAGTATTCCTGCATCCAATGCTGGGGGATTGTTCTAAATAATGTAACAGTGTAGGTGGTTGAGTTTCAATGCCTTTGCCTGAGATCTGGCACTTTTGAAATTATTAGTTGTAGTCAAAGGGACTAAGAGACACCTTTCAAACCTGCTTCCAATGGGGCATTGACAAGTTCTGTTTTCCCCAGGAAAATTGCTCAAAAGCCTGAAGTTGTGAGCATGTCCAATAGCCCTGTGGGCACTGAGCAGCTCAACAGCCAACATCTTGGAATCCAGAAACGAGACATTCTTCCCTCATTCTTTAAAGACCTGCTCTGATGTCAGTATGCAGAGTTTGCCTAACATAAACAGGAGAAGGTTTCACATGATGAAACAGTCACAGCCACTTTTGCCCAAGATAAAACAGAAGGAAGTACTGATTACATTTGTCTTCGTTATAGAGCAACCTGAAAGTAAGAGCATTACACAAAATCTTGGGAGATGGATTCAGTCTTCCTCTCTGTCTGAACAGTTTCAGATATTTCTTGTTCAATACAAGAAACCCTGTCCTTTAAACTGTCATTACAGTTGTTCAAGTGACTGATTACATACCATTTAGCCAGAATCTGTGAACATAATATAAGATTTTTCAGACCAGACAGAGAGAAATGGAGGATGGATCAGTGATCAACTAGCGTAGGGAAATCTGGTGTCCAGCATCTGCTCCAAAGACCGTTTTGACTAGTTATAAGGCACTGTAAAACACAGGTACTTGGAGCAGTGGCTTTAAGTAGCTGGATGCTCATCAACTCCATCAACTGTCCCCACTAATTTTGTGGTTAGGATACTTGAATGAGGAAAAAGATAGGTAACATTAATTTACTTTAGGCAGGGCAGTGAATTAAACTTGATTCTCCTGCTTCTGGGGAAATGTTCCAACACACTGAGCGAGAAAGGGAGGTAGGAAGAGGGTGAAACAGTGATCTTCCTGTCTGCAGGGAAAACCTGGACCTCGCTGTATCATTGAAAAAGCTTTGACACCAGTCAAAGCTAATCCTAACTGGAAGGCGCTATGTCTGTTTGACCAAACATTGTTCGCCTCTATCTTGAAAAGAACACATCAATCCTCTGTCTTATGCATTGCTTATTGTTAACTAGATTTGCACATAGGAATTGCATTTTGAGATGGCCATTTCTTTAAGAACAGAGAAGGTTCATCAGTAGTTGTAATTTGCTTTTGACTATTAGAATTGGAAAAGGTATCAAACATAACGAAGGCTTATGTACCTACTAGCTTGTATATCTTTCAGTTAATAAAGATGCTACCTTAAACTAGAAAGCATATTTTCCTTATCTCTTTAGAATATTTTTTCCATTACGGCACTACCAGTGGCTCTTTTCATGGCTTCTGTGGGAAACTTAGGAGCCTGATCAATATGGATTTCACCATGTGTGACCATGCATGAAAGAGTATTTAGCTCATGATGAAATTAAAACTCTTAATAATGAGCAATGTGTAACAATTTAATGCAATAAATGACTTGTCCATCAACATACTACTTCTCTGTGCATAGAAGATAACTTTTTCTTTTCAGTTCTTTTCATGAATGGACTCAAGAGAATTTTGCTTTAGATAACTTTTTTACAGCTATGGAGAAAGAAATAATAAGAAATTAAGCAGTGATCTGGTGTTCCTTCCACAGAACAACACAGTTACTTCTTGTTGTAGCAATCCAGCCTTACCACAAGAAAATAATGCAAAATGGATCTAGCAGCTTGGATTTCTTTGAGCCTAATGGGACTGAAAAGACAAGGGAAGGAAAGCCTCTGTTTTCTAGGGTGGTTGTGGAACTTTGCATGTCAGCCTCATTTGCCCTTCTGGTTTTGAGTAAGTGTTACTTCGATACCTGAAGGTGGAATTTAGGCTTTGGTGACTTCTTTTGCATATCACTCAGCCAATTCTGCATTTGTATTCTTGTCATTAAAAATCACAGTATTTGTTAGGATTCCTAACAAACACCTTAAAAATAGGACTGAATAAAAAAATGATGAAAATATGATGAAAAACATTTCCTGTAAAAAATTAAATTTACAAGTATTTATTGGTAGCTGCTTACGTTATTCAAAACCATTACAGATTTTTAGAATTAGCAACATGACAGCATGTCTTTACAACAGTCTTTTCCTTATTTCTGGGGTTGGAATATGGTTGCTAGAGCAGCATGAGGATGACTGCTAATGCCTTCAAACTAGTTCCAGCAGGCATTATTGGTCATTTCAGCATCACGCTGGCTATTTTGTTGATCACACAGACAAGTTTTTAAAAAGGATGTCAAATGTCCATAACTCCTTTGCTGCCAATACTTAACAATTTCTGTAAAAGCACCTTGGTTACTTCACTATTCTTTTATTAATGTTCCATTTTCTCTGTTGCAGGCTGAAGATGCTTCATCTGAATGGTTTCCACTTCAGCCATGGTCTGGAGTCCATTAAAGAAATCAATGAAACCGTAAAAGTCTTTCATAACCTCACTGCTAACATTTCAGTTGAATGAAAAATTTGGTGTATCCTGAGAGACGTTTTTGGCTTTTAAATGTATCTCTGCTTTGACAAAGAGCTTTTATGTCACTTTGTGTCTCATTTTTTGGTAAAGTGAAAGCATAAAATTATGGGGTTTTTTGCAATATTATGCAAGTTTCTTTATTTCTTTGCTTTGGACTCAGTTTTAAAGATATAGGTTATGCCTTTTCCCCTTCAGAGGTTATAAAGATGTAATATATTGGAGAAGTACAGTCTACATAGATGCCTGTTAAAACACATTACCCTTAGTTTTTAACTGAAGAGAATAGTGAGTCACATTCAGAAGCACTACAAATTATACAGCAGGGAATGAAAGTATGTAGCAATGATCTAAATGCCAGACTTGGCATTTAAGTATGTGCACCTATCCTATATGCTTCACACAAGGTGCATGCCTGGACATAACTGAGTGAACAGCTGAAAATGCCATCAAAGTCATAAAAAGTGCAAATGAAGGCACAGTAGAGAAAGGCAGGGAAGGGAAATGGAGGGGGGAAGGACCACTACCATGGCCCATCTGCTGGAGACCTCCCAGAGCCACTCCACTCTGCATGCCACCCTCTCACCATGTCCTTCACCTGCCTGCTTCCCTTCCTGATGGTAGGGGGAGGGCGAGGTTCATGAACAGGTACAGGTACAAAAGGAAGAGATGGAGCTCCAGGCTGGGATTGTGATGTTTTGAGATATACGGTGGCTTGCAGAGGTGGTAAAGTTTGTGTCAGTGAATGGAGAAATTGAGGTAGGTTTAATTAATTAGTTTTCATGTTGCTGTGGCCAGTACTATACATGTGTGTAATATTGACTGTTTTCAATAAGATGTTTCTATATTACTGGTCAATTCTATCTTACTTTCCAAGTAAACTGCACAATTTGTGCTAAATTTGTTAAACTGTCCAAATGTAAAACAGACAAAGGTGAATAAGAGAGTTATTGCAACCATAGGGGAATCCATTCACATTCTTAATCATATGTAATATTGGGAAGATTAGTTAATATATGCAATATATTAACTATATTAACTATAGGAAATAGATACTCTGTCTTCAGAGTAAGGTCTGAATAGTGTGCATTAAATTGTAAATAATGCCTAAGGCCACATAAAATAATGAGAAACAAACTACTGAACAATTCTTCCAGTTTATGTTCTATTTCTTAACTTCAAAATACTTGGTATTCCAAGCAAAAGTCTTCCTTTAGCATGTATGTAAGAGTCCTAAAACAGTATATAGAGAGGTATAGGAAGAAGGCTGCTATTTCAGGCATGGGATCTGCCTGGAGCACACCATTCCAACTTCTCTGCGCTTTTGCACAGGTCTGCAAAACTACTCTCAGAGACCACGTGTATTCAAATAGTATTTAAAAGTTCTGTAGCTTATCCCACTAGCCAGCTCAGCTTCTCTGCTCCTGTGCGTCCTGGGGCAATGCACAGTCTTGATGTCATGTGGTGCCACACATAACCTGTCTCTTCTCATCGATCAGCTCCATTTAACCTCCGCCGCTGTAACAACATCAAAACCCACCTTTTCCCACTTAGTATAATAGGACACTTTAGTAGTGATACAATTTATCTCTTCTTGTTCCTGTGTTCTCCTAGGCCTCCTTGAAGTTCAGGAGCATGATTTTGCGCTCAGTTCTGCTTCTGCAGCCGAGCAGGTACTCTGGCCAGCTTGTCTGTTTCATGCCACAGGGAAGTAAAACAGAAAAACTGAAAATTGCACGTGGAGTCTATCAGTATCTGTAGTTTTGGTATCTTACTTAGGAATTTAGAACTTCTCCACGCTACTAGACCACAGAAACAGTGCTTTGGTTTTGCATATTAATTTAGAGCTGCATTTGAAGGGACAGGTCCTTCTAAGAATGGGCATAATTTCAGATAGAAATTTCAGAACAAACCACCGTTTTGCCATTGCCTGCTGGCAATCCTGCCCTGATGACTCACTCTTAGGCTTCATAAAATAAATGCCCTTTTATTTATCTCTCTGCTGTTTTGTTGGGACCATTTGACTGAACCATGTCCTGCCAAGCAAACACTGGTTGCATGGCATTGTGTAACACTGCAGGCATCATCTGTTTTGCAGGATGTACCTATGGCACGGCAGTGCTAAATGACACACTATACCTCAAGCCAGTGCCTGAGATGTGCATGACAAAACTCCTGTAACAGTGGAAATAAGGGAGATACCAAAGAGGATACACAAGGGACTACATGCATATAAAAGCAGAAATATGGCCTGTCTAGGCACTGCATTGGAAAATAATTGCAAGACTTTTACATGGCTGGATTCAAAACTGAATATTAATGTGAAGATTTCCATTTGTTTTCAATCTTCCTTATTATTTACTTGTATCACATATAAACTTTTCAAAGAAAATAAAGATTCAGACCTTTGCAGCAGGATGGTCAAACCCCAAGCCATATTAAAACAGGATTGAATAGAAAAGTTTGTGAAAAGTTGATGTTAGATCTCAGAGAAAAATAAAAGATGTGTGCTGTACGTTCAAAGCCTATGCCCTCTGCTTAGCAGTCAAAAGTAGCCACTGCCACAAGAGAGACACACAACAGAGTGAAAAAGAGAGTGGGCAGGATAAGGATTATTGACAAACATAAATTCATAAACCTGCAGCCACAAGAGGAAATAAGAAGGTGACCACATTGATTTGAGTGGGAACTCCCTGCTGGTCTTGTGAGACACATTCAGCCCTGGATGAGGGTCTTCCAAGTTCAGCTCAGGAGCTTGTCCATACTGAAAGCCAAATGTCCTCACTCATCTGAACAGAGAGCTGGTGTATGTAAGCAAGACAAGTTTGTTCCTTTTGATTGCTTCATCAGTGCCATAAGGGCTTCACGATACTCTTTGGGTACAAAAAATTGGTGGGCAAATGAGAAACCATGGAACAGAAAAAACACTTTTGTTAAATTAACTCTGCTTTACAAATACACTGGTTTCTGCTAGACTCAGAACATGATGATGATACCACTTTGCTACTCTTAGTAGTTCTACAATTGTGTAATAGAAATGTAGTGACAAGAATGTGTAAAATAATAAATGGAAGTCCTTCAGATATCTGATATTTTAAAGCTAGAATTTATATTCCAAATTTCTTAACAGCTATACGTCTCTAGAATATCATGGAATATTTCAGAAAAAAAAAAATTATTGACTAGATTGTTGGCAGGATTATAGACTGAGCCTGTCTAAGCCTGAAAAGACAGCAATCAAAAACTGTAAAATAATGATAATTTCCTTTGAGGGCATTCCACACCTTTTAGGCAGAGGAGTATTTTAGAGTTCCCACTTTCAGTATGTGATTTATTCTGAGGAGAGGTCAGCTGCACTACCTGTGCTTTGCTGGTCAGCTGCACTACCTGTGCTTTGCTGGATCACGTACTTAGCCCTGGGCTATGTTTCTGTCAATAAGAAAACACTGTTTTGATAGTTGGATTTGTATTCTGTTTAACTCTAGCACAGCTTTGGCATACATAATTTACATTTGCAGTTAGACATAAACAAGAATAAGTGCAGGGAAGTGGAAAAAAAAAAAAAAGTTAAACCTTAACTGCTTCCAGTGAAGTTTGGGTTAGGTGTCCAACTCCTGTCAATATATATATATATTATATAGAGAGCACTGAAAATCTGGCTCCTTTGGTTATTGATTTCAATGTAGCTTTCACATTTTCTGTTTAAACCGGTATTTTTACAATGTAATTTCTAAATTACTAGTGATGGGACAGCAGTGAGCGCGTACTCGTAGTCAGCAAGAATTAATCTAGTGAAACTTTGGGTCATCCTGGGATCTTTGTCGTCCGTGAACGTAACATGTATTTTTGTTGTGCCGGACAACAGAGATGAGGTTTAACGCCTTACGGTGGCCGCACAGCGCTGGGGCTCCCCCCGAGCGCTGCAGGGGGCGGTACGTGTCTGCAACCTGCGCTGGGCTGCGGGGCGCCGGGGGGACACCCTGCCCGGCGGCGGGGCGGCGGCGCAGCCCGGGGCAGGGGGCCGGCACCTGCCGGCGCCGGGTCGGGGCCCTCCTGCTGCCTCCCGGGGGCGCGGCGGGCCGGCCCCTGTGCCGCCCGGCACGGCCCGGCGCCTGCCACAGCCGAGAGCCGCCACCTGCGGCCCGCCCCTCGCCTCCCGGCCGCGCCCGGCCCCGCGGGGCGCCGGGGCGGAGTAGGGCCCATCCCACCCCGCCGAGCCGGCGGCGCAGCTGTGCCCGAGCCACGTTCCGTCCCGTCCCGGCAGCGGGCAGAGCACCCGCGCCCCGGCCCTGGCCGATGGATCGCGAGGCGGCGGGGGACGAGCTGTCCCGCTTGCGCGCCCTCTTCTTGGCCTGCGACGCCAGCGGCTCGGGCCGCATCGAGCGGGAGGACTTCGCGGCGCTCTGCGCCGAGCTGCGGGTGCGGCCGGCCGAGGCCGAGGCCATCTTCCAGCGCCTCGACAGCGACCGCGACGGGGCCATCACCTTCCCGGAGTTCGCCCGTGGCTTCCGCGGCGCCACCCGGCGGCGGCCCGGCGGCGGCGGCGAGTCGGGGGGCGAGGAGGAGGAGGCGGCGGCGGCATGGGCTGCCGCGGGGCTGGAGCAGCCGTGGAGGGACTTCGAGGTGCGGCTCGGGGACGAGGCGAGGTACATCCCCAGGTGAGGCTCGGGCCCGCCGGCGCCGCCGCTTGCACCCGCGCCGACCCCGGCGCGGCGGCGGTGGGAGCGGGGCCGCGGCCGCAGGGGACCGGGGCTGAGCCTGCCGGCGCCCAGCCGCCCCCGCTGCCCCGCGGAGGCGGAGCGGCGTCCTGGCTGCAGCTTGCTGCCGGCGCTCACGCAATGTCGGAGTTCAGCCGGACCCCTCGCTCGCTGAACTTAACTTGCGGGTGGATGGGGCCGTCCCCACAGCTCCTTCCCGGTTTTGGGGGTTTCCAGCTCTTCTTCCAGGGTGCAGCCGCTTGCTCGCTTCCTCAGCGCGGCCGTGCCGGGGACCCACCCACGTGGGAAAAGTCCGGCCGGTGGGACCCACGGGACGCCAAGTGTGGCCAGTTCCGTGAATGACACTTTTGCTGCCCGCCTGCAGCTCTCCTGCACCGTTGTCCTCCTTTTCCTGGCGGAGGCAGACCAAGCCACCCCTCTGCCCGCAGGTTAGCCGTGTGCCGAGGCTCGGCTCCCGGCGGAGGAGCTGGCCGAGCCCGTGGGGGTCTTTGCCCTCCCAGTCAGCTGGGTGAAGAGAACTGATGGCAGCTTGGTTTGGGATGGAACCGGATTACCACGGGTCTGTCAGTACCGAGCTGGTTCCAGTTCACAGAGGCACATTTTGGTCGTTTGGAATAATCTATTCAAAGATTACTGGTAGCACTAAAGGTACTCTAAATCGATATGAAAATGTTGGCCATAAAAAGTACAGAGTGATTCTGCTTCGTGTAGAAGTTGTAACTTAAGATGGAAAACAAACAATCCGAGTTTAAGGGCTTGGGAGCTAACTGAGAGGCTGTTGATAAAACCTCATACGTGAGTATATCCAGTGAGACTGTGTAAAGTTGCAGCCGATCCTGGCTATGAGGTATACAGAAGCTAATAAAGAGCACACTAGTTTTGGTGTGATTTTTCTAACAATTGAGTTGAACGTGCAATATGTTGTTTTACGAGAGCATGTATTAAATCTTTGGCAAATTGTTATCACACCAGTCTCCATATAGTGCACCTTCAATTCTTATTTACCCCAGTAATCTGGTTCTAGCCACTTTGAAAAAATGAGTTCAGATTGTGAGATGAAAAGTTTCTTCAGAGAAATTTTCAGTTACTCAACCTGCTACTCATGCACAACTGGATTAAACTGTTCTTTTCTCTTTGGGCTGGAAGGATAAGAAACATTAGTTAGTCTTACTGGATTGCTCCATTTCAGGCATATCAAAAACTTCATGCAGGTCTCTCTTACCTAGTTCATGATGCCTTCCTTGCTACATACTTGCTTTCTAGAGGAAGAGAACAACAAAAGTGCTGTTTGAAAACTTGCAGAAGCAATTAGTAACTTAACCTAAATCTAACAGAAACTCAACAGGAGATGGAAAAAACCTGACTCATAAAGAGTAGTGGCTTGTGAAAGCATCCTTTTGGTAATAAGCCTATCTCAGTATCTTGGTTACTATGTTGTAGCAGCAGTTTGATATAGTCCAGTTGTTTGTCTAAGAGGGTGGTAGGAAGAAATGGAAATAGCTTTCATTGGCTTGACAGTGCAGACGTGTCCTTTAGTTTTGTTAAATTCATTATGACACAATGTCATTTGATTAATTTCTTATGTATAAAAATTGCAAACAGACCTAGATTTTGATAGCTAAATACATGTGTATCAGGTGGGCAGTAACTTGATGTAAATGCTTCCTATTCATGTTCAGCTTTATAAATAGCTTTGAACATCCTTGTAGTTGGCTGTATTTATTAGGTGTGTGCCAACGTCAGCTGAAGAACAGTGTGCCCTTTGTTTTCTTGTTCTTTTTCCTGTCCTGAAGTGCTAGTAGCAGATCTGTGTTAAAGCTCAACTTTTTTCCATTTGTGGCCCGCATGTCTTTTTGTTGAAATGTATGTGTAAGTTTTCTTTCATGTGAGTTGTCCCACTGAAATTATTAGGACCACTTGTGTAAGTAATGAATTTATTGTAATTGTTTGAGGAGTCTGGGCATAGGAGAGTTTTTAAGCAACAGAATGTAGCAAAGCCATGTAAAGTACAAGCTGGTACTTCAAAAAAGTTATGTGTCTTTTTATTTAAGTTGTTTTAATTTTTTTTAGTTGCTTATCAGTTAAGGTTTTTTTTTTTTTTTTCCCCAGGAAAGGCAGTACTTTTGAAAAACAGATTTAGTGTGGAACATACCTGCATCTTCAATACTCTAAAACAGTTGGTTTATTACTTTTTATATGTTTGCTGTAACATTGGCATCGAAAACCATGAGAAAAGTGATTACAAAGAAGAAACTCCTCAAACGTAGATAAATGGAGTTTGTTGTCCATATTTTTAATCTCGATCCTGTGTGCTTTTTATCTCAATCATTGTGGGGTCCAGTCCCTCAAAATGCTATACCTTCTGACCCCCGTCTAGCAAAACACTGGCACGTGTGCTTTGATGCTATTGTGATTTATATAGCGAGAAACAAGGCATTATCAGGTGGAAGTAGCGAGCTAAAACCAGGGCTGAAGTCAGGAGAAAACGACTCAGTAAACGCCTATGGTCTCTATCATTCCTGGGCATGATGGAGCACCCATGGAAGTCAAGGGGAAATTTTTCACTGATACCAATACACACGGTTCAGCCTCTGTGTTTCTGTGACTGAGTCTCAATAACGGGGTGTGAACACAGTAACAGATCAATGTCCTGACCCAGTCCTCAATGTAGTAGCAGACATGAGATGCCACATTGTTTACTGCCAGGTACTGCCTTGTTCCAGATACTAAAATAAGCATATGCTACAGTAAGCATATTTTGAATTTAATTAGTTTTAAAAAACATAGTGTTACTATGGGATGGATCCTGCCTCTCTGTAGTTTGGTGTATCAGCTGTACAGTTCTGTTAGCTTACACTTTAAATCATCCGAGTCTGTACTGGAGCTGTGGCTGTATTTGTTACAGGTAAACAGGAAGAGTAACATCAGAGAGTTTTTTTTCAGCCTTGCTCCTTCCCTCTCCATTTGAACAGATTTTTGGGACTGAATTCAGTTAGATCTCATGGTAAGGTGGTCACTGTGTCTTAGTCTTTACTTTGCTCAGTGGGCAATTGTGCCTGTAACACAAAACAAATGGGGACTCTTTCCAGGTTGATGACCTAATGTGTGAAGTCAGATTTTAGTGGAATTGTGTAGAAGGTTTGTTTTCTTTTGGGGGGCATGCATTTCATTTGAAAGGCAGATAACTTTCTGTGTTGTTATATTCAATCAGGTATAATGAGTAATTAAACACAAAAAGTTGAATACCTTTGGTTTATATCTATTGAATTGGCAACTGGAGTATACCAGTGTAAGCCATGGGAGATCTGCTTTACTGAGAACTCAGGCATGCTAGTTAGTTTGTTCTGCTAAGAAGTATTTGCAATGGTACAGGAGTAAACAAAAAAAGTTAAGAAACTCTAGGCATTGAGAGCTCCTGTACTGCCTGCATTGGAAGGGTTTAGCCCTTGGCTGTGTTACTGGGTGTTGCATTCTTTTTTAGTATGTGGCCAAACTCAGATCTCTTGGGATTTCAGTGGTAAGATTGGAAGGTTCCCGCCACATGCATGTGGGAAAGCCTCCTAATGGCAATGCTTTTCTGTTCCTTAGCTTGAACAGGCAATGATCCAACATCCACTGACAAGAGAAAACCTGTATTTATGAATGCTACAACAGTTATCTGTGTCTGTAAATTACAAGCAAAAAACTTCGCAGAAAACAGATTTTGAAATTTTAATGTCAAAGTCCTTCAAGCAGAAAAAACAAAGACTTGGGACTGTGTGTGCTGTATCCATTCTTGTGTAGTGTGGGATCACTCTGGGGTAAACTGAGTCTCTTTGAACCCTGCCAGGCAATTTTTTGTGTGATGTTTGGCAGATTGGATAATCTGATTGGAAAATGAAGTAAATTAGATTGAGAACAAATGGGGGGATGAAACTGGAGGAGAAAGTTTGTATCCCTATTTTGAGTTAAATTCTTCTGCTTCTGAGGGTCCTCCATACTTCATTGCTTTGCTTTTTAGTTTTGGAGTCTGACTTACTTGTGTGCCTTGTACTTGGGGCCAAGCTGACTGTTCATTGGACTCCTATTTCGGTGCTGCCAGACTATGAGATTTTATGCATCATGCAATTTCAAGGTCTTATAATGTGATTATGGTGACAGTTCAGGCTCAGTCATGTCATCTGGAGCTGTATAGAAAATGTGGCTCTGGGGGACATGATAGAATGAGAAGAGTGCTGTTTTTAACATGAGCTACTTAAAGTGTGAAGACAGGTGATGCTCCTGGGGTATACCGCTGTGCTACAGCAAAGGAGAAGGGTTTTGCTGCATAAAAAAAATGTCCAAACCTGTTGTATTCTTGCTGTCATAAGCTAGGATGGATTTTTACCAAAGTCAATACAGAGCACAGCATCACGCTGTGTTAGCGGTTTGCTTACTTCCAAGAGATGACAAACCATGATACCAGCACTGGAGAGATTTCCTTGGAAGCTGAAGCATGTTCCCTGGAGAGGGGATGAAGGCAAATGCTGAGGAAAAACAAATGCCAGGTCCCCCTTTGTCACAGTGTTGGAGAGGGGATCTCTGCTGTGAGAATTATGTCTTTTGATACATCACATGACAGGGGTTAGACAAATGTGCTCTGCTGGAGGTTATGATGGATGCCTTTCTGTGAGCTAGGAGACTTTCTGAGCTACCTTAGATTTTACTGCTCTTTCGGGTTTTTTTGCTTTAATGAGAACATCTGTGCTAGATAACTTAAGCACTGTAGCATTTATTTTCCTGGTATTTTCATGTCACATGATCATTTGTCATAAGGTATCATTTGGAGCATTCTCCTTTTCCACAGACTTCCTTTTTTCCTCCCTGTCCCACAGTCTTTTCCACCTCTGCTCCACTGGCTCCAAATCACACCTCTCTCTTTAGGAAGGGAACTGTACTTATTCGTTGGAAACATTAAAAATCCTTTCCCGGGGAATCAGCCCTTGCCTAGGCTCTCTCATCTGGGCATTGCAGATCTGTTCTTCTTTCAATGCAGCCTGTTTCTGAAGGGACAGATACAGAAAAAGAAAAGGTAGTATTAAAGAAACCCATTGTGCTTCAGGTTGAGGCACACCTTGAATTTTACACCGTATTAA
Source organism: Falco cherrug (assembly GCF_023634085.1). Taxonomy (NCBI): domain Eukaryota; kingdom Metazoa; phylum Chordata; class Aves; order Falconiformes; family Falconidae; genus Falco; species Falco cherrug. Next base: position 43,199,410 of record NC_073720.1, on the reverse strand, counting down.
GATTTAGTGTAATCTATTTTTCCTCAATGCATTTAATCTAGGAGAAAGTGTTAGACACTCAGCTGTGACCAAAGTACGTCCTTTCCACTTTGAAACAGATTTGGTCGATCTTCTCCGATGGCTGGTATGATAGAATATCCAATGTGCCTGCTTTTCAATAAAAGTTTTTTCTCTGTCTCTTGGTGGCATACATAGGCTATTGGTCTTACACTCTGTCCATGTAAGGACAGTGATCAGATGCATAATGCTTCTCTTGCTTTGACCACCCAGCTCAGACCTTCCCATCTTGGACCACCTTATACTTTGTCCCTTCATGCCTGTACCAGAACAGAGCAGCAAGAAGTCTTGAGAGTAAAGCTCACCTACACTGGGAAGATACTATTAGAACAGTGTTGTAAAACTCAGGAACTGGGAGTATATTATCAGCATGAAAACAAATTTTAAGCATAGTGATGGTTATCTTTGCTTTTACCTGCACCTACAAAATACGTATGGTATTTTTCCAGAGCTTGAAAGACTTCTGGGTCAAGAAAACAAAGAGAAAGTGTTTGGGGACCTTAAGTCTGTAGGTAAGAACATGGATAAGAAAGAAGTGAAGACAAAGGTCACTAATTGGTAAGGGATAGTGTTGAGAAAGATATGGATGTATGCAGAAGGACCTACAAAACCTTTCTGGCTGGTGAATGCTTTGGTCTGGTTTTCTTGCCTTTCAAGACAACCCTTGTCTAGCTAAGCCTGACATCCCATGTGCAGCTCCCGCCTAAGTGAGCTTTTACTTTGTTTTGCTGCTTTGTGCTCCCCAGAGTGCTCTGCACAGGAGGCCCTGAAATAGTGCTGGTCAACTGGTTAGTCTCCACCTTCCTAAAGCAGACCCAAGTAAACATACACAAAATAGCAATGGAAGAAACACTGAATCTTCACCATGTGAATGAGGACAAGCGGTATTATAACATCACTGACACCTTTGATTTCTTCCAGTTTTCCACTGGCTTATTGCACTTTGTACATCTTTGGTGGAAAACTCTACTGAAAATACTACCCTTGGGGTCAGACTAAGGGGCCCATGTAACATAGCATTCTCTCTCTGGCAGGTACGTAGGGAACATGTAAGATACTGAGCAACTGTAGAGTTATTCTTTGATAAATTCTATCAACTCCCTCTGAGCTGCATTCAGAGTGTGGATCATTAGGCAAATGGTCACTGTACATTCAGCAAACAAAAATAGTGCTGTGAATTGTTATGAAGCAGCATAGTTCTGTGGGTTAAATGAAATATGCCACTTGATATAATCTAAGTGTCTGTTATCTCTAATCCCAATGTTGGTTTTTTTCTTTTCTTTTTTAACACCCCACCCCCACCCCCCCCCTCCCCCCTCTTCTTGTATTCGACCATGGTACTTTAAATCTATCATACTACAAATTGTGTTATCATCAGGGCAGTTTTGTTTTTGTTCTGTAATTCTCTCAGGAACTCTCCAAAACTATGTGTATACAGTAACTTTGCTTAAGTTAACTTGTGAAGTGCAAATATTGACTAATTACACTTACTAATTGTACAGACAGCTTACATTATAAAACCTTGGAGATGAGGTAGGGTATAGCCAGAACAGTACTTGGCCAGGATACTATATTTGTTTGGATTCTAGTGTTTTGTCTGTACTTTGTAGAAGCAGCAGAAAGGCATGTATGGTAGATAGGGTAACCATAGTGCCAGATGGTCCCAAGGGACAGTTTCTTTCATATCCTATATAAAAAAATGCTCTTTCTATGCATTAGTTTTTGTCAATGCCTACAGTTGTGTTAGTGTGGAGCTTAAAGGGGTGCAGCTAAATCCATTTAAAAGCGATTTTAAGGAAGACCAGTTTTAAAAGGCAAACCTGAGCATTTCTGATTAATTTTGCTGAAACTGAAGCAGGAGCATTCTAGTTACCTTTTTGTCCAGAAAAAGGACAGACTATTCAGAGTTCAGGAGTAAGCTTGGTGAAATCCATTTGTGAAACCTTTCTTGATAAGTAATTTTGAGTAACTAATGAATTTGCAGAAAGAAATAGAATGGGAGACAAACAAACGAATTGGGCAATATTCACTGAAACTAATCTATCCTGCTGCAGTAGTGTCACTGATACTTACCAAAGCATGTGAAAACCGAGGAGTGATTAAAAATACGGAAAGAGACAATTCAGAACAATTCCCCTCATAATCATGAAATAGTTATGGCATGTTCATATAGAGTGTATATAGTTACATCCTTCTAAAATACTGTGTATCTATAAAATATTATCACTGTGCTTGCTGCTAATTCATCACGGATACTTGGAGTGATTAAATCAATGGCAGTCTTCCCAATTAATGAAAGTATATTGCAAAGGCATAAGTGATTAAGCCGAGTCCCATCAATTTTGTTGCATGCCTTTTATTTCTCCTCTGTTTTTTTTGTTGCTGCAGTAGTTGTTGAGTCATGTTTTTAATTAAGATTTCCCGTAAAGTTGCCATAGGAGCACTCAGGTGTCACTGAGAATTTCAGTGGCTGATTATAATCTAAAAAAACCTTCCAGGCCCTTTCCAGAATCCTGCACAACTGTGGTTGTGTGGGTATAGTTTTGCTTCTTAAGCCTAAGTACTGACTAATAAAACTGGGTCACTGAGATATTTTGAATCCATCTGGATGGTAGCTGGTCACTGGACTAAGGAGGAATAATAAGTATGAACAGGCTTTTTTGTATCACAGAGGGAGAATACACTCACAATAATTACATTGTGCTTCTGACTACTGCATCTTAAAGCAGGCTTGGCTGTATGGCAGAGGTTCAGCAGAGATACTGATTTCTATTTTCAGTTCTGTTATGTATATTTGCATACGCTTAGAAAAGAAGCTGCAAGAGGGAGTGGCTGTAGCATTATTGTAAAGAGAATGAAAGTTGCAGAAATACATTACGATATTTCATTGCAAATGTCTTCTGCTCCTGGCAAAAAATACCGTAAGGAAAGGCCAGACTAATTGATTTTCTAATCCTATCAGCATAAGATACTGTATCTTCAGTTTTGCTACTTCTTTAATAATCCGTATGGTAGGAAGCCTCTGGTGTTAACATTACAAATGTGCTATTTTTGAACACAGGATTTGTAGTATAGTTTGAAGTTTGTAGTGTCATGGATATAGCTTGATTTGATTTAAAGGCGGCATCTGATTAATCCTGCACAAGATAGGGTGAGAAAGAGTGAGTACCAATATAACCCTATAACAGGGGTCCTCAAACTACAGCCCGCGGGCCAGATACGGCCCCCCAGGGTCCTCAATCCGGCCCCCGGTATTTACAGATCCCCCCCCCCCCCCCGCCCCCCCCCCCCCCCCCCCCCCCCGGGGGTTGAGGGGGGAAACCAAGCAGCCGCAGATGGCTGCCTGCCACTGCATCCGCACGCGGGCCCTCTGGTTAAAAAGTTTGAGGACCCCTGCCCTATAATTTTATGAAAAAGTTATGTAGGTCCTTAAAGATCCAGTGTGACTTATGTTTTGGAAGAGAATCAGGAGAACATTTGCTCATATAACGAATATTTTATGTTAGTATCAAGTAACAAGTAATTTTCCTACTGTTTGCTTGCTTTCTAGGGAACAAGGTTATTACCAAGGATCTTGTTGGTGAAATTTAAAGGAAAAATAAAGAAAGTTTCAGAACACAGATTTCATGTTTGTATTTCATAGTTCTAAAAATCATATATGTTGAGCTAGTTTGTGCTGAATTTATCTGCCTTGGAAGATTGGTAAACTGTCCATCTCACTGTGTCTAGTGCCATTTCTATTTTACATGTGACTTATTTAAAGGACATTGTGTGCATTCACACTGTTTGAAGAGGTGACATTCTTCAGCAGCTAATTCTGGGTATGCACAGTATTTACGTCTATCTAAAATTTGAAATAATCTGGAATAGTTTATTGGCTGTTTTGGTGAGCAGTTTGCAGCTCTGAAGGACAACTGCTGAAGTGCTAGGAATTTATGAAATGCAGCATAGGTTACCAGCTATCGAAAATAAATAGAATTTCAAATGAAGAGACTACATTTTGTAATGTCTGAAGTACAGCCAGGCTCTAGCTTCAAGCCTACCCAACATTAATGGAAGTGTGGTAGGGATTCTGCAAATGGTAACACCTTGAGATACTGAATTTGTTGTTTGTCTGTCTGTGTGTCCTTGGAAGTCAGTGTTTAAGTTCTACAAATCTGCTGTATCCATCTGTTGAATCCAAACCTCAGACTTTGCGATACATGGTACTATCAAAACTGTTCCAAAAACCTGTTGTGCAGTAAACCCTTTCATGCAGAAATCTCACATTTGTGTGTTGTAATAGTACAGAGTGAAAGGAAGGCAGTTTTTAAGTGTACAATCTTATTTTTACTTTTTGTTTTTTCCTAGTTTTAAATTTCTGATGGTGCTGATAATGTCAGTGTTGTTCTAGTGCAAAATTACTGCTAAGGAAAATGTCCTTAACAGTTTTTAAAATGTGAATTATTAGTTGAGTAAACATACATTTGGGGAGTTCTTGAATGATATACTATTTATACACAGTTTGTAGCATCTGATGACCAGGTAAGGCTGTGCATTATTGTGACTATTCACAAACCTTGACATTACTCTTGACTTAAAACATGTTTTGAAAAAGAAATTGTGTGCATACACTGGAAAATATTCAGAGCACTACATTAACTTTAACTTAACTTCTGGAAACACTGAATATAGCTAAACCATTAGTCTTGTAAAGGAAGCCCTTTGCAAGACAGAAACACGTAGGTATCCAGAAATGCCCCTGGCATCGATAAATCTATATTTCTTTGTGCTGCTGTTACGTTTCTGTATATTGAAATGGATTTCAGCATTTCAGCTGGAAACAGACCTTACAGTGTCTTGAAATAGTTCAGTTGATTAAAATGGGAATCTGAGCTATAGTAACAATTACGATACTATTGTAAATAAAACAAGTTATACCTTCAGTCGGGAAATCACATAGAAGGAGCAGAGTGCTGCAGTATTGATAATCATAGTTGTGGAATTGCTTCAAGTGGGAAAAAATGCACAGAGTATATACTGATTGTTGATACCGTGCCCATGGTGAAGATAATAAGTAGCACTGCCTCCACAGAAGATAGGAAAACATCAGCTAACAAACAAGGAGGGTCATTAAATCAGAGTTTAAGCTTTCCTTTAACAACAAAAAGAGGTCATGTATTCGTGATATGTTAGATATGGTTTAGACTAGAACTTGCAAAACATTTTTTTTGTTTGTATTTCTGCCATTGATACGCTGTATTTCCCTCTTACTGGCCTGTTCCTCCACCTTTCTAGACCTTCTCTTCCCTTTTCCTTTTTTTTTCTGTTTAATTTTTAAGTTCTTGAATACCTCGTGTTCTGGTATATAGTCTATGTGGCAATCAGCTTCAGTTTTCCTTGGGACTGCTAAATTCTGTTGTGGAATTTTCTCTGGTATATTGTTATGGTAATCCAGGTATTGGAACCTAGCTGTCACATAATGCAAAGGGTTGCATGGCATTACTAGTGGTATGACCAGAAATCAGTGCTTTTTATGTAGTAACCTGTGTAATAATGCTTTGATGCATATGCTGTTCTTTGTTTTAGTGTCTTGTCAAGATTCTTTGCTTTGACAATTAAAACTGTATACAGCCTATGTAAATTTCCAGATCAAATGGAAACTGGAATATACTGTGCCTCTATTGGGGCGGCTTTTAAGAAGCAGTATACATTTCAGGATTTCAGGAGGGTTTTTAATAACTAAAGGATCTACAGAAACTTTTTTCTTTCTGCTGTACAAGATACAGCTGTTATCTTTCATGTGAGAATCATATACAGGATTTACTTCTTATAACAATGAACTTTTTGGGGTATAAAGCAGGGCTGGCATTATGAAGAGTACAGTTGTCTGGACCAGAATAATTTGTCTTAAACCGAAGAGCTGTACTCTCATTTCCCCTACAGCTGTGCCCCTGCCATGCACTGATACAAGAGAGGTAAATACTACTAGAAGTCCAACAGCTGAGGGAACATTAAACCTTTTTTTCATGAAGGAGGTATGATCACCTCCCTCTGCCCCCTTTAAACAACCTTTATAACATAGGATTTTGATATTCATATCCATTTTCATTTCTTATGAAGTTCTAAACTTTTTCACAGGTTACGATTAACATTAGAGCCACCAACAAACTTGATATGCATTATAAGTTGGTCCAGCGGCATGCTTTTCAATACACCATGAACAGAAGTACAAAAATTTACTTGAGTTAAAAAGTTTCTTCAGCAGCAGCTAAAGTAGAGAAGCAGGAGGGGTAAACATAATTTAGAATTGTTCCAGGTGAGTGCATTAAAATGGTATCTCTCTTTTCAGACAAGAGCAGGTCAGTGTTCTGTATCAGAACATACACATAGTGGAACCAAGATTGATCCAGCCATATGAACATGTCATTAAGAACTTCATTCGAGAGATCAAACTTCAAAGCACAGAGATGGAAACTTTGGCCAGTGCGGTAAAAAGGTATAGTGAGTCATGTTTCTGTTTCAATTATGCAGTTACTTTTTCTCTGTCACACTTTGTTGGGTTAAACTACTGGGAGTTAATGCCAAAATATGTCATGTGGAGTATTTCCATAAACTGAGTTCAGCATGCACATGTCAGCATGCACACACATGTGCATAAGACATACAGCAGCTTTTAAATGATTCCCTGATCATATTTTGGGTAAGTCCTGGACCAAGTTTTTGCAGGCTGTATTGTTATGTTTAGTGTCTTAAAACATTTTGACTCCTCTTCCTTTGCTGTAGCTTTGAGTTTTAGCATTATACTTTCATTTTAGAAACCATATGTTTCCTTCTTCAGCTTCAAGGGATGTATTTACCTATTGTAACTACTTGTCATTTGCAATCTCACATCATCACTGTGAAAACCAAACAGATAAGCTCAGGACAGAGATCTTGTATGTGTGGGTAATTCTAGTTGCTGTAGTTATTCTTTTGAAGTCTCTTCATGGGATAACCAGAGGGGCCTTTTATCTCTGTAACTTAATTTTAAAAATGGAGACATGATGTATTTCATACTAATCATTGGCTGTCAGCTACTATTTAAAATGTAATTTCCCTGTATCTTCAAATTAGTTTGATTTTGGTTCCCAACCATACCAGTTGGGATCTGGTCTGGGCGATGTTAAACTGTGTCCTTGTCTGTCTGTCTAATTTGTTTCAGCTGAGGTAGGCAGATGTGTTTTAGATGTTTCTGTCAAGTCAGAGGGCAGCTCCTGAGAGAATATTTACTTTTAAATTGTAGAGCTCAGGATACAGCAGCAGTTCAGCTCAGTGAGCTGGAGGAAGAGATGGAACAACGGATACAGGCTGCAGAGCATAAAGTTAAAAAGGAAGTGAGTATTTTATATTTACAGAATTTCATAATTACCAAACTCTCAGCAGTCTTAAGCAGGATTGATGGCCAGGTGTGTTTTTGATCCTGATGGGCTGAATCAAAGCTGATGAAGGCAGGGCCTGGATGAAAACAACCTATCCATGAGACTTAAAATGTATTAATGCTTTCTCGAAGAGAAATGGCTGCTCAGATTTAATAAACTAAAAAAAAAAAAAGAAAAAAGAAAAAAAAGGTTTGTTGTTTTTTTTTTTTGGAGAGAATATGCTGGCCTAGATGGATTTATTTCTGAGACCAGTATTGGAAATGGATGTGGAGAAGATGACCTTTCACCATAAACAAATGGAATCTCGTTCGTTTAGTAGATGAATTTCTGTAGAAATTAATGCTTAGATAATTTCTTCCTAATTTGTATATCTGCCTGGATTGGTGATCTTTCTTTCTCCCATGCTGATCCTGCAACTATAATTTAAAGAGTTATAGACATAAGAGAGTGTAATTGTGATGACAGTGTGTGACGGCCTGGACCTCCCAAAGTTGATGGTAAATTCTGTTTCAATGTGCTCAAATTTTAGACATTCAGCTGGGTTGTAGTCTCGACAGGAAGGTATAAGAATTTCTTCCCTTTACCCAATCAAAGGTTTATTAGAACCACATGTGGCTATGTAATTCTCAGCAGAAAGCAGTACAGTAAAATCACCCTGTGTTTGCTTCGTGTTGAACTGTTACTAAATAAATGCACATAAGAAAAACCTAACTTTATAGTGTGCATAAGAATAACAGTTTGTGAAAGTGTTCTAATGTGGACATGAGGAATGCACCAATTAAAACATATACTATGGGAATAATTATTGCTTTGTAGGACACCCAGTATACTAAATGTCTGTATATTTGGTGTGGGTTCTTTCACCAAAGCATCTGCAGCTTCAGAAGCAACAAAGTGCAGTCTGTGAACTTGCTGATTTTAAGTAGTTCACAGTAATTGATCTGTGAAGGTAAACAGTTAGATTTTGTTCAAACAGCATCTTTTTCTAGACAAGAGAAACACTCCTACAAAACCAAAACCTCAATTTTTTTTCCTAGAAACAAAACATAATGACATAAAAATGTTAAAGATATCACCCCAGCAAAAAAAGCGTATTATAATATCTTTCAGTAATGATAATGGAACTCTCAGTAGAGATAAACTTCTGATTTCCAAAGAGGTTAAGTGTTTATGTTTAGAAAACAAATACATTTGTTCTGGAAAACTTCTGTTCTGAAAAAAGCCCTGAAGACTCTTTTTCACTACTCTAAAAAGATGACTCAGGTGTGTGTATTTGCCCAGTGGGAGAACATCCACAGGTAGGGGCTAGCATTATGTAAAACACATCTGCTATGTATGAGCCTCACCTAGTCTGTGTTTCTCATTCTATAAATTCCTCAATTGTCACCGAGGGTGGATTGCCATTTCACTGTTCACACCTAGCTTTAGATATGAAAAGTGGGCTGTAACTTGTTTCTTACAGTGCTCTTTTCATGTTCAGTCCTAAATGTTCCCTGTAGCTCATAGCTCCACATACTCCACCTCCTAAAACGCCCTGAGAGTAAATGTAAGATATTTACTTTGTGGGATTGTACTAAGCCATTAACCTTACTGCCTGTACTCAAAGGTATTGTTTGTCAGAGTGATCTCACTCATACCACCTTGACACCTGTCTCTGCATGATAGTATCTGCAGGTTGAGCCTATCCTGTATTTTGTTTCTTCAAGGGAAACAAATAGTTACCAAAGAATACTTAGGAGTCCTAGATAGGTGCCAACAGTAAGACTATCCAGCTTAAACTGATTACTTTATCTTTTTAACACACGGATGTCAGCATCACCTACAGGAAAGCACTGAATTCTGATCAAAGTCCACCTCTGTCTTTTGTGTGAAAACTCAACCTGTCTTATTGGCACCATGTATTATTGATGCATTCTGGTTTCTTGTGTTGTGAAACTGCACTGAAGTCTCTGGGGAGTGACTGGAGTGAGTTAAACACATACTTGTGAATTAAACACACCGTTCTCATTGTGCTTGATGTAACTTCCTTTCAAAATCTCTCTGTTTTGATTAAAATAAAACTCAGAACAGGGTACTTGGTTTGATATTCAGACAAGTAAGGTATGAAGCTAAAGATGCTGTCATCAGTTTTACTGAACATGGGCCTGTAACATTCCAACACTTGAAACTGGGGAAAAAAAAAAAAAAAAAGCAAACCAGAAGTAAGTAACTGATGGGGGCACAGTAATGCTGTTATTAGAACAGTGTACGCTGAGTCATAGAAGGCTAGTTTGAAAAAAAGGGTATAATACTCTGATTTGTGTGTGGGTATGTATGTATACACACCTAAATTTAGACACAAATAAAACTTGGACACTTCTTTTTCAGTTCTTTTTTAGGACATTGAGAGTGTTGAGCACAGGAGACTATGATATGAGTAACAAACACTGAACTGAGCCATATCTTTGCTTCCACCTCACCATTTTTTTTCTATGAATATTTTATAAATGGACTACTACTACAGAATCAGAATCTATGGATCTTCAGAAAGGGGCAGTTTGATGTAATGGAAAGACAAAATTGCACATGTTAATCTAAGGGAAAAGTGTGTGGTTTCCAAACCAATGAATGCATTTTTCAATAAACATTTGAAATCTATCTTGACTTCTAATGAGATTAAAAATATTGCAGGAGAAGCGGAAAGCTGAAGAAGCACTAAATGAGCTGAAGCGCCAGTATGATATGGAAGTTGGGGATCTTCAGGTGACAATAAAAAAACTTAAAAAAGTGAGTTGAAGCCATGGCGAGAAGTTTTAAAGTGTTTTAAGAGATGCTGATGTTATGAAATGCTTTCCCCAAGATGGATAATCATAATTGTAGCTTTTAAAGTTAATGTAATTAGTAAATGACAATTGCAAATAATTTTTTGTTGTGTTATCATTCTGTGCTGTTGTATTCATTCTGTATAATTTACTGAAATATTTAGGAAGTGGACCAACTGCTAGCCAAATTCTGTTGCTGAATAATTTTGTAGGTCATCAAGCTGTTAACACTGCAGTTACCTAGTCTTGTATTTGATACATTAGAAATTTTCTAATATATTGTCTCTTAAGTATTTGTAATTTATAGATTTAGATGAAATTGGCAACCCAAACATAATAATTTACAGCAATATGGTGCCTTTTAGCAGCTAGTGCATTTCTCTCAAATGTTTATGGTAGATGTGGGATTAAGCTGTAATTTTAAACTGATATTACTAGTCTCAACCTAACTTCAGCCTCATCTTTTCATTTGATACCTAAGTATAAGGTAAACTGAAGTCTCAGATATGAATATTGGTTTGGGTTATTTTGTAATTCAGTTTTAATTTTGACATGATAAGTTTTACCAGAATTATAGTGAGCAATGAGGATATATTTTTCTTTGTTTATATTGAATTGCACTTAAAAGAGCATTGGTAGAAATGGAAATTTCTCACAAGAAATATGAGAGCTTGTACTACAAATACTACACAGATGAAGTAGTATATAATTATTTTTTTTTTTACATTTGTGGGGATGCACCTGTTTATGTCTTCTCAGTAGCTGGCTTCTGTGTCAGTAGTTATGCATGTTCAACACCTACAGGGTGCAAAATGCTCATTAAACATTTTTTAAGTATTGATTTAAAAAATAGTTTAGAAAGCCAGTGTTTTTTGGAGTAATGCTGCCTTCTCACATAGTTGGGAAAACTCTGGGGTTTAAAAACTTTAATAGCTGTAAATTAGGGGTTATTTAATGTGATTTCCATTACTTTTTATGTACTTCGAATCAGAAAAATCAATAACATATATTAATTTTGCATTTTTGATCTTTCTAGCTGGAGGAGCAATCCAAAAATGTAAATCACAGGGAAGATGTGGTTGAATTGAAAAAAAGAATACATGATATGTTGCTGGTAAGACATGTTTATCATTAACATACTAATTTAGCTTCAGTTTTAACTTCTGCAATACAGACTTTATATTTTTTTTTTAATTTTTTTTTTTACATTTAGTACTGGTTAACTACAGAATAAACTTTTAAAGTTGTTGATAAGTCTATGAGGATCTTAACTTGGAAAAAACCTTGTCCTATATAAATGCATACACATTTTAAGTGTAACATTGGGAAACAGCTTGAGATTACGTAGTCCCCTTTTTGTGTAACTGAAATGGAAAAATAAAAATAGAGTGGTTCTTGCATGCTGATTTACTGACTTCTCCATTGATTTAAGTTCTTAAATTTGCTTTCCCCCTATATGCTCAGATATTCTAGTGTTTCATTTTTATTTGATTTTTATGATTTTTATTTTACCGTTATAGTATGTCAACATTTTATGCAGGTGACTATGACAGCTAACATCTAATATCTTCCTTTTTTTTAGGAAAATCAGAAACTTAAGAAAGATCTTTTAGAAGCACAGACAAATATAGCTTTTCTACAGAGTGAATTAGATAGCTTGAAAAGCGAGTATGCAGATCAGACTTTGAACACTGAGAGGTAAGGTACTTCCACAGGATTACATTTTCACCAGGGGAAAAAGATCTTTTGTCTGATGTAGTTACTATGTAAGTTGGTAACTGTTATTTTCTAAATTTGCCATAAATGTACACATTTGACACCATGTGAAGTATGCTATGACTACTCTTTGCTTTTCTTACCAGGTTTCTGAAAGAGCAAGTTCAGGATGTGATGCAAACTCTCATAATCTTGCAAGGAAGCCCATTGATTTTACTGGGACTTTAGTTAGGAATAAAAGTTACAGCATCAGGCAATTTTTTGCTCCATGACTTGCACTCAGATGAATATCTGTATGAATATTAGGGAGAATGGCTTTGGAAGCCTCCCACAACAGTCTCAACCTTTTTTTCTAATATAAATGAAAACCGCTTCTAGATATTAAAGGAGTGTAAATGACATTTTGATTATGTGATTATCTTCCAGTAACACAAATGGTATTTCAAGGGGAAAGGAGGCAGTCCATATGGTTATTTTGAGGATCTTTTATTTTTCATTCACAATCTTTGTTGAGATACAGTGGCAGAGGTCAGTGAAGTTACCAAGTGATTTTACTTTGCATAAACTGCTTTTAACATCTTTTTTTTATGTTTTTAACATTCATTTTACATTTAACATTAACATTTTTACATTCAGCAGAAATGTAAACTTAGAAAAACTGAAATATTTCAGAAATATTCAGAAATATTTTGAAATGGTGTTTTCCCCACTGTATTTTTTCACCTCTTATAACTGTTGACTGTTGAGTTTTGTCCTCTGCCAAAAGCAAAATTATAAAAATTAAAAAAGGATATCCTGTAAAATATAACTACTTGGGATTGTTTTCCAGAGACCTAGAAATGATCCGAGAGTATACTGAAGACAGAGATAATTTGGAAAGACAAATTGAAATACTTCAGTAAGTTCTTAGTAATACGGGATTTTATTAACAAATTTTTCCCCAGCATATTTGGGGTAAATGTTTTTGTATGCAAAAGGCTGGGATGAGATTTGGGAAAAAATACCAAGTAAAAATACTGAAATGGCTTCAATTCTCACAGGAGGTACTGTGCTCAGCTCTCATAGAAGGTATTGTGCTGCTAACTCCACTGTGTTACTGAGCCACTAAATCTTCATTGTTTTTTCTTTCTTTTCTTAGCCTCACTGACTTTCATTTCTTTATGATAAGCTGAAAAAGATTTGAGTCTGTTCATTGTATTATAAACATTATTGCTTGGCTCCTTTTTCTATTGACTTCACTTCTCCAGTAGCGCCCTGTCTTACCATTACCTAGAAAGTATTGTGTGTAGTATTATACAAGGTGTACACAGATTTTTGCCTTCAAGCAGAGTCACAATGAAGAGGTTTTTTATATCTTTAGTTAATTTCTTTATCCTGAACATATTCTTTCTTTCAGGCTGCTCAATCACACCTGTCTTTAAGACTAACCTCAGCGATACTTAAAGGGTAGTCACTTTGTTTTTCGGAAATGGCTGTAGCTGTCTACTACCCTGTAGCTGTTTTACTGCAGCCATTCCTACCTCAGCTGACCACCAGCTGAGCTACAGACGTGAGACAGTGTTTCCTAGGCTGCCACTGGAGGCTAACCTTCACAGTGTTTTTTTCATGTACAGTCATTTGTTTGAGTGTACAAACAGCACATTTCTAGTTCCACATTACTCTTTAGTGTTTATTGGAAGAAACACAGAAGTTTTTATTTTATTTGTATTTTTCAGTTTTAATTTGTGGTAAGCTAAATAATGTTTTCTTTACTTCTGCAAACTAAACTGTGTTTCCTTGTTAGATCAGCTAACAGAAAGCTTCATGACAGCAATGATGGTTTAAGAACTGCACTTGAAAACAGTTTCAGCAAGTACAACAGATCATTGGTATGTATTTATATTTTTGTGATGTTGTACTAGAAGGTTTAAGAATTAACTCACCAAATACAAATTTGTTTTTACTTGTGTGGATACTCAGAAAATTGAGTTTTATTCAGTAGACTCACTTTGGGAATACACTTGTGTAGTTAAATTTTGCTAGATTTTACTTGTGTGATGTAAAATAATGGAGGTTTTTTAGAGCACAGCTACTTTCTGAGGTGCTTTTGAAAGTAGTGATTTTATTAATATGCTGTAGCCAAACGTATCTGATGAGGTGAATAAATCAGCAGTTTCTCTTGCACTAAAGGGAATACGTTTCTATTGTGTATGTGGAAGTGCCCTACTGCTGAAAACACACTTTTTCAGAAAACTGCTTTCTTTTAGTAGCGAGGTCTTAGCCTAATGTCACTGGGAAAATGAATAGCAGGGACTGCTGATAATAGGGAGCTCAGTCAGAACCTTTTGTGCCGCGATTGAGAGACGGGACACAGCTTGATCCAAGCAAATGTCACTTCAATTAGCCTAATAGCGTGATTATATACACACAAGCAATTGTTACATCTTACTCTGATAGGTTCAAAACTTGCTTATTCTATAACTATGTAGCAACTCGCGTGAAGATCTCACACTAGCTATTTAGCAATTCAGCAGTAGTTAACGATAACAATGTCTGCAGTTCTTACACCACGTCCTTGGGCAATCTGGCAAACTGACCACCTTGTTCCTTGTATAGTCTTAACTTGCTACTTGGTCCCTGTTTCTATACTCTTCAGTAACTTTTCATGTCCCTTATCACCAGGGCTTGTGGCCCACAAGCTCGAGCACGTTCCTTTCAACTGATTGTTACTTGTGGTCCTGCTTCCCAGGCCCTCCTGCACTTTTGGGCTATTGCAACTGTACAGGGATCTGTTGTAACATGTAACGCTCCATCCTCCAAACCAGAGAAAGGAAGGCTTGAAAGTTACAAAAAAATCTGCTCTATGCTGCCATTTTGCGATATTGGGAAACCTGTTAAACTCCAGAACTAATGATTGGGCAAGTCTTTACATTATCAGGCAAGCAACTAATTGTTTTAGAAGGATGGGGCCAGAATAATGGGCCCACAGAGACAACACTGGACAGGAAGGAGGAAAAATGGGGTCATTGCCTGTTTCCAGCGTACCCTACCAATGAACACAAGTGCCTTTTGCTGATACAGGTTACCAGAGACTCACTGTAGATGCAAAAAGAGATACAATTTCCTTCTGCCATGCTCTGAAACATAAAGGAGGAAGATTACAGGGAAAACAGAGGAAATTGTTCACAGTGAATAAACATGTAGAGGGACAGCAGAACATATAAAATACTCTCATGTGCTATCAGTTGAGATTTCTCATCCTCTCCACTATCTCATTCAAGAACTAGCAGGTATCTCTACTGAAACTAGCTCAGCCAGTGACATTTCCCTTTTCAATTTAGTAGTCAACGTGCCATTTTCCTACATATTACTCTTCAAAGTTTATAATATCAAAGTGTTAAAGGTATAGTAAATGAAGTCATCCTCTTGGAATTTCTGTTGTCTTTGGTGGTTGTGTGTAGCTAGCAGGTTCAGTATTAAGGCAACAGTGGAGCCTAAATGCAATGGGCCTTTTAATATCCAGTCCTAGATAAAGCATGAGGTTAATTAAAAAGTAGTTGGATATATATGAAAATACACAGTAATAATTTTGATGCACACTTTTTTCATTACAAATCCAGATGCTTAAACTGTCTTCATCAAACTTTATGCATTTGTTATGCATCTGTTGCAGCGGTTAGCAAACACCTCACCTGGAAGTACCATTTCTAGAAGCAGTCCTAAATTTAATGGTGGACAGTCTCCTCTAAACCCACGGTATGACAGGTAAGACACATTTGCTTTTATTGAGTTTAAGAAGACTAGAGCATTCCACTTGTCTTAGAAGAGAAAATACTGTCAAATAACAGAGAATAGTTCTGTCTGATTCAGAAGGAATGTGTAACTATAGCATATGATACAAAGTATACTGAAGTCAATAGGAGTCTTTTCAATGACTTCAGAAAGCCCAGGAAATTTCTTTTCAGTGCAAATCATGAACTTACAGAGAGTGTGGACAGCCTCTTTTTTGGTCTTGAACTCCTCTTTTTTTTTTTTTTTTTTTTTTCTTTCTCTTGACTGTAGCTTGATTCTCAGCCTCCCCTTCTTGTCTCCAAGAAACTATAAAAGTCTGCTGAGGACTTCTGTTAGCTAGCTTACTCAGTACTTATGAAATAAAACGTTTTTGGTCATAACATCAGCTTGTATGTCTGATTTTCCTGGGTAATGATTATTATAAAAGTATGTGGGCCTAATTCTTCCAACAAATAAAGTTCCTCATCTCACACTGACATGCAAGAGTAGTGAATGCACTTGAATATTAATGGGGTAAGAGCCACAGATTATTTATCTAAATGCAAATATCAAATAGTCAGAGCTACTTTGATTTTGTACTTACTGGATGTAGGTCTTTGATCAGAGGTTCCGCAGATCATTGCAGAGGCTCTCACTGAAGTCTGGCACTGGATCCATAAAAAAAAAAAAAACCCGAAAAAATGTGTGTCCTTACTCAGATGATAGCTTGTTTTGTCTTCTTTTTCTTTCAGTGGTATTTCAATCTATAGTGTGTTCTCTATTAGAGTTCTTAGTAGTCTGTATTTTACATTTTGTCAGAGATTAATATCTTTGGTAGGGATTAAGTTAGTTTCTGCTTCATACTAATAACATCCCCATTCATTCAATAGTGTTGCTTTTGTTCTGCTGTCTCCATGTGAGATGTGTTTGCTGGCTGTAAAGTTTTGCTTGTCACAAAGTGACTCCTTCTGCTTAATGCAGATAAAACCAGCTCCCCTCTGTTGGATGCTGCAAATTTTGAGAGGCATCTGCTACTAAGTTGCATATTATGTTGAATAATTTTCTGAAGGGATAACTAAAACCTCTCTGAAGGCTTAGTGATGTCCTTCTCTATGAATATTTTTTAGTACCTGCCACATGGTGCAATCTTCGTATTCCTACAAAAATGAGAAATGCAAGCTGCTTTAGAAGAAAGTTTATGTGGCAGGAATAAAACTGGCTCTTAAGAGGTGTGACTTTGTAGTATTGAAAGATGGAAGGAGATATGAATGTCCCCAGACCTGTTAATTTTCAGTACTTTGTCTGTCTGCTGGCATCAGATCAGCATTAAGAAACACTGTTTTGCATTCTAATATGTTTTAAGTGATTTACATTAGTAAGTATACTTTTTTCAGCTGTATCATACATCTTGGTCTAACTTGCTTTAAGCACATATGAAATTCCCAGCACTGAATACATGCTTCAGTGAGACTGAAAATTGAATACTAAAGACCTTTATTTCAGGGAGTGCCTGACAAGCTTAACTTTGTTATAGCATGCACCTTTCCTCTGTATTTCAGTGGTTTGGTATAGGCTAGTAGGTGCATGAGTACAAATAGCATGGATGCTGTGATATTCCACAGTAAAGATCACACTCATTCGTGTGATTATTCATTAGCCTGAAAGGATGTAAATTAGATGAATCTGAATGTTGTTGCATTGGACGGTGATGCCTCTGTCACCCCTGTTTGGCCACTTGCAGAGAGGAATCATATTGGACTCAGTAACAGCTTCATAATTTAGGGATTCTCCCCAGTGTACTCTTCTATGGTGTGCCATTGCACTGGGAACTCCCAACACCTCTGGCAGTAAACTATCTTTACAAGTATTGATGCTGACCTTGCCTGTTCTAGCAGTTTAGTGCTTCCCATTAGTTCCCAACAGGACAGAGCCAAACTGGTTCTCTCTGCTGCGTCTTGGAGATCTTTTCTACCTCACTTAAATTTGTGCCTGTCTGTCTTACTGCAGGAGTAAGTTAAGGATTGTAGCCACAGTAAACTTCTTTAATAGAGTGAATATTAAAATAATCTTTTTATCTTTCTTTTCTGTAGTTTCATTTACATAAATAAAAACTAAATTGTTTTTTTCTGTAAGCCATACTGTCATCGCTGCATCCATTTAAGTATTTTTATATCTTACAGCAACCAGAATGAAAAAAAAAATAATGAAAAGGCCTTTGAAGGAAGGGTGAGGGGAAAGAAAGGACTTTTGTGTAAAGGTTTAAGTTTGGTGTAGCCTACCAAACTGCAAGAAAACACATTTCAGTGACTTGTTCCACCATTACTGATCTCCTGAACTTGGTTACCTTATTTTCTATATTTACAACTGTTACTTACTGCCCTGTGTGCCTCTGTGAGCAAATGCATTCGTTTAAATTAGATACAGTAGGTCAAGGTCATTAAACAATGACTTTTCTGTGTATGAATAAATGCCTACCGAGGCTCGTGAAGTCATCATCAATAACATAGATTATATAATTTAATCTGAGCATTCTAAAAGAAATGATTGAAAAAGTAACTATTTAGAAAGGCAAAATAGACCCATATGTGTCTTAAACTTTGTAGTTGGCATTTCTAAGTATTGACTATTCCAGAATGGCTCAGATTTTGTTGAGAAAACCAATTGTGGAATAACTTTTCTTTTTTCCCTCCTGCAATATTTTCTTACTAGATCATCTCATTCTTCTTGTGTGGATGAAGATTATGATTCTTTAGCCCTGTGTGATCCTATGCAAAGGATAAACTGTGAAGTTGACAGCTTACCTGAGAGCTGTTTTGACAGTGGTTTGTCAACCCTGAGAGATTCAAATGAGTATGATTCAGAAGTGGAGTACAGGCATCAAAGGATTTTTCAAAGGTCACAGTGTATGCAAGAAAGCTTTGGTGGTGATGCTTCTGATGCAGATGTAAGTGCCAGAATTACTCCCTCTCTGAGAAAGACCTTTGGTTGGAGACAATGTTAGTTTCCTGTTTCTGAAATAAAATGAATCTTTGTCCATAAGTCAGTTAAAACTAAGTATTTGGGTTATATGCATTTAAATAAGATTAGTGACAACTTTTTTGAGAATAGATTGATAGTTACTCCTCTTTAAAATAAAATGGGTTTTCTTGATAGATTTTTGAGAGAATAATTTCATTTTTGAAGTACATGTGGTTTTCGAAGGTTAAACAGCATGCACACAGAAGCCCATATTCTAGTGATTAAAAAGCAGACACCGTCAAAATAAATAGTTTACTGTTTGCTTTCTGTTACTATGCTGTGGCAGGGAATGAAAAAATCACATATATGAGAAAAAGAATGCTGTTAGTGCATACATTGACATAGTAAGTCTCAGCGATTTTTACAAATTTAGGGAGGTATTATTGTGTTCATTTTATTGTTAATAAAATGGAGAGCTTTACTTATGACTACATAGCAAGACTAGTATCAAGCACAACAGAAATTTTTTTTTTGGAACAGGTCCTTTATTGTTCGTTTAGTAGAGACATTTAGTTTATTTGCAGTTGAAAATGCTATGAATAATGCTGATTACAGCTGTGCTGTATTTAGTTTAGCTTGAGTAGTAATAGCATAGACAGTAATGTCTTGTAATGAAATTCTTAATTTTGGTAAAATAAGCTCTAAAAGAAAGTATTTGTTCATTGTAATTATTTTATAAGCTGAAATTTTCCTTATGGAAATTAATTTTTTCATCTGGAAACTGTACTGAAAGCATGTATGCCAAACAGCAAACATGTTTAATGACCAAATATAGGGTATAGTAAACAGCAAATGTGAATAAGAAGAGAATAATCACAGTATTTTGATTAGAATTGCAGAGTTCTGTTTAGTCCTTTATCTCCATTTAATCCAAACTGTTAAAACAAATGTTTTAATTGGTCTTACCTGGGCCTTTCTGAAAAAGCATACTTTTCTCAGTGTAGGTAACACACTAACTTACACTTTCAGGTTCCAGAGATCAGGGATGAAGAAGCATACAGTCCTGACAACAGCAGTACAGTATTAGACTGGAAGCCCTCACGACCAGTAAGTCGAAGCAGCTCAATTGCTTCAACAAGGAAATACATATCTGCTCTCAGCCCTCAGGTAACCAGTTTCTTAAGGGGGGAAAAAAAAAAAGTGTTTGATATGGAGAATATTTTTATATGAATTGAAATAGAGGGGTTCTTTTTATTTTCAGTCAGATGCAACTGAATGTACTCCAAAATACCCCAGTTCAGAGAAGGCTTACAAGATTGTTCTTGCTGGAGATGCAGCAGTGGGAAAATCCAGTTTCCTTATGAGACTTTGCAAGAATGAATTTCGAGGCAATACCAGTGCAACCCTAGGTATAGTTTGTTGTTCCTAGTACTGAAGTGAGTTCTGTTGTTCTGCAGAAGTGGGTGAAAAGGTTACCCTCTGTGATTGCTTACCATGATTTCCTGAATATGCATATGCAATTTCTTAGGCTGTGAGATCTAACTGAATACTAAAGCTTGGAAGTACCTAACTGCTGTTTTGAGTGGATAACAGGGTATTGCTCTAATTTAGTTTCTCTTTGCAAAGCATGAAGCCTGTTTCTGAACAACCCAAAGCACGAGAAAATGGAATTTCAGTCTAATGGACTTAGAATGTGTGTGTGATCCTTTGTCCATTTTTTCATTGCTTGCTTGTCTTCTCAGTGCTTTCCTGTTTCCTTTGTATTTCATACTATACTTTGATGTCTTTCATACTATTTTTTGTCTCCATTTCTTCAAAGTGTTATTGAAGCTTTGCTTTAAATGCACCTGGAGGGATTTCTGACTGACTTGTGTATGTTATTGTAGCTGTCAGCTAACAGACTTGTCTTACTGATTCCAAAGATTGAAATTTTGTCTTCCAATTAAACTGTATTAATATATTTGTTTTGTTACCTCTGAGTCAGGATTTTTGTTCTGATTTATCTTTTTCCTCATTAACATTAGAAATAAAGTCTGTTTTATAAAACATTTTCTCTTACTCCGTAAAACTATTTAGCAAAATAAAGCAGAGAGAGATCTTGTTTGCTGGTGATAATGCCAAATTTGTATCAATGCTTCTGGGAAGATGTGTGGGTAAAATGTTTCTTTAAATATTTTTCTGAAGACAAATTAATACATTAGGGAATTATTGCAGTTCAAGGCTATGTGAACGAATGAAATCTCATCATCTATTAAGAGATGAATTTTAAAGTAACTGTTGTATTTGGCATATAACTTCATTTTCCTTGGGTTTTTTAAGGTTATTGATGTTTTTTTGTTAGACTATACACATTATTCTTTTCAGGTGTGGATTTTCAAATGAAAAGACTAATTGTTGATGGAGAACCTACTGTGCTACAACTATGGGACACAGCTGGGCAGGAAAGGTTAGTGATTCTCTACACTTTCAATTTCAATATTTTGTTTGTTCAATATTCAATTCAAAATTGTTCAATAATTTGTGTAATTTCAATATTTTTGTTTCTAAAAAATATTTGCCTTTTTTCATCTAAGTGAAAAATATTCCACTGAATATTGTATGGCCTTATAGTAAGTCAGTATGGCTGTATATGAATGTCTATAAACAGATGTGATTTTGCTCTGCTGAGACCCCAAGACAGAGATGGAATGTTTATTTGTTAGCTTTGGTGGTGCCTAGGGTAATCCTTTCTGCAGAAAGAAATAATTGAGGTTCACCACAGCAATAATAACTTTAAATCCATATATCACTCTTGCAATACAAGAAGATGCTGTAGATCTACATTGTTTATTCCATTTTTAGTCTTCAGCTTTCTTTGTCCATACAGACCTTTTTTTTTTCTGAGCAGGCTTTATCTTAAATACCTCCTTCTCTTCACCCTTCTCTCCTCTTCTTTCCTTGAAAGTCCTGATCCTGATTTGCATTGTATTTAGTGTGTGAAAACTTCTTCCCAAAGCCTTTAAAAATGCTTATGGCAAAACTGTACAGATTGTTGAATGTATATGCAAGGGTTTTCAAATTTTAGTGTACAATTTCCTCAAAATCTTATGACATCCTTACTTGAGAGCCATTACTTTTTTTGCTGACAGCTTTTGGATCTTATTAAGAGGTTATTCTAACACCTTGGAAGTCAGTTTAATCTGTTCATTGACCAAGATTTGTATTGGGCTGTGTGTGTTTACTTTTGCCTGAATGAGTGATTATGTGAAGTAGGTAGTCAGAGGCCCAATCATTCTCCTCCTACACAATAAATTTGTGAATAATATTTCAGTGTATAATGTAAATACCTAGTTGCTGTACTTGGTTGTTAAGGAGGTTGTGTTATGTTAATGGAAAAGATGACTGAAACTGATTCATTCCTGGAATAAGTTTGTTGGCTTAATATTTTTTCAAATGTGACAGAGTAACCCACTCAATCTATAAAGTTATGTGTAAGTGAAGAAGCCTTTCCACCTAATCAGAAGTTCAGCGTGAAGCAGATTATTTTTTTGGTAAATGCACTTTAGATTGTTTTGATACCAAAAAACCTAGTTGCTGTTTAGGATAGAATCCTGTGGATCCTTACGGAGCATTTGTAGACCTGCATCAGCAGTTTTCAGGAACTACTTATGAAAAGCTACGAGAAAACTCATCTTGTAATGTGGAGATAATTGTACTCAGTAGTGCAATAAAGTAGTGCTGTGTTCTTAATGATGTTAAATGGAATTCTTTTTTAATAATATGGCCTTATGCAAATGTTATTTTCTGAAAGATTCCGAAGTATTGCTAAATCGTACTTCAGAAGAGCAGATGGTGTCTTATTGCTATATGACATAACGTGTGAGAAAAGCTTTCTTAATGTGCGAGAATGGGTGGATATGATTGAGGTAAGACCCTTAAGTTTATACAACATATACTTAGGTTTTGCTTGCATTTGTGACCTTATTATTTATAAAATTTGAAAATCTGTATGTTGGAATTAGCCAGACTGCAGACTTTCATAGCAGTGGAAGCTACATGGAAGTCCAAAATGTATCCTGACATACTCAGTGTTAAAATGGATACATCTTTTTGTATAAAAGGGTATCGTGTAATCACACTCTTCCCATTCACTTCATTTTGAAATGAACATGACAGCGCATTTCAGATACCCTTTTGTGGATGGCTTGACTGTTCCTTGGAGTCTTTGCATTTTAAACCAATATGTTAGATTCTGTAGATTAGCTGTAGTTCAAGTGAACTTTTCATTATTTCTTTCTACTATTACTTCTTGTTTGTTTATTTGAATACAAATTTTCATTTAATGAAAAGAGGGTTTATTTCATATCAGAGGTGTTTAATAGGAGGGAAATTGATAAGCACAATCTTTAATTCATCATCTGAAAGCCATTTCTTTTAATCATGGTATAGGACGTGGTCATTTTTTCCATATTAATTTTGTCATATAGCATTTGTATACCGTAACCATTTCCATTAGATTAAGCTAACACATGAAATTTCTTGCTGGGAAACAAGGAAGGTTATGGGAATGGAAGCACATCTTTGCAGGCAGATGTTCAAGCTGGCTGCTTAAATACGAACTAGCCCTTGAAAAGCTGTCAGCATGACTGATAGTTGCTCATTTTTTGTGATAGTGCACAAGATTTTTTTGTGGGAAGGAAATCAGTATGACATAATGATGCTATTTAATTTTTTTTATATCCTGAGTGTTCTAGCAATAAGGAAATAAAATTCTCTTTACAGGATGCAACTCATGAGAATATTCCAGTTATGATGGTGGGAAACAAAGCAGATCTCCGTCAAGCTGTTACAGAACATGGGCAAAAATGTGTGCCTATAAACTATGGAGAAAAGCTGGCTATGGTAAGGTCCAAGTCTACCACTTTAGTATACAATGGACTTAAGAACTTTAATCTGAAGACCATCTCAAAAATTAGTAAACAAAAGTAATTTTCTGGTCATTTGTTCAAATCTAGTAATTAGATTTCACAGATACTTTTCAAGAAGACTATCCTATCTTGATGGTGTTTGCTGGGCTAAAATCACATCTCAGTGGCCATTAAGCTGAAGTTCATTATTGGCTGGGATAGTCTTCACAGTCTTTAAATGGTGAAAAAGTGGATGAACTAGAAGACTACGATTTTTTTCTATTGCCAAAGAGAAATTGTCAGTGCAAATATGAAGCACACTACTGAGCATATGAGGCTTTTCACTTGGCTTGTGTCTGTCCAGATTTTGAGTGGAGTATTTTCATCTTCAAGAGACTATCTTGTATCTCCGCCATATCTGCAGAAAGGGAAAAGGAACTGTCTGCTAAATGTATGGACAAGTTCGTTTTTTTCAGGTATTTTTATGGGGGATAAAGGATGCACATTTCCCATATTTTGCAGAAAAAAATGTAGAAATTTTAGTCTTGTGTTGCTGAGTGCCTGCACAATGGATAGATTATACTGGGGCAGGTATCATGTTACTTATGGAACGGTATTTCTCGCTAACCTAGAATACCAGATGCTGAGGTTTATGAGTAACTACAAGCTGGATTCAGTAACTTGTCCTAGAAACTCTTCCTATTTTGCAGTCTTGTGGACAAGAAGATAGAGGTTGGACATTAAGACAATGATGTGTTTTTATTCAGTTTGTTAATTCAGAATATATGGAATATAAAAAAAAGGTGCAATTAAAAGGCAATTACTGCTTTTCTTTCACAGTACTAAAGTGAATATATTGAAGAATTAAGAGTACCAGAAGAAATCATGTTCATTTAAATGTGTGCCATCTTTCTTTGTATTATTGAGGAAACCATTTGTAATTGAATGTACATATTCACATGGGAACTGTTTTAGATTAGTGGGTGTAACATTTTATTTTTACTTACAGACTTATAATGCGCTATTCTGTGAAACAAGTGCTAAAGACGGATCTAATATTGTAGAAGCAGTTCTTCATCTTGCTCGGTAAGTAGCTATGTTTCTATTTTCGAATAAACACATCTGAGTATATTTAATAAAAAAAAAAATTATATGTGAGCATACATACGGACACACATGTACATTTAAAAGACACACATGTACCAATATAAAATTCAGCAAACAAAGCATAAAAAATAATACCATGTTAAATCTTTGTAGATAAATGCAAGACAGGATTTATTCTCAGTTTAATCAAGTAACATTTTTGCTTGCAAATGTTACAAAGCTGTCTCAGTAAGTTATATTTAAATTAAAGCTCAGTTGGGGGCCTCACAATTTAAAAACCCGTTTGGTGAATGAATTATGTTTTTTAATGGTACATGGGTTTACTTTCTTAATTCTTTCTTAAATTAATTTAATATGTGTATAATTCTATGTATAATTAATTCTTAATTATTTAACATATGTTATTATATATTCAGTTTTACAACTGGCCATTCTAATCCCACATATTTTCTTTGGTATCCCTTTCTCTAAATTATTTAAAAGAGAAATTCTGATTATATTCATTTAGCAATCTGGTATTTCTGTGATAATATGTGAGCCAAACATTACTCTTCCACTACCTTTCCAAACTGTTGGTGGTTACCATATAATTTTGAAGTGCTACAGTATGTAATGAATCCTCAGCCTCTGATTTTTCAGTTTAATATTGGAGCTCAAGGCCAGAATTACAAACCGTATTCATGTGATTTTTGCAGAAGCCTAATGCAATAATCAAACTTTTTGACATTCGTTCAGTATTTGTTCATTCATTGTTAAAATGCTACTAATTGACATGGCTTGAATACAAAATACTGGCTTTCTAGAGAGGTTCATTGCTTCTTTGCGTGGGACTTTCAAGAGCACCTGTATTTTCAGGAAAATCACAGGCATTTATTTGTCTGTCAATGTCGATATTAAGTTAATTACTGATTTATTAAATGACTTATGTCCAAGAACCTGACCATTAATGCAGCAGTGGATTCTGAAATTAGAGAACATAGATATGACAATTATATAACAGTCACAGTTGGAAAATTATCTCTAATGTTTAAACATGATAACTTTGTTTAACTGTTTCAAGGATAGACTGTTTTGGCATTTGGAGCCTCTCATTTCAGAATCTGAAAAAAAAAAAAAGGGAAATGTTTTTCTTCACAAGGTTTATTGGACCTCAGATGGTCTAGGCATTACCCAGAACCTTGGTATGGAATGGTTTTCTGCAATTCCTTTACTCAAGTCAGTAATCTGGGTACTTTGAAAGAACCTTTCAAAGCAAGAAATCTTAGAGCTGGTGTTTGACATTCTAGGGGGCCTATAATAAGAATACAGATCAATAATCACTGATACTTACACAACTTTTAAGTCTGCATTTATAATAAAACATCCAACAATGTGATTTTTTCTCTGATGGTAAATTTATACCTGAAATTGCAGTTACTTAGTTTTATACTTTCAGCTATGAATATATTCTATTTCTATGGTAATATACTGAAGCAAACAAATTAAATAAAAAGAAAAGGAAAGGGAAAACAGTACATTGTGGAGATATTACATACCAGAAATCATTACATTTCTATCACTATGATTTGTATAGAAATATTGATATGATTCTCAAATTGGAAACTTAAAAGACATACTGGTTCTGTGCACTAAAAAGCATAGCTTTAACCACGCAATAGATGATGGTGTTCTCTGTGAGATGTACTGGGAGAAACAGAACAGTGAACATGAATAGAGATGTATTAATTGGGTGCATTTTTTGTTTGTTTGGTTTTTACAGTGAAGTGCGAAAACGAAGTGATAATCAAGATGATGTGAGGTCAATAACTAGCCTGGCTGGGACACCTGTCAAAAAATTGACACTCAGGAAAAACTGTTGCAATGTTTAAGTGACAGATACTTTTTCCTGACCTAAATAACTTGTGTATTTTAAAAAGAAAATAATGAAGGATTTCAATATTGTTTCTTTTTATGTGGATTTATACATCTCTGTATTTAGAAATTGCACATCATGTTAAAAATCCAGACTCTACTTTCTGCTCATTGATATTTGTGCACTTGCCCATAGGCTCTGATTTCACCTTTCCTAAGTAAGTGAATGAAGTGAGCTCAGAATCAATGCTATAGTAGTCACTGCATAAAATATTATGATATATTTTACTGTCTTCACCTGCTTGTTTCTTTGTTTCTTATGTATAGAACATGGTAATATCATATATCACTCATAGGAAAAGAAAAAATAGCAGCTTCAATTAATTTAATATCTCTCTGCTTCTCTAGGTTTTTTTTTTTTGAAGGCCTTAAGTTATTTGTTGATGAAACTTTTCCCAAGAAAAACTCAAACTATTAAAAGGTTGCCTAGGTCCAGGTAAACCCTAAGTTCAAGGGCATGAAGCAGAATGGTCTCTTGACAGGAGAAGACAGTGTGGCTGGTACCTGGGGTTCTGGTATAATTTTGCAGAAGTTGGTGAGTTAGAATTTATTTAATTTTGGGAATTGGGGTTTGATTCATAACTGAGAAGTAGACTTTACATCTGATCCTACTGGCTCAAAAGTGAAACGAACATGTGCACGGACCATTACTGTTCAAAATTTGAGAGAGACTGTAATACCTGTAGGATTACTGAATCTGCCCATTTGTTTAGACTAGGTTGTTATTAGTGTTACAGAGAGATATGGGTTGTAATTTTTCCCTTTTTTTCTAAATGTCTTCCATTCAGACACTAACTGAGGGGTTGTAATGGTACAGGGGAGTCTGTTTCAATGGATATTCTTTATGCATTTTTTAGGTTTTAAATCTGCAGGTGAAAGAATTGCTGCACATGCACAAGCATCTGTACAAACTGTTCATTAAAAGAAGTCCCTGAAATGAACAGCAACCACAAATAAGAATTCCTTTGCCCGATTTTAGGAAAATTCTGAGAAACGTACCAGTGAGTGGTAGCTTTAGCTGTCAGCATCTCTAAAAACTGACTCAGTATTGCTTATAATAGTTCCCAACAGTCCTACAGTGTAGTAAAAATTGCAGGTATTTCTACAGTTAACAGTTGTGATCCAATTCTCAGCTTTCCCTGATTTTGATCAGAATGGGTTAAGGGACCCTTGAATGCCAGCAAACCTTTTCAGTCTTTTCTGTGTATATTAGCAAAACATCTCCAGGCTGAAACCTAGCTTAGTAAATCAACCTCGGATAAATTTTTATGTACTGATTGGCAACCCATATGACTAGCAGCTGTTACTGCATTTTATCAGCACTGTGTTTGAACCCTATAGCCTGTGCTGTGTTATCAGTATAAAGTGTGGAGTTCTCAGAAACAGGATGGTTCGTCATTTAAAAAAAACGTACAGTTTTAAAGTAGGAAGAGCAGTGTTTTTAGGCACCATTTCAAACCTCTAGATCAGAGCATTTAATCCTCAGGTAACTATCTGAAAGCTTGTTCTTAACAAGATAGAGAAATCTAATGCCAGAAGGAATAAGACATTTTATTTCACTGTATTGTACTTCAGTTCTAGAAGAGAAAACACATTTCGTGTCCTTTTTCAAGTACTAAGGGAATCTTCACACTCTATTCCATGCAGGATACTTTAGGGCTGTAGCATCTTCCCACCCAACAATACAAAATGCCTCACTGTAGTCCTGAGAATTAGCTGGAGCAGGTGGCAGAGAATGAAGGAGATGTAGGCGTATCAGGAATATGCCAGGTTACATATGTATTGTTTACTATTAACCCTGTATTTAAACAAGAAAATTACAGCTGTGATTAGCTTCTCTGAGGAGAAAACTGTGCTTAACTGAGTGCATTGATGAGGGCTGCTTCTGTGTCCTTTAGGTGTAAAAAGCTTCTCTCTCTCCAAAAGAGTGAAATGGAAGTAGAGATAACGTGGGTTGTACTTGAAGGTAGTTCTTCCTGCAGCAGTAGGGAGGAGAGGAGGAGATGATCCAGTGCTTGGTTTCTGAAGAGTAAGTTTACAACATGTAGGCATTTGCGTTTTCTCAGGATGAGAAGGTCATGGTTATAAGCTTTTCCTTACATTCCAAAATATTGCTCTTTCAGTGTTATTAACTTCTGTTAAATTGTAGGGCTTAGACTGAGGCTCAGTGTTCAATGTGTGTCTTCTGAACCACAAGTGTTTTACCAGCTCTGTGGTCTTGGCCTGCAGTAAATGAGGTGAAATATGTTTGCCTAAACCTTGTTGATACACCTGCATGAGGAAAACATTTTTGTCATATACAGAGAATCACAAAGTTGTTTGCAAGAAGGATTTCTGGAAGTGGTTTTGTCACACCTCCCAAACACCCAAGCAGAGATGGACTTTTTTCAGCCCTAGATCAGATTGGCTGTGGGTTTGGCTAGCCAGGCTGTGGAACTCCTCAAAGACAGAGATATGACCACCGTTCTAGGCAACTTGTTCTCATGCTTGCACTCCCCTTCTGGATAAAAATTTCTCTCAGTGTCCAACCTCAGTTTCCCAAATGACTACAAATTTGTAAGTGTTTCCCCTCATTATATCATCTCCTGATACCAAGAAGAGTTTGGCTGCTGTATTCGTAACTCCCCTTTCAGCATCTGTAGGCCAAGATTCCCCGTGGCTTGGTCTTCACTGGTATAATGACATTGTGAGATAAGACATGCAAATGTGGGTTCCACATCCCAGAGTTAGCAGTGTGTGTGCATGTGCAGTAATTACTTTCATAGATAAGATTATTAGCATACAGAGAGTGTCATGTGAATGTACATGCCTCTAAAGAGCTTGGTTGAAGGATGTGAGTTCAGGGACCTGCCTTTACACCTATTTTTCTCTGTCTTCAGGATTGGTGATTTATGCTTTGGGTGCTTTTTTTCATTTACTTAAATGACCAAAATCTCTCTTGATTTATTTGGCCCAATTATATAAACTGAATCCCTTTTTTTAAGCTCTGTAATTTTTGTGTCATGTAAGGCAACTTTAAATTGAAACAGTGTTGTTTTTTAAAAAAGTTTCAGGGTTGAAAACAATTATCAAAGTTTTACCTTGGACTAGTGTTATGGTCAATGTCTAAATGACTAAAAAAAGCACTACCAAATGGGGATGTAGCTATAGCTCAGTTGGAGCTAGTTTTAGAAATCCTGTGATGATCAGCTCCATCAAGTCTGAATATTCACATGATACCATGCAGAATTCATGTTAAAACAATAGAACTTTGAAAAAAAAAATTAAATTCAGGAATTAAAGCATGTATTTGTAAATGGAAATAATTAATATAGTGAAGTTTTCTGTTGTTTTGCTTTGAAAAGTTACCTTGCCTTCTACCTAAAATGTTAAACGGCAAACATCAGCTTTATGCTCTGACATAGTTGCACTATTTTACTTTGAATGTTTTTATGGTTTTGTTTAGTACATAAGAACTATTCATTTAATTGCACAGTTTTTTTTTTTTAGTTAGTGGATGTGTTCCCTTAATACATGTATTTATTTTAAAAGAAAAGGCCTTTTGTGTTTTTCCTCATGATCTGCAAATAAATTATTTTTATTCATTGACATGGAAATATTATTTAATACTGTATTTGTTTTTATCCTTTTTAAATTGTGGCATAGTACATGTTTCTGAGGCAATAAATTCTGTGAGACACTCTGAAAATGTTTTGATCACATAAGTTCTTGTAACCACTTTGTGCCTGTTTAGCATACATTAGTAGCTTCATAAGACAAGCTGCAGTACAGTTAGAAGTACTGTTATGGCCTAACATAGCTGAAGTATTTTTCTGCGTAATTATTTTTGTATTAACTACAAAATCCTCTATTATTTTAGGAAAAATAAATTACAGTTTTAAATGCTATAGCCTGTTAAAATATATTCCAAGGAAAATATCTAAGGGCCACTCCTGCAAGGAGCATCATGTAGATGTGCACCCATGCAAATCCCCAATTAAGCTAATAGGTTCTGTGCTAGTGCAGGCAATCGGCTCATATACGGATCCTCCTAAAGAGGTTTTCTTTTTTCCCCAATCCACTGCTGTACAACAGTGCTAGGTAACTTTTTAGGCAAAAAAGATTTCAGTGAAAGATCACTAATTCATAAACCAAAGAGATATCAATTCATATAGTCAAGGCACTTTCTTGTATTACAAAGAAACCTATTTCCAAGATGTTTCTGACTGTATTAGGCAATTAAAGAAATAGACCAATATCTCACGTGCAGTTCAAATGCCCTTTACCACTACCCCTGCTAGATTTGATATAGCATGTAATGCTATCACTCTGACCCTGTCCAGGCTACTTACGGATTGGGGAAGGTTTTTACAGCACCAGTTATTTTAGTATTTCTCTCCTGCTGTATTACTATCAGACATAATCCTTTCTTACTGGTATCTTTAGGACTGGTAACATCAATATTCATCGTAATGCATTTTTTTTTCACCTATCTTGTTTTGTGAGAAAATTTTTCTTACGGTAAAAAAAAATTGACTCAGATATGTGGAATGTAGATTCAAATGTATTACACAGTTTGTAAAAGAGTTCCTTTTTCTACCATCTCTGGTATTTGAGTTATGGCTATAGATACAGTTTCTAGGATATTAGTCATTAGGTGGGTGAGTAACAAATAAACCCAAGCTGTGAAGATTTCCCACTGAATATAAAGTGAAGTATTTGAAACAGAAGTGTATTTTCTTACTAGTATGAGGAAGAAATTCAGTGCCAATTGCATATGCCAGCTTTTATTAAAAGTCTGTATATTATATAAATAAGGCTTTAAATTGTGAAAACTTTTGAAACTTTAATTTATACTGTTTACAACTAAAACTGTGGTTTTCATGAAGCTTGTTCTTCCTCAAAACTACAGATCACAGCATTCGCTGTAATTTTGTACATATGTTTAAGAGGGACTGCGTTTTCTGTATTACACATTGCTGTGTAATAAAATATGCTTCAATAGCCATTTTTCTTCAGTGTATTTTCTTTTTGTCAGAGCTTATGAGCAGTAGTCCAGCATAGCATCTGTAAGCTTGAGGTAACCTGTCAGTTTACTGCTTTTAGGGCTCACCAGTTTCTGTGGCCAACAGCATACAGGAGTGAAGCAACCACTGTATCTCTGTCTGCCTTCAACTTCTTAGCCTCAAGGAACAGTTATCAACTATCTGAGCTGAGAGATGTGCCTCACTGTGTCCCAAATAAGTCTTAAAATTATGCTGCTGTATCTGTTTACAGAGATACTTTAACCACTCTGTCTCTCACCACTAATATGTGGTATTGGTAGGGTTAGAAAGAAAAGAAAAAAGCAGCCAAAGCTAATAAGCCTATTGCAAATATGCCCTGTGTAGCACTCTAGACCTCAAACAGAAAATACCTAGGGATACATATGTCAAAGAAAACACTGCCCCAAAACTCAGATTAAAAGCTGCTTCAGATAAAATTGTCAACCTGAGGTTGCCATAGAATCACAGAATGATTTAATTTTAAAAAGACACTTAAGATTATTGAGTCTAACCATTACTCTAACACTGCCAAGCCCACCACTAAACCATGTCCCTAAGCACTGCATCTACATGTCTTGTAAATACCTCCAGGAATGGTGACTCAACCACTTCCCTGGGCAGCCTGTTCCAATGCTTCACCACACTTTCTGTGAAGAAATTTTTCCTAATATCCAATCTAAACCTCCTCTGATGCAACTTGAGGCCATCTTGTAACTGTTACTTGGCAAAAGAGACCAATCCTCAGAGCAACCTCATTTCAGATAGTTGTAGAGACCAGTAAGGTCCTCCTGAGCTTCCATTTCTCCAGACTAAACAACCTCACTTCCCTCAGCTGCTCCCCATCAGACTTGTGCTCCAGACCCTGCACCAGCCTCGCTGCCCGCTCTGGCCACGCTGCAGCACCTCAGCGTCCCTCTTGCAGCGAGGGGCCCAAACCTGAACACAGCGTTCGAGTTTGGCACTCGAACCTCACCAGTGCCCAGGACATCGCTGCCCTGGTCCTGCTGGCCACACTGTGTCTGGTACCAGCCAGGGTGCTGCTGGCTGCCTTGGCCACCTGGGCACACTGCTGGCTCACGCTCAGCCGGCTGTGGACCAGCACCCCCAGGCCCTTTCCCACCAGGCCCTTTCCAGCCACTCTGCCCCAGCCTGTAGCGCCGTGTGGGGCTGCTGTGACCCAAGGGCAGGACCCGGCACTGAGCCGTGTTGAGCCTCATAGAAATGGCCTTGGGCCATTAATTCCTGCCCTCAAGCAGATCAACACTTCCCCCACCTTGGTGCCATCTGCAAACTTACTGAGGGTGCACTCGATCCCCTTATCCAGATAATTGATAAAGATATTAAACAGAACTGCCCCACCCCCCACCCCCCCCCCACCTCCAGTACTGAACCCTGGGCAGCACTGCTTGTCGCTGGCCTCCAACTGCATTTATCTCCATTCAGAACACCTCGTTGGGTCTGGCCATCCATATTGATCCAATAGGAACTTTCAAGCACTTTGTTGCCTGGCGTCTTCTCAGAGATACATTCTTAATAAGTACAATACTCAAAATACCAAGTGTACTCCATTTTAGTGAAAAGTATGGTAGCTGAGAACAACCTAAAAGAGACTTCATGGATCTTTAAGTTAGTCCTTAGATTTACTGTGAGAACTGCTATGATGTATGTTCCTAGGCTTCTGAACACTGCTGCTTTCCTGAGTACTGCTGACATCTGTCCTTGAAAAGTTTTGACACCTTGAGCTCCTTGATGAGATGGGTTTAGAGTAACGCTGGCTATCAGTACACTGTGTATCTCTTTTTGTTTCTAGGCTTGGAGCAAAACTTTGACCTCTCCTTGGCAGTTCCCAAGGAATCTTAGATTTGCTTGAGTTGTATTATGTAGCTACTCTGAAGCTCGCAAAGATGTTATGTTCTCATGTATATCAACCTCCGATTTAATTGGAGTTAGAGCAACAGAAAAAGAGTGCCTTGGGACAGCAGGCATAGTGTGACAGCAAGTCCTTCCTATTCTTCTTACACATGGCTTCACTAGTGATTGGGTCTGGAGCTACATTTGGCATGAACGTGTACTGCTTTCTGCCACAGAGTAGTAAGCCCTGGAAGGGTTGGGTGGGGTGTGTCTCTTCAAAGCCTGAATTCCCTTCTTTTAGAACAAAAAGCTAGTAAAAAAGATATAAAAATTAATTTTCATATTAATTTTTCTCTTTAGATAGTTTCCTCCCTTATTTCTATAACCTATTTTTCCTGTGGCCTTAAAAGTAGTATGAATTAAAATGTAGTTTTGCCTTCTTTATAATTTGTACAAATTAAAAATTATTATTGAAACTGAAATGTTTAGCCATATTTAATACCTGATTCTATCAGCATATAATCAGAAACAATTTATAGTCCTACGTTAAGGGCCTATATCTTCTTACTGACATTTTGGTCAGCTGGGAATTCTAGTTCATAAACTAGTGTTGTAATCCAAGGAAAGTGAGATATGCAGCAATGAAAGTTGATCTTCTCATGGCAACTAAAAAAAAAATACCTTATAGTTTTCTCTTTACACTTTTCTGTTACTTTTTGGAAATAATCGGTAACTTTGCTAAGAACTTGCTATTGGTTTCCTTTTGCTAAAGGTCTTTTTTTGAACTTATTTAAAAATTTAAAAAAAAAATTAAAAAATTTTAAAAAATAAACAATAAAAATAAAAATCAAAGGCAGAATCAAGCATAGAATCCTTGAAAGAATGGAGAAAATCCTCCATATGAATTTCTTATTTTTTATGCTCCCCAGCTCCAACTGTGAATTTCCATGTGCAGAAGTGTTATTGTTTGCACCAGAATAAAAGAGCAATGGGAACATTTAAGGTACAGGAAAACAGAAAAAAGGCCGAAGCTACTATATTTAGAACAGAGTACTTACTGCCTCATGGCTTTTTTTTTTTTCCCCCCTGAAAGTAGCTTTCTGCTTTAGTGTGTATCCATTCCTGTAGACTGTTTCCTTTTGTAGTTCTTGGGGAATTGTTCTCTTCATGTCACAGACATATCTTTACAGAGGTAACTGTTTATTGCAGTTGTCAGAGAAGATCTTCAGGCATTTTACAGTACATTTATGAGAAAAGTTCCCTTTATCAACTGAATTAAGTCAAAGTGCCTGAGATTTGGATTGATTCCACTAAACAAACTCATGTAACCTCTATATACCAAAGATGCACATTCTAAGATAAAACAGTGGAGGAAATTAACTGTGTGAAAGATGTCAAACTGAAAACCAGGCCTGTGAGAGCAGACAGTGCTGTATTTAAATTAGATATATAAAGTGATGCAAATAAAAATAGAAGTACCAATTCAGTGAAATGTTTTAGCTAAATCTAATCTAAACTCCAAACTGTGAATTACAGTAACATAGTATAGTAATTGGTATTTTCTAATATATTTCTGCTAGTCTTTATTTTACTCAAAACTATAGACATTGTTCTGGTACTATCAGAGCTGTAACATTAAACTTACGTGTAACCAGAGCTGTGGACCACAAGCATCCTAAATGAACCCTTGCCAACTCTGTAACTATTCCCGTTCTTAACCATTGTCCTTGGTCAAACTGGTCGGAATCTGAAAAAAGCTATATAGATGACACAAATTCTACTCTGAGAGATTTCAGCAAATACACAAAAGTATACTTTTTCCCACATTTATTTGATGAAGTCAGATGAAGTGACCAAACACAAGTGATAGTGTAAGGCTGAGCCATGACTAGTAACCCCTTTTTGCACAGCAACATTCTGATTCTGGAAAATCAGCTTGGGGGGGGGTGTATATACATATATATGACTATTTATACATACACATTAGAGTATATATACTCATTTTTCTTTTATATACACACATGCATGTGTATATATATGTATTATATGTGCATATATACATGTGAAACAGTGACTACTCTCATTCCCTTAAAAAATTAAAGGGATTTTTCACATAGTGGTTTTCATAGAAGGTAACAGTGACGTCAGTGTTCTTGTCATCTTTTCCTCAGTGTAAGTCTGCTCTGAATCCAAGGCTGTATCTTGCTAAGCACATACTGGGAACTACTTTTGCTTTTGAAACCCATAGGGTATTTTTAGTGTTTTATTGCAAAGTGCTTTCAACTACCTTGTACATAGAATGATAGAATCATCTAGGTTGGAAAAGACTCTTAAGATCATGGAGTCCAACTGTAAACCTAACAATGCCATGTCCACCACTAAACCATGTTCCTAAGTGCCATGTCTTTTAAATTCCTCCAGGAATGGTAACTCAACCGCTTCCCTGGGCAAAGGTACTGTAATATTTTTTGCATTCTATTCTGTAGTTACTTGGAAAGGTGCATCAACATTTGAGCATAGAAGGGCCTCAGAATGATCCTCTTTCAAGATCTGCATGAGTGATTTAGGTTTCAAGGTGGTCCCAATGAATAAGTAGTGTCTTTCCTAAAGACTTCATGGACCATTTGAGCACTACAGTTCTTACAGAATAGCTGTGCTTTCTGAAGAGGAATGTGAGTAATTGGAGCAGTGAAGTGCTGCAATGGGCATAAAATCTGTCCGTCTTAAATGGGCAACGTACATGGATCATTTTGTGTGTGTAACAGGGAGACAGTTTTTCTTCTGCCTGCTAAAGAAAGACTTGTCTTTTTTTAAAGTGTATTTACAAGTAATGAAGTACTGGGGAGGATAGGAGTCATGCAGCCTGTGTGTAGTGGTTTTCCCAGAAAGCGTGATTACAAATCAAGCTATTAAGTGAGTTCAAAATAGAATATGACACTTTCAGTGAATGGAACAAATAGGTGATGTGGAGTGTGAAATATCTTTGGTGATTAGCTACTGATAGGATTTTGTGGAATAAAAGTGGTAAAATTATACTTCCAAAGAATACATTTGGAGCTAGATGGGGAGCTTTAAAACCCAACCAGTGAAGCACGTAAATACCTATGTAACTTTGAATGAAAGGTATAAGCAGATTTAACCTTGGTCTTTTTATTTAAAGACAAGTTCTGTAAACATTTTGTTAAGTCATAATATTTTATTATATCACATATTTTTCTTACCTGTATCTTAAATTTGAGATTTAAGATTTAGGCAACTGGGTACTTTATATATCAAGACATCTAAAATATTTTCTTCTTCAAAGAAAGTCATACATCCAAAAAATGTAATCAAATATCTGAAGGCCAAAAGTTGACCTGCACAGCGTACCCTGAAAAGCTTACTGTTCTGCTCCCAAGTCCTGGAGTCTTCTGGTTCTTATTTCAGTCTTTTTATATTTAACTTTGTTCTGTGTCTCTACTTGTCTATCCATCCCATACTATCACTATTCTCCCTCCATGCTTTCCCATGCCCCTGTCATTCACCTACTGCCAATTATTTGTGTCTTTTCTATTATTGTTTCAGGCATAGCTGTTCCTTTGCAAACTTCCATGCCTTCTGCTTCACTTCGATGTCAGTGCAAGGACTCCTGGGCCTGTCTCTGCTCTGCCTCAGGGAAAACGTTCTCAGATGATCACGTGGGAGTTTCCTTGTCAGCTTAAGGAGCCCAGGTGGTAGACACTTTCTCTGAGAGTGGTTGACATTGGTCTGATTTCAGATAGGAAAATGCAGGTTCTTATCACTGATTCTTGTCATGTAAGAATTTATGGGTGGAGTAGAAAAGTGCAGCACAGGAATCTAAAAAGAGTGCACATTTGTGTCCCAGGGGTTGATAATTAGATAGCTGTTTAATATTTAGTGACTTCTGTTCTGTCAGGTTAATTACAGAGATAAAAGGTTGCTAATTACAGAAGAAATATTTTTGCTGCATTCATCTGGAACATTGTAGTCTTGGGTTAAGTAAAAACTGGAATATGTTCTGCTAGTAAGAGCACAAGTGTGTGAGAAACCAAAAAACATTGGCACACTGAATGAACAAGTTGGGCTCTTTTTCCCCCAGTGTTAAGCTGATTCAGAAGATATTTTTACTGAAGCTAGCTGCAGAAGACAGGTTTGTACTATCAAAAAAACCATTATGGACTCAGGACTGACTTTGATCTGTTAGGCCTGGATACATGCTCCAGTCACGTTCCCCATTCACAACGTTTGTTTCCTTTCCTCCTCACTTTGCACATTCATCGTGATTTTTAGCAGGAAGGAAATGGGAGTGAGGTCCAGAAGAAGCTGGAGCATACAAGGAGCATCTGTGGTGCATGCTTTTTAGAAATAGCCTAAGAACTTGGAAAAGGAAATAGTCTGGCTTACATAAATGCATCATCTACTTAGTGTATAATCTCATTTGATCAGAAACTGAATTTTAATGTCCTGATAGTGCCAAGTATAGGCCTAGGTAATGCCTTAATACAGACAATGACACTGTAAATATTAGTAGTTGAACAAATTATTATTTGTCCTAATTTGTAACTGTACTTGAGTGGCAACAGCTTGCTTTATTGAGAGGAAATGCCAGTCTAAGGAAGTTAAATTTGAGAAATCAGCAGTGATTTCATAAAGCAACCATCTCATACTCCACAACTTACTTTTGAAAAACAATGAAGTTTCTTAGGAATGGATACACCAGGAAACATTAAGGATGCATTAACCCTTTACAAACCCCTTTCCCACCAACAAACCTACACTGGTTATATGATTATGTTGCTAACTGTGGTAATTTGCTTTGTTAGAAATGACTGTGGACTGCAACTGGAGGTTTACATCTGTAGGATTCAGGCGTTCTCCACCTGCTGGCTGCATATAAAGATGAAAACCAGGGTTCTCACTGAAGTGATTTACTATGACAATTAATTCTGTTGTAATTTAGGCAAGGTAACTGGTATTTATGCTGGTGAAATAAACAGATTTAAGATTTTGCATCAGGAAACTGTATCAAAGGCTATGACTTTCAGAATTGTTTGTAATAAAGGCAAGGTCCCATTAGAGTTAACATCTATAAGGTAAACAAAAAACCACAGACACAAAGTATTGGCAATTTGGATCTTCACTATTACAGACTATCAAACAACTTATCTACTATAAAATACAGATTTTGTAAAAAAATAACTTTGAATTTTTAACAAGCCTTATAGTACTCATTTACTCCTGCTGAAATGACAGACAATTCTACACATGAACAATTTATGCAGTGAAGGCAATGATTCACATTTATGATTTATGCTGGGTTATGTTGAAATGTTTGACGCTGTTTATTGTGAAAATCACCAGTAGTGTAAAAACTGTACATACATAAAATGTTTCCTAGGAAAATTAGACCAATTTGTTCATTGAACTAGTTGCCATGTAATATAGATTTCTTGTTTGCAGCTGTAACTTTTATGAATTACTTGCCATGCAGTATTTTAATGCAACACAAAAATATCGCTGTTTGTGGTCAGTGATCATTTATTGCACTACGTATTGCCTTTGCAGAAATGTTTATTTATTTATTTATTTACATTAAAGTGATTTGTTTATTCAAGTGATATTTTAAGGCTAAGATTAACTAAGATTTAACTCTCATAAAATTCTATCACTTTTCAATGATACCCAACTGATCACTTACATCTCGAGAGCAAAGAAACCTTTTGCAGCAAATTCGCTCTTCCAAGTTCTTGTTCTGTGTAGTCAGTAGAGGGCAGCAATGTCTAATACAACACTTCAAATATTCGTCTCTCAGGTTAGGCTCCTGTTGCAAAAGCAAACACAAATCCCCTCCATTAGTCAAAAAGTAGGTTAGTATAGCAGAACATATGCACTATGTTAGTTAAATTCAGTGCTATTTTCTGTAAAAAAACCTTTCTGAGAGGTTTATTACGTGCCTGTGAAAATTACCCCAAGGCTAAACTTCACATTCAAAAATGTTACCTCCCACCCTCCTATTTGCACATTTGTTTTGCTGTACCTTGGTTTGGCTGTTCTCGTGCTGCAGTTAGCAATGCAGCAGATATGTCTGTGGCTATAGGTGCCAGCTGCTGTCTTGCAAAAATGCTTGGACTTGTTTCATTCTTTGATTGCTTTCATTTGTCTTTTAAGTTATTATTATGAAAACAAATTGCTTATGGTAGTTTTCTGTAATAAAAAGCCTTTCATTATGGCCTTTGAATGGAGGAAAACGACCCATTCTAGCTCCTTTGACTGACAACATGGCACAGAATGAGGAATGTGTGCAATGTTTTGTGTCCTGGAGTATCTCCTGGGCTGAAGAGATTACTTCTTTTACAAGTCCTTTACACATGCATCTTGGCTGTCTAAATTTGTTAATTTTCAGTAAGTAAATAATTAAAATATAAAAAATAGAAGGCCTTCGCTTTGGGGTTATTCTGATTAGAATTTTTGGTTGTGTAGTGGCAAGCATTAATTGGCCATTAACTCAAGTTATCTAAAACAACTGTAAATGTTAAGACTGGCTAGTCCCAAGGTATTTATTCATTGCCCCATTACATCAATAACACAAATGTTTTTTCTTTACCCTGCTGATCAGCCTAGGGTAACGAACAAATGTTTGCAGTTGGAAACAAATGAGCTCCATGCTAGCCTTACTGTGTGCCAAGGAAAACACTTGCAAACGTGGAAAAAAACTACTCATTAAGTGGTGAGCCTTTGACCCTGGATCAAAGACATTAGTGTGGTGCTGCAGTAGCCTTTGCCTTCACTGTGGAGGCTGTGGGCTGAGGTGAGAGCTGGTCTGCCATTGCCCTCACAGCCCAGTGCCCCTGTCGCTGAAGCCTGGGCTAGCTGCCTGGCAGCTGTGGAGAGTTTGCTGCTCCCTGGCATCAATGGGGAGCTTGAATTAAAAAGTTCCAGGTGCCACACAAACACAAGAGAAAAGAGATCTGCCCCAACCAGCTGCTGCCAGCCTCCTGTGAGGTGGCAACCCCGCAAGGTGCCGGTTGGTGCTGGTGGAGAGTGACGAAGGAGGTTGGAGTGTCCCAGGAGCTGCTGAGTGAGGGTGAAGTGAGACCCTGGCCTCGGGGTTGACCCGAAGGTTTCTCATCACAGCAGTGGGGCTGCTGAGCGAGGTGGGAGGGTGGGAGCGTTGAGCTGCAGGGCCATCCCCTCCAGCAGAAGTCATGGTGTGAAATGGCGTCCCCTGGGGTGAGTGGTGTGATGAAGTTGTGCATGCTGATGTCTACTGGTGAGGATGTGCCCCAGGGTGGATTTTTTGAGCCGAACCCCTCCCGTATTGTTCGTGGAGGCCCTGTGCAAACACGGGAGGAGAGAGAGGGAGGAGAGAGAGCAAACATTGCCCTGTTGCAGGCTGGTAAAGCTGTGGTGGGCATGGTTAGGCAACTCACGTTTATGAAGGTGAATAGGCTCAGTGGGGTGGGGAGAGATGGGGACAGAGAGCATGAAGTTGTTAAACAGAGGCCTTGAGAAGGTGCCTTTTACATGGGTAGCCTCTAACAGCACCTATTTTTGAGAAGGTGTCAAGGCTGCAGGATGCTAAGCATGTTCTTCTGCATCACCAGGTGAACTGCATAAAGAAGAGTAAAATTTTGTTCTCAGGCACCCTCTCCATAGCATCTGACCTTGCCCCGCTCTGGGTGTTGGTGCTGCCTCGCGGTCCCACACACTATGCAAAGAGCAGTGCACAGACCTCCATGGGACTCAGCTGTACTGCTTTATATAAACTAACATTGTTTTACATAAGCTTTTCTTCTTCCTTTTTTTTTTTTTTTTTTTTTTTTTTTTTTTTAACAGAGGATTTCAGGATCAGTTGGTCACATCCACTCTCTGGAAGAGCCCCAGTCCTGGCATCACCCACCTCCCCAATGGACTTAATGGTGGCTGCAGGTGCCAACGGGTTGGGAACCAGTGCATCCA
Organism: Falco cherrug; assembly: GCF_023634085.1. Classification (NCBI taxonomy): domain Eukaryota; kingdom Metazoa; phylum Chordata; class Aves; order Falconiformes; family Falconidae; genus Falco; species Falco cherrug. The sequence goes on along the minus strand of NC_073720.1, from coordinate 43,157,990 downwards.
GGCCTAAGAACCCCGTAGCCTTGTCCAGTCACTCTGGGGAGCAAATGCCCCAATGCCCTACATACAACACAGGCATAAGTTTGTCTGCCTAAAAGGTAGGCCAGCAGCTAGGGTCTAATCCCAGATGGTAACTGAGTATGAGTTACGTTAAAGCCTGAGCAGAGCCACTTCGGAGCCCCAGAGGAGTTCGTAAGATGGTGGGTGCTGAAGCTACTGTGAGGTGATGGTGTTTCCAAAGACAAAACAGGTTGGGAACTGTTTTTTCTCCTTTGTCTGAACATATGAAAAAGACAGTAAACCATAAGGAAATAAGGATTTTTAAAAATATTTTAATCTCTCATAGATAGCTAGTTTTGATTTCTGGCTTTTTTTCTGTTATTTTTGGGAGGAGGTGAATGGTAAATTAATGGCTTTTTTTAATCTGTTCTGGAGTTTTGCTGTCAATTGGTTTATATTTGTGTGTGTGTTCATATATATAATATATATATATACACGCGCACAAATTTTTTCCCAAAATGAGTTGCTTATGAGGTTTCAAAAGACATGTTTCTGTGATTGTTTTTGTGTTGCTTCAATAACTCTGGAGCATTTATCCATGTAATAGCATGGTCTTCTGCTTCACTAGTTATATAGACCTCATGCTTCAATAACTTTGTTTGATAGGATTCAGATGAAATGCTGCTTAGTATATTTTGTGTTTAAAAGCTTACTTCTGGCAAATAAGAAAAGCAGACATTTAAAAAGACATAATCAGGTTGACTTAAGAAGCTAATTAGGTTTCAACATATATGACTGAACAACTTGTTTATAATTGATGTACATGTTGCTGTGTATTGTGGTAGAAATGTGCATTATTGGCAAATACAGTTTTTTGTAAATGAGAAGAACTTAATTCCTTGCGTAACTAAAAAAATCCTAATTTGCAATGTATTTTAAGGATTGATTATGAAAGCTGTTTCAGGTAGGCAGATACCTATGTGACCTTAACAGAATCTTCACAACACTATAGTGGAACAATCGTTACAGGGTACACATGATGCTGATCTAGATTAGCCTGCAAGAGCAGGCTTAATTGCTATATTACCCGTACTCCAAAATAATTACTCTCACTGAGTTGAATCGGCTGTCCTATCAGATGAGTTAAATTTGAGCAGTGTCCTGATTTTGGCCGAAATAGAGTTAATTTTCTTCTTGGTGGCTAGTGCAGTGCTGTGTTTTGGATTTGGTGGGAGAACAGTGTAGTCACAGACCTTTCAGTTTCTTAGGCCTTGCCAGCCAGAGGGCTGGAGGGGCCCCGGAAATTGTGAGTGGACACAGCCAGGACAGCTGACCTGAACCAGCCAAAGAGGTATTCCATACCATGGGGCGGCATGCTGGGTGTACAGGGGGTGGTTGGTCGGGGCTGCTGGTCATTGCTCAGGGACTGGCTGGGCATCAGTCAGCAGGTGGTGAGCAGTTGTACTGTGCATCACTAGTTTTCTATTCTCCCTTCCCTTTGGATTTCATTCCTCTCCTCCTCTCCCTCCTTTTCATTATTACTGTTATTGTTATTATTTTTATTGTTATTTTGTTTTTATTTTATCTCAATTGTTAAACTGTTCTTATCTCAATCCTTGAGTTTTACATTCCAATTCTCCTCCCGATAACCCTGGGTGAGGGGGCAGTGAGCCAACAGCTGTGTGGCACTCAACTGTCGACTGGGGTTAAACCATGAAAATGAGACAAAAGATAATCCAGGAGTGTAGATATAGAAAGTTAGTCCCCTTCTCAACTAACTCAGTAGTCAGGTGCATCTGCAGCCACTTTCTTGCAGCTCCAGTTCAGCGGTTACTTTCAAGGTGCCCCAGAGACAGATAAAAGTTGTTCTGGAACAAATATGAAAATCAGTTTTTGAAACTGAACATCTTACCAGCTGTGCCTTCTCATAGGCCACTGAAGTTCCAGCTCAGACTCTAGTATCAATACGTCTAAAAGTGTGGCAAAGAAGGTTGCCTTTCAAATGAGTTCCATACATATGAAGCCTAATAGCTTAAACCCCAAGCCTGGAATTCAATCCCAACTTGAAAACAACTGATTGCACCTAGGGAAGGAGGGACGTGACAGGTATTTGGACAACTGATTTCTCATGGATCTATTAGAGGAGGCTTGTTATATTCGTTCAGTTACCCCCTCACAATTTAATAAATAAGAGACTCGTAGTGTCTAGGAGGGTTTTTCCCTAGCAAGAAAATGACTATCAGTTAGAGAGTCTATCAGGAGAAACATGACAAATAGATGTTATTATACTGTCTCCAGAATATTTCTCCAGAGTCCAGCACGTAAGATGTATCTCTCTGTGAAAAAATGGCTGGAAAATAAGACTGAAGATTTTCTTTGTCCTTCTTTAAGTAGCTGGAAATGTTGAAATCAGATGGTTGCTATTCCTTTTTTAGTGGTTACCTTGGGACCACAGTTTCAAGGACTCTTCTGTTCATGATTCAGGAACTTCACAAGAAGTGCATGCAGGATCTACCTGAACTAATGGATAGGAATCTGTTGCCTGTTTACATGAGAAGATAAATGACCTTTGACCTCTGAGCAAGAACCTTCTTGTTCTGTCACCCAGCTCTGGAGACAAATGATTTTTCCTCATGCAGTCTTGCGGATTTTTTTTCTAAGTGTATGCAACCAAGTAAAGCTATTCTAGCCCTTCAAAAGTTGCCACAAGACAGCTTTAACTGGAATGTTGAAAGTCTAAATTCCATTATTTTCATATGATTATTTTTTTCCGTTTTTCCTTACCTTCCTTTACAGATTCATTATAAAACTACACTGTTGAGTGCAGGACAGAACATGATCACTGTCTGTATTGGAAAACCCATGTTTATTTTGAGAAAACCCTAGGCTGTGCACTTGAGATAATCTTTGTCCAAGCTGTTTTTCCTGCTGTATGAGTAAGTCAGGTGCTGGTAAGTCCACAGCAACCAAGGTCATTAAACAGCTTCTTAAGCTGAGGGTTTCCTAATTACAGCATGATTACCTTCAGTGACAGACAGCTGAATCCCTAGCCTTGAGGAGGAAGAAGCATGTGTGTTGTAGAGCTGGTATCTACTCTGTACCAGAAATATGTAAAACGGACAAGCATGACATCTTAAATAAATTGCCTAAAATAAAATATTCAGAATAGTAACTCTTCCTCAATAGTGAGCACCATCTCTCTGGAAGAAAGTAATTGGTTAAATCTTGTCAGAGTGCGAGTGTATGTTGTGAGCCATTTAGACTAGTAGAGCAGTGGCTTGGGTTTTCTAGTTTGAATGATTTGGGTAATCATTCCTCTTCCCTTCTTTCAGCGGATCAAGGGAACCCAAAAGGGACAAAGCCCATGTAATACTCATTGTTCATAATTCAGTCTTGGATTTGTTTTACACAAGAAGATATTCTTACATTTTATTGCTTATGTTCTTAACTAGAGATGCAGTGTTACTTGAATCACTAGTGTGTGTAAGCTGCACACCAGGGACATGCTGATACCTGAAGTTCCTGTGACTGACCCTTGACTTTGACATAAGAGTAGAATATTTTTGGGAAAAATCTCATAGAGTATAAAAGTCAAGCATAACTTTGTCTGCTCTTCCTAGATGGTATAGCTCTGTGCGGTAGAAGACTTAGTTCTGTTTTGATTATAATAGGAGATATTGAAAAATGGATAGTACTATCCCTGGTAAATAAAAGTATGTTTTTCATAAGACTCTATGCCAGTAAGTAACAGACCGCCAAGGTGCCAGATTGAGGTGTTTTGGGAATGTCAAGGAAAGATAGACCTTTCAAAGAATTTAAATAAAAATCTCACTTGAAACTTGGACAAAAGAATATTTCTCTGTTTTCCAACTGCTTTTTCAAATCTGTTTATGTTTATCAAGATAGCAAATGTAACTTTTTGATTATTTGCACATACTCAGCAGAAATCACATCGTGAAGTGGCTAGTAGTGTTAAAAAAACCATCTGACTTAAATAGGTAGTTCCACCAATTTTCCTTTTTTCCACTGACCTCTTTCTGGGAAATGGTTGAGCTGTTTCTGCTGATACATTTAAATAAATTTAATATAGCCTTAAGCAGAGAAAAGCATGAAAATTTCACTTTTAACTAGCAAAATTTGCTGAAGTTATAAGCAAAGGATAGAATTACAACAAACGTAATGCAACCTTCATTTTTCTTGTAACAGAAATGAAAGTAAATGTCAGTAGAACTAAAGTGCAAGTTGTTGAGGGAAAGAAGAATATCTATCAAAATAATTGTTTCTATAAATGGTGAAAAATATGTAAAATCATAGTTCTGTGTGATCTGTTACCGCATCAATATCCAACGTGTAATACAGAAAATGGCTTTTATAGAACTATTTAATAGTTTCCTGTAACTTTTCCATTCAGATTGCTGTAGACACAGATCTTACAATGTGATGGGGGGGGGATTGATCTGTGTATTGATTTTTTGATGGGTACCTAAAGTCATGTAGGCACTGATGATATAAGTGTGTGCTTTCATGCTGAGTATGCAAGAGGCAGAGTACACAGGATTTGCTAAACTGGTAGGATATGTGAGGACAGATAAAACAGTGAGAAATATAGTAGAACAAATCAACACAGGAAAGATGAGCTTCCCAGAATATGATAAGAGATCAAGGGGAAAGAAATAACTAGTTATGTGAGTATTTAGTGGGGAGATGCAAGCATGTGGCCAGAAAAGACCTAAGAGCTATGGTTCTGATTGCTGGGTACTTGGGGAAATCTGGATGCTTGGCCAGTTGTGTGGGGTTTATTTATTTATTTATTTGGTCCTCCTTGAACTCTTTTGTGCAGAGTATGAGGATTCCAACCACTCCTCCAAGATTTCCAAAGGTCTGATGAGGTCTGATAACCTGGGGTGTGATGACCTGCTTTGATGACCTGACCTAGTAGCATGCACGCAAACAGCCTGTGCAGTGCAAATAAATTGATTTTTTTTTTCCTGGCCGTGCATTATGTGGGCAGAACCATTCCAGTAGAGATGAAACATGTTTTTCACTTGTCAACTGAAGCTACAGTAACACTGTCATACGGAATGCCAGTACTCTACATATATTCAAAAGAGATTAGTAGGTTTTTATTTGGTGATTTTTCTCTATTTTAGGTTAAAAAAATAGTAACAGTGCTTAATTCCACTACCTCGGGAAGTCCCTAAGCTGCAGACTACTGAAAGTTAAGAAAGTTCACCAGAAAAGTATTACTATCCTTAATTTATCAGTCTTTTCTTCCCTACTATACTCTGTCTGCTTAAGATTGAGTTATTTTTCTTAATAGCAGGCTGTATGGTGTTGTGTTTGGAATTTGTAGCTGAAACAGTGTTGACAACACACCAGTGTTTTGGCTAATGCTGAGTAGTGCTTGCCCAGCATAAAGGCTTTCTCTTTTTCTCACTCTCCTGCCCCCCCCCCTTTCCCCCCTCAGTGACTAGGCTGGAGATGGGCAAGAAGCTGAGGGGGAGACAGCCAGGAGAGCTGACACAGATTGACCAAAGGGATATTATATGCCATATAACGTCATGGTCAGCAATAATAGCTGAAGGAAAGGAGAAGGGGGTAGGGACATTTGTGGTTATGGTTTATGCCTTCTCAAGTAACCATTATGCATGCTAAAGCCCTGCCTTCCTGGAATTGGCTAGACATCTGCTGGCCCACGGAAAATAATGAACACGTTCCTCCTTTGTTTTGCTTGCACATGAAGCTTTTGCTTCACCTGTTAGAGTGTCTTCACCCACAAGATGCTTCTTTCCTCCCTTCTGTTTTCTCCGTGTCCCAAGGGATAGGGGACCTTGTGTCTATGTAGATATTTGACTATTGGCCTGGGTCAACATACCACAGGCTTCTTTGTTGCACACAGGTGCACTTAAGGTGTGTGACATAATGTCAGATTTGATTGTAATGCGCTAAACTGAATTTGTAGCTGTTGTAACTGCTTAGCTGTTAATTGGCAGGCTCCTGTGCTTGGCATGGGGCTCATTTGTTGTATATTAGAACCTATGGCTTGTTGGTAGCTGTAGTGTTTGATGTACTGCTTATCATCTTACTTTGCTGTGCCTGTTAACATTTTGATAACGGTATGTGCCCATATGCCTGGGATGGCATATGACCTTGGCATTGCTGCCATTCCTGTACTGCCATACCAGACATGTGAAGTCAAATATGAACTGGATCAGGAACACCCTTGAAGGGACTGTGGCCTGTGAATAAGCCCATACTGGAGCAGGTACCTCATCAGAGGAACTGAAGCCCATGGAGGAGCCGAACTTGTACGTACAGGTGATGCGTTGATGTTGTTGCAGTAGTAACTCTATAGCCTGGTCCAAAGGGGCAAGGGGGGGAGATTGTAATGGGTATATGTCTAACCTGTTGTAACCCATAGTTTAAGCTGTATGTTATAGGAAATGCTATAACTGTATCAGTATGCACTGTAACAGCTGTACTAAACAAACTCAATAAACTTTTATGGTCTTCTCACCTTTCTGCTATTTTCTCCCCATCCTGTGGCAGAGGTGAGTGAGTGAGCAACTTTCAGGTGTTTGGCTGTTTGCTGGGTTCAACCACACCTACTCATCTGTTACAAGATGTTTTAAAAAAATCTTCCCCCTGGATATGGGTGTCATCTCTCCCTTTCAAAGCCTTAGAATTCTCCCTGATCAGCAGGGGCTAAAGAAAAAGAAGCTGGAAAGAAGCTGATTACTAGATGTTGTTTGATACAGGAACTTAGCCTAGAGGGACCTTTCATGTGATTTAGTAGAGTTTTTTCTGTTATTGATATTGAGATGCTCCTTCTTGGTCTCCCTTATGTTTTGATTCAGTCATGCTACTTGATTTTGTTATCTTCTTAGTAGAAAGACAAGTTGAGTTAAAACTTAAATTAACATTTGAAATTTATAGTACATAAGAAATCACTCAAACTTATAAATGGATAGTGTGTGCATATGTGAAGACTGCAGTTTTGGCTTCAGATGCATGAATTTGCTATTAATCAAAGGGTAAAAACACCATCAAAGAGAAATTGCTTATGTTTGCAAATGGGCTTTATTATGATTGTGGAATGAGAACTTGAAAATAATTGTTGAGAATACATGAGTCAGAGTTGTACCATTTTATGGAATATCTGATTAAAACTAGGCCTCGCTTTCTATCCTGTAGTTTAAAAAAGACCAAAACTAATCGAAATAACTAAGACATTTAAAATTAACCTGGATATAATACTAAGGAAGATACACGAAGGGATGAGGAGTCAATGAAAGCTGAATCACCTTACCTTTCTTTTCCACTTGTTTCAGTTCTGAGTAAATAATTCTTCAACTTACTGTACATATGGTAAGGGCCTCAGCCACCCTTGAAATATGCTTGTAACTGATACAGAATGTTGTTCAGACTGGAGAAGGATATGATGCATATAATGGCAAATATTTTTTTTCCTGGGAAGTATACAGCAATGTAATTTAATCCCAGTGTCAGATTTTACTATCATTTTATTTTTCCCCAAAAAGAGATATACAAGAGCCTAGCCAAACAGTTATATAACTGCTGACTTACCAACAGGTTGTTTGTTTTTTGTTTTTCCTTTTTTTTGCCCATTTTCATGAGAAAAAAAAGATTATCTTGTGGCATAGGTTCAAATGTGTCTGGCATTCAAGGGCTTTGAAAGATAAAGCTCTCATTGATTTGTGCAATTCTTTTCTGCTACTGTATGAAAGTTGTGGGTCTGAGTTGATTCTTTCAGCTTTTTTGGTGTTTCTTTTTGAAAAGCAGGTTGCTAACTAATAGGGTTTTTAAGTAGTTGTGTTTTACTACAGCAGCTAAAAGAATAACCTTTATGTACTTTTGCCAAGATAATCCTTCTTTGTGGCTTTTTTACTCAAATCTGTTCGTTGAAGAGAGGGGATTTAGCCTTTTGGATCAAGTGTAAGCATGTCTCTTGAGCTGGGTTTACAAATATCTGATAACTAAGGCCTAGAGTATTATACCTTAAACTTACACAAACAATGGTGTCAGTATTTAGCAGTTCAGATTTGTCTTAAAAGACAAAACCCAATAAATAAATAAATGAACAAAAGAGGAAAGGTCCTGTAATACCTGCTGGGCATGAGGTAAATCTTCTGATTCACATTTTAGCAAATAGTGCAGTGATGCTATCAGTGGCAACAGAACACACGTTGGAGCAGTCACTGAAGCAGAAATTCCATGTTGATGGATTACCTCCTGCAAATGTGAAAGAAGGAATTAAGTGGTATTTGAAAATAGTAATTTTTGCTTGTTGAAAAACTGATTGCATGTCAAAGCATTGATTTGCTTACAACTATGAACTGTATCTTTGGTGTGCTAGATAATGTTAGACTGTAGTCTCCAGTGCATAGGTGCACATTTAATTGAGACCAGCTCATTACTGCCTCTCTCATTACTGTCATTTCTCTCATTACAGAGAAGACTAATCATTCAGAGACTTTGTAACGGGGTGATAGCTGATGACAACTACAGGGAAATAACCGAATATATAAGCAGTCAGGTCTTACTAGATCAGCAAATGTTCTGTGTTCGTAGTTTGGAAAACACAGATTGTTTGCTAAACCATCTTCCTTGTCAGATTGAAAATGCACATACAAATACTTCCATGATCAAAATCTTACTGCTGCCCCTACATAGCCTCCATGTCTTTTCATATTTAACACAGCATCAGAGACCAGTAATTACCTTTCTTCTGTTTGATTCAAGACTTAGACTTGCACTGGTACAATTGGAGACTCCTTTGTATAGGGTTTTTTGTGCACGTATGCACAAGTGTGCACAAAATCTATTAATCTCTCACTAGACTGCCTTCTTTTTCACAATTGCTTTGCTGTGGCTTTCTTGTTTGCACATAAGAGCTATTACAGAGCTTATGCATTTGAACTTAATGTCCCTAATAGTCAACAAGCTGATAAGACCTTCAGCTCAAAGAAATGCTGAAGATACTATATCCTTCCACGACATGTATGGGAACCTTTCAGTATAACAGGCTGTTTGAAAAAAGAAAATAAATATAAATTGATTAATGATGATACTTAATGATTATAAAGTAGTTTTCCTCTTCAAGTTGCTTCAATCATTAATTAATTTTTCAACACCTTGCTATCCTCCCCATCTGTTCCACTGTTCACCTCTCCACCCGTTACTGTTATTTTCTACCATCCTCTGATTTTCCACTTTAAGTGATACAGCCTCACTCACTGTCTTTTTCATACTTTCATTCGGTGGTAGTCTATAAGCATCATGTGATTCTTCAGTATATACTTTAATGCACACTCATCACTGAGCGTAAACCATAAACCTATAGAACATTTAATTTACTGCATTTGACTGTGCGTCAGATTCTAGCAACTGACCATAAATTTACCTGAAACATTTTCAGTGGGTACTAGATTCAGCACTGCTGATTCATTGAGAGGCTGTCATATGTAAAAATTACTGCTAAATAAACAAATAGATGATGATAGCTTCAGCTATCATATATACTATTCAATGTATATAAATACATACAATTAATTCCCCCTTCAACTTTACAACTTCAGACTGTAGAAATATTAATAAAAGTATTATGAAGCTTACAGTTTGCATAGTAAATATTACTTTTAATTACCTAGAATATTAGACAGAAAGAAAAGTAATTTGTTTTAAAATTCAGGAAGCCATACATCTATTGCAGGCTGAAATGATGGGATGTAGGAAGATCATGTTTTCCCTTGGGATTTTGTGGGTGGCTCCAGAGAATGACATTGCTTGCAGCATCCCTCCCACAACAAGGATGGAGCTGAAATGCAGATATACATGCCCTCCATCTGGATTTCTTGGAGACCCACAAAATGCAGCAATGGGCTTTTCCCCCTTTTCTGTAGGGACTCTTTATTGTCCTTTAGGGCAAGAATTCTTTTCACATGATAGACAGCTGGTCACATCTTGTAAGCTTTTATTAGTGTTTTAAATCTTCATGAGAATCACTACTTCTGGTCAGTTACAATATTATGAATACTGTTAAAAATTAATGTTGTGGTTTAACCCCGGCTGGCAATTAAATGCCATGCAGCCACTCACTCACAGGGATGGGGAGGAAAATTGGAAATGAATGTAAGAATCAAGGCTGGAGATAAGAACAATTTAATAAGTGAAATAAAATAAAACTGAAAGAACAATAACAACAACAACAATAAAATTTGTAATGAAAAGGAGAGAGGGGAAAGAGGAATGAAATCCAAAGGGAAGGGAGGAAACACTAGTGATGCACAATAGAGTTGCTCAGCACCTGTTGACAAACGTCCAGCCAGTCCCTGAGCAATGACCAGCAGCCCCAACCAACCAACCCCTGTTTATATACCCAGCATGCCGCCCCATGGTATAGAATACCTCTTTGACTGGTTCAGGTCACCTGTCCTGGCTGCGTCCCCTCACAATGTCCCATGCTCCTCCAGCCCTCTGGCTGACAGGGCCTGAGAAACTGCAAAGTCCCTGACTTAGTATAAATATTATGCAGCAACAACTAAAAACATCAGTGTCCTATCAACATTGTTCTCACACCAAATCCAAAATGCAGCACTGCACCAGCTACTGAGAAGAAAATTAACTCCTTCCCAGCTGAACCCAGGACACTGCACAGGTGTTTTTTGTTCTCCAATGACTTCAGTTCTTACAGAAACTGTGCTATTTCCAAGACTAAAAGAAGTCTGCTTGCTGTTTGTCTTAACTCCAATTGATGCCAGAAAGATGAATCTGTGCATGGTTGGAATACTTGGTATTCTCCTGATTCCCAACATGTGCACAACTGCAGCAGTGCTGTCTAAAACAAGAGTTTGTACTTATGGGAATAGACAAGGTTTGGGTAAATGACATTTGACTAACCCATTACATTAATATAGGGAAAACTAATGGTTGTACTGGACGTTTGCATAAACATCTCTGACATTGTCTTGCAGGTGCTTTTGTTATATACTGCATGTAGAGAACTTGGTTGCTTTAAGTTTTCTGAGGCTGTTCCACATGGGTATATTGGCACTGAATTCTCAAAGGCTGTGCAAGTTGATTGCTTAACTTTGGTCTTGAGTTCAAAGAGTTTTGCAATTCCTATCTGGCTGTATTTACCTAATCTAGATTAAGTTAGATCCATTATCTTTCACCTGCTTTGCAAGGTGTTGGTCTATAAAATATTGTTTACATTGATGATGAGAAATGATAATTGACTGGTCTTTCTGTCTCTGGGGTTTTTTCTTTCTTCCTCAGCAGTGTGGGAAAAGATGATTTCTTCCTCCTGCTTTATTTTCTTTCACACGTTTCATTACTTTGTAGCTGTTAGTTTGCTTTAATGAAGCTGTAGACTTGAAGAAGATAAGGGACCAGCGCTTTTGCATTTTTTTAAAAACATAGGGACTTTTGTTTATTGGTTACATACAACTGAGAGCTTTTTAAAGTGAAAATGAGTGTTTTGTAGCTCTACCACATCATCAGAACTGAAACAGTTGTTAATCCTTATAGAGATTTCTGTAACATAAGCTTTTAATTATGCTATGAACATAATTCCTGTGAGGTGTTCCCTTAGGTTGCAATGGCAAGCTAACCCAAACCTTCTGAAGTAAAAGGTTATCTTCTGTTTCAGCTATAAGACTGGCAGTTGTTGAAGTTCTTTTACAGTATCAATAGTGATGATTCTTCTGGATGTTTTGCCTACTGAGCTGAATGCTTTCTTTTACCTGAGGCCTTTATATTAAGGACCAGTTGTTCTGTTGTTCTGGGTCACTAACTAGATGTTGTTTTAAATGCTTGATACTACCTTGTTGTGTGCTTCACATTGTCTTTTCTATGCAAATAAATATTTCTATTCCAAATTCTGGTGTTACTTATCCCCATGTTGAGCTTTATGTTAATATTAAAAACATTTAAATGTTTCTGAATTTATGTACTCAGAACCTACCAAAAAGCTTACTATAGAGGTGGCAGGCATGTTGTTGAAGAATTCTTTGCATGGTTTCAAGAGGATGATTTTTTAACAGCAAAATATGAGGAATATCTATTCCTCATATATTCCTAGTGTGAATAATCAAGGCTGTTCTTTGTTGCACTTCCAATAAAAAAGGAAAGGTAGTGCTGTAACATCTTATTTCCTGGGCCCTGGAATGCTGTCCAATGTGCATCATAATTATTTTTTACTTGTTCTACCTGAAGAAAATTATGATTAAGCTGTAAATAAGAATCTCTTAATTATAATGCTTTCTGGGAAAATGATGTGAGAAGGTAATAGACTGAATAATGCTGATCTAAAGTTAAGTGATGAATTAGATGGGATATGACATACACGGAAATCAGAAAACATGATTATAGCAGAATCATTGTCCCAGAATTGATGGGGCAAAATACAGATAAGACAGTTTTCTGCCTGAACCCTGTTTAACTGGGCAGAATGGACTGAAAGGAACTGAGGGGTGTAATTTTAGTAAACAGATAAGGCAATTACCCACAGGGCTGTGCTGTTCTGATAGATGCACTGATAAGCAATATTCTTATTAAATTAAGTGTAAGGAAGGACTGTTTTGGGCTTTATATTTATGAAGAAATTACTGATTAACATGAAACATTTTGCTTTTACTGTAGAACTTTAGGACTGAATAACTTGGGGGCTAATTAGCCTATTTATATTCTGTAGTGATTTTAAGAAAGATGCACCATGCCTGAGTTCTGGCTTATGCTGTGTAATTAAGTTAAGTTGCTGGTTGGGACAGTGACTGTAAACTCTTTAAGTGTCATAACTTCACTGGTTTGTAGCTCTATCAAGCTCATGGGTAGTGCCTGAACAGGCAGGTTTCACTGAGCTTCTTTGTAGGAGAGTGGCTTAAGTGGGAGGAGAAAATGAGTTCCAGCAAAACAGACAATAGCTTGACTGGTTGGGTAGTGGGGTAGAGATCCTGAAAATCTTAATTAGAACAATTTGTGAAGGAGGGAGGTACGAAGCATGTTTTTTGGCAAGGAAGAAGCACTTGTTTAGCTGTGGGTCCATTTGCATTTCAGAGGTAACTGGCCTAAAGCAAAAGATGAGTGGGAGAGAGAAACTCTCTCCTTTCAAAAGAAATCCAAGAAGCTCTCGACTGTTTTTAATCTTATCAACCTTCCAGGAGGGAACAGTTACAGGTATTAGCTGAGGGCAATAAATACTGTCACAGTTAGTGTCATTGGGTAAAAAAATTGCTTAACTCATGTTGCTTAAATCAGATGATAATTCTTTATTGATTTATTAACAACATGACATTGTCTGATAATCTGTCCACCCCACATTCAAGGTCAGTATCAGCAATTCAACAAACGCCACATTAGACACTTATAAAATGTTCATAAACACCTGCACATTTCTAAACATGATTCTTTAATCCTCAAAAATAATAATTCTCCAAAGTCCTAATCTCACCATCACAGGCCCCATGGATCACAAACTCATCCCTACTCCTGGCCAGGCAGGTTCCCTTATTTCCCCACCCCTTCTGAGAGATGTGCAGGTGCTCCAGCTCTGCATCGATGTAACCCTGCACAACTTGCTGACCACATGCTGATGAAAGCCTCTCCTACAAGGTCGCACAAGCCTACTTGAGGTGGAGGACCTGCTTGCTGCACCCTGCACCATCACCCCAGTAAGTGGTGCAGTCTGTGTCTCTGACAGGAAGGATGCTTCATCAGGTCTAGGCAGAAGTCACACCACCAGTAAGGCAAATTCTGTCTGTGTCAAACCCACTTTGACTGCTGCTCTGTTACCAAGACCTTCTCCCTCAATCTCAATTTTTTTAAAAAAGTCTCTTCAAGCTGACTCCTCTTTCTCAAGGAAACTTTCTCTTTTGGTAATCTCTTGGTTAATGTTTGATCAGGCTGATGGTAGTCTCAAAAAAGATTTATCTTTGTTAATCGCCGCATACTGTTACCAGATTTTTGGCAAATACTGTGTGACAGTTTTGGGTAGGCCAGTTGTATATGTTCTTCACACTTGCATGTTGTGTCAGCTGTTACTACCCAGGCCATGTCACCAAAATGGTCCTTGTGAATTCCCCATGCTTAGTTTTCAAAGTCTTGCATGAGACAAGAAGATGACCTAATGCGTACAACTTTTCCTATTTTTTTGACAGGAGACTAGGTAGAAGTAACACATCAGACTAAATTATGTATCTGGGAAAATCAGACATTGTTTTGGTCACAGTGTTCTTCCTATTTTTTTTCTGATTTTTATTTTTTTTTAATGTGGACCTGCATCCTATAAAAACTGTTGTTCTGTGTGTTGCATGCAAGACCTACAAAGAGCACAAAACAGTTTAGTTTAAATCCAGGATACAGATAAATGAGATATGTAGGGATGAGTTTTTTCAAGTTCAGGGCAGGTGTGAGATTGATCAGAATTGATGCTTATTGTGTCTGGCTGAAAGGTTTTAAATTCACAAAGGTATAATGAACTGCCTGCTTTGCCTCAGAGGCCAAAGGAAGAGCAGTATTGTTGCCTACTGAAACTGAAGTAGAGTTGGAAGTAGACAGACTAACAAACCTGAGATTTTCCAGAAGGCTAGGTAGCTTCATTGAGACTAAAGCATTTCTTTTTATACATGTAAAGACAGTGGAAATTAAGAAATCTAATTTATGTCTTTCCATGTGCTATAACATTCTTATAATTTAATCTTCCTGTCACTAATGTGTACATATTCTATAACAAAATACCTCTAACACCTTAAGCGGAAGAACCAACAACTGTATTCTTGAATATTTCTCTAGTGCAGTTGCTTTTCTTCCTGAAGATCACTATGACTATTCAAAGAAATTCACTTCTGAATAAGCATAGACATGTGGATGCTACAGATTTTTTTGTTTTCCATTGTCCTTGAAAATGTTACTGGTGGTTTCTTAGACCATAAACATTAAATGTTCCAGTCTTTCTAAGTAAATGTTAGGTGATATGATTAAATATTACCATGATAAGGGCAATAATAATAATAAAGTCAGCTGGTTTCTGATTCAACATCCATTACTGATGCACAGTCTGTAGAGGAGCAAATGCAGGATGCATTTTGTTAAGGTTCAGGTGATGCTATTTGTTCACTCTTTTCCACTATCATGAGCAAAGATGTTTATTTATAATGACTCAGATTGCACCTATCTGAATAATGGGTGTGTTCTCAGCAGCAGTATATTGCCATAGTCTGAAAAATGTGAATTGCAGCTGCTACAGAATCTATGCAAAATTTAAATGCAAGGATTTCTCTAATCAAATAGCACTGGTCTAAACCAGGGAATGTTTTCATCATTGTGATGTTCAGTCATAACTTTTTGATAGTTCTTTTCAAAATCTGAAGCTGTGCTTTGAAAATACAGTGTATGAAATCCTTGGGTATGGTTCACTGCATGCTTGTACTGTTTGCCTTCCCAGGTAGTGTGGTATAACTCCTGATCCTGACTGCATGACTTTGGGGTTTCTGAGGTAGATGAGAAATTAGTACAAGAAGGAGAGTTGTTTTGTTTCATTAACTCCTTGTCTTAGGATCAGATTCTAATTCAGTTACAGAAAAGTGAAAGATAAATATAACTGATTCAAATGAATAACTTGTATTCACAGAAAGATGCCATTGCTGTATTGTAGACAGATTAAAGTACTCTTGAAAGTTGTTTTCTGAAGTTAGTTTCAGTAGTACAAAGTAATTTAAATTTCTAATTATATCAGAACTAATGTTGAATTTATGTATGATTTATCAGTGAAATGACATCCATGAAGGTTTTTAATGTATTTTGGCAACTAAGTTATTAATTCTGTTTTCTTGAGTTAATGGCATTAGATTATATAGGGGACTTCTTGTGAAATGTCTATCAACATTCAGAAAACATGAAGCTCTTTAGACAATATCCTACAATTAATACTTATTCCTGAAAAGATTCAAGTAACTTCCTTAGTTAGAAGCATTGTGTAAATCTGTTTGTTGTCCTTGAAAATAGTAAGATGTACTTTCATGTGCACTAGCTGTGCCATCTTTTCCTATGCAGTACTTGATGTCATCCACAAATGCTGCTCGTAGAGACACTAGATTTAAAGCATAGGACACTAACACTATAAAGTGTGACTTACCTTTTGTTTGCAATAGATTTGTTTACTATCTGTGTGTATTTTGGAGATTTGAAATCGGAGAGGTAATGAAAATATATTAAAAACTCTGAAATGATGTGGATAGTGCATTTTCAAAAGAAAAATCATCATCACCTTGCAATGGTTAAAAAGTTCAATGGCCTTACTTGTTGGGATAAAACGGTAAAATAGGTTATCTAATCTGTGACATAATCCTGTTGGGCTCCTGTGCCCACACCCCAGAAGTCCTGTTACCTTGGCACATTTTGGCAGTGTAACCTGGATTGGGTATGAGAGAGAAGCAGCGGAGTATGGAATACTATAACAGCATGGGTCTTGCTTAGAGGTCCATAGGAAGAGTAACCCTATTTGCTGCACATGATTACTCTGAGATCTCCATCTGCTGTCGTCCCTTGCAGTCACTGCTAGCTGTACTACTTTCTGTTTCCATCCCTATCTTTCCCTGTCTTTACCAGCAAAATTACTCAGAGGAAATGAAGTCTTGCAACTCACTACATCTTATTATATCAGATAAATACAAGGCAAACTCTGAGGTATCTGGTCACCACTAGTTACATGTAGGTTTTCTCTCTGTTGCTGGTGATTGTTTACATTGTGACATTAAGACTGAACTTGCTGCCCATGCAGAAAATAAGCCTGCAAATATGGCCTGGAGTATAGCTAGAGTGCATCCTATAAAGTGCATGAAGCTGTTTGCCTGTTTGGTGGTGCAGTGTGCAGGGAGACACCTCAGGGCTGGCTGCCACATGGACAGGAGGCACGCTGTGATCACAGCTGCTCTGAGGACTGCTCACTAAAGAAATGCAGGCATCACCAGTAAGAGCTGGCATCGCTCTGCTCTGCAGAAGAAGTTTTTTTCTCCCTGTGGGTTAGGTGGGTGAGGATTTGCTTCTGTGTCTGCTTCCATTATCTATAGCTATGAAGAACTTTAGGAATCTGAAAACATTTAAAAAGTTGATCTTAAGATATCAAAGGAGCGGTTTCAACACGACCTACAGGCTTAGCTGGCACTGAATATTTAGAAACCTGAATACCACTAAAAATCTGTCCCTTGGGCACTTTTAATACAAAGTTGGCTACTTTTTTATATCTATATCTATATCTATATCTATATCTATATCTATATCTATATCTATATCTATATCTATATCTATATCTATATCTATATCTATCTATATCTATAATTATTTTTCTTTTCCTTGATAATCCTTAATGCTCACTGACAAAAGGTAGTTTCCTGAATTAATGTAGCATACCTGGGCATTGTTCTAATGAAAATGTCTAGATGCTACTCTTGCTAAAGGTATGGAGAATGAATAGCTTCAGACAGGCAGTACCAACTAGGTAGAGCTTCTCCTCAGCCTGAGGAGATGCTTCGTGCATGCTTTGATGGGGAAGGATGGAGTAAAAGCAGCAACTGCTCCCAGATTGCAGAAAGAGAATGCTAAACAAAGAGAAAAGATAGCTGTTAACTGACAAATTCTAGGTTTAATTCCATACATGTATGACAGTGTTGTCCAAATTTTAAACTTTGCATTAGACTTCATTTCAATCAAAGTGGCACTTTGATTGATGTCTATAAAGACAAACAAATGAATTAATACAGCAGCAACTGTGATCAAGTTACTTTTTACCAAAGCTGGATTTAATTTGCAATTTCTTAAGATACTTGAATACATATCTTTTTAAAATTGCTTTTTTAATGCACCTCCATAAACTGAAGGTTCTACCTCTGCAAGACCTTTCTCATTATTGGGTGGCCAGGCCTTGTGCTGCTCTTGAGATGCTTTCTCTGGGCAAAAGGAGCTAGAAAGAATCCATAGCAGTAAAACAGATAAAGAAAAACAATGTGTCAGTGTTCAGCTTTTCAAGAATTTTGTTTCCATGCACATTACAGAATGGAGTAGCTTTAAACTACGTGTGTGTTGGGAGCGTTCAGTCCTGGGTTGCACACTAAAATGAAGTAGCAACCCCTTCTCTTGCATGCTGTGTAGGTGTATAGAGGAAGGCACCTCAACACTTGTTCTTTAAATATACAGATACAATTCCAAATGCATTTAATTACTTGTTAATGTAGACATAAATAAGTACTTTCTCCTCCATTTGGTATGCCAAGTAGCACCCTGCTATCTGAACATATAACATTTCATGTATTTATTCTCATGTACACAGATGTGCAGAAGTTAAATAGGAAGCCAGTAACAACTTAGTGTGAAAACATATATATTTGTGTGTATATATGTATTGCATTACATATACACACACACGTACATATCTGGAGTGATATTAAAGGCTGTAATCTACACTAGTAGGCCAAATTAGGTTAGAACCTTTCTGATACTGCAGCCACCTGAGGCAGAGAAGCCTATGTCCAAATTATTTTAAAATGCTGACATCTGAAGAGCAAAATTTGCTTATAAACTGGCTATTAGCATGGGCAAGAGGCCTTTCCCAACTCCTGAGCTGCACATGGAAGTTGTTTAGGACAGCAACAGGGGCCATTATGAAGACTTGGTACTAGAAATGACTGGACTTCAGTGTCTAGGAACATTCCTTGGCACTTTAATTTACTGCTGTGCATGTTGCCAAAGAAACGATTGAGTTGCTCAACTTGAATGCACTCATAGCCATGTGGGATGTGTGTGACCATGTATTTGACTATGCTGTATGGCATCTCCAAATAACTCCAAATAACTCCAGATAACATCCTTTCCACTCACAAGCAACTGAAATTTCTGATGCTAGAACACACCTTTCTTCTGTGTGTATATAAATACACATTTAAAAAAGGAGGGAAAGTCATTAAGAAATCATTGCTGGCTGTGGTGCATGCCTTATTTTAGCTTGTTCAGCAGCAAATGGGATAAAAATTCTTCACTCCTGCATAAGCCTTGCCATTAGCAAATTAAGAGGAAGAAATGAGTAGGTAATGAAAAATGCTTGGTTGGAAATGTTCAGAAATGAAGTTCAGTAACACATGTTAAAGCATTAGATGGTCATGGGTTTATGTGACATATTGATTAGCTAATGGCAATCAAAAGAAGTGATCAGGATGTTGCAGACAGTCTGTGATATCTGAGCCAGAGACACTGTGATCCATCACTGATTTGTGAGATCCTGAGGAGGACATGGTACACTAATAAATCCACAGGGAAGAAAAAGCTCTCACGTGCTGACACGGATTTTTACCACTCTCTATGGAAATATATGCTGGAGAAAACAAAATGGTTTGCAGAAGACTGGCTGTGTGAACAAAAGGATGAGTCTCAGCAATGTTTCTGAATTTTAAATATTAGAAATTCTGAAATAATGTTTCCACTTGTCTAAATTTTAGAAACAAGAAACAGCAACTATTTGTGGATACCCTGGGCAGAGTGAAACTTTTCATGGTAATCCACTTTATACTGTACAAGACGGGTGTAGATTCATGGCAGTCGAAGTTCCTGATTTCCTGGGCTAGTTTGTTAATTTTGATTACAAGGCTCATTATCCCCATTTGTTTCATTTCTATGGGATTTATTTGACACAATACGCAGAACGTATATGGGACTTATTCTGTATCATCGTGAATGCATTCAGGGAATTGTCTTCATAGGTTAACAGGCAATCAACTGAAACAGGAGTGACTGACCTTCCTGCCCTTTCAGGCTGCTCATCAGAACCTTCCTATGCTTGAGAGCTCAGAGATTCCTATCATGCGTTGGACTGATAAAGGAAAATGGGACTCTCGGGGTAGTTCAAAGGAGGGAGGCGCTAGCGGTTCCTTGGGGTGTCACAGCTCTGAGGATGAACCAGGAATGGCCTTGCAGGACTTGTTTATTGTCTGTTCCCAGCACGGCCTCGCTGCTAGCTGTGCCTGTAGCCACCATACAGGAGTGCCACTGCTTGAGAATAAAGTGAGAGCCGAAGGAGAGACTGTAGTATACAAGACGTTCTTGATTTCATACCTGAAACACTAGGTGAAATTCCAGTATTTTGCTGTGTTTTTCCTGTTCAGAACTTTACACAGCAATGTGTATTACACTGTGGAAAATTCAGTTACCAGCTACTCCTAAGTCTGACTTTTAAGGCTAACCTTACAGCGCATAACTTCATCTATTGGCCATGTGAAATAAAAAATAAAATGTGAGCTCAGAGTCTGATTCCTATAGTGGATATGAATGTAGGGAAAAGCTTGATTTGTATTCTTCTTTGACCTATAGAAAGGTAGTGACATTAATCGTGATGTGAAAAGGTTACTAACCTACTTCTGCTGCCAAAGTGCTCTTGCAGTCACAGCCTAAAGAAGATGAGCAGACTTATTTAAGTAACCTGTATATAGAAGCCACATAACTTGCTGTGGCCATTTCACAACTTTTCTGCAAATAATTCTTAAAGATACAGAAAAGTGATTTTAAATATGGTTTGTGTAAAGAATCTTTATTGCCTCTTATATTTAACATCTCTATTGGGAAACTAGACATTTGTGTTTCTATCCTCTAGAAAACCAATCCTGTCTTCATTATCCAAGCCATCAGTCCACAGACAAAGGGAGAAACGAGAAACAAATGACTACATTGACACCCAGATCTTTCCTATTTTATCTTGACATGGTTTCATTTATACAATGGTGTATTTTTCCCTTGCAGCTATTCCCTCCTGTTACTCTTTATGGTAATTGAAGCTGGGCCCAAAAGACCTTAGAGGCTTGTATCTTCTCCTCACATGAGTGACACTTCAGTGATAAACTTGAACTTAAAGTTACTGAGGCGTAACTGAGGGTTCATTTGATAGCTAGTGGTTTTCAGCAGCACTGCAGGGCTTCAGGGGCTCAGCGTGAGTGAGATTGTTAATGTCCTGTGAGGGAAAACAATAACACATTTCATTAATGCGTTCATGTGTGAAGCATCCATTAGTGCACTGGAGGTATTAATGACGTTATGCTTTAAACTGACATGTGGGGCATGACAGGAATTGCAAGGTCTGATGAGAACAGATGACAAGATAAGCAAATATTTGAATGGCTTCATTTGCCTGCAGGTCAAACCATGGTGCAGGGGAACTGAGAAAGCTAAAACCTGGGAGAGGTTAGTGTTTTCCTAGCACGGACTGAACTGCAGGCAAGCTGAAGACAGATTGTTTGCTAAGTAAATAGAGCGGTCAGTAAGGGCAGTAAATATGTAAAAGGTACAAGCTTAATTATTACTGCTCCTCAGTCAGTAATTCTAATTTAATTTGAGTTAAACTGTAAAAGCCAAAGCACAATTCAAGGTACAGATACGCTAACAAACATTTTGCTCGTATGAATATTCTTTTTAATTTTCAGTTAGTTTCCCTCTTTCTGCCTGCTCTGAGGGTTAAATATATGTAGCCAAATAAGCTGCTGATTAAATAAACTAGATTATTGCACTTTGTGCCAGAACTGAATTTTACTATCGGATTTTAGTGAACTAGTTTGCCTGCAGGTCAGCAGAAGGTGTTAGAGTTGGTAAGATAATTTTTCTTCTGATGGTCCTGTGCATCGTTTATTTTTTCAGGTTTGAACTAGCCATAAATTATCTGATAAAGGCCTATTCCCCTGTTTTGGACCACTGTTGGATTGCTACAGGAGGATCACAGGGCAAAGAATTTGACAGCTGCAACTCAGCCGTTAGATGACAGTAGTGCACATCTCAATGCCATCCAGCATAATTTAACATGAATGATCTGACATGCTTGGCAGCTCCTTGAAGAAGGGGGAGGAAAAGGCCACTCTTTCACTAGCTCTGATTTAGAATGATTTCGTACAAGCAGATTTTTCCTTTTCAGAAGCAGTGACACTCACTAGCAGGCTAATGCAATGAGATTGCACAATACAAATATTGGCTGCTGTGCAAAACTGGAGTAAACAACTTTTGCATTGTCAGTCCTTTAGGATTCATGAATAAAAACCTGCACTTCTCACTTAAATATCTTCAATGCACCTTCGTCAAATACATGAACACTTCTCCACACCTCGCTATCCTCTGGTTTTGATCTTTCAGTCCAATGTGGCAATCTCCTGTCCAGGCCTTTGCCCTTGTACATTAATTAGTCTTGTAATGATTAAAAAATTAAGGAACTATCTCTAACACTTTTTCACACTTAAATTCTGGGGATGTTGTTCAGGAGTTTCCATTACAACTATTGTCATAGATATTCCTTATCTGAGCTGAAATTTTCCATCCATAGATTTCCCCTGAAGATACTTTTTTTGGGGAGGAGTTGAAATCCAATCCGTTCAATCAGCTGGAGTCATCAGGAGGTGAGAAAACATACTCTTTGACTACATAGTTGCCAACATGTAATGATATTCCCAAGGACAGCATGTGTTTTCATTTTTAATAAGCTTCAGATTTATGTGTACATTTTGCTTGGTTTTATGTTTGTTTTCATAGCAGACTGTCTATGAGAGAGCATGCTGGAGGACCGCATGTTAACTTTCTCCCACTGGCCAGTAAAATTTGCACCCCTTTTTATTTCTTGGCCATCCATACTTCAAATTAGCTTTTGTTATGTCTCCTGTTCAAAATGCATACTTTAGACCAGGAGGAATGGGAAAAAGCTGACTGGTATAGTGGGTTGCAAAGGGAGTCAGGGTTGAGCTGCAGGGAGCTGGTATTAGTCTTCTTACTCAGGTACTCCTGTAATAGGACAGGGAAGAGGGAGCTGTGTGACAATAACCCTACAGACTGATCTCTGCTAAACTGGTTTTCAGTGTTTGCCTAAGTGATGTGTCAGTTTGGGCTTTGAGTTCTGCCTGCCTTTACTTTTTCTGTTCTCAATTTCACCTCTAAACATCAATATTTTTCTTTTTAAGACAGGCAGTACTATTCAGAAATTGTTAATTAAAAAAAAAAAAAAAAAAGCCTTCTAGGCCTAGTGAGGCTACTTAATGTATCTTCTCTTCAGCATCCTCTGCATGTCATGTCCTAAGCTTACCACACAGTTTATTTTTATATGACTTCCAGTCTATTGCAGAAATGGAAATCATTTTGATAAAGAGTTGAAGTTTTGAATGGTTATTTGAACAGAACCTCCAAGCCTTCCCTCTTGCTAATGTTGAACTAGTGTCTCTGATGTTGATGATGATGAGGGGTAGTGTGTGATGTTGATGCTGAAAGTTAAGTAGTGATGACAAGAGCCAAAGATAAAAGGAGGCCTTTGAGCATGAATTATCCCTTGGCAACAAAGTGATGCTGTAGTATTTTTTATAGAAACATTGACCTTTTTGGTGAGGAAATTGCTAAAGGTAAATGACAAAATGCCAGGTCTGCCCTTTGCCTTTCATGTCACAAATGACTGACCAATACTTCCTCACATAGCATGCCTTATGTCACAGAAGATAAAGAAGAGAAAGCTGAAGTATCTGAGAAACCATAAGCCTATATGGAAAGTAAGTCTAACAAGCTGGAGTTTTACAGGCGTGCAGGTTGTGCTCTGCACTTGATGCATAGAGGGCCTGACTTATGGGATACAAACCCAAAAATTTTGCACAACTGCAATAAGACTGATGCACAGAAATTTTTGGTGGGTGTCTAATGTCAGATCAGTGAGTCTAACCTTAGGGATATTTTTAAAGCTTGTTGAATTGAAAAGACTGATACCAGCTCCCTGCAGCTCAACCCTGACTCCCTTTGCAACCCACTATACCAGTCAGCTTTTTCCCATTCCTCCTGGTCTAAAGTATGCATTTTGAACAGGAGACATAACAAAAGCTAATTTGAAGTATGGATGGCCAAGAAATAAAAAGGGGTGCAAATTTTACTGGCCAGTGGGAGAAAGTTAACATGCGGTCCTCCAGCATGCTCTCTCATAGACAGTCTGCTATGAAAACAAACATAAAGCTTGTGAAGCTTGTGTTTCAAGACAATGATGATGTAAAAATTATCCTTTTTATGGGGTGGTGTCTGTGTTGCATTCCACAGTTTTGATCTCTTACTGTGCTAGTATTCCTCTGCTTAAAATACTCCCTCAGAGGTGAAAACTGATTTTGGAAAAAGCTCTACAGGGGCAAAAGTGGTTATGGTAGGGTGAGAAGTTTGAGTCTTGGCACTCTACTTCTGAGAAACAGGTTAATAGTGTGAATTTTCTGCTCAATTATTTCCAGTATTTTTTCTCCAGTGTCATCATAAACATTCAGGAAAGCACTTTTTTTAAAATGTAAGAATATGTGACATATGCTTTCTTGCCTTTGCGTTTAGAACTTACTGAGTCAAATTTAAATCTTTCCAGGATGGCTCTCAATTTCTTTTATTGTGAAAAGCTGTGGTTTCTCGGAGTCAGAGACTTGCATGACACTGGATTCTTGGAACTGAAGGTGCTAAACATGAGCAACCATTTAGCTGGGTCCCCCAGGTCACTTGCTTTTCTTGGTAGGGTCCTTTAAGCTAACTGTTAAGAAGCACAATGATATATTCTGCCCACCCCCCCCACCTCAAGTTTATTACAAGCTAAGAACTTCCAACTCACACCAGAGGCCTGGCAAATGTTTTCTTTGGCTTTGCTATTTATTTTAAAATAAAAGCTTTCATCTGAAAAAGCAAGCCAGATTGACAACTAAGTGTTTCTCTTTGCAAAGGCAGCCCTCAAAACCTCTGTCAGCAGGCTTGTAGAGTAATTCTGTCACATTACTTCAACAGCTTTCACCACTTGCTTGCTTCCAAGACTTCCTCACAGTCTCACTTAATGTTCCTACTCCATGACAAGCAGCTTTCTCCCCCTGTAGCTCAAGGGCTGAGGTCCATGAAAGAGGAATTCAGGACAGGGGAGGCTTCTCAAGAGATAGTATTGAGAGGTGGATGCCAGACAACTATGAATGCCCCACATGGCTGATAGTTAGTGATGGTGAGAATGTCCTTCTTTTTCCCTACAGTGATTTTACTGTATGACAAGTTAATTCTCCAGTCCCACAAGGGGATTTCTTGGTAAAGCCCCTGTAAAGAAGCATAAGATACACTACGAACCTAAGTAGTTTCCGTTGTGGGTTTTCATTGTGGTGTTTTTTTTTGTTTGTTGTTGTGGTTTTTTGGTTGTTGTGGTTTTTTTTTTTGGTTGTTTTTTTTTTTTTAATGGAAGGCAGGATTTAGGGATATTTGATTTTCTTCTTGGTGGACTATGGTGACTTTCAAACATATTGTGAAACTGTGACTATTTGGTGTAAAAATTCATTTGGCAAACTGGTCACGGGGAGACTCTGCAAATAAACTAGCTCAAAATGTGTGGCTCTTCCATAAAATGTGTGGCTCTTCCACATAGCAGTTTTCATATATTGTTCGCTGTTCATATTTTGAGTGTCACTTTTATTAGAACAGGCAAATTTGTGTTGTCTTCTGTGTCTGCTAGAGTTCATAAACTGCCACAGGCATCTTCTCAGAGATCTTTTGGAAACTGCTAAATGGATACTGGAAGGAATCTAACTGAGTAGCAGACAATTGGCAGTGTAAATTTCTTCCACAGAACTGAGCACTAGGAATCATGCTGCTTTAATATCTGATACAAACATTTATATAAACAACTGCTGATTTGCAATTAGTAACTAGAGAGAGTTTTTCACAATTTGGCTACTCTGTATTTCACTGATTGTCATCCACAATTGATAGTCTTTCTTTGCTGACAAAAAGGTTCAAGCAACTTCATCTTTCCTACACCTGTAATGCCATTCTAATCAATGGCCATACTTTGAAAGTCTTATAATAAATGAAAACTAAACTAACATTAAACTTCGGGAACTTTTTTGCTGCTGATAGTCCACACATAATAATAGGCCTTTAGGATATTTTGTACATTTATACAACAGTACGTAAGAAAATAATAAAATGCTTGCCATTACATAAGACTGAAGTGAGCTATCTATATCCTAAACCAAGTAGGATAAGAGATTAATTCAGAGAAGAAAGGATTTATTGAAAGTCATGTTGAAGTAACCCATGACATGCTTTTTTTTAAAAAAAAATCAGAGCAGCTGGATTCTTCCTGGTGCAGTGAAGTGTTCAAGAAGTTTAGATGGTAGAGATGGTATCTATATGAGCTGGGATTACAAAGGCTTTTTACACACTGCAGGCAGTGTATCTCCGTGAGATCAGTATTTCAATGACTTCATTAGAAAATGCATGTGTGATGTATGAGGCTAAAACCTGGCTTTAGGGCCTCGCTTTGCCACAGACTTTGGAAAATAAGAACAAGAGAAAGGAGAAGAATGGGGTAGTTAAGCAGCCTGGCTGGTTTTTTTTTGGGCCAGTGTAGTGAGAGAAAACATCTGAAGTTTAGTCCAAGAAGAGTATGAAGGTAGTGTTTAAAGCTGGTGAAAGGATAAACATCTGAGGAAAAAGGTAAGTGGATCAGATGGAGAAGCAAGCAACCGGTTCTTTAACAACATTTAAGAGTTTGCAATTTTAAAAATTTGTTGTTTTATCCTGGTTTGTCTTGTACTGTGTCGTTTACACAACATCTCTGGCAATAAAATGGCAGTGTTACTGAATATTGTTCTCACACACATTCTAGGAAAAACTAGCAGTTTTGTAGTCCCTGAAATGATATAATTTTTGTGCTTACCCTGCTGGGCCATAGTATATTTTTACTGACAAACATAATATTTAGAAACTAATTACAGTTCTAGCTTACTATTGATATTAATGATCCAGCAACTTAAGGGATGAACAATGCTGAAATCATTGCCCATAAGCTTGTTACTGTTTTAATAGAGTTGAATGAGAATTAGAAGATGTATGCACATTGGGGACTGAAAGGAATGGGAGTCATTCAGCCCTGCTGAATCAGTTCATTTTATCAGGAATGAACATAACATTAATTTGGACAGGTGTTTTGAGTAGTTGCTGAACAATACCCTGGACCTGGGCACTAGGTGTCAGTCTCAGAGCTGACAGAGAGGAGAGAGCTTTGAAAAGTTCCTGTGTGGTTGAACTTTGTTCTATTTCTATTGGGTATCAACAAACTCCACTGATTCTTAATGTAGGCACAAATGTGAGATAAGAAATGAATATTGTGTCTGAAGAGGATCAGTGTTTCTTTCCCAAAGAGTTCCTATGATGCTTAGCACTGCATTGGGGGAAAAAAAAAAAAAAAAGGCTCTTTACGTATTGGTAATGATCCCATGAAGGAAAAAGTAGAACCACGACATTGATTCAGGAATGTTGCAAAATTACTGTGGTGACCCTCTGCACTTTCAGTCTCCAGGATCTGGCTCAAAGGGAAGAGTGGGGCACAAATTCTGAACAGCTTGTATCTCTGTACATAGTGTTGATATGTCTGAATAGCCTTGATCTTTTTTTTTTTTAATTTTATGTACTACTTCTGTCAAATGTTTAAGAAAATATAATTTCTGATAGTGCAAAAGAAACCTGAAGGGCAAAATCAAAAGGGCAACATCTAGCATAACCCTTTGGAAAGAATGTGGCTTTATTTACTTTTAGTTGAGATGTCACCTGACAACCTTGGTCAAATGTAAGTGTATTCATGGGTAGCTAGGAAAAGTATAATTTTAGGAGATTCATGAACAGTAATTGTTAATTGACCAAGCAAAATAATTTGTTTGCAGGTCAGTTGCTAATTGGTAAACGTGAACAAAACAGCATTCATCAATCACAGAAAAAAGAAGTCTATGTACTTATAAAGTATGAAATTTAATAGCTAACATGATTTAATTCCAGCAATCATGAAGTTTTCCAATAGGTGTAAGTTCATATATCAAAATATGTATCAAGATTCCAATTTGAAATTGCTCCATATTTAAAAGTGATTACTCAAAAAAGCTCAGCTAAAGTAATCTCTTATTTCCAAAAAGGAAATGTCCTTTTTGCTAGGTTTGGCAATGATTATCCTGTCATCTGACTGGTGTGTATTTATGAACATTCTTCACTTAGCTGAGATACATAAGTGTAATTCAGACACACTTCATACATGACTAAACTCTATATGGTAGGCGAAAATATACATGGAAGGCTATTAGTCTACTAAAAATTGTAGGCTGTTATAAATTCATAGAGAATTCTATTACATATCAATAGAGAATTTATTTCTTCATTGTTAAATATATATAATTTTTTTATTGCTCAAGTCAAATGCTAACCTTTCTGTTTGACAGAAAAGCATGCAGAAGTTTGAGTACATGCTGATATCCACTAGAAACTTGAAGTCCACTCATTGCAAACCTCAGCATTTGAACTGTAAACACTACAGATGTAGCTTAATACCTTGTAGCTTAAGAACCTGAAAGCTATTATTAAATGAGAACTGTTTCTAGACAGTGTTTAACAATTTATGTCTAAACAGTCAAGTTGATAAAGAAATTTTTTATAGCACCTTGGTGTCTAGCTGTGCAACTAATGTGTTATTTACATAGCGGTACTAATGTTCTGACCTGATTCCAAACAGAAAGAGTTGATTCATCACCATGACTGATGCATAATTCTTGGCCGAAACTTTTTGAGGAGTAGAAAAGGAGCTGTATAATGAAGCCTGTGAAAACTTTTACAAAGTTTTAAAACATATATCACTAAAGGAAGGCTTTTTAACTACTGCTTAGGAACCCAGGGCAATTTTCTCCAAATTTCTTGGTAACTTAAAGTACACCATGTCCTCCGTAAGTTCTCTTGACTTTAAAGGGGAAATACAGCAAAGGATTACCCGTTCTGGAACTCTCCCCCTTAGACGAAAATGTTGCTCTCTTACCTCACGCTAGAGTGAAACTCCCTATCAATACTGTTTAAATATATTTTAAAAAATGCTTTCCTCTCTTATGTACTGTATGCATATAGTGTTTTTAAAATTACCCTTGATATTTGCATAAGTAGAGCTTAGTTTACAGGCATAATTTCCTCTTCTTGTGAAGACCTGACTAACAGTTGTAGTTATACTGCTCCTGAAACAGTTGCAAATAAATATACTGTACAGCTTTACATAGTGATGAAAATCTCCAAGTTTAACAATGCAGTTGGAAAAAACGGAAGATCAGTCAGATGTTTTAAAACCTCATCTTTCCTCTGGATCTCCTGTATCTCAGAGCTTAAATTTCATGTTATATAGACAGAATAACAATGAACCTGTCATTAGTGAACCTGTCATTTCTCAGCCTGATAACTTCCTTAAGACCTCTGCTTCTTTGTTCCAGCACTTGGATTCTGTTAGATGGATTAGTTTCTTCAAAGTAGTAATAAAGTCAGCTGAGAGAATAGTAACTGTCTTAAATACACTTTAAGTACACATACTTTTTAACAACATGGGTCACTGTTGCATGCATGTTTTTCTGCTGAAGTTGCAGTGTCTTGAGAAGTCTTTAAAGCCAAATTCAATTTAAAATTCATTGAAATCTCAGCAAACTTTCTATTATTAGTATATGTAACCTGTTGTAAACTATGGTTGTTTCTACTGTGCACTGCACATTGTTTACTCAACTTCAGCATTAATTTGAGGGGGAAAAGCACAAAATCTTAGCATTTTATACTATAATTTTTCTTGTGAAATTTAAGCCATAAACTTTATTTTATGAGTAAGATTTTGTAGGTTTAAATCAGCTTAAACTGGTAAAAGTATCAATTTTTCTTACATGAGACCTTTTTTTTTTAAAGCATCATTGTTGTAGCCTGGTAAGCACACTATGAAATTTGATAAACATCTTGAATATCTCAGGTTTGGTAACGTCCTGGAAAGAAGTGGAATATGTGATTTCATTCCGATAGTGAGAGTGGATCCTCCTGAAACTGGCTGATACTAGAAACTCTTCAGAAGTCTTCTGAATAGATTAAAAAAGGAGATCTTAGAGTTATTTTTTCATGTTGTCATCTTTGTTCAAATTGTGTTCATGCTGAAGTGCATATAGCACTAAACTTTGACTCTGGAAACCTGGGGATTTTTGCAATGCAGGAAACACATCTCCTTTAATGTGTCTGATATTAAAGGTTGACTCATCTCTCCTGATGATCATGCACAGAGTCCCAGTAAAATCAAAGGTGAGAAACAACTGCATTGGAAAGGAGATTTGAAACTAAGGGTATTTATTTAAGGTCATTAGTAACCTTTGGATTCAGTTTTGTACTCTACTGTTGACTCTGTCATTTTTATGTAAGCTCCTTTTAACCATTTTTTCAGTAATATTTATACTTGTAATTCCTTTGAAAATACAGGTCTTCTGCCTTTTTCCCCCTTCACTGCCCTATCTAAGAAGTGTATCTACAGTGTCAACATACATGAGAATGTTGGTGTGAGGATGAAAACACAGTTGTCTTGAAGATCATTGGCTGATTCTCTAATGGGTATCACATAATTTACTCCTCAGATGAGGAACAGGATGAATCAGCAGCTGATGTGCTGAATTTTGAGGATTCAGTGAAATATGTTATTTCTAGTACTGCTGGAATGTGCTATTTGTGAAAACCTTTTTGCCTACCTCTAAAAAAGTGGTCTTAAACCTCTTTAGGAAGAACAACTGATGCTGGATTCATCTTTGCATGTATTAAGCAAGTGAGGTTTATTGCTTGAACTTATCACTCTTTCCCTACAGGACTGGAAAGGACTGCTGCTTCGGCAGCTGCTTAGTCCAGTACCCTTCCATTATTGTCTACTTAATGCTCATTCCAAACCAAAACCTGTACTTGGTGATTTTGGAAAAGTTTTGGTAGTATCTGGGATGGTTCATTGGCTGTTAAGCACCTTACAAAAAATACACAGGATTATCACCCTTCAGAGATTCCGTAGGTATCAGTTTGTAAATATGGCACATATGTTAAGGTGTTTATGTGAACCTGGAAAGATTTAAGCTGACTTTCTGAGAAACAGAAATCTCCTGATAAGTTAAGGTGGTTTTGCCCCCATTTCAAGAAATGAACTTGATTATTGCCTTCTGCTATTTAGATATGCCACAACTTATTTTTTTGGGAAAATATGCCTACACAAAAAGTTTGTAAGAAATTAATAAACATTGAAACGGGTAAGATTCTGAAGAGGTTTTGTTTGGGTTTTTTTTGTTTTTTTTTTTTAACCAGTAGCTTTTATAAACAGTTTTGTCTAGTGAGACTTTTGAAATCTCAATGAAAACAACAGTATAATTCTGTTGCTTAAAATTAAACTGATGAATCCTCTGTATAAATGGTGAGAAGCTGATAAAAGTTGCTAAACCGTGGTAAAGTTTAATTTCTTATTTAGTTTAATCTGGGAAGACCTTCTGTGATGTTGAACTCTTCTCCCAAGTAACAAGTGACAGGACAAGAGGAAATGGCCTCAAGTTGTGCCAGGGAAGGTCTAGCTAGAATATTAGAAAAAAATTTTTCACTGAAAGGGTTGTCAAGAATTGGAACAGGCTGCACAGGGAAGTGGTGGAGTCACCATCCCTGGAAGTATTTAAAAGACATGTAGATGTAATGCTCAGGGACACGGTTTAGTGGTGGACTTGGAAGTGCTCATTTAATGGCTGGACCTGATGATCTCAGAGGTCTTTTCCAACTCAAACAATTCCACCATTCTATTGATTGGATGATGAGGAACCATTTAAGGTGAAAATACTGTGATATGGCTATGAGAACTGGATGAACGCAGCCTTTTCAACTTCAGTGAACAGCCACTAAGATGCGGGCAGATGTGGCTACTTTTTTTTCTGTAGCATGAACTCCGGTACAAATGAAATAATTACTTAGTGAGGGAAGCAATTAAACTCCTTTAAGAGAAGGACTTGGACCTATTCTCATCTGCCTCTGTTTTGCAAGGTCCCAAGAGGTCTCTGGCCACCTGGAAGCCTATAAATGAATTGAGCATGGGTTTTGCTTTGGACCTAAGTGTGGGCTGAAAGCTCTAAGATCATAAAAGCTAAAATAGGAGTGATAGAGGCAGGCAGAGCCTGATGCAGCCATGCCACTGACAATGTCCTTCCTCTGCCAGATAAAAGACATTAACTTGTAGGACTAATACATGCAGAGAGTAATATTGACCCCTTTCTGTCCTGCCTTGTCCATATGAGCTCTGTAGGCTGTCTGTAGAAACAGTGCAGAACAGTGTTTGGGATATAAAGACAACAGAGAGTAATTTACAGGAATTCTTTATTCCAGATGGCTGCCTTTCAATGATAATTATTTATCTGTTAATTGTTGACAGAACACATACATATTTGACTGTTTATGATATGGCTATGGTTCTTGGTTTTAAACTATATGGTCCTAAAATTAGTTCTAAGGGTTTCTTACATTTTACAGAAACTAATAGATCAGGAGAATAGATGAATGTTGCTGCAAAGACTTAATAGATCTTCTGTAAGAGGGTCCATTTCACATTCAGTGGGAAACTGCTATAGAACATTGAACTTTTGAATCCAGATGGCATTCATGGTGCTTCGTTTTGTGTTTATGGACTCTTCCTGGTGGAGGTTTATTCTATTTTATAACTATAATGAGCAGTGTCATAACAAGGTATGGAGTGACCGAATATCAGAAACAGAGTTTGGGACAACTCTGGCAAAATGTTAGCAGTTTCCAAATCTAGAAAAAAAATATTTATGAATATGGGAGAACAGAGGAGGAAAAAGATGGAG
Organism: Falco cherrug; assembly: GCF_023634085.1. Classification (NCBI taxonomy): domain Eukaryota; kingdom Metazoa; phylum Chordata; class Aves; order Falconiformes; family Falconidae; genus Falco; species Falco cherrug. The sequence goes on along the minus strand of NC_073720.1, from coordinate 43,125,291 downwards.
CTTTAAGACTTTCATTTATCTTGTTTTTCTGTTTAAGTTAGAGTTCTTGAAGAGTTCAGGTGTAATCACAGCCTTCTGTTGCAACAGGAAGCACCATCTGCTAAGGCATTCTGTAAGCAATATAACGTCCCTCCAGAGACAGTTTAGCATTCAATTCACAGAGAAGGATGGCAGGGACTTGTAAACAAAAGAAGACAACTGAAGCAGTGAAGAATGGGCTGTGCTCTAAAGATTCAATATGTTTCTTTATAGCTGAAAAATCCTGTAATGCTATAAAAGCCTGGCAGAGCTCTCTGATGTATTAATTGTGGCTTCTTTCACTCAACCTTGCTATTTGAAAGCCAAAAAGTAATGCCAAAATATTGCTTGAGTGTTTTTTTCCCCCACTGAAATTTTTAAGTTTGTATGAGTCTGGCCCAAATTATGTAGCAAATAACAAGTGTTTGGGGAAAGGGAGAAGAACTTTTAATTGCAGTTCAATTGTAATTAAATAGGCAGGGTATGCTTATGAAAGAATAGGTATTTGCATAGGTCAGTAAGTCAATGCATATCCAGTTATGAAGTCACTAGGAATGAATGATAGCTTTGATAGATGACAAATGTCTAGTATAAACACTTTTTATCTTTATATGTTCTCATAAAATATTTTAAAGCAGACCAGGAGTATGATTGTGGCAGCAGGAAGATGAGGCTGAATGGAGACCATTTCCTGTTTTGAACTATAAAAGACAGATCAGATCTTTATAGAGTATCTTTAAGTATAAGTCCTCATTGGTCTTGTATTTAAATGAAACAAATGCCAAAGATAAGCTACTGCAAGTTTAGGGCATCACATTAGTTTATAGGTTCTCCTAGACAAAGGAGAAGGGCTAGGTCTTCAGTGGATCTAGGATCTATCATATCAAACATTTTAAAATGACAGAACCTTGCTTAATCACTGTCATGTAAATCAGATATTCAGCATTCAGGAAATTTGAGCATATTTCATTACATAGCAACTCTCGTAATCTTATTTGTCAAGAAAATACAGTTGAGACTATTGTCTGTCTGTGGTGATAAAGCATATGTGGACTGTATGTTTTTCATGTGATTTTCTACCTTAAACTTTCAGAATATGTTAGATTTGTATGATGAGAGCTGGAGGGAGGGACAGCAAAGAGGAATAAAAGGAATGTCTGTGCTAGTTGATTTCAATTTCATGATAGGTATGTTGTATTAGATGCGGCAATCTTAATAGTTCTGCAAAATAATGGACATTAAGGAGTCTAATATTTGCTTTCTTGAGTTTGAAGGAGTGTTGTGATTGATTTGTCACTGGGATAAGTGAGAGTCTAATCAGGGCAAGTTATATGTGATATAGGTGGCTTTCAACTGAATTGAACACTTTAATTATGACATAAAATACATGGTCGTTGGCATGAACTGCTTAAAAATCTCAGCCTTACTTGCAAATGGTGCAATTTACCATGAGTGCCTGAAGGGTTGAAGAGGGTTATATGTTGGCCCTCTACTCATGGATGAAATTCTCCCATTAGGTGTTTATATTTTGTCAAACCTAAAAGATAAAAGGTACCTTGGTTTTGGCCACTGTGCTAACTATGATTCATAACACATTATCATTTGTATTACATGAGCTATGGAGTCTCCTGGGCTGCAAAAAGTCTCACCCCGTACAAAGGGGATAACGTGTCCTCACTTACAAAATGAAAACAGTAGTGACTTTTACTGAAAGGTGTTTGGGATGGAAACAAGGAGGGGGAAATTATAAGTTCTAATTATTCACAGAAATCACAATCCTCTATTGGGGGCACAGAAAAAGTATAGATTTAAAAGCATGATATGATGGACACAATTGTCTGTTTCAAATAAATCTTGTAAAAAATGAGAAGGCAGAAAAGCATTCAAATCTATCTCCCCTTCCCTCAGATCTACTGTGTTCATTCAGTGATTAGTAGGTTTCCATTCATGATTGAGGTCAGTATTGATAGATCATCTCCTGAGAAAAAGATGCTTTGCTGTGTAAAAACCAATAAATTATCCTATGAAAACTGAAGAACTACAGGTGGAGAGTAGAGCTTTATGAGTCCACATCATAGAAGAATGGGACCAATGAAATCAAAGTATTCGAGGAATTAAGACATGGTGGCCCTCCTCTGATTTAATAATCCTTTCCAGGAGAACCTCAGAAATTTTATTCTGCCTTGGTGCGTGGGAATAGATCTCTGTTTAATTCCATTGGTTTCTTTTCCCTGTTATATCAGTGCTTTTTGTAAGTGCTGGGAGCTATAACTGGAAAAACTATAAAACAATATAATGTTTTCATATTCAGAAATGAGCAATAACTGCAGAACTTCCCCTTGAAACTAACAAATTCTGGAGAGCTCTTTGGTGTTACCCTTAATGCCCACTCTCAGGCTTCTTTGTTTCCTCTAAGAATGGGCAACTGTTCTGTGAAAGAGGCAGTAATCTCTTGTCCACATCTATTCTGAAGTGTATTTTTCCCCTTTGAGAAGCATTTTGTGATGGATAATAGGAAATAAAGATAATGAGATGTGTGCCTAGCTTTCCTAGACTTGCTGTAGGGTGACTTGCAAAAAAGGGAAGAAAAAAAAATCTTTAAATAATTGTAGAAAGGCTTATTTTGTAAGTCTGAGCCTCAGACTTCTAAAACCCTGCAGGAATTGTTTAGCATTGCTTGGGATCAGTTCCCCTGTCATAAGTTAACCCTGTTAACTACTTACAGAATCCCGGAGTCCTACTGTGATGTGCAATAAACTGGTTAAGACTAAAATGCCTTTAGGGACTTGCATATTGCATCTTCTTAATCCCCTTACCTGGTTTAGAGATCATACATGTGGAGACCTGCTTGTCTTCTATCAAGAAATTGTCCTGTTGATGGGTTTAGGAATTATACTGATTTAGGCTTTTTAGGCTTGAGATTCATAATGTTCATTCTACCCTGCTGTCATTAATTCTGAAATGTGTTTGGCCTGCCATCTGGAATGACATCCTGGCACATCTTAACTAACAGTAATTTGCCCTTTGCTGGATTTTCCACTCTAGGTCTGTATAATCAAGAAGCCTCCCAATTGCTGGTGTAATGTCCTTTCCCTCTAGTAGCACGGCTCTTGTTTTCATAGCTTTGGATCTTTTTCCTGTTGAGGAATGACTTTGATATGAAAACAACACTTTGAATAAAGAGTCTAACTCAATGTTATCTGAAAGTGTCACACACTATTGTTTCAAATAACACCTTGGATTGCTATTGCATAAGGAGATTTGGGACCAATACTGGTTTTTTTTTCCTCAGCTTGTCTATTACTTATATGTTATTTTAGTAGGAATCTCTGCAGCCTGAGACATATTTTCTGTCATGAAGTTATTTAAGTGAAGGGGATTTACAGTTGATAATTCCATTCCCGTCCTTTGTCTAGAAGTGACAGAATTAGTTTCTGTATTTTAAATTAAAAGTTCTAAAATAAGCAATAAACTGATAAAGGGCAAAACAAACCAACATAAAAGCCACAATAGAAGCAGTGTTCTTTTGACAGAGGTTTGCTGCTGATCTCTGCCAAAGCAGTCCCCACCTGCCTACTACCCCATCATCTCTGTGATGGGTTTCTTGCTCATACTTCTGGCACTAAAATTAATAAAATGAGTGCATTTCAGATGTTTTATTAACTAGTTCCTTTGGAACAAAGAGGAGCTGAAAGCAGGTCTTTAGTGTTTCATATAAATATCAAGATTCAACTATGTCAATAGGGGCTACTCCTATGGTTGCCCGTCTGTGCTGTCCTAAGAGAGACTTTTCAGGAAGTCACCAAACCTCTCCAAGAAGTCTCAGTCTAAGAATCTCAGATATCAAGAGGGGATAGAAAAACATCAAGTCCTGAAATGAAAGGGGTGAGACTACTCACAACAGGCTTTGCTGGTATGCTTATGCAGTTGTATATGTCTGTAAAATCTCGTCACTGGAGAAAGGAAGTATGAAATACTGAAGATTCTGCTGGGAGCAAATGTGACTTTAGATGCTCTCGGTATTTTTTTCTTGACTTTGGCATGTGAAAAATCTCACATACTGGAGAATTGGCTTGCCTGTAATACTGCATAATGACACACAGCCGTACCATTAATGGCAGAAGTACAGCACGTAAAGCAGAATAAGAATTTCTGTAGCTGAATCCATAAAAGCATCAGAACATGAGGTGGTGGTAGCACTTACAAATTTTCTTATCTGAGGGAATGGAAGAAAAAAACCCTTTGAATCATGGAGGTGTTGCACACTTAAAGTGAATCACCACTTCTAAAAGACCCTTATATGTCTCTTCTGCTTCATTTATATTTTTAGCCTGCCTGTGTAGATGGATTCTCTCAGACCTATGCCCTTTTTATCATGCTTATTTCATCAGTGTTACTACTGAAAAATTGCAAAGCTTACTGTGAATTTTATGTTTTCTAACAGTTTTGCAACCAGAAGACCAGAAATATGACTGCAGATAGTGAACAGAAATCCCTAGAGTACCAACAATTGGAAGTACATGTTAGTTTCTCTATCACTTGATCAATGCTGTCACTAATGCAAATCTATTCCCACAATGCACAGAGTGTCATTAATTTTATGTTGTTTACGTACTCTTGCCATAAGGTTAAGCAATTCCTACTATTAAGCTAGATGAAATTGCATTACCTTAATGAAATGCACTTTACTGATAAAGAAGAATGTCACTTTCACAAGTGGAAGCGCTGTTAGCAAATTTTTACAAGAGAATTCCCAAAATCATATCTTAATTGCTTGGACAGCTGTGTAGTTTACATAACGAGCAAACAATGCCAAGGTTTTTTATTTTCTTTGTCAGCTGTATTGGATGTTAGTATGCATGGCGGACCTTTTTTAGGCCTTTTATTACTTGATTGCAAATCATTCTTCATTGCTGCCCAAATTTATGGAAGGACATTGCTCCCTGAGGTGCCATATCCTTTCAGGTCTGTAACTGAACATGACTGATGGCTCCAGTGTAACAGTTGCTTATTACAGCGCTCACTGAGCTATGATTGCTCCAATACTTTATGTTGGCAGATGTGTTTCCCTTGGAACAGCATCTCTGAGACAGAGGTCATTGATCAAACCCCCCTCTGGCTGTTCCATTATGTGCAAATTATTGCTAAAAGCAGAGAGACTGAGAAATGGGTATGTGTGTGTGTGTGTGCGCACGTGTGTGTGTGTGCACATGGTCTGCTCACTGCAGAATTGAGGGAAAGGAAAAAGCTAGTGTGATGAAGCAAAATAAAAATCTGTCTAAACTGGAAAAATATTTTTATAATGTGATCACATGGAGGAGAAAGAATGAAATTAAGATTATTTAAGTGGGGAAACCATTGCATAATATGGTAGCATTTTCTTTCTAACCGAACAATGCACAGCATTTTTGTCTGTGCTGTGTTGCTTGTGTGTGTTTTTAGTGCTGACAATGGAGAAAGGGTCATTAAAAACCTAACACACTTCTTGTTAACACTTGTAAAATAAATGAGAGAACTTTATTTATTGTACACGGCTTTGTTATATAGAAGTGGACAGTGACTGAGCTGTGCAGAGGTTCCAAAAAATGTTGAATTAAGCAAGTGACTGTCTTGAGTAGGTCCCAAAAACTGTCTGAGTAAGGCTATGGACACTCAATACTACAGCAACTCTTTAACACTGTGTAATGGTGCCTGGATATGACATGAGTGGTGTTGCACAGAAAAAGAATGATCCCAGGATTCTATGAACAATTTATACCACATGTATGAGATGTGAAAACTTTGGGAAATTTTAATGTAACTGACTATGAAGGTTGGTTGTCATGAATAGGGATGTTTCGTTTGTTTTGTTTTTATGTTTTATCAGTTGTAACAGACTATATCTCAAAGAAATAAAATTATTAGACTCTCTTGGAGGAGAGGGAACTTAATGAAAACAGCAGTTCAGAAGGGACATTAAAAAAAAACAACCCTCTGAAAATTAGTTTATTTTTTTTCTTCCTGGAATGAAAAAAGAAATAAAACAAATCAATCCATCCAGGGTCTGATGACTTGAAGAAAATTATAAAATAAAAAGGATTTTTCTGGACAAGTTGCTGAAAAGAAAATAGAATGTTGAGTTACACGTTCTGTTTGTTTTTTTCTTTTCTTTCTTTTTTTTTTTTTTTTTGTGGTTTGTTTGTTGAACTTACAGTTTCCCTGGCTTTGTTTTAAAAATTGTTTAAAACTTTCCAACAGATATATATCTCTCTCTCCAAAAATGCAAGTCCTCAGTGTGATCCCATACAAAATTACTTAGTTTTTGGTAAAAGGGAACAACTGAATTATTTTACAGCACTTTCTGGCTTTGCATCTATTAGCACTGTGGCTAACAAGAAGGGAAAGTTGCTAATTAAGAAAAAAATCAGTTAACTGCATAACTTGCAACCTTTAGTTTAGTTGTCAGGATATGTGCCATGAATCTCCATCTATGGACACAATCAAAATTTAACTGAACAAGGTCCCAAGGTTATCCCTACTTTAAATGAGGGTGCAACCCAAGTTGGACAAACGATATCCAGAGGTCCTTTCCATGTAAATTATTCCATAGTTCAATACATTTTTCTGGGTCACCTTCTCGTGAGTAAGTAATTGTGTTACTGACTTTTGCACTTTGTTAAAGCATAGTATGATTTTACAGCCTTTACTGGTGTAATGAGGATTACCGATAGTTTCCCTATCATGCAGTAAAACCAGTTCCTATTAGCTTTTGAATTTGGACTTCTCATCACAAACATAACCAATTATTGCCTCCTAGTTGTTTCTATGTACCTTTCTAAAGCACACTTCCCCCCTCCTTCCTAGCAACAATATGGTCAGACATTGGAAACAAATTTTCTATAAATATTCTGCTGAATTCAAAAGCAAACTTTGTTTTAATATTCTCTTTCTTCAAGATTTAACATGATATTTAGCCTATTCCTCCTCCAAGCATTGCCTCTCTAATTGCATGAAAACTCACCAGTTGAATGAAAAAGCTTGCTATAGCTAGCCTGGTTTGACTTGCAACATACCTCTTCAAAGAGAAAATGTCTGGGTCAAATCTATAGTTCTTGTAAATTGAGTTAGGTAACTTATACAATGATTTTGCCCAGTATAAGCAGACAATTGTAATGATCTTAGACTATTTCAAAGTAGCAAGACCATGAACTTCTCCTGATAATGAGCTACTTTATTGTATTCCTTGGTAAAAAGTAAAGCTCCTGTAAAAATGTTCAGGGATAGCATTATCTTTAGGGGATCCTACTTTTCTTTACAAATAGTTTGGCAGTGATCACACTGCATACCAAGAAATTACCATGTATAGACTGCCAATTATTTTCACCATACATACATTTGTACTATATCTGCTTTAGCTTTCTCTTTTTGCTATTATAAAAGCATCTCTCCTTTGACTAAAGAAGTTAATCAAAACCAGGTGTTTTGGAGAAAATAAAAATGCATGTGATTAATAGATAATTTCTATTCTCTGTTCTTTCTCTTGTTTTTGTTTCTGATAAGGGATTCATTTTTTAAATTTAAAGAAAATTAAAATGATTTTAGCAGTCATTCAAGTTTTTAAATTTACAATCTCAAAGAAAATATTTCCTTGCCATAGTGAATGTATTCCCTTGGTCTATCGCTTTTGCACATTCTCACTTGTGTGATGTGGTGGAATTCAGGAACCTTCAAATCTCACTGGTGGTCTCATCTTTTAAGGGGGAAAAAATGGAATTGTGATGATTTTTATTTTATTTTTTTACATTTTGACCTATGCCAAAAGAAAAAATCTTCACTTTTGTTTTGTTCTTGATGAAATGCTAAGACAAATATCTGGATGGGATGGTATATTTTTGAAAGATTTGGCCTATAACAAATTTTTATTTCTGTATCAGGCCCTTTAACAGAAGAAAAAACAATGAATTAGATAATATTTGGAAAAACAAGAGAGGAGAGAGAATTGCAAGCACCCTTCATTCACAGCACAATTGCTTTGGTTATGACACTTGCTCAGAGTGTGGAGACCTGGCTTATCTTCCACCCTGTAGGAGAAATTGCTGAACCATCACACCAGGCCAGGTCAATTTTTTTTCTGGAAGGTATGGTCATCTGATTGTTCAGGAATCTTTACCTTTTTTCCTTTGGAGCTATCCTGCTGACACCTTTCCTTTATCACAGAATATGATATAAAGTAGGCTTAGTCCCTATAACAGCTGCTTGCTGGGGGGAATAATGAAACTGATGTATGTTCATTTCTCCGAGTAAAAATGACAGCCAATCTGTCAGTTCTGAGATAATAAGTCTGAGGAGAAACTGTTGTATTTTACAAGTCTGTTATTTACTTAAAGACCAAATTGTCTCCCTTCTCTTTGCTTTCACCTCAAATAAGAAAAAAATACTGCTTCAGAAACTACATTGGATATTTGTGGTCTGGTTACATGGTGCTCCTGCACTGTTCTTATTGATACCTCATACATTTCCTTGTGTTGGTGACAGTGTTTTCTACCCATCAAGTCAAACATATAGGATATGAACCTGAAGTTGTACCATGAAGCAACCCTCCCTGCCTGAAGACAATTAATGCCATTTATGCATTAACGCAGCTAATTCCCTTTATATAGTTTAAATATGTAGGAACTGATTGTGAGGAATTGATTTTTGTAGTCCTTTCTGACATGATATGGGCACTCAAGTGAAAAACGGAACTGCAAGGGTGCATGTGGGACTTGGATGTTATCTACATCCAAGTAGATGTAGATACATTCTGCATTAGTTACTTTTGACTCAGTTTATTGACTTGTGGAATTAGATTCTTTCATAGTTTTGGGGGACAGAGTATCTAGAATGACTGATAGACTTGAGTTCAAGGATGACAAATATATTTTTGTCTATAGGCCACAATCTTGCATAATTTCCCCTGAAATCCTCAAAGCCTATTGTATTTACTATTCTGACTTTATGAAAGTCACAGTGCCATTATTTAAACCTCTTACCCTATAAGAATGAATTACATCTGTTCTTGAACATAAGTTGGTTTTGAACAGGGAGCACCTTGGATAGCAAGGCAGACTGTCCTGGTTTTGGCTGGGGTAGACTTAATTTTCTTCTCAGTAGCTGGTGCAGTGCTATGTTTTTGGATTTGGTGTGAGAACAATGTTGATAGGACACAGCGAGGATAGGTGACCTGAACTAGCTAAAGGGACATTCCATACCATATGATGTCATGCTGAGTATATGAACTGGGGGAAAAAGAGGGAGGAGAGGACATTAGGTGTTACAGTGTTTGTCTTCCCAAGTAACCCTTACAGGTGATGGAGTCCGATGGCTTCCCTGGAGATGGCTGAGTATGTGCCTGACAATGGGAAGCAGTGAATGAATTCTTTGTTCTGCTTTGTTTGTGTGTGTGGCTTTTGCTTTACCTATTAAATTGTTCTTATCTCGACGCTTGAGTTTTACATGCCTTTCCGTTTCTCCGTCCCATCCCTCTGGGTGAGAGGGAGTGAGCAAGCGGCTGGGTGGGGCTTGGCTGCTGGCTGGCTTTAAAACACAACACAGACATAGCTTGCAAAGACAGATGTTCTAAAATAAAAATCATATATTGGTCTTTTTCTGTAAAACCAAAACATATAGGGCACAAGCCCAGGTTTCTTAATAGCAGGACTGTCATTGTCCCTTGTTTCTTTTCTGCTGAGGTACTGTCACTGAGTTAATGTACACACCTACTTAATACACCTCTAACAACAGCAGTTTAAGAAAAAACCCAAGCAAGTTGGAAACTTAAAACCTGCTTGGTGACTGATGCTTAGTTAATGGCCCTGGCATGTTCATCTGGTAAATGATGTCTCAGGTAGCAAGCTATAAGAACTCAAGTTGTCTTTTCATCCAGGAAAAATAACTTTAGTATCCCTTCCTCTCTAAACAGTGTACTGGGAGATGGGAAACAAAAGCAAGGATGAGCAATGTAAAATATTACAAAATGTTTTTAGGTTCTTTACATCAGGTCTTTTGCTTACAGCATTAAAAACTGATCCCAAACTCTTGCTACAACTGATTGTATTCAGACATACCATTTTAAACCAAGAAACCTTTCTGGATAATGGCTTTGTCATATATTCCCAATAAAATTTTGTTTTGTTGAACTTGTCATATCTGGTTAAGAATAAGCCGTTCCTTGAAAAGTCCTACCATTAGGAAGTAGTCTCAGATAACAGGTTTTGTTTTAGTAACAGAGACTGGACAAAACCATGTTAAAGCACTAGAAATATTCTGTGCCAAATAATTCACCCAACAGAAGCTGTGCATGCAATGTAGTAGTCTCTTAATTAATGTGGGGCCCCTTGAAGTGCTTTTACAGATGAAGGCAATATAGGTAACAGTTATTGTTCAGCAAAATGGAGTATCTGCTAGTAAGAGCAAAGGTGCTAGAAGTCTTTTACAATCATTCCATAGCAAGCAAGACTGAAATAGCAGTCTTCCCAGGTCAGTGAGTATCTTGTCTAAACCCCACTGACTATAGGTTGGAGGTGGGGGTAATATCTGTATCTGTACCTGTCTGTCTGTCTGTCTGTCTGTCTGTCTATCAATCTATCTTTCCAGGTCAATAAAAGTATTTCAAGTCTCTGTTTCAAATCTCTGTCTTCCCTCAAGATGTTGGAGAGTCAGTTAGGGACAGTTTAAATCAAATACAGTCATGATCTAGTCATTGTAGCTAAACTATTTCATGCTGTGTAAGATCTTTTCAAGTTCTTAAAGGCACATAACATGGGGGGGGAAAAAAAAAAGAACAGACACCCCCCCCCCCCCCCAGCCGAAACTTTCAAACTAAAAAACTTTAACAATTATGAAGTGATATAGTTAGAATAAAGTTGCTGATTTTATTTATTTGTTCATATTTATAATCAGTTTGGCATATTTCTTATATTGTACCTAGAAACAAGTGTGTTACTGGTGTTTTTCATAGTGCTCAAAGCTGGTGTTGCTTTTAAAAGATCTCTAAGCTGTGAAAAAGAGAGAGGACAGTTTTAGCAGCATTCATTAACTCAGCAATCAAACGTAGGACTGTCATGTGCATGCTCATTTCAAAAGTCTTTCCCTCACAGTGTAACATCAGTAATTAAAGATTCATTATTATTAAAATTGCAATTTGCACAGCCTGATTCATTTAAGTAACTGGACTTTAATTCAAATATATGAAGTGACATTTCACTTTATTAGAGTTCACTCAAACATGATTTTATTTGGTTCAGTGCAATGGGTATAATTTGCAAGGATACAAACAAAACACTTTATAGTAGATTTCCATGTGCAAGTGTATAGAATCAATAATTTTCATGGAATTTCAGTGCATATTTATCACCTTCTGTTCATCCAAGTCTAGGTTTCTTTGGGACTCATAGTATACCACTGTGCTTATGGGTATATTTCATCAAGAAACTGTTGGCATAGAGTAGTGGCATTGAGAAATATGGTCTTATTATATTTTTCAATAACTTGAACACAGAAGACAAACATTGCTACATATCTCATTTTCCTATGATGTCGTTAGCCTACCGTAGGCTATGGAGCACAGCAAAGGGGAAAAAAGTATGACATCAATCTGGAAGCCAGGGCAGAGGAGCAGTTTATCAGACAGCACAATGAAACTTGGGAGGCACAGGACCAACTGGAGACTTTCACCCTGTTCTTTAACAGTTACCTTGATTTAAGCATTGTCTCATTTCCCTCTTTGAAAATGAGAATAACTTCCTATTCCATTATGGCCACGTGAGGCAAAGATCCGTTAAAACAATTTTGGGACATGTTGCTACTACTGAAACATCTTATGGCTCTGTCCAGACAAGTACATAGCATGTTTAGATAGATAAACATTCAAATAGTATGTTGAAAGATAATTGGAAAAAAACCAGCAAGACTTTGCTCTTGGCATGGAACTCTATAGTATCATGAACTTTAATATGCTGAAAATGGAGGCCTACGTTATCTCAGCTAAGCATATATCATCAGCCCTTGTGAACACAGCATGTGAACCCACAATTAATTTGACTGTTCAAATGAGAGTAGAGTTTAATTGGCAGGGTATCATGATACTGGGGTTGGCAGATGTGGGAACAAAGAAGGTATGTGTCCATCCAAACATAAAATCACTAAAAGTCTGGAAAAAAATATATTGTACTTTGTCTGTCTTAGAATAAGATCTATACCTGCATTGGCAAGGCTGTTTATTATCTTAGCTGTAGGCTGGTTCATTGTTTCTCCCCTCTTTGCTAAATCTATATTGCTGTATTTAGTACCATAATCTGAAGTAGTTTGTATGTCTACCAAGATCCTCAGGATAGTTAATATAAGATCTTGCGATAAAAGGTGACCATAATGTGGATGTAAAGATAGGTAGTATCAAAGAATCTCTATTTTAATGCTTGCATTTGATTTGACAAGTGTGTGTGTATGTGTGTGCTCGTGTGTGTACGTGTTTGTGTGTGTGTTTGTAGATCTACTCTGTGGGAAAAGTAATAGAAATATTACCTATGTAGATCTACTATGGTATAGGCAGAGCTTAGCCTTGTTTTGAGAGCCACCAGGGGAAGCCTAGAGTGGGTGCAAACCTTGGCAAGCACCAGAGCTTCCAGGCAGACCCAGAAACCTTGATGCATTTTTTCGAACTTGGATAGCACTGTAGGAATGGCAGCATTTTGGACATGTAATGCAAAGCACTCCTGAACCATAAACTCATTCTTCTGGATCAAATCTGTGGGGAAAAAAAAAAAAAAAGATTTAACAGTCTAAGCCTCGAACCTTGTACTATGCATACTTTCTCTTTCCCGCACTTGCCATGAAGCTGCTGTGAAGCAATAAACTTAGTGTGAACTCGAAGTAATTTGACAGAAAGCAAGCAGTGGCTTTTCATCCATTCCATACTTCACTCATGCAAAATCCATTGTTTTATGTAGTGTTATCCTCTGAAGTTTGATAGCATCTTGTGTTATTTTTGTAGATTAAAGCAGAATTAAGAGTACTGTCTTTAACTTCTCTCAGGGAAAAATTTGAACTGGAATGAGTTGATTTATAAAATTAAATATGTCAGATTTTTCATTTTCCTCTGTAGTGCAATATAGTGCAGGACTTGTATATGCGGTCACATGCGGTGTTTAAAAACTATTAGCATCCCAAGTAAGCGTAAGAACAACATGTGCATATAGCTGTTAAATAAGTGTAGCTATTGTCTATAATATCAAAGATGGAAAAAATCTGAAAGATTCACTGAGCAGGATCACAGAGTTAAGGGAAGCTTACAGTTATGATAAAGTAGCTGTCTGCAGTGATCTTGTCTAGCCTATCTCAAAACTACTGTGTGGAAAAACCTCAAAGATAACTTGCTCTTGAGGTGAATTTGCGAGGCCATATTATTGTACTCCCAGGAAATAAATAACCTGTTGTATCTACAGTGCTATCAAGCAAAACTGCCAGAACACACCAAGCAGAAGGAAACACACAGAAGATAATGTCCAAAAAGCACATCTATCAGCCTAGGAAAAAATGTGTCCTGTACTGTAATGTATATGTACCTGACATTGTGCACACAACTGAAAATCTTGGTATTGCTTCATAATCAATGCAACAGGAAATTAGTTTATCTGCATGAATTTGTTATGAGGTCACATGAATTTTTATTCAATGAAATTGTCACAAGTGTGCCTAAATTAATCTTTCTAAAGCAAATTTTACTGCTATGACTGAGAATTCTGGGCAGTGAAGAGAAAAGTGATTCCTTTATATGGAAGAATGTTCTCATTGATGTATGTAACTTTACTGGCACCCCTAGGAAGTGCCCAACATCATCTTTGAAACCTGAAAACTCTATCTGCAAGTTAAGCTTTGGCTAGTGTATGTCTGAAATGTTTATTGTTGTTGCAGCATCTTTCCTGACTTATGGTATAAATTGTGTGGCTGGAGAAGGGAACAATAACTTCAGTATCTCAAACTCTTGCTCTTAGACATGTCCTACAGGGCTATGAAAATGCAGCATAAATTTAGAGCTACCTTCTAGAGGTCAGCCTCTGCTGGGCAGTGCCAGAGCTGAGGTAGATGATATCCAAGTGCTGGCAAAGCAGCTTTCAGAACATATTCCTTATGGCACAGCTTTTTTAACCACAGCTGATCATCAAAAAATCATCCTTGATAGTGTTTTAGCAGGGTTTTTGAAGTTTTTTATGGTGTCAACAATGTTAGGCTCAGAGTTTGGACAACCCCATTACAACTCCAGCTATGTTTTCTTTACATTCCTTTTTAAAATTATTATAAATTAAAAAATGTTCTCTCTCTCTCTCTCTTTTTTTTTTTTTTAAATGCAAATTGCATGAGGCAATACAATCTTCAGCATGTGTGGATCAACCTGCTTTATAGAGGAATCAAAGGAATGGAGTTGTAGCTGTTTTGATGGTATGTCTATTGAACACTGTCCACAGCCTGGAGAAGATAAACTACTTTTGGGAAAATTCTGTCTAAACATTTTGGTGTTAAAATCCTTGTTATTGCACAAAGTAATTTCTTTAAGAAAATACAATTAAGGACTTTTAAGTTTTCTTTTCTGTGTGTGAATTATTTCATAAGGACATTCTGTACAGATTTTACACTGATAGTTAAAAACATACATCTAAAAATCTAGCAGCGAACAAGAAATGATGACTTGCTTCACGTTTCAAAATAAAAACCAGATCTGCTACATAAATATGAATGTAAAGGACAGCAGCCTTATTATTTCTGTTATACATTTGAGAAAAAGCTGGAAAATGTATTTACATGATGTGAAGATCGTGAACAAATGCTTTCAGAAAGATGTTAGTATATGAAAACTGTTTTTTAAAGCTGGGCATTTTAGCTTCTGAATTTTATAACCTATCTGAGCTGCTCAACTTTCTGTTTCCTCTGTGTGCTGTGGAATGCTGGGACAGTTCTAGGGGACCAAAAGAAAGTTAATGCTGTGACAATATTTAGAGAGGAAATAGGGTGACTCAAGTAATTATAAACTTGTCTGTCTTGTGTAGATTGTGAACAATTGGAATGGCAGATAATAGATGTGACTTCTTTTAAGAGTTAAGAAAAGTTAATTAATGCCAATAGGCATAGTTTTATTGAAAATTGATCTTGTTAAGCTAACAGGAAAAAAACCTGTCACTGTACGCTTGGTTGCTTTAAGTGTTGATGTAATGCAATTAGAGATCTGTAAGGTTTTTTAACTTAGTATTGCAAAGTGTTTTGACTATGGAGCAAAACCAATACCAAATCGATATGTATCAGTCAAGTGAAAACATTAAGTAAATTACCTTCTCTAAGAAACTATTGCTGGGGAAACATTGCTGAGTGGATGTTGACCCAGCGTTGTTTAACATTCTTACCTATGGTATAAAATCATTACTGATCAATTCACTAATGATGTGAAAGCTGGAGGATCAATAAAAAAGAAGTCAGAGCACTGATACCAAATACTCCAGAGCCCTCTGTAAACTGTGTGTAACCAGTGGTACATACATCATACAGAGAGAAACAAATACTTCAGACTACTTTTGCATGCCCAGTGTTCTGGCATCAGAATCTGCCAGAGCTAATATGGTCCTGTCACCCAGTGTGTGTCAGAGCTTCCTGTGACAGAAAGCAGTAGCTCTCAGAAAGACTCACAACTCACTTTGGATCATAAGTTGAACGTGAGGGTAGTGCTGTGGCCAAAGAAATACTGTTGGGCATAGTTCGCCATTATTTCTGTGTTTGATTGACACCTGTGTAGTTATTGCTGTACATTCTGGATTCTCTAGGCTGAACAGTCCCAGCTTTCTCAGCCTTTCCTCATACGTGAGATGCTCCAGTCCCTTAACCATCTTTGTGGCCTGCAAAATATGATGCCAAATATATGGTAAAGTTTTTATGTGAGATGACACATGAACCTGTAAAGCAGATTATGGGAATATAAGTATATAAAAATGAAGCTTTTGCTCTTGAAAGGCAACAGAAATTTACATATATATGCATGCATATGTGTGCAAGCACTTAACACAAGTATAATGAAAAAAAATGCCTCTTAGCTTAATTGCAAGATTTTATGAATCTGTAAATTAATAGATGATTAAACATATGATTTAGACTCAAACTTATATATTAGAATAAAAACACTTGCTGATCTGTAATCAGACTACTAAACTGCTTACATATACAGCCTTAAATTTTGATTAATTTTGTGTGAAAGAAGAACTAATGAGCTGAGAACTAGTTAGTTTGCCTTGTACTGCAACTAAACATAGCTAATTATAATTTGTAGTCTAGCATTTTGGTATAGCAGAACACCACAAGTTTTTTCATCTGTAGTACCACTAATTTTTATGAAACTTCTATAAATCCCATATTCAGTATTTTTGTTAATGATTGCATTAGTAACATATTAACATGATGTAAATTTTAATGATGAAATGATATAGTATTCTTTTAAAACTAAGAGCCTTTGACTCCATCATTTTATTATCTGCCTTGATTTACTAACACGTAATTCTTGGACAGGAAGTAGGGCCATCAGTTCCCTTAGTATTAATTTTGGTGGTATAAAATGAAGATTATCTAGTTTAATGTAAATGAAATGTGGAAAGGTTACAGAAGTAAAATTAAGTTCCCAGTTTAGGGATTTCGTAAGTGCTGGTATCTCCTGGACACTCTTTCATATATTTTGAGCATTGGATTCTAGCATCATACAATTAATTTAATATGAAGCAAACTAGTTTTAATGTAGACTTGGAGTTTGGTTTAAGTAATGTGATTGTCATTGTGTGAACCTTCCACAACATTATGAGTTTTGTCCTCTGACTGAAGTTATGCAGTGACTGGATTTTAGCTGTCTTGCGATGTGTGGTTGTTTAGCTGAGATTTTATTTATTTCGGTTTGTGTATATTTGCTTGGGTGTTAATGAATAAGCTACCTTTATAATTTGAATAATCTACTTTCTCTGTTGCTTACTTTTACAAAAAATAAGTATCTTATTTGGGTTTTGGGTTGTTTCTTGCTCTTACTGTGCAAGGAAACTGTAAGTAACCAAATAAAAAAATCCAAAACCTTTTACAATCAAATCAGGCCTAAGTGCAGCTCCTTGGTTTTATACATTTAAAATATCCTTGATGGCAAATAAGAACAAAGTAAGCTTGAAACATACTTTAGAGACTAGAGAGTAAGATAATTCCAGACAGCACTGATAACCTTAAAAGCTAAGGAAAACAAGATTATATACAAGAATATCAGTTTATAATGGTGAGCAAAAACAAGGTGCTGGGGTTATTTAAAGTACCTGTTAATATTCCCCATATGATTAAGAGAAAATACAGTATGTAGCCAAATAACAGTATATACACATTTAATGAATATGGACTGCTTTGGGGAAGATGCAGGTGTTCATCTCTGTTGAAAATAAGGCCATTAAATGATAAAATATATGCTAGATGGAGGTGGCAATGCTAGAGAACATATGGCTATGGGAAATTAAATCCTCTGTGTACACATTCTGAGCCAGAGGCAACAATATTAAAAGTAGAGACTAGGCAATGCTGCTGATCTTAGCATCAAGTGGTTTGGTGTAAGGGTGGTAAAAAATCCTAACAAATAGTGTTGATGGGAATAGTTCACAAAAGGAGATTTAACTGAAGTTTTCAAAACCCTCAAACCTGTAGGTAAAATCACTATGCTTGGTTTCTACCTGGTAGGAACTGGGAAGATACAGAAGAAAAATCAGCTTGTTCCAAGAAGATACATATTTTACTTGGGGAATGGGTACTGCTTGAGGAAGTCATATAAGATCAAAATTGCTGGTGCAAAGACTCAAGGGTCATTTTGAAAGGAACCAAAGCTGGTTCTCAGGAAAGAAATGGAAGTGATTAAATAGATGCTCATCACAAGTGTTTACAACATCACCATGGGTATTGAAATACAACTCACGTGAGTGCGATATAATAGCTATGTTTCATCTCGGCAGGCCACTGAAACACCACCATATGACCAAGAAATAATGTGGTTAAGAACTAGAATTTGTGCAGGTCAGGGGCTCCTGGAGCTAAAGCATGATACATTTCTTGTTGGTGTGATTCAAACAGATCAATGAGCATAGCAGTAAGGGCAATACAGGCTTTCATGCTCCACCAGGTTTCTGTGATCACTGGTGCAAAATGCCAATCACTGTCTCAGTAGGGATCAGTTTGATGAGTCAGTATTTCAAGAAAAAGATGAACAATCTCTTCTTAAATAACCTGTATTTCTGAGTTGTGGTTGGTAACTGCCATACAATAAATGTGGAAAAAGAATACAATTGCCATTCAGTATGGAGCTGTTGCTGAGGTTTAATGCAATTCTGTAGACAAACTTTGAAGGAAAATCTCATAGTCGATTTTAGCAGTTACTCAGCAACAGGTTATCTGCTACAAGGGCAGCTGCTTGGAATTACTGTGGGTAAAAGCAGTGGAGGCTAAGTAAGATGAACTCCCAATATCATTTGATGGAGTACAATAAAAGAAAATAGACATACATTAGGTGGGTAGAGTAATCCAAAAAAGACAAGTTCCTCTGCACAGTACTCTTCTACTCCAGAAAAAAATCTTGTTATTTTCAAACATCACCTGTTGAAAACTGACAAAAAAGAAATTTGGCTTCTGGGATGAGATCTGATAACTTATATTTATTTTCTTTTCATTTTTAGAATACTACTGATTATCTAAGTATTCCTTCTCTTCATTTAGGCAGCTTTAATGAATTTCTTGTTCCTGAATTTTTAATGCCATTGAATTCAACCAATGCAACAGAAAAAAGCCTAGTCATCTTGGTTGTTTCAGAATTACTTTAAATAATTTCTAAAAAGAAATCAAAACCATGATAGTTTCAAAAGGAAGGGAGACATTTAATGGCTTGTAAAAGCTAAGGCTAAAATTTGACCAGTTTTGGCCCAGTTATTTGAAAGGAAATCCAGCTTTCTGAAGAAAAACTGGATTCTGATGGAAAAACTTTCAGGAAAACTTCAGGTAGTGATGTCTTGCATGTTAAAGGGGTAATTCTAGAGAAGAGTGAAAGGAAGGAGGCAAAGATATCAAAAGAACAAATCTAAAAAATTGCATGGGACATATCACAGTGACACTGTGACTTGGTGTTCTTTGCCTTTCTTTTGAAGCCTATCTTAAGACATTTTCTACAATAGCTAATACTTTTCCATTTAAAAAACACTATACTTTAAAAAAGAAGGAAATATTTTGTTGGTTTTAATAACAGACCTGTGAGTTCTTCAAAACGACTTTTAAAATTACTTTACAACCTAATATAATGGAAGGAAGGAGTGTGTGTGTTGGGAAGATGATTCTCTCCGTATATGCTTAACTGTTTGCTGTCAGGAAATCTGTCTTTTTCATTCTTTTTGCTTATAGTCCTCCATATATTGCAGCACTTAATTGGAAAGAGCTGTATGTATTAAGAAAAAAATTATTTTAACTGTGTTAAAGAGTGGATACAAGTAAACATTCACATCATAGGTAGCATAGCCTAAATGTTTGCTTAGTAAAGTATTCAAAAAATGTACAATTGTTCTAAGTTACAACAGTTCAAATTTCAGTGATAAGTACTTGTAGGCAATCAGCTGCATGCTTTGCTATAGTATTTAAAGACAAAGAACACAACTTTCATTAATATTTGTTAAACATATTTATTTTTCCTGGTACCTGTATATCATTGAACATGAATATATAAGGGTTTTTTCTCTACAAAAAACCCCAACAAAACAACAAAACCCCTGACCTTCCCTAGTATTTTCCAGAACCAGTAAAGTGTTATTGGCATATTTGGTACTGAAAAGGAACAAAACCCAGTTATATCAGACTTTTACTGATACGCAAAAAGATGTTGAATGTTTCTAAAATGGAAAGTTATTCAGAATCATCAGGTATTTAACATTGTTTCTGGTTTTGATATGTCTGGAGAACTTGTGGAGAGTTGGAATTTCCTGAAATTCTCTGCTAAACTGGTAAGCGAACCCTTTGGGGCTTCCAGGTGGTAGAAACACTATTACAGTGAGAAGTTTATTTCCTGTAAAAGCAACCCATCTTTGAAAAATGGTTTCTTCTTACAATTTTGTTGTTTTCAAATGAATTGTGAAGACATAATTGGCTGCAAAATGAAACACAAGTTTGACCCCTTTGACATCAGCTATAAAGCAGACACTGAATACCGCAGCCAGCTGCAATCAGCTCTGCAGACAGAACTGTGTGAATACTAGTTTGTAGGTCTAAAATAGAAGAGTATTTTGATGTGAATCTTCACACTGGAGAAGGTAAGAATATTTTATCTTTAATCTATAGCACTTGTTATAAAGTATGGTTTAAAGTACTGTAAAGAAAAATGACATATTTGACCATTTTGAACATACATGAAATATTTTATTGGTTTTCCAGTCTAAAATTGTATAACATCCATACTGAGTTTTTACATTTATACATTACTAATTTTCATTTACATAGAAGAGAAACAAATCTTAGTCCCTGGTAGACCAAATACACAACAGAAACCTAGAGGTCAGTTGACTAAAAATTATCTGAATTTCCAGATCTCTGCATGGGAACCTGAAGTTCTGCTGCAGAAGGTTAATAAACAGTCTTAAAAACACAACAATGCTGACTGTGTGAGGGAAACAAAGGAATTCACTGAGTGAGTGAACTTACAGTAAAGGGTGACATGTGAAAACCTTACCCCATCTTCCTACTAAGGTGATGTGTTGTGATGTGGCTCTTTTGAATTCCTCCTTTTCTTTGCCTAATTAAACAAGAACAATGGCAAAAAATAAAACCCCAAAAAACCCAAAACGCAAACCCTTGGAAGCTTCCAAATTGCTGGGAGGCATTGTATGTTTTTTGAGATGCTGTGACCATAACACATGTGGTCACAGCATAGCAAATGTGCATTTGTTGGCATCATCTAGAATTACAGAACAATGATGGGACCAGGAATGGCAAATATTTTCCAGTAAGCCTTTTAGAGTTGTCCCTTTTCTGCTTTTGTCTTATGGACATTAGAACAGGGAGAATTTTAATTTTTTCTTGAAATTACTAAACCTATTTTAAAAAGTAGAACACAGAGTTCATTTTTTTGAAAATTTTCTAATATAGATTTAGAAAAAATGACTTTTTTCTGTTATGACACATTAGAGCTGAGGTCCTTTTCTGCTCAAAATATTTTCTTTTCAGAATAATCTCTTTAGTACATCATGTTAGGTTTGATGTCATTTGGGAGACTCTGAGCCAACTTGTTACCTCTTCAAGTATTTAAATTTATAGATAAAACTCATCCATCGCTGGTACTAGCTGTGGAAAGAAATCCTTTCAAGATTCCCCTGGAATGGTTTGCTTTCTCTATTACCAAGTATGTAACACAACACTGCACAAAGTCAGTGTAAGATTTCTAATTCAGCAGTGAATAATTTCACCAATAAGTTCCCTTTTATAAAGATACTGCTCAGCTATATTTCTTGGTGATGTCTTTTCTATATGGGATGTCAAGGATGCACCACCTTAGGAGCAAGATCATTAGAAAAAAAATTCTTTTTTCTTGCCCAGAGATTTCTCACATGTTTTTAGAGATGCCAGCTTTCTGCCCAGTGCTCACATTCTGCATACAAGTGCAGACAGATAATGCATGCATTCTAAATCATGAATCTTTTAGATGTCTGACAGTACATATTATATCTTCATGTATTTTTAAAACCATCTTAACTATGGTTAGTATATGTACTGGTCTAAAGACAACCAGACAGAATTTAATATAGCTCACATCCACACTGCTTTGGAATTTTGAATGTCTAAATGGAAATTAATTAAGTAGAATTTAATCTTTCTGCACTAGAAGTTAAAACTTTCCATGATTTTCCTTAAACTTACTGGTTATTGGGTAGAATTTAAGAATTTCAGGGAGTACCAAGAAGATCCTATAATTTTTCAAAGAGCAGAGCAATTAGCTGAGGAATATGTTTAATTCAGACAAAAATAATGTGAGCTTTCAGTAAAAGATTCAGTAAAAGATTACGTGTAGAAATAGACAGACTTTAAAAAGAACTAGTTATTGCCTAAACTGGGAATTCAAAGTGAAAAGACTTTGCCACACCTCGAATGCTGTGTTCAGTTTGGTCTTCTCACAAGAGGGACGCTGAGGTGCTGCAGCGTGGCCAGAGCGGGCAGCGAGGCTGGTGCAGGGTCTGGAGCACAAGTCTGATGGGGAGCGGCTGGGGGAACTGGGGTGGTTTAGCCTGGAGAGGAGGAGACTCAGCGGGGAACTTGTTCTCCTCTACAGCTGTCTGGAAGGAGGCTGTGGGCAGGTGGGGGCAGGTCTCTTCTCCCAGATAACAAGCGACAGGGCAAGAGGGAACAACCCCAGGTTGTGCCAGTGGAGGTTTAGATTGGATATTAGGAAAAATTTCTTCACTGAAAGGCTGGTGAAGCATTGGGACAAGCTGCCCAGGGAGGTGGTGGAATCACTGTCCTCAGAGGTGTTTAAAAAATGTGTGGATGTGGTTCTTAGGGACAGGGTTTAGTGATGGACTTGTCAGTCCTGGGTTAACAGTCGGATTCAATGATCTGAAAGGTCTTTTCCAACCTAAATGATTCTATGATTCTAAAAAGAATCTAAAAGGAATCTAAATAGGAATCTTCCAGCGCTGCTGAAATAAAGATTGATTTTAATTTGTTAATAAATATTTTATTTCTTTTATTTTAAAGGAGATAATGTGAACAATATACCTTGCTCTGTGATTATACTAATTCCTTTGTAGTGCTTGACCAGAAGTTTTTAATGCAACTTAGAGATCAATTTTCTGCTTGATACAGAGGTGTACAAACACAAGCACATGCTGTGTACATCCAGCCAGTTAATTGCTAAAGCATTTGGCAGTGTTTCTTAACTGATGTTGTATATGATATTGAAGAATACAAGTAATTTTGCTGTGACTGTGCTGATAAGGTATTAGCTGAAAGCATCCCTTCTGTAGAATATTCCCATATAAGAGCCATTCTAGATGGCTAGCAAATCACAGTTAGCTCTCATCTGTACCTGACAGGGAGTGCAATGCTTTAATTAAGAGTGGAGGAAGACTTGTATTGTTTAAAGCAAGACTAGTTTTATTACGGTAGAATTCTGAAAAGATTTTTGGAGGTCTAAAAGGCAAAAACCTGCCAAGGCAAAGCTTAACAAGGAAAGGAAAAAATCTTGTCTCTTACTTCTTCAGTGTGGCAAAACCTGGGAACTATGCAGAGTTGTCTGAGTACTGGTATTGGTTTAATAGTCAACAAGATTTTAGTTGTACTCCATATGTAAACACATACTAAAAATTGCTAAATCTCTGCAATTGTTCTTGTAGGAAATTACAACACAAAAGTCTGTACTGTATTTTACCTTAGAAATAGCTGGCGTGAGATAATCTGTATAAATAGCGTCACCAGCAACGCTGTTACATATTTAAGGAATACTGTTTCCTCTGGATGTAGGACATTAGCTTCTAGTAATGAGTCATGAGAAAGGGTGTCAGCATTCACTTGTGAAAGCTGTGGTGGGAGAACCGAAACAGACCAGAATGGAAATCAAGTGCAATGCCAGCATCAGTATAGCATTTTATTATGTCAGAACACAGTGCAATTTATCAAGCCGGAACAGAATTTCTGTTGCTTATAATAGAAGAAAAAAGGAAAACCCTACTATAATCATGGACTTTAAAATTTGTTTTATTCACTCAATTCTTATTTTGAGGTGAAGGAAATATTTTGAACACTACAACTTGGACAACTGTACTCACGCCCTTTCAACTTTTATTTTTCATTTTATCTGCTTTATGGTATCTCCCTTTCTACAAATTCCAGAAGTTCCAGTCTGTAGTTCAGAGGTAGCCATTTGTTTTCTCCTGGACACCTGATGCAGGGCTTTATCAGTACTTCTAAGGAGGTTTAATATGAGTCGTCTATATTGTGTTGATGGGATTAGAACCCCTTTTCCCCCCTTTCTGTTATTCCCTTGCCTCATATGAGACTTCATCAGCTTTTGCAGAGTATTGTTGAGTTACTGCCAACAAAATACATTGGCATAAACTAACATGAACTGTGGTCATCAGTACATTTCAATGTTTTTACCAAAAAAGTTCTACCATACATTCCTTTTTAATTAGACCTACTGTTGTAGGATGTTTAAAATTAAAATGCACAGCTCTACTATGGGTAGCGATATAAGTGTAAAAGCTTACATTGAGCACATGAGTGTAAATACCACAAACATTGAAAAACCTAATAAAATGTGATATTATAAAATTTTACAATAATTATGATAAAAAGGTAAAATAGTGTAAAAGGAAAAAAAGGTAACCAGTAATAGCAGCATTGCTGGAAGCTCTTCTGCCTTCTTAGGGGAAAATATTCACCTGTTTGATTTTTAGTTTTGACCTTGGTTATTCAGGGAGCATGGGGTTCGAATAGAATTACAATCAAGTGACGAAAAAAGAATCACCAACTGATTGAGAAAGCACTAATTTTATTGAAAAGTTTATGTAGGCTCTTTTTTGGAAGGAATTTTACTTAGATTGGAACATGGAAGTGCTCTATTGTTGGTACCATAAAATAAAACTGTATACCTTTTAAAAAAAGAAGTGCTGCAATTGCAATCAATAGGTTAACTTTAAACTGGAAATACCTGGTGCTCATTCTGCCCAATGTCTGCATTCTTTTCATGGCATTTAACTCATAAGTTTTTACCAAAGTATTTTATTTCCTTGTTTCAACCAACTGTTCAGCAACAGCTCAGTACCACCATAAGTTGTCTTTTGGAAAGAATCCTGAAGCATAAGCTGTTTGTCAGGTGTGATCTGCTCAATACAAACTTAGCATACTGACTGAGCTGAACAATAATTGGATTTTAGTCAGACACTTCAAAGGAATAACTGTATTTGATAAGACTGTGTAACTCCAAGGATGAATAACTTACAAACCAGCTAATAAAATAGACATTGGCCTAAAAGAAGCCTTCTGTATCTTTATATTCTGCTGTAAACTACTACCTGAAGTTTTCAAAACACTCAAATACTTTCTCTGGAAAATATGAGCACAGAAATATTAGTTACTATTTAGTTGCTAGTGCTAACGGAAAGTATTAACTATGGTTCATGACTGAAATGAACTTTTTCAGGTTGTGTGATAAAAGCTCCTCTGCATGCCCACAAAGGGGCATAGAGAGACAATGTCAGTATTATTTGAGACACCAGATAATACCCTGCCCCAGTTAACCCCAGGGCAATCCCAGGAGCCATCAGCCCATCAAAGGCCTATCTGTACAAGCTCAGAGAAGCACAGGGGCACACAATTGCAGATGGGAACTCAAATTGCAGACTTCTGAGTAGCAAACACCTTGCCCAGGTCCTTCCAGAGCTGACTCAGAAGACCTTCAGCCCCTGCATCCGGGCATGAAACCCATCAAAATGAGTCATCAGGAGCAGACCTCTCAATCACCTTTTGGACTGAGTGGTTGCTGTCCAGGGGTTTGAGGCACGTAATGGCATGAAGAGGGAGAGCATTTCAGGATTGCACCAGACTTATTTTGGGATATTTAGGGGAGGCATAAAGGTAGAAAAGGAGAGGGACTTAGGTGATTTGGGGAGGAGGAAGTGTGGGAAAAAAAAGAGGGGTAAGGGGATAAAAAGAGTTGGTCATGTGTGGTCAGTATGCTCATCTGGCCCTCCCCTGTGCCCGATCAGCACAGTCTGTCCTATCTTCTTGTTAAACTCCTTTTAGACTCTTTCCTAGGTAAGGGACTCCATTTTGCGTGTGTGCGTGTGTGCATGCTTGTGAATGCCAGCAAATGGAGCCAGACCATGGGTGGGAGGGCCATGTGTCCAGGGTGCTGGTGACTGGAGCGAGGAGGGTATGTGGGTGCATGTGTGATGGCCAACAAAGCTCAAGCAGGACCAGCTAGTGAATGTGCAGGTGAAGGCACCTGGGAGCAAAGGGCCAGTGGGTGTCTTAAAAGCCAGCTCTGGGTGTGAGAATGTCTATGTGTCCCTAAAGGTTAGACCACATAGAAGTCTGCTACGGACCAGGGGAGTCCTGGCCAACCCTGTGCTTGTGTGTGTCTCTGTCCCCATGTCTGTCTGTCTTTATGTACAGATGGCAACTAGGGAGACTGGGATCCAGGGATAGCTGCTGGGCAGACTGAGTGTCTGATCAATATTGTAGATGAAGCCTGTCTAGCAAGTCACTTGTACACAGCACAAATGTACTCTTAATTGGCATTCTTCCCATTTTTAACAACCAGTTTTAAATAAAATGCTAAGTCTGCATTCTTTTCACAGGATTTAATTCATAAGTTTTACCCAAGTATTTTATTTCCTTGTTTCAAGCTTTGGGCTTATTTGGCTTTGAACTTGTAAATACAAGTTCATTGATTAAAATTAAAATTAGCTTTAGTTCTATAAACTTCAGCAGGATTGCTGATCTGGAATAATATTCCAAACAAGCAGTTTTAGGCTCAGAGGTTGCTTGGTAACCAGCAGTTCAGTGTCCAGCTGTACTGCATGCCCTTAAGGGAATTACTCCAAAACTGCTAATCCTTGTAAGAGTTGTTGGTTTGGATTTCTAGGTTTAGCTTTACAGATGCACCACTATAGGAAAGAATGAGTATTTTTCCCCCCCGATCTATCTGTTACTGGTTTTATGCTCTGTATCTCTGAAAAGCCCATCCAGACTTACCCTTTTCTCCTCAGCATGTAGACTTTCCCAAATAGTTCCTTTCACAGTGCTGGCTTCTGGCTGCAATATTCCTTAGTCTGTCCTCACCATTTTGAGACTTCTCTGCTCTGCTCCTCCCACTGCCAACTGAAACCTCTCTCACCTCCTTAATTCTCATTTTTAGCATGCTGTTCATGCCTGTCTACTCCACTTTTGATGTCAAACAACCTTTTTTGGTCTCCTGTGTGTTCAAATCAGGCAATTTCCATTTCAGGGGTGATGAACTGCCAGAAGGCAGCATGTTTGGAAGGCATTGTGCTTAGAAGAGGTTCTTCAGTTAGTTCCCATGTTCATCTCAGATTTGACTTAGAGTAGCAAGAAAAACCCTTGATTTCTTTTTGGCCTGGAAGACATTAAACACTTTGGGGAGACATCGTCTGTAGTTTATATTAGCATCTGAGAAGAATGTGTTCAGTCATACTAAACTACATGTTTAACTAAGTCTGAGCTAAATTCTACCAAATCTTTACTAAGTATCAGTATTTTTTTCCTAATTCTGCCAAGTTTAGTGAGATTTTGAGTGACAATGAAAGGGGAGTTCTTGACAAGCAACCTTTAGCCACCTTTAAGCAATTTTAAGAACATCCTCCAAAGTTGTTGGACCATTAAAGGAAAACATTGGAGGTTTGTCCCTCACAGGATAACTTTTGCATTGTTTTGGAGAGTTGGGCTATTTTGCTGTTTTGTTTCAGGTGCTTTTTGGTGTTTTTTTCTGGTGATTTTAAATGAACTTCTGAGGAAGTATAGTGAGACTCCTCAGTGAAACACTGAAGGGGGCATGTGAACAAGCAGGCGATGTTTGACACAAGAAACACAAGCAATATTTGGTTTTACTTCCTTTTCCAAGTGAACCATGATCCAAAACTCCTTGTAGATGCAGAAGTTCAGAACAAAGACTTAGAGAGCTCAGGAAGCTTTTTGTTTGTTTCTGAAAGGCATTAGCTTCTTCACGCTATACATTTCTATCTGAAGGCTGGTACTTCAAAGCAAAATCGTTGGACAGCAGTTCAAGAGATCTTTGAGCCAAGACTTAATCATATTTCTGTTCTGTTGAAAGCAGAGTTCTTTGTGAGCTTTGAAATACTTTTTCAGGACAGTACACATGGAGTTAGACAGGTAGTTACTAGTTCTCATTCATAATAAAAGACCATATGTTAATTCTTGATGCACTACAGTAAATTAATCATTTTGTAAACATCTTTTGGAAACCAAACTCACCAGTGCTCTTTGTTAAATTGCCTTTAATCTCATTTGCATAAGTGTTTGTCACTATGTAACTTAAAATAGGTTAGCTTTATTTGAAAAAAAAATGTATTAAAGAACTAGAATGTCTTTGCAAAATAGCTGCTCAAATAGCCTTTTACACCAACTGTGCAAACACTAGCATACTTACAACTGTAGCAATGCATTTGTGGATCATGGGTAAATGCATTGTTGCTCACGGCCATTAAAAAAACAGAACACTGGTGATGGCTCTAGTCTAATGTGTTTGCATTTGAACAGACTGATTTAGTGATTTATAAGGCAATTCTTGTCCAGTCCAATTTCTACAGGCAGTAACTTCACACCTCCTCAAGACTCCCATAGAACCTTATAGTACTAACAGTTATAAGCTTGCTATTTATGCAGTGTTTAAGATAATGTTTGTTCCATCATCATTAGCTGATGAGAATAATTGACTGCCCTTCACTTTAGAACATTTATTTATGTTCTGGTAGTTACTACATCTTCTATTGTCACCTTCTGTGGACTCATTGCTCTCATTGTTGTATCATATTTTCCAAGCAGTTTACACTGTTTCTTACTTTCCTTTGAATGTTCCAAATTTCTTATTTTTGTCTGAGCATTTGGCAATAAAAAAAGGAACCACCCACAGTTGAATCCAATGCTCTAGCTGAGATCTAACCAATTCAAAATGCGATAGTTAGCTTATTTGTTTATTTGTACAATTCTTAGAACTATACAGCAGTGTAGGACTTGACATTTTTTCAGTAGTATATTCATACTAATTTATTTTTAATCCATTTGTATTAGTCGATACACTCTATAATCCTACCAGCCAGTTTGTATAGCCCAATTTATCTGCTTTTTTTTCTCCTTTCCTAAATGAATTGCTTTACTTGTTATCTTTGTTAAATTTTATATTATTGCTGTTACTGAAGTTCTAAATTTTAGTATCCTCCAGTGGTGACTTTAACAGTATTTTCTGTCTTTCCCAACTTTAGATCTTATTTCTCAGAGCACGATTGGCATTATTAATGCAATCTGCCCTATTAGTAATGGAAATAATGAAGTGTATTGAGAGCTGGATGTCTCATTCTCATGACACAACTCTGCTCCTATATCACATTTGAGTTTCTTAATTAATGTTACAATATTTCTCAAACAAAAGTACTTTTAGCTACCCTAAACTAAGACCTTCTCCTGCTAAATATGCTGATTATCTTGCATTTAATATTTCATGCAACTTTCTCATAGCTATGTCCTTTAGATGTTTATCAAACTTAAAGTGCTTCTTCTCTATGGGCATGGGACAGATCTCCATACAGAATATGAAGCAAGTTGTCCCAAATAACATAATATACTGATAGATTTCACAGGTGTCTGAAAGACTGTAAAATCCTCTTACTTGAATCTAATTTGTTTGTAATTATATAGTGCTATTGGTAAGTATACCTTCTTCCCTGGCCCATTTTTTCCCTTTGCTGTGTAACTTACATGCAACACTGTGAAGATTTGCTTTCACTCTTAAAGTGTAGTTTATTACATTGAACTACTCAAAATTGAAAGTCCAGAATTCCACTGAACTATTTGCACTGTGCAGAGATAGAACAACAAGATAGGTCTTGCAACAAAGACCACAAGTGCAAATAAAAAATGTGTCAGATCTGGGGATGTAATAAAATTATATTGGTCATTAAGAAAAGCACTATTTTTAACAGCTGGAGACTCTAACATTTATCAAGTTGCTTGTAAGCAAGGAGGTGTAGGCCCCTTTGTGACAGAAAGCAATGTGTGAATGTTATGGATTAGATCTGTTGTCATCTTAGGGTCTGTCCTAAGCTGGTGAAGACCTCCTCATGATGTAGGAGGAACAGTCTTTTTCCTGGGATATTTGACAGCCAAAGTAAAAGCCAGGTAGCTATCCAGAAAAAACGTGCTAAAGAGAAGTCATCTTGAGTACTGAAATTTTCTGAGATTTCAGTGTGAATTGGGAAGCCTGTCTTCAAAACTAGAGCATGGTTCATTGATTTTATTCTGAGGATGTTTCTATCTGTCCATGTGTCATCCTTAGCCTTACAGGGAAACTCACCCGATATGCAAAAAATGTTCTATAGGAATTAAACTATGACAGTGTCAATATTTACTCTTAAAAGGATAATCCTATCGTTTTGCTCTAACATACTTGTTGCTTTGCAGGTTTTCTTTTTACCCTCCATATTTTGCCTCACTGTCTGACAATAATTTTGCAAAGAAATAAAGCCCTGGCCATACAATGTGCACGTACAAGCTTCTGTGAATGTGGAGACAAGAGGTGCGGTATTTCAAAAGCTACCTTTTAGGCCACATCACTCTTCTGGCTATTGGAACAAAATTCAATTTCTTTGTATCTGTTTCTTGAGATTCACTGGGTGGTAGGGTCTACAATAATCCTTTGAAGAGATGCACCTTCTAATGGTATTAGATAAATGGAACTTAAATATCAAAATGTGGGAAATACTGTAAAATTTCAAATTGCATAGACTGTAAAGCTTTCTGTTCCTACAGGTAACCGTCCTCCCCAGGCTAAGGCAGTTTGTTGATGGATCAGCTGCTGTCATTACTGTCTCTAGCATTGCTTCAAATGGGAAATCATGCAACCCATAGGAAAAAAAAGAATTTAATGGTCTTCTCTCCTGCTTATTACAAATGAGAACTTAAAGTCTAAATGGACTTTAGACCAGTCTAAAACTTGTGCATAAAGCTGAAGAGCTTACTCATGCTGGTTGCAGCATCACTGCATTTTTCTTGTGTTGTATTTGTCTGTTTTCTGACTTAGAGATTGTAGTGCTTGTTAATTCCTTAGCATTTGTTTAAGCAAAGAGACCAAAGCTGAGCAAGTAATGGGAAAAAAGTATGCTCATGGCCTAAAATTCTGATAGGTTTTGCCTAGACAAAATGTAGGCTTCTGTTTACTCTTTTGTTTTTTGATGTAAACTCTGTAGAGAGCTCTGAAGAGGCTTTTGTTTTAGAGGATTTGCTATTCTTCAGAAGAATATTCATATACATATAAAACTAATGACATTTGTTTAGGAATATGCTATTCATGCTGAAATGATCTGCCTTCTGTTTTACAAATGTTTTCTTCAGTCAAGTAATTGTCAAGCAGAAACAATGCCATGTAACTCATGTGATTTAGTCACACAGCACAAATAATGGATAAAAAATGGTCAAAGAAATATGATAACCAAAGTGAATAGTTTGCAGTAGACCCTTGGGCAGATATGTTCACGTGAAGTATTTATGGTGAAATAATGAATACACTCAGAAAATAGACTGTGCACGGGCCATTTAACAGAAAAAAAAAAAAAAAGCCTGAGTTCTTTAACTAATTTTTTTGCCATATATATTTTATCATGGAAAAAGAAATAAAGGGGTTCCATAGACAATGTAATCACATTTATCTAGACAATCTTGGGGAGAAAACTCAAGGAATGGCCATCAGTTTAAATCATATAACACGTATATCTTTCTTTTTCATAGGCTTTGATGTAATCGGGTCATATGAATATAGGAATTCTGTAGTCTTTGATGTATGGGGAATTCTTTCTCTGGGGTTTATAATATGTCTAGAAGTTTAGGTTATTTCCCAAAAAACTTGACAATTTTGGCATAACTATGTAGTAATGGTAAATTTCCAAATCCAGGCATAATCGGTGTCAACAGATCTGCTTTTTATTCATGTTCAGTATGACATGAAGAATAAGCTACAGGCAGATAATCAGCAGAATGGCAAGATTTTTACAATTTTATTCTGCCTCAGAATGTAGATGTGAGTGAATTTAAACAAAATAAATCCAGATTTTATTTTTCATTAGTATTTTGTTAAATAGATAACTAAAGCACAATTCAGGACACTGTTCTGGTTTTGGCTGGGATAGAGTGAATTTTCTTCTCAGTAGCTGTTGCAGTGCTGTGTTTTGGATTTGGTGTGAGAACCATGTTGATGGCACAGGGATGGTTTTGGTTGTTGCTGGGTGATGTTTACACTAAGTCAGGGACTTTGCAGTTACTCAGGCCCTGCCAGCGAGAGGGCTGGAGGGGTGCAGAAAGTCGTGAGTGGACACAGCCAGGACAGCTGACCTGAACCAGCCAAAGAGGTATTCCATACCATGGGGCGGCATGCTGGGTGTACAGGGGGTGGTTGGCCAGGGCTGCTGGTCATTGCTCAGGGACTGGCTGCCATTGGTCGGTGGGTGTGAGCAATTCTATTGTGCACCACTAGCCTTCTTTTCTCCATTCCCTTTGGATTTCATTCCTCTCACCCTCTCTTCTTTTCTTTATAACTGTTGTTATTATTACTATTACTCTTATAACCGTTATCATTGTTATTATTATTGCTCTTTCATTTTTATTTTATCTCCATTATTAAATTGTTCTTATCTCAACCCTCAAGTTTTACATTCCTTTCCAATTCTCCTCCCCATCCATCTGGGTGAGGGGGAGTGAGTGAGTGGCTGCGTGGGGGCTCAAATACCAGCCGAGGTTAAATCACAACACTTATAGCCTGACACTTAGGAAATTACAGGAAGTAAAGCCTTTCATAGGAATGCTGCATATTATGTGTGTTTGTTACCTGATTTTTTTCAAGATTCTGAAAGACTTTTTGCATGAAATATTTTTTGTGTCTTTATTTTAGTTTGTTTGGAGTATATTCCTGCTCAATTTTAAATGGAAATAAATTTAATTCTGTCCTAAATATCAAAATATGATCCACATATTTTGTGCAACATTTTGGTTTTTTTCCCAGCATGAACTTTCAGCCAACTTGGCAGGTGTTAAAATATCTTTTTCCCACATGAGGGCATCAGAGTTTTTCCAACATGATATATGGAGGACACCTTGTTATGCTATTTAGGTTCCTATTTTCATAAATATGTACATAAAAGTGCACATAGAAGCCTTTTACAGTTATCTTCAATTTTACAATGCAAAAGAAGCATTTAGGTATTTCTAAATGACTCCTGTTTTACTGCAAAATGGTGTGAACAACAAGAACTCCTTGGGTCAAATTCTGTTGACAGTACTCATGGGAATAGGTCATAAGAGTACGATAATTACACTGTAACCTACTGTTTGACTTATGGAAGACGCAATAATAACAACCGGCTGTAACCAGAAAATTGATCTCATAAAAAATTTATATATGTAACTGCTTGAAACTTACTGTTTAAGTCTCACAGCTAACAGTATGCGGTAGCAGTGGAGGGTCCAAAAACCTGGCAATATGCTTTTTTGCCATTTTACTCCTGTCAGCTATCTCACTGAAGATGTGGGATCACTGAAGATGTGTTAGTTGCACGTTAAGGGAGTAGTAATGGAGGAAAGAGGGGAATGGCTCTGTTTTCGTTGTTTTTTTGAGAGTACTTATTTATAGCTACTAATAGCAATGATTTTTTCTGTGCACACCTAGTACATTGCCCATGTAGGAATGCTAGAAAATAACTGTAAAGGGCCAGATGCATTGCATCCTTGTGAGAGTGTGACAATCTTTCTCCTACTCTTCATCACCACTCAGTTTCACTATCCCAGTTTTCATGGTTCTCTTAGCTTTTGAAGTTTCATATGCCTGTTCCATTTAATCTTGCTGACTTCCTATCCAGCTCAGCAAGTCTTTTAATTGATCAAGCTGCCCCTCCTTGTTTATGTTATTCTTTATTTATTTTTTTCAGTTTAGTGTTGCTATCAATGGTGGTTATACATGTGTTTTAAATAAAATTCATTATTATCCAGACACGTGGTCCAGCCGATGTTCATCATCAGGGCCATGCTTTAATTTTATCATTATTTTTTAGAAAAGTTGAGGAGTGTTTTATGTTACTATTAAAATTGTAGAGCCTGCTATCAATTAAAAATAACTAAATACGATCCAGAAGATCCCTTCCAGATGAGTGTAGGTGTCTTCCCATAGCAAGAAGTTAGTGCATTATTTAATCTTTTCCATACAGTTATTCTTTTGCATTTTAAAATTATTTAGTAAACCTGTGACTAAAAAGAATGCAGATTACTAGCCCAGGCTACAGTTCCCAGACATAATATAAAGAATCCCTTTCATGATATTTGGGATCAGCAAATAACTGGAACAGAATGTTTGTCCAGAAAAAGTTTGGCTCTGGATATGTGTATCCTGTGGGCTTGGACCTGTTCAGATCTCAAAGCTGACCTAATTTCTAATGTAAATTGACAGAAGATTTATAAAATTGTGTTTGAAGTAAGGTACCCTATCATTAATTAATAGTGTTTTCTTATAGAATCAAATAATTGATCTCTGCTTAAAACCCAGGAGTGCTAGTTCTTTGCTACAGTAAATCAAAGAAACAAATAAAACGTACTGTTCATTTCCTCTACTGCCTTTAGGCTACTAATTTATAGGAAAGTATAGTTGTGCCAAAAAAAACTTACTGAAAGATAACATTTTAATCTTAAAGAACAATATGTATAACAAATTCTTCTGAGATGCACAGTACTTATGAAAAAAAAATAAGGCAGCAAAAATTATGATCAGAAGTAATATGTGCCAAGAGTTAAAACTGACAAATAGTTTGACAGAGCCTTTCTTTTACCCAAGGTTTCCTTCACTTTCTTTCCCAACCCTTTCATAGTTAACATTTCCAGCCTACTTTGTACATAAGCTGGTAAGTGTCCTTGAGCCTGTGTGGGTGTAGGGAGTATTTGTTTGGGTAGATGAATATGTATCAAAACTCATTGACGAGACATGGTTGAGTAGATTCCCAGTGTATTCTCTCTGGTCTAAGTGAGCAGAGTTTGTTTTATTATTTTTTTTTAATGATTCTTCAATCAGAATCAACAGATAATCTGTGACAAACTCAGTAAAATTAATGGAGAATGTATAATAGCTCCTTAGATAGCTCAACCGGCAGCTCCTACTGACACACTTATAAATTCCCTCAGGTTCCCACTGACACAGACACCTATTGATTTCTTTGTTTTCCACCTTCAGAAGTCATAGATTTCCCCGTCTATCTTCAAAGAAAGAATATAGTCAAACTAATTATATACTTAATTTGAAAAAACAAAAGGGCAACAGGTAGTGAAAAATATTTGCAATATGTAGATGAACAGAAACTTGCTTCAATATTTTCCATTTTTATTAGGCTTATCAAAAGTATTCAGACAAAGAGTAAATGCACCTTCTATCCAGCATACTCAAGTTTAAATTATAGATCTCAGAGAGTGAATATGCAAACTTTGCGCTTTAACTTGTTGAAGACAAAATGGGATATCAGTATTTCCAATTTTCTTCATTTAATTCTCAGAAGGAAGCCAGGGATTTGGGTCTAATGAAAAGCTTAGACTAGAGACTGAGGAGATTCTTATTTTCAGATTGTTAGAATTCACAGGCCTGATAAAATTGCCTCCTCTAAGAGTTTCCAAGCACTAGAAAAAAATCAATCTGCAGATGACATTGGCTGCAATACTGGTGTGCTGTCCACTTAATGCTGAAAAAAGTCGTCTTGGGAAAACAGGAGGATAGAGAGTTGTACCTTTAGTGTGCATTGTTTTACACCATGCCTAAAACAATAGTAATAAAAAGGATATAATGAAGGCAAATGGGACAAAGGCAAAGGATGAGAGGCAGAGAAATGGCACATGAAAGGCAAGCGTTAGGTTGAAGTGGCCTACCTTTACACTGGAGATCGTAACCTTACACTGTGAGAATTGACCAACTGAAAAAAACCCCCACCTCCTGTAATTTAGCATACACTGAAAAAGGATACTTAACATGTCCTAAAAATCAAATTATGCTTACTATACTACAACTTCAGGATTTGATTATATTTATATTCTTATTTTTAATTTTTATAACCTGTAGTTGGGTTTGAAAACTGGAAAGAGAGAGAAAATGTGCAATGCAGCTTTTAGAAGGAAGCCAGGATGGACTATACAAAAAAGTGTGCTTATTCCTTACAAGTAATTACAAACATGACACATGTATATATTTTAATGTTTTGTAATTTACATAGATAAGAATTCTTTTATTATTATTTTTGGAAATTTTCCTATTTTGTTGTGTTCTTGAATTTGTTGGTATTAGGTGTAGCTCTCCTTGTGAGTCTTTAAAGAGTGGTAGGACAGA
Source organism: Falco cherrug (assembly GCF_023634085.1). Taxonomy (NCBI): domain Eukaryota; kingdom Metazoa; phylum Chordata; class Aves; order Falconiformes; family Falconidae; genus Falco; species Falco cherrug. The sequence goes on along the minus strand of NC_073720.1, from coordinate 43,089,092 downwards.
AAAATGTTTCAGTATGTGTTAGAGCAGAACAGACAGATAAAACATTTCCTCTGTCTCTGAATTATGTTTGCTGTCTTTACTACAACACCTATAAAATATCTGAGATTTTGAAAGTGGTGTGTGGGATGTATAAGGGATAAACTGAAATGCACTGAATGCTGTCACTCAACAAAACTAATTTTGATTTGACTGAGATGTGAGACTCTAAAAACTCTGACTGTGTGCAATGGGGTTTTGTTCATCATGTACCGTATAAAAATGAGTTCACATGGGCATGAACGTCCATTCAAATCAAATACATTCAGGATAGTTTTGCAATTTGTGAAAAGACTGCCAAAACGTGTTCTAGACACCTCAGCAACATAAGCCAAAAAAAAAAAAAAAAAAAAAAAGCAACCCCCCAAAAATCTATTCTCCTCCCATGCTACTACAGAGAACATCCTGATGTCAACTTGCTGTTGTTTTCAGGAATTAGCTTTGTATCCTATAGATATTCTGTGCATTTTGCAGTCACCATCCTACCTGATTGTAGGATGGAAATTTCCTCTCCGTCCTAGGATAAAGTATTCCAGTTGTACATATCTGGAGAGCTGCCCACAATGGCAATTTAAAATTACATACATTGTTTATACATTTTATTTTCCTTTACAGGAAGACAGCTTCAAAGCTTAGTGAGTTAATATCTGCTTTACACTGCTTTTTGTTAAACTTGCAAGCATCCAGTAACTAGTCATATGTATTTTCACAATGCCTATGATATATGTTTTAAATGCTCAGATGCAGAATGTTGGTGTCAAAGGGGTAGCTATGACTATTTCATATTCCTGTTCTGCTCCTTTGTGAATTCACTAAAACTTACTTTCTACTTCTCTTCACTTTTTGTATTCTGTTGCTGCCACTGTAAAATGCTTTTCAGTTCCTAAAGAAATGAATGGTAGCCAAATGAACAGATAAATTTCCCTGGACATAGTGTATTTTGCATAAACCCTAAAGAGTCAGATGTTATATTTTTTTCCTTGCCAACCTTTGCCTTTTCCTCAGCATGGACAATCAATGGGAAACAGACTTTGCAGCCCATAGAAAGTTACACTGAGATCACCAGGCTTATTTCCTTGAGAGAGCATTATGTTCATTTAATCATCTCAAAACTCATTTCAGAAAGAAGTGCCTATAACATGAAAGGCTGGTGGCTGATCAGCTGCTCAGCCAATTTTCTTCTTCCCTGAGAGCACACTTATCATGTAAACAGTTTCACTTAATGGCACAGACATCATGTGTCATTACTTGGAACCTCTCAAACACGGGAAGTATGACTTGATACCTCACACTAAGAAATATGATTCTCTTCAAGTTATTTTTAATCAAAACCTCTGAAATGGATTATGTTTATTTGAAAATAATTTGATTTATCTGCTTAGCATAATTTACTTTGGTTGCTTACCAGCTAAAGTAGACTAAACTTCGCTGCAGCTTAGTTCTTAGTGGTGAAGTTTTCATTCACCCCACTGTTGCTGGAGTGTCACGTTATCCTATGGTTTCTGCCTGATCATCCTGTGTTAGACCTGAGTGGGTAAAAAAGGAAGACATCTGATCTATGTAAATCTAAATATAACTTTCTCTTTTCCTAAAGCACAACATCCAGCATTTTACTTGCCCATATGTACCTTGCTAAGGCTGGCCCAAAGCCAGAACTTGTCTACCAACTTGCTTCCATACATACATCCAAAAGAGTGGTTCTTTCCTGTCAGACTCAAAATTGCATGTTAAGCAGGACTTGTATGAGCAGACAGGAAAGCAGAGATATGTGCAAGGGACAGGGAAGCTTTACTCTTGAGGTTTTCTCAGGTGACCTGAGAGACCTCAGCAAAAGCTTGAATATGGGGTGGCCATGGGTCAAACAGTTCCTTGATGGTCCTTACACAACCTGTATTTTATGAATCTATGGTGCTTTGAAAGATGTCTCTTCCCTTCCCAGCCCAGACAGGATCCTGCCAGGATGTCATGGAGAGACTTTCTGAGTGGAGATGCTGCCTCCCTGTGCATGCATTTCTACTCTGGAAAGCAACCTCCATAGTCCAGCTAAGTTCAATTAAGTCAGTTAAATAATATTTCAACTGTTTCCCTCCCAAATTTGGATTTCCTTTTCCTATGTAAAGCTCAGCATAAAGGAAGATTGATTTTTTTTGGCCTCAATTGTTTTGCAGTGATGAGCAACACCTTTGTGTGCACTTGCATTCCACCCAAATTACAGTTCCTTTCAGTAATCTTCCCTTTAGGAATATGTGATTCAGAACTCCTGTATCAATTTTTTTGTGTAAACAGTTAGCTGAAAAACCACAATGTTTTTCTCTGTGCAATTAGTTGCAACAGAGCACCTTGTATTCCTCTTCCTTTCTGGCCATTTCTCTCTCCCCTTCTTTCTCCTTTCTCTCTTTCTCTGCTGAAATAAATGAACCCATGAAGGTGGAGTGTAAATTACAACAAACTCCATAATATAAACAAGGAAAGCACATTTGTTCAATATCTTTTCTGTCATTTTGTGAAGGAAATGGAGTGTGTATATCCAATGATTAGCTAAATGTTGTTCATAGGAAATCCTAATCTGGGATCCACTACTACCACTGCCTTCTCCCTAGCTCTGAGCTACGGAACATTAGAAGGCCAGCTTATGTTGAAATACACCAGTCTGCTCATTTTGTTTGGAGCCTTCCCCCTTTTGCCATTGCCGTCCTTAGAAAATGACTAAACCTAACAGTGACTGGGTAACTCTGCCTTCTTTTACCTCAAATGATATAATGTTTTCTCTATTTTATTACAGCCTCTTGAGATTGTGACTGATTTGCATATTTTCTAACACTTAATTAATGATGTCCCTTTCCCAGTGCCTTGAAAACAGTTTTCATTTTTACCTCGGCAGGCCTCCAACAATTACCTCCTACATTTTCTGCTGCAGCCCTTTTTATTACTTTAATGACAAATAATTGGACAGATTCTGAGTAATGAGGGTGAGAGCCAAAGGACTGTTGCATAGGAGACGGCTGCTTGTTACAAGACACTTTTAGTGGTCTCTAAATCAGATAGACAAGTAGAGTAATGATCATCTTGCCGTAATGAGACACAATTAAGAATCGCTGCAGCAAATGACAGAGCAGTTCACTGAACAATAACCTCCCTCTTCCTTTTTTCCAAAGAAGATCAAAGCTTAATTATAGCATCGCCATTTGCAACGCTATAGTTAAAGTTGTGTCAGCATTTCCATTATAAACCTGCTACTTTCTAGGGTTTATAACTCACATAGAAAAAAAAATCCCTGAGCTCAAAATTTCCTTGCAAAGTCTTTCAGTTTGATAATTAATTTTCATTTTTATTTATTTTACAAAGTGGACTGGATCCACGCCTGTTCTAAATAGGCATATCTTCATTGGTGTGGCTGAATCAATAATAATTTTCTATAAGCCCACATGTACCAGTTGCACAGCAACCTGGGACTTAAGCTGAGGAGCAGCAAATGCTGCTTTTGAGAAAAAGACTCCTCTATGCTGCTTTTGTGGTGAGGAGGGAAGAAGGGCATTCAGTGTCTTGCAGAGATGAGCCTATACAGCCAGGTTCTCCAGAGAGCTCAGGTCCCATTTAAATATCTAAGTAAGTGGCCAGCTTTTTATATAATATAACCAGTATAAGTGTTTCTGAGTCCTCATCTAACTTTTAACTGCTTCTGTAAGATTCACTCTTGAGGTGATTCTGGTGCCATAATCTGTCATTCAATGCATATGCCACTGGGTTATTGTCATCACTGAATAGATCAGACAGGAAGAAGAAGGTTGATTGGAAAGCAGGCACTGTTTTGCACATAAATATCCTCTATAATGAACATAGATTAAAAGGGAGAGTGAGAAAGAAGTAAATGGCAGCATAATGAGCTTTTGGGAAAATATGCTGTGCTTGACTGTTTTCCTGAGTATGAGTGGCTATTTAAGTTGCAAGGCTGACAGAAGCAGCACAATCTACTGAATTCCAAATAATAGCTAATTTTTCATGTGTGCCTTGAACCTTTCCACTTTATCTCCACAATGACTTAGAAATAGATGCTTCTGCCTTGCTAGTGAATTCACTGGTTATTGGCCTTTGCTATAATCTTAAATTCATGTAAACAAGAGTCATTTGCATTTTATTATCTTGCATGTTTCAAAATTGATTATTTTTCTCTTCAAAACCTAACAGGGTGTTGGGCTTTTTTTTTTTTTTTGTGTAATCAGAACAGGCGCTTTGAACACATTATTGACCAATAAACCAATTTTATGAAAACCCTGTAATTATGGGTCATCAGTTAATGTAACAGACAGTAACTGCTCTTCACTATACAAGCAAAATAAATTTGTTACATTATTGGCCAGATACTAAGCCTGATACAGTTTTTTTGATCTTTTGAAGCATAACTGTCAAAGTCAGTTAGGTATCTCTTTTTAGCTATTCTGTGGCATAAGGGAATCATCCACTAACCAACAAGACTGGAATTACTCAGCCCTGTTTTGACTCTTTTCTCTGAAAAAGGAATTCACTGGCAGAAAGGCCTTGGGTTTTCTGGCCACTACTGAGTGTCATTGCTCATTAGCTTTGGAAATAATTGCAGACTGGTGCAACCAGAATTGACCTGGTCCTCTTTGGAATCTGTTGTACCTGCATCAGACTGGAGGATGCCAAAGGGGGCCTTCAGGAGAAGGCAATGGTTATGGAGAAAGGGCAGCCAAGAGCAAATGTTCCTGCTGCATTGCAGGGTTCTGTCAGTGCAAATAAACTGAAAATCCAGTTCAATTGCTCAGTATACCCATATAACTCCTGTACTAATTTTAGCCCTTAGAATTAGAATGAAGAAAGGTTAAAACTGTTACTTCAAATCTTCAAATCACTGAAATGTCACACACCAGTTTTTTTCAGGGTTTCTCAAATTCCCAGACATCAACTGAGAATAACATACTGTTGTGACAAGCAAGTCTGGGAAGTTCCTCAAGTATGTTGAAAGTAATTTTTTGACAGAACCACTCAGAAAAACAACAAGGAAAGATGCTCTCCTAGATTTGTTATTGTTGATGATCCAAACTGGGCAGTGCTGTTGACTCTCCTGAGGGACAAGAGACCTTGCAAAGGGAACTGGATAAATTGGAGCACCAGGCAATTGTCAGTGGGACAAAATTTAACAAGTTCAAATGCTGCATTCTGCACCTAGGGTGGAGTATCACCAGGCACAATTGTAAATGAGGAGAGGAGTGGCTGGAGCACAGCCCTGCAGAAGGGGTTCTGAGGGTGCCGCCGGACTCAATATGAGTCAGAGCGTGCCCTGGCAGGCAGGAGAGCAAACCACATCTGGGTGCATCAGACACAGCATGACCAGCTGGTAATAAGAGGTGAAAACTCTACCTAGACTGCTGTGTGCAGTTCTGGGCCCTGCAATTTAAGAAGGATGTTAAGGTCCTGGAATGTGTCCAGAGGAGGGCAACGGAGCCGGTGGGTGGGAGGGCTGGAAGACATGTCCTGTGAGGAGCAGCGGGGGACTCTGGGTTTGTCTGGCTTGGAGAGAAGGAGGCTGAGGGGTGACCTCATTGCTCCCCACAGCTTCCTGAGGAGGGGACGTGGAGAGGGAGGTGCTGAGCTCTTCTCCCCGGGATCCAGTGACAGGACGTGTGGGAACGGTTCAAAGCTGTGATGTGAGAAGTTCAGGCCAGGTATTAGGAATCATTTTTTCAATGAGAGGCTGATCAAACACTGGAACAGTCTCCCTAGAGAGGTGGTCACTGTGCCCAACCTGTCAGTATTTAATAGGCATTTGGACTTACATGCTTTAACTTTTGTTCAGTCCTGAACTGGTCAGGCAGTTGGACTAGATGATCTTTGTAGGTCCCTTTCAACTAGAAGCATTCTATTCTATTCTCATCACTACCTTCCCTTAATTTTTATTTATTTTTTTTTTTCATTAAGAAGGGTAAGCCAAAGATTTTTAGAGCTGTGGCAATTGTAAAATTACTATGCACTTTTCAGCTTGTTTGCATATCTTGTGTTTATGGTGCAGATTGGGCTGTGGGGTGTGGTTCTGTGACCAGGTTTGTAACACATATGAAAAACTTCAACAGACTTAAGTTTTAATGTTAATCATGTTTTATAAAGCATGCAACAGTTTGATCACAGAACCTTATCTGTCTATCCAGAATTAAGTTAGACCTTAGGAGAAATGTAAAGATATTAAAGATCAGATATAAAGTCAGGATATGATTGCAGTATTGATTCTTTCTCTAATACTTATATACCTTTCCTTTTTTAAATACCTGAAAGTTCTCGGGTGTTTCCAGCATACTGTGGCTTTGCACATGTGAGAACTGCAACAAAGACTGTCATATGTTTTGCATTTTGGATATGATGCAGAGGTTTTATTCACCAGGTGAAGGGGGATATTACAACAAATATATTTGAGTTATTTACTTCTCCCCCCTCCCCCCCTTCTTTTTTCCTTTTGTGTTGTTTTTGTTCTAGCTTTAAATAGCACTTTTAACACACTTTTAACAACAGTTTCTTTCTTTCATTCTTGGAACAACTTAATTTACCTCGAAAGTCTTAGTAAGAATTTCTGATCAGCTACAAAATAAAGTCTTTTTTTACTTAGACAGCTAAATATCAGTTTTTAGGACAAAGGGAAACATTAAAAGTAAGATCTATTTCAATACGCCAGGGCCAGAAGCATTTAAATTTATGTACTCGTATGCTCCATGAAAACAGCATTATTGGGAAACTAATGGCAATTTTATTAGTTTTCACAAATGAATCTGGAGTATGATGCTTTTCTTAGTGAGTAGTTATGGACAATTCCATGTTAACGTGTAAGGGAGACCTGAAGAAAATACATCTTTATTGTAGTTATTTCACACTTGTAAAGTGAGACAACTTTTGACTACTAATTTTAATGAATCATAGAATTATTTCAGCTCACTTGCTTTGTTTGCACAATTTCACACTTGGAATGGGAAAAATATGAGTTTGCCTCATTTTGTAATGTAAGCATTTTTCACATTGATTGGCTATTTAAATGTTATATTCAGAGTACTGTAAAAAGACCTTGTACCTTTGTTCTTCCCTTACTTAAGCCTCTAAGGTAAGGAAATACATATTCATTAAAACCTGAGAATAAAGCCTTTCAAAGAGTCCATTAACTGGGAATCACAACATTGAAGGCCCTTCAGTAGTCACCTTTCAAATTTGTGTTTTGCAAATATTACTACTTGATGATTGCAACTGTCGATCCAGTTGTACGTAAGAACACTTGATAGCTATTAAGTTTTTTGTATCACAGAAAAGTTGAAACTGGAAGGGAGCTCTGGTGGCAATCTTGTGCAACGCTCTTCTCAAGAGATGAGTGCTGGAATGGGCTGTCTTTGCTCGGCGCCCACAGCTGCTGCTCTCCCCCAGACGAAAGCTCAAAGGAGAAGCCAGAAGCCCGGCTGGAGCCTGCATGCCTGGCATGTGCACCCGCAGCAGCTCTGGACAAAATGCACGGGGACAGAGCCTGCAGCTGCTGAGGAGCAGCGAGGTCACGGGCAGCCACAGCCACTCGCCAGCGCCGTCAGAGGCGTGCCAGGGGCTGTGCCCGACGGCTGCCCAGCTAGGAAGGCTGATGCCCTTTTGAAGGGGGAAAGCCTGCTCTGCAGGCTGCTTGCCACCTTCTCGTGGCCTTGAGAGTGGGTTTTAACCTCAGGCTTGTTGGGTCCTGTGGTGAGAGGCTGGTGCCCCAAGCACAAAGGCCCAGCAATGCCGTGGGGGAGCCGTGGTGAGCTCCTCGGTGTCAACAGGGCTCCCCACCTCAGGTCCTCCAAGGGCTCCTCTGAGGGGAGAAGGATCTGCCCCTTGCCACTGGAGGGAAAGCCTCAGACAGAGATCACAGAACAGCTGAGGTTGGAAGGGACCTCTGGAGGTCACCATGTCCAAGGTCCTCGCTCAAGCATGTCCAAGTAGAGCAGGTTGCCCAAGGCCCTGTCCAAGCACCTTTTGAAGGTCTCCAAGGATGGAGAGTCCATGAGATTTATGGAGAACCTGTTGCTGTGCTCAGTCACCCTCATAATAAAATAGTATCTTCTCATGTTGAGGAGGAACCTCCCTTGTTTCAGTTTGTGCCCATTGCCTCTTACCCTGTCACTGGGTACCACTGGAAAGAGCTTGGATCTACTTTACAACCTCCCTTCATCTATTTAGAAATCTTGACAAGATCACTACCTGAGCTTTCTATTCTCCAGGCTACACAGTCCTTGCTTTCCCAGTCTTTCTTCCTATGGGAGATGCTCCAACCCCTTCACCATCTGTGTAGCCCTTTGACTCTCTTCAGAAGCTCCATGTCTTTCCCCAAACTGTACACAGTACTCTAGCAGTGGCCTCACCAGTGCCAAGGAGAGGGGAAAGATCACCTTCTTGGACCTGCTGGCAAGACTTCTTATGCAGCCCATGCTAACTAGCATTTTTGCCACATGGGCACAGTGTTGGCTCTTCAACTTGCTGTCTGCTGCTCCCTCTACATCCTTTTCTGCAGAGCTGTTTTCCAACTGGTCACCTGCCAGCACGTGCTGCTGCAGAGGTTTGTTCCCCCCTAGGGGCAGGATTTTGCACTTTCCCTTGTTAAACTTGATGAGCTTTCTGTCAGTCCATTTCTCCATCCTGTCAAGTCCCTCTGGATGGCAGCATGACCCTCTGGCATATTAGCCACTCCTACCAATTTTGTGTCATTGGTGAACTTGCTGAGGGTATGCTCTGTCCCATCATCTAGATCATTAATTCAGATGTTAAATGGGACTGGAACGAGTGCTGAACCCTGTTACTGGTTCTTCATCAAGACTTCATGCCACTGATTACCACCCTCTGACCCCAGTTGTTCAGCCGATTTTCAACCTACCTCACTGTCTTATCATCGTATGTCAGTATGTCATATTGATCATAAGCCTAGACATCATCAACATCTCTGTAAGGATTTTATGGGAGACAGTATCACAAGCCTTACTGAAGTCTAGGTAGGAAATATGTTCTTCCCTCTCTTTGTCTACCAAACCAATAATTTCATCATAAAAGGTTATGACAGAGTCACAGAGTGGTCGAGGGACATCTGGAGGTCAGATGGTCCAAATTTATACTCAAGTAGGACTGCCTAGAGCAGGTTGCCAAGTGTTCAGATGGTTTTTGAGTGTCTCCAGCAATGAAGACTCAAAAATTACCCTAGGTAACCTGTGTCAGTGCTCAGTCACCATCACAGTAAAAAAGTGTTTCTTGATGTTCAGGAGTTTCAGTCTGTACCTTTGGTCCTGTCACTGGGCTGTACTTTTGGTCCTGTCACTGGGCAGCACTGGAAAGAGCATGGATCTGTCTTCTTTGCACTCTCCTTTCAGGTATTTATATACATGAATAAGTTAAGGTAGACAATATCCACTGCTCTGCCCTCCACCCATCTACCAAGCCAGTCATTTCGTTATAGAAGTTTATCAAGTTGGTCAAGGGTGACATCTCATCATGAATGCATGGTGACTACTGCTGGTTACCATCTCATCCTTCATATTCCTGGTTTAGTTGTTTCCAGGATTAGTTGTTTCATAATTTTCCCAGGGATTAAGGTGAGGCTGACCAGCCTGTAGTTCCCTGGGTCCTCCTTGCTATTCCTGAAGACAAGAATGAAGTTTCCTGTCCTTCAGTCTTCAGGTGCCTCTCCCAGTCATTACAATAGTTCAAAAATTATTGAGAGTGACCTTGAAGTGGAACCAAGCAACTTGTGACTGCAGCCCATCAGGTCCCACAGACATATGTATGTCCTGTCTGCTGAAGTATTCTCTAACCTGTTCCCTTTCCCACCAGGGGTATGTCTCCTTGCTCCACATGATCCCCTAGGTCTCTGAGGCCTGAAACTCCTGACAATGAGTCTCAGTAGTTAAAACTAAGTTGAGGAAGGTTTTCAGTACCTCAGCCTTCTCCAAGTCCTGTGTAAGCAGATCCCCAGTCTTGTAGAGCCATGGCCTTAGTTTTCCCTAATCTTCTTTTTGTCACCTATGTACTTATATAAGCCCTTCTTCTTGTCTTTGACATCCTGGCAAACTCAAGTCCATTTGAGCTTTAGGTTTCCTACCTTCATCCTTGGATGAAGTGTCCCTGTTCCTCCCAGGTTTACCTGTCAGTGCTTCCACGCTCTGTGTACTTTTTGAGTTTTGCCAGGACCTGTTTGTTCATACATGCAGGCATCCTAGCATTTTTGCCTGACTCCGTATTTGTTGTGGTGGACTGCTCTTGAGCTCAGAGTAGGTGAATTCTGAATATTAATCAGCTTTCTTAGGTCCCTCTTCCCTCCGTGTTCTTATCCCAGAGGACTCTTCCAAGCAGATTCCCAAAGAGGTCAAAACCTACTCTGCTGAAGCACAGGGTTGTGAGTTTGCTTTTCACCATTCTCCCTGCCCTCAGGATCCTGAACTACACCATTTCATGGTCCCTGTAGCCAAGGCTGCCTTTGACCTTCAAATTCCTCCTTATTGGTATGAGGTCTAGCAGAACACCTCTCATTGTTGGCTCATCTATCATTTGGAGAAGAAAGTTATCAATGCACTCCAGGGACCTCCTGGACTGATATTGCCCTACTGTGTTGTACCCCCAGCAGTGGGGCTGTGGTTGAAGTCCCTCAAGAGGATTAGGGCCTGTGAATGTGAGGCTACTCCTATCTGTCTGCAGAGGGCCTGACTGACTTGTTCTTCCTGGGTAGGAAGAACTACAGTAGACACCCACTATGTCACCTGTAGCTGTCCTCTAATCCTAATCTACAAGGTCTCAGTTCCTCATCCATCCCCAGGCAGAGCTCCAAGCACTCTTGCTGCTCTTTCACATGGAAGGCTACTCATCCTTCTTGTCTTCCCATTCTGCCCTTCCTAAACAGCCTGTGTCCCTCCATTGCAAGACCCAGTCACAGAAGCCATACCACCACATCTCTGTTATCCAAAAAGATCATAGCCCTCTAACAGCACACAGTCTGTATTTTGTCATGTTTATTCTGCATACTGCATGCATTAGTATACTGGTGCTTTAGGGAGGTACCCCAGTATGTTAAGTGACTGGAAAGTGTTTGGGGGATTTCTTAATAATGGTGCCTTACTGGCACTTTCTTGGTTAGATGCAAAAAGCCCCATTTTGCTGATTTTGTGATCCCTTTCCGTCACATCACCTCATGCCCTTTACTTCGTAATCCTGTTGGTCACTGCCTCACAGGATTGCTGTGTTTTGAGGATTATTCTCTCCTTCCCCCACCATTCTTAGTTTAAAGTCATCTTTATGAGGTTAGCCATCTCTTTGGTGACAATAGCTTTGACCATCTCTGAAGTGAATCCCATCTCTCCCAAGCAGACACTGACCTGAAAACAGGGTCCCATGGTCACAGAACACAAACCCTGTCACCAGCACCAGTTCTGTAGCCAGCTATTGATTTGTTCATCTAGTGCCCTTCTTCTCAGGAATGTCAAGCATGCTTGTGCTGGTGACAGTGCCAAATACAGAGTTTGGATTTCTCCAAAGTATTAGTTGACATCCTAAATTGCATTTTGTTGTCATATAAGATTCATGTATTTTGTGTACTATGGAAGATACCTTATTTGGAAGCGCCTTTAAGAGTTGCGTCTGGAAGAGGTGATCTTTAGGAACGCTTTCTGCACTGCTATAGACAGTTCTGCTGCTTGTTGCCTCTTTTATGCCTTCTTGAGAGTTCTGTGTATATTTAAAAATAGCACTGTACATGTCAAATGAAACTTATTAAACATAGATCAACTCTTTGGGAAGAAGGGGAAATGGTGGATTTCCGCCCCCCCCCCCCCCCCCCCCCCCCCCCAGTGGTAGCTTTGAACACAATAGGGAATATTTCTTCTTCTACGGTCTGTGTAAGAAAAATGGTTGCCCACTCTGCACTTTCATGGCTCCTTTAACAGCTAAAATGTCAAACTTTGAATCATTCTAATTGTGACGTGATGTGAACAGCGTTGGAAGGAAGCTATGGGCTATGTTTGGTCTGTGTGGACTGTGTTCATTGACTTCAAATGCACCATTGTCAAAAATGAGTTTGCCTCAGCATCTGTGTAACGTTAGCTCTTCAGCACTTGGTGAATAGCTTGATTTGATCAATAAAGTCTGAAAATGAAAGTGACTTATTCAGCATGCACTGACCTATTTAAAGGTAAATAAAGACTGACTTTGTCTTTAACTGTTACTATGTAGGGAAAGGGGTGATTAAATTAAAAATAAAATAAACCCCTGCCACAACTTTGACTTATTTGATGGCTTTCTGAAAAATCTAAGGCATTAGACACATAGCTAAGACTGTGCATAGTAGACATTCCTTAAAACTGGTTCTATCCTTGCCCTGCCTTTTTCACAGGCAGTACACATCCATATATGTGCACGCATGTATGCAGAAATACACTTATTTGTTAAAAAAAGCTAGAGTTTTCAAAGCAGCTGGACCTTAATTTCCTCACTGTAATGCTCCAATACCTTTTTAGTCTCAGTTTTCATCAGTAAGGTTTACCCACCTGCCTCCCAGACCCCTATGCCTACTAGCAAAGCCTGCGGCAGTGGAGCACATTAGGGATCCCTTAAGTTAATTAGAGCTATACAGCTCCATGGGGTAAGAGAGGAAGCATCCAAGGGTGATGAAGGAGCCAGATGATGTCATTGTGAGGTGGCTGGCTGTCATCTTCAAAAGGATAAAGCAACCCTTTGAAGGGAGGTTCCTGATGACTCAAAGAAGGCAAATGTTGCAACCACCTTCAAGAAAGGCAAGATGTAGTGTCCTGGTTTCAGCTGGAATAGAGTTACTTTTCTTCCTGGTAGCTGTTGCAGTGCTGTGTTTTGGATTTGGTGTGAGAACAAAGTTGAACACCAAACTGATGAAACCAGAACATGGCTGGTTTTAGTTGTTGCTGGGTAATGTTTATTTTAAGTCAAGCACTTTTTGGTTTCTTGGGCCCCACCAGTGAGAGACTGGGGTAAGGAGAAGGAAGGGGGTGTGTGTACATCTGGCATTATGGTGTTTGTCTTCCTGTGTAACCATTACATGTGATGGAGCCCGACTCTTCTGGAGATGGCTGAACACCTGCCTGCCAATGGAAAGTGGTGAATGAATTCCTTGTTTTGCTCTGCTTGCACTTGTGGCTTTTGCTTTACCTGTTAAATAGTTCTTATCTCAACCCTCGAGTTTTACATTCCTTTCCGATTCTCCTCCCCATCCCTCTGGGTGAGGGAGGAGTGAGTGAGCGGCTGCGTGGGGCTTGGTTGCTGGCTGGGGTTAAACCATGACATGTAGGATCTAGGCAACTACAGGCATCCTGGAAAAGCTAAGGAGCAAACACTCTTAGAAGTCATTTCTAAACACCTGAGGATCAAGTAGGTTACTGCCATATGCCAACATAGGTTTACCAAGGGTAAATAATGCCTGATTAACCTGACTGCTTTCCATGGTGATGTGACAGGCACTGTTAACAAGATAGTGAGTGTTATATACTTTGACTTTATGAAGGCTTTTGACACTCTCCCAGTCTCATCACCAGCTTGGTGAGACACAAGCTGTTTAAGTGAATGATAGGTGATTGGCAAACTGGCTGAACTCAAAAAGTTGATACTGGTGGCACAAAGTCCAGTTGGCAGCCAGTAACTTGTGCCATCCGTCAGGGATCAATACTGTGAACAAAACTGTTCAACGTCTTCATTAACACCTTGGATGATAAGATCGAGTGCATTCTCAGTGAGTTTGTGGAGAAAACCAAATTGTCCTTGGTGGTCAGTACACTGGAGGGCAGGGCCCCTAGCCAGAGAAGCCTGGACAGACTGGAGACATGGGCTGGCAGACATCCCATGGAATTTAACAAATGCCAAGGGTATGGAATAATCCCATGCAACAATACAGGCTGAGGACCTGTTGGCAGGGAAATGGGTCTACAGAAGGGGACCTGGGAGTCCTAGTGGACAGTAAGTTGAATGTGAGTCAGAGAAGCCCACTTGCATCCTCAGCTGTATTAGAAAAGTGCAACCAGCAGGTCTGGGGAAGTGATGCTTTATTTGGTATTTGTGAAACATCGTCTACAATGCTTTGTCTAGTTCTGAGCTCCCCAGTACAAGAATTCTGACATACTCAAGACTCCAGTGCAGGCCACCAAGGTAGTCAGGGGGCTCAAGCACACACACAGAAGGAGAGGCTGTGACAATTGTGTCTGTTCAGCTCAGAGAAGAGAAGGCACGGGGGAGATCTTATTTCTGTCTTGTAATCATGTAATGTAAGGATAGAGAGAAGATGGAGCCAGACTCTCTTTGGAGGTGCATGCTGGTAAGGATGAGAGCCAACAGACACCAGTTGAACTGTGGAGATTTTCATGTGTTAAGATATTTATTTTTTCTTTCCATGAGGATGATCAAATCCTAGAACCAGTGGATAGAGTATGTGGAATATCTGTCCTTCAAGGTGTTCAAGACTCCAGTAGACATGCCCCTGAACAGCCTGATATAATTAGTTTTTCTTTGAACAAGAACTTTGTCTAATGACATCTGGAGGTCCCTTCCAAGCTAAATTGTTCTGTGACTCTACAGATATCACTAAATTCCATATTTTCAAGTGTTCAACTTTGCAAAATTTGGACCCTCTGCTTAAAAATTCCAACCAAATTATATTTCTGTGGCATACATAAGAAAACACTCATTGTGTTAAAGAACATACAATTGAACATTTAAGAAATTGGAAGACCCAATGCCTAGTACACAAATTTAAAATGCCCAGCAGGATTTAATGTACTATTCTAGCATTAAGCACAGCTGCCTTATATAATTTTTGTTCCTTATATTCCCCCTGATTTTTAATTTTTTTTTAATAAAAAGTGCCTACCAGCTGCCAAAGTTCTAAGTAGATATATGGAACACTTATTAAATCAAATTGAGTAAATCAGGTTTCTATTCATTACCAAACTTTTTTATCTAGAACTCTTCTCAAAAGCATTCTGTGTCATGTGTATATGTGTATAACCACATGCATCTTCTAAAGACCAGCAATTATCTCTGTTTCATAACTTCTTGATACTTTTGAATTTGGATTATAATAAAACAATATACTTTATTCAGCAAATTTGTTTTAATCTAATTACATAGGTGAATAAAAATTGCTGCATGCTGTTGCATCTAATGTAAGTTATCTATTATTCACACCACATTTACTTTTAATATTCATGCAGATTCCCTTTGACATAACCTACTGTGTCACAGTTAATCCAATAAAGATAAAATATAGCTCAGCAAAACACTAGTCGATTCCAGCATTCTCGTAATTATTAAAGACTATTTCACACTGGTTCCTTCAATCAATGCATTTCCCCTTGGATGTGATAGTGTTCTTCTTTGAAGCTTTCAATCCTCCCAGTGGATTCAGGGGAACATTCAGGCACTTTTTTAGTCTCTGGGTCTCCGAGGTGGTTCAAAGAGCACAACAAGCCATCACTGGTTTATCCTCAAAGGCTGACACTGTCTGTTTGATGTATGGCGACTTAAAAAGTCATCTCTAGCAAAGCATGTGTTTGCTACAAGTCTATTGAATCAACCATTTATCAGCTAATCTGTATGCACCCAGCACACCTGCTAACAGATCCAAGGATAGAACACAGTCTCCTACTGGACCTACTATTGATTTGATTTTCCTTTCTAATTTCATAGTGGTTTTGGTGTCCAGTTATTGAAGCAACCTTTTAACTTCTAAAATAAGCACATGTGCAGCATTCTGGTGGTTGTGTGCAAGAGCTGAGAGCTAAGACTTTGTGCTGTTGCAGTTCCAGCAGGATTTGGCTTTTGCTTGATCCTCAGTAGCCTGCAGCCCCTGCTTGCAAGGGCTCATGAGACACATATGTGGTACTGTAAATATTTTGTTTTATAAATTTTAACTGTAGACCTGCCAAGGTTGAGGCAGTAACATCCAAGTATGGGTGATTTTATCATTAAGATCAACAGTGGTGTTTCACTTGTTTGTTGGTCAGCAATTGACAATAACTGGCTATTGTCACCTGGTGAGGGAGTATGAATAATTTTTATGTATTCCATATTTTGCTGTTTACCACAGTCTGGAAGAAATGAACTAATATGAGTTACAATGTGGTGCATGTTTTTCATACACATGTTCCTAGGCGGTTGCTGCTAGAGCTGAGGACACTCAAGATTTGTCCCATCACTCAAACCCAACCTTATTTAAAAATTTTCTACCTAAGGAAGAACTTGATACCTCTTTTGGTAAGTGGCTATTTGCCTCTTAGAAGTGGTTGTGGTGGTGACTGTCCTCCATCATGGCTTCTAACATTCCTTGCAGGTACAAGAAAGATGCACATCTGGTGGACCCTGTCTGATCATCACAGGTGAGCAGTCGAATTCTCGATGATAGTGTGAGTATTGCCCATTTTCTGTGACCACATAAAGGCAGAAACAGTTCCCTTGTAGATTTTTCTGCAATCTTTCTTTTGGAAAGAGTAGGTCTGAACTCAATGAGCCATATTATGGTACCTCCCATATGTTACCATATACCATAATATGATGTATTTCCCATTAGTCTTGCCCTAAAGTGACACAGAGTGGATGTGTGCCAGTGACACAGAGTGGATTTAGTGGGGAGATTATGACAGACAAAATGGTGTGATCTGATAGGCATTCAGTTTAATGTTTTTTGGGAACATTATGTTTATGGCTGCCAGGTACAAACTTGACTTTCCATTTATACAAAGATTGAGGAGGGTGTGAAAGTGGTGTCTCTGTCTCTGTTATTACATTCCTAGTGGTGCCAGTGGGATATTTATGAACTTTAAAAACCTGTTTGGACTTTCATTATAGACACACTTTAATAAAAATGTGTAATAAAAATGAGCTTTGGTCTGACTTTATTGTAGGACGGGCCTCTCTGTTCCAATTATTTCATTAAAACAAATGAGATCCTCAGTGAAATTATAAAGTATGGTAAGGTATACAAACATCAGCCTCTTTCCTTGTTTGGTTTTAACATTGTGTGGTTCCTTCCTGACAATTTTCTTCATATGAACTACAGCCTTTCCTCCCAAGATATTAGTCTTGCACAATCTATTACTACTTCTAGTATTAATCCATGTGATGATCTAATACTTTTTGCTGCAAAAATGCCTGAAAGCACTGCTCTGAAGTATCCTATTACTTGTACACAAGGTGGGAAAAGCCTATCTGAAATAACAGAAAAATGTACTGGGTGTTTCCAGTGCCAAAGAATGTACAGGATCATGAAGAAAATACATGAACACTTAATGCCAAGAAAAGATCACGCACCACATGCTTCGTAGTGAATGCAGAACTGGTGAATGTAATGAAAAATAGATTAAACAAATTAACACAACTTTATTTTTTATTATTTTGAGTTCTTTTCTTATTAATGCCTAATTTTGGGGGGGTCTTTTTTTTTTTTTTTTAAATTTGCTTTCTATTCTTATCCACTTCCTACTTGTTTACTCGAGAAGAGTTAGATCCAAAAATATAAAGTTACTCAGTGGTATTTTTAGCTAGCTGGGTGTCATGGACTGGATCTTAGAATGGGTAGGTGGAACTGTATAAGCACCAAAAAGACCCGAGACAGGTGACAAAATCCCATACTTCTCTTTTATTTTCACATAGCTTAAGTGCTATGCTATATATATGTATATACACACACGCACACACACTATATTTTATACATATATACTTAGGTACAGTCACCACATGTCATAGCCGCCTTTCAGAGAATCTTGTCTACCATTTTTGTATCATTTAAGCCAACTCTGTGAATATTAACAGTTGATTCAAATTATGCCTTCCTTATATTTCACTGTTCTACTGTTTCTGTTCACACAAACAGAAAAATGTTTTCACACATATGAACTGGATCTTAATTTTTTTCTACCTAATACTGTAAATATTTATGAATTTCTAGTTTATACTACTTTTGTTCCTTTGTTTCTCAGTTTACATAACTTTTAAAATTAAATGTAAGGTAAGATGACAGAAAATCTTTTCAAATGCCTCCTTCCTACTGGAGTAAAGATAAAAGTACACATGCTAACTTTATAGAGCTTTTTATCAGCTCCTGAAGTTTCAGCAAAAGCCTGTTGCTGACCAGGAAACTAGGTCATGCAATTGTTCTTCAATAAAGATGATCTTTTGATGTTTCTCAGCAGCAGCCTTTCTTTAACAGGAGTCCTGCAGCTTGAGTTCTTCACAAATTGAGCTTCATGCCACAGGTATTTCTTCTGCTTTAATGAAATCCTTCCATCTGACTTAAGTTTTGTGATTGATGTATCCTGTTCATGCCATAAGGTTATCTTCCGTTGCATTTATTTAAGTATTGAAATATATTTCAGATGGACTTTTCTAAAGTTCAAAACTATGTTTACAATGACTTCTGCCAAGTTAACATGTGAGATATATTATATATTGCCATGGGGAAACACTAAACAGTAACATGACCGCACAACAAGTGGTGACAAATAACCATAAAATTCAGTTCAAATAGATCTTCTGTGATCACCAGGAGCATTTTGGGAATGTAGTTTCTCCAGAAGCCATGTGTTTTAAACTTTCTAATGCTGAGAAAAAATGAAATATTTTGGTTTTGTGGCATTTTAAACTGACTATGTTAGCAAATACACAGTGAAATATGCGTAACTCATTTGATAACCCTTAGTATGGGTATGAATTATGAATCACTGAAAAAAACTGTCACTGACTATGTTACCTTGATATTAATATGATATGAAGGCAAAGTTGGAAGCATCTGGGATAGATTTTATAATAGAGTCCCTTTGCTTTTAAGAATAATATGTTCATACCATGCACAAACACAAAAAGAAATTATTTATGAATAAGTCTTTTGACTTCAGTGTTAATAATCTAATCAGGTTTTGAGGACTCCCATCTAGTAAAGGTCCCACTTAAATCATTCAACCTGGGCAAATATGTATCAACAAATGACCCTGTCTGCCTCAATATTTCTGAATGCATAAGCTGTTATAAACCCCCAATTATTGATTCTGTTAAAGGAAAAAAAAATGACTTTTTTTGTCTGCTGTTCTGAGTCTAGGAATTTAAGCATTGAATCACAACTACCTTGCTATGCTTTTAGCATGGCTAAGGTAAAAAAACTCTTGAACACATTTATACATAGACAGAAACATTTTAGTAGGGAGTATATCTGTTTTTCTAAAGTTTAAGCTGTTGAATATCTTGCAAGAGCCATAATATATTTTCAGTTGATGATGAATGGAGTAAGATCCACTTCATATTATCATTGAAGCAAGGACTTAGACCACCTTTCCACTGATTTTGTTTAAACTTAATATCAAGGCTTACTTATGTAAATCTGGGGCAAATCCAAGTAGAGTGGCTTTCTGTTTTGTGTGTTCAGAAAGAAAATGTCTTCATCCCTTCAGAAATGTCATGGTCCTTGTATACTGAAGAAGAGAGAATATGTTTCTTTCTTCCTTCTGATTTGCAAAAATGCATGAACTTCTCTTGCCTTCTGCAGTTTATTGGTTAAAAGCAGTTCTGGGATTCATTTTGTGCCGGAACTCAATGTAGGGCCAACTCTATACACAAAGAATCCCAATGACTACTTTGTGCCTCAAGAGCCTCCTGCATTCTTGCCTGCCTTAAGCTGTCCTGCTCAGGACTGGTCCTATGCTGTGACCTCAAGCTCAGAAGTAGGGAGAGGACTTCTGAGAATTAGTGAAAGGTTAGTGAAAGAATTAGTGCAAGCAAACAGTGGACATGAAGGGTTGGATCCCACCCTTCCAAGCCACATTCTAAGCAGTCATTTCTGAATCAAGCATACTAAGCAGACCTGTTCTGCTGAAGGCCAGGTCCATGTCTATGACTACTTGCAGAGTTAAAAAGATAAGCCCTGTATTTTGATGATTCTGCAAATTCATGAGCTTACTGCTAATGCCATTTGGTAAATAGAAAGATGTATGGGCCTTTTTAAGACTCTAAAACAATGAGGTAAAATTTTATGGTGAATAAAAAAATAAAAAAGGATAAGTGGAGCAGACCTTCCTCAGTTTCTGTTTCTACGACAGATACGGAGTCTTATTAAGCTATATTGTTACTGAGAGCTTGGGCATTAGCAAATGACTTCATCCCTCCTAGGTAATAAAAGGAAAAGAGAATTGCCTCAAGCATATATCCACAGAAGTGTCACCTGTGCTGTGTGATTTCTCTTCAAAGAATTTCAAGTGGTAATTGTAGTAAGTTGATCCCATCTGGCAGGTAATCCTCATTCCCCCCCCAGTGAGATGGCAGAGAGAATAGGAAGGGCAAGAAAAACTTGTGGGTCAAGATAATGACAGTTTAACAAGTGAAGCAAAGCTGCACATGCAAGCAAAGCAAAATAAAGAATTAATTCACTGCTTCCCATGGGCATGCAGATGTTTAATGCTTCCTGGAATCCAGGGCCTCCATACACACCACAGGAGCTTGAGAAGACAAATGATGTAACCTTGAAGGGGTTATTTCCCTCTTCCTCCTCCTGTCCCTGAGCTTCTATTGCTGAGCACAATGTCATATGGCATGGGATATCCCTCTGGTGTGTTGAGTTCATCTGTCCCAGCTGTGTGTCCACCCAACATCTTGTGCAACCCCAACTTACTTACTGCAGGGCTGAGCGGGGAAAGACCTTGATGCTGTGAAAAAAACGCTCAGCAATACCTAAACCACTGGTATGTTATCAACCCCGGTTGTGAGGAAAAGCACATGCTGAAATTATAGTTATTGTAATATTACATGCTGAGAACATAACAGAGCCTAGCAATTTCATATAGATAGGTAAAATATTACACGGGCTGAATGTATATTGGGAATTAAGTATACAAATTCACTTTGATGGGAGGGAGGAGTTTTGACATATGGCTTCCATCTGCTTTGAAAATTAGAGTTGAAAGGAAAAGAAGGAGAAGGTATTGGTCTACCAGATGCTGTAAAAGTAATATAGAGGGAAGGTCAAAAACTAGCTAGTTCTGCATCTTAATGGTCAGTACAATCTTCTTCACTTGAAGCTGTGGCAAACACATAGGTGTGCTAATAATGGAGGAGAACTAACTTGCACTGTGTACTGTAGCTCCTAAGTAAGGTTAACAAATTACATTAACCATTCACTCATCTGTAGCTCATAATTAATCACTCCTTGAAAATTACATTGTATAATAAATGAGGACAGACATGATTCATTAAAACTTCTAATTAATTCTATTTAATACTATTTCATAGTTCATTGATAAGTGCTGAGAGAAGGATTATGTTACAGGATATTTGATGCACTACTGCCAAAGAAGTAAACAGGGCAAACATAATCTAGAATGCAGCACGAATATTTGCAATTGTAAATACCAGTTGTTTACCTCTAGTAGTGCTGGATCTATGCTTAGTGTCTGTTAACATCCAATCACTGCCAATTTAATTTTACATTGATCTATAACCCAGCTGCAGAAATGAATCATAGGCTCAACTCTACTCTTTTCAGAGCAAGTATACTGCCTCCTCCCCTGTCACATCCTATAGGAAAATAAGAACAGCATTTTTACTCCTGGTAGGACCAAGCTTTTTATTGCATCACGAAAATTTGAATATAATGTTTTCAACTAAATGATAAAAGATGATTGATTAATGTGCAGGGGTGAAAAATATTTAAGTGCTTTAAAAGGTCAGAATAGTGATGAATGCTGACTATGAAGCAGTGTCTGAAAGTCAATTTTTTGCAGGAGGTCAAAAGCTTCAATTTTTTTTATATGCTTACTTTTCACTTATTTCCAGAATCTGAGGTTCCATCACGGTAAATGTTATATGAATGTGTAGCCAGGGTCTGAGATGGATACACGTGGCTCTTAGCTGTACTTTGCTTCAGGCTGACTAAGGAGAAACCGATCTCATGTCCTTCCTACTTGTGAGCTGGAAAACCCCTGGTTCACACACAAGGGAGTGAAAGGGTGTTAAAAAATATTTTGAAAGGTGGTTTGGAAACCCCAAACCTGTAAGATAACCAAGGTGCAAAATGAAATACTAGAGCCAAAATGAAGACTTCTATCTTGCCTATATATAGCTGACTAGCAGCCAGTTACTTGACTCTATAATCATTACCATCAGAATAAGCCCAGCTGGAGCTCTCCCTGAACTGTAGCTGGACTACATTCCAGGTGACTCTCCTCTTTAGCAGGCACACCTCTCAAGGTTACAGATTCCTCACCTGAGACTAAAAGATCCCTCCTTATTCAAGGTGAAGAGATTCCTTACCCATGACAGATCCTTAGTACATGAATTAATTCTATGAAGTATTACTAATCTATGTAGCAAATCAATGTTATTATAAAAAATGTATGGATAATTCCATTAGACATAAACTGTTGATCGAGTCTGAGATTAAGATTGGATTCACCTGCATGCACCTAGGCTCCAAAAGGAGTTTAGAAGGAAGGGTCACTTGCTTTGTTTGGATGTTTCCATAGGCTCTTAAGCACTAAACTTCTCAGAATTGGAAAGAATAGCAGTAAGCTTCCTCCCTGGGTTTGCTCTGGCATTTTCAAGGAACATGGTACTGTTACCATTTCACAAAAGTGGGTCCCTGTGATCAGTGCTGACCCCAAAGATACAGAGGCAGTATCCTGCCTATGAGGATTCCAATTATACTGTCGGCCTCTGTTTAGCTGTCAAAAGCCCAGAGGAGATGTATTGGATGTAAACACAGATGCCAACAGGCTTCCAACAAATTTTCTGAGCAAGCTTAAATATGTAGTGAAAAAAAAAAAAAGTGTAAGGGTTGCTGCATGATTTTTTTCTATCTCAGCTTACTTGCCAATGCTTTATTTAACCTTGGTTGGTACTGGTGCAAAATCTCTCTAGCTTCACTATGGATGTAAAGATGTAGCTTTACTCTTTATGTGAAGTGTCTTTGGTAAACTTGTCCTTTTCAGTCATTTTACATCTTTTGTCATCAGTTTTTGAGACATATTTCCATTTTTTTCAGCTTTTACCAGTTCCAGGAGATTGAAATTCTTAGTAAACTCAAAACACTCAACCTAGTGATCTCAAAATGTCAAAATACTTAATTTCCTAATTAAGGCTTTGTTTCACAGTTGCTATGATGTTTCATTTGTCTGGTAAAACTTCTTGAAATTTTCTTTTAAAACTTAAATTTATGAAGTAGCAAAAAAAGGGAAAAACATTAATGGCAAAAGGTTAAGAAAAATATTGGGGTTTATTTGACAAGTTACCTGCTTGAATTTCATTGCACTTGAGACCATTAAAGTATTTTTCTTAAATTTTAAATTTTAATTTTATATTAAAAAAACACCAGCCTAGTCCTCTGTCCCCAGCCACCAGTTCTGCACCTTACAAGAGGCTCCATCTTAAACTGATACAGTACCAAATTTTTCCATTCTTTCAACAAGGAGACAGGGCTGGCTGGCACAGGCTGAAGAGCGTGCTTACTGTAATTAATTGCTAAGTGCCTACTAGATACTTTGAGTCTAGACCAATGAAAAGGAAAATAACAGAGGAAATTTTATAAATGTATTCAATAAAGTCAACTGATTTATAATTACAGTGATTTTTTGCTAGGGAGTTATTTCTATGACATATTTATGATGTACTTTACATTCTTCATTGTTTAATCTCTAGAAAAGCAAACATTTTACAAACATTAGAAAATGTTGGCAAACTTTTGATCTTTTTGTAGAAATCTCATGCATAACATGGGCATTGGAGCCCTGGAAGCCTGAAATCTCTCCTCTTTGGAGGACTGTGTTAGCTGATAGGTCTGCAAAAATGGAATAAATCCCAGCCAATGCTGCCAGTGATGAGATAAACCAAGACAGCCTAATATTATTTCTATAAGTGCTTTCATGCTATTTACAAATTTAACTTTGTTTATTATGGTAGGATTAACATAAAACTAAGGCACATGAGGCTGTGGCTTCACAGTGTTTCTGGTTTATGGCAAATGTTTTTTCTCTCTGTTTGAATGTGTGAAAATTGCAGTGGTTCACAGAAAAAAAGCAAAGGCAAAAAGTTTGATTTTAGTTACTGAATCTTGTAAATTGTATTATGTAGTCTAATCTACCTTATTGCATCTGATTAAATGCATCTCATCACATCTAACTACACTTGACTGCCCTTAGCAGAATATAAATTTAGTTTAATAGGTATGAAACATATGGAGAAAAAATGCTGAGCTCACAAAACAAAGAAGCACCTGTTCTTCAAAAAGTTGTATATACTTGCATTCACTTCAGGATTCCCTAAAGAACAGGGAGAAGTATTTGATCTTTAAGCCTTTTTTCTAGGTATGTCTCTCTTCCTTACAGTAAAAGCCTGTTCAAATTCATTATTGCAAAGGAGACCAGAAATATAAACAATTAAATCACGGAGTTATAAAATTAATGAGATGAAGGGTGCATTAATGAAACACATTTTCAAGCAGTGTCTTTCATGCTATGCTTTTACATAACATAAAAACAAACCATAAAAGGAAAAAAAACCCACAAATTTTTATTGATTTCATGTGCTTATTAAATTAAAGTGAGGAACTAGAGACTATATGTCAGGTTTTTTAGGACATAGATTCTGATAAATTGAAATTGTATATGTGGGTTTTTTTCAGCAATGATTTTAGTTGTAACATCTAAAGCTAATTTTTTTTCTCGCATTATTTCATGTGCTCAAAATGATAAAGATATATATTAAGTTACTCTGTCTACCCATTAAATTGCAAAAGTGTCTTACCCACTTTAGTGGGAGACACATAGCTCCACAGTTCTATTAGCAGTTTAGTCTTGTATAACTCATTGCTGTGAACTAAAGAGCTGATTCCATTCTACTCAGCATCTCCAGATACTCATTCATGGCTTAAGTGCACTCACACGGTGAGTCAGGTCAGGGAACAGCTCCAGATGAAAATTAACTCTAGGAAAAAAAGTCTGTGGTCAACCAGATCATCTCTCTGATGTGGTCCCTCATACAGCTCCCCAATTGCTAGTGAAGGCACACAAAAAAAATAGAAAAGAAGGGACTTTTAGATGTGGGTGCATACTATTTCTACTGCTCTTAGGGAGACCTGTGTTAATATTAAGTCAGAATATAGACCAGAGACGAAAGATTAGATCCTCCAAGGGGCTTGATTCTCTAGCTGTCAGTGATTCAGCTTTCCAGGTACTTGACTTTGGGAATTAAGACCTCAAGAACTTTGAGGGGATCTGTTGCGGGTACATCAGACTTTCATGGGAGATTTAAATTCCAAGACTTACATCTGTTTAGTCTACCAGACAGCACAATATCTTCAAAATATCATTATTTTTTCACATATGGACAGTATCAATATAAAGTTCAGCCACCTACATTCTTTATAGGTGGAGTTATAAAAGGACACCAGAGACATTTTCTCCCAAGCTGAGGTTAACAGTCTTTATGTTAAACATTTTTACATTCAACACCCTAGCAGCTACTTGAGAATGTTTAGAAATGACTGTTGCATTTGACATTGCTTGTTTTTCTCTCTCTGATCCCTTACACTTCTAGTCCCATGCTCACTTCAATTCACAAGGAGGCCCTTGGACAACAGAGAAGAGCATGACATGCTACAGTATTATGCGTTAAGAGAAAAAAACACTCCCTCAAACTTTTTGTAAGAAAAATGCCTCTAAAATACATATAAGTGGTATAAACTTCACTGAATAATGTCTTGTAGCAGATTATCATACAAAAAGTTTTATGATATACTTATTTTGTAAGGATTTTGGAGCAAAGAAATATCTTGCTACCAAAGAGTTCCCTTACAGGTTATATACCTGAGGACTGCATTCCATGGCCACTGATGCACTGCAGACAGCTTCAGAACTTTGTCCCTCTGTATTGAATTTCAGTGACTGGATTTGAGCTCATCACAGTGATCTGACAAATAATGTACAAGTATTGTTGTCCTGACACTGACAGCATAATCTGTCTATAAAGCCAAGTGAGTTTCAAAACACATAATACCTTGAAAATAGAACTCTGGGGAATGTAGACTCCAGTTTAGTTGGCTTGGGATCACTTTTTTTCAGGAAGGAAAACAGCATCATCAGGACTCTGTAGGAGGAACCAAACATCTGATTTATAGGCTGTATTGTGCTCTTCTTTAACAGATAGAAACAAGAAGTCACTCAATGCTTATGCTGAAGAAAATTCTTTTCTCCCTACTCTTTGAAGAAATTATTCATTACTTTGAATAGAATGAACACAGTTCAAAAGGTAGTATGAGAAGAGAGAGACCATGGACTATCAGCTACCTTTAATAGATGATACTTCTGACAAGTTAAAACCACATTAGGTTTACTCAGCAAAGCTTAGACTTTTTAAAAAATAATTTAAAATTTCTTTTCTGTTTTTGTAGTTTAGTCATCCTTCCTGTTGCATTGATCATATGTCAATTAAATAAGTGCTTCATTCTATCCTTTGTCCATTTTCATTAGGAGAAACGGACATGTTGCTGAGTGTAAATGTCCTTAGGAAAAATGTAGGAAAAAAACCTTGATTTTTGTTTCAAAATCTATAATAAATCTATAATAAAATCCACTTGCTCATTTAAATTATGCAAATGTTTATGAAACACATTTCAAGAGTGCTTTTGACCAGTGTTCTGTGCCTTGAAAATGAAGAATGAGGAATGCAAATAGAAATTGTCTGCACGTAGTATTAAGGATTAGACTTGAACCTCAGATCAAAGTAAAGAATGGTGCTATCGCCTTTGCTTGAAAATTCTGTATCCTATTTTATTCTATATCTGATAACAATAGAAACAGAATCATTCACCTGTTAAAGGTAAAACTTTTTGCCTAGCAGTTCTAGGAAAGCCTAATGAAAGAGCTTCGCTTGTACACACTAGTTATTTTTGAGGATATTGCTGATGTTATCACAGGTTTTCTGTAAGATAGCCTCACCGGTTAGCCACCTAATTAAGCAAAATTACTTGTCTGATAAATTAAATCCTGTTAATGATGACCAGATGCTGACAAAAATCACAAGGGATTATACTGAGTAACGAATACTTAAAAATCATATTAGCAGTTTCAAAAGAGATTTTGTCTACAGCCACAGTCTAAGGACATCTATGCCTTGACCCTCCTTACTTCCACCTTCACCTCCATGTCAGTGCCTGGGGACTTCCATCCCTTGCCAGTGGTGTAGGAAGAAGACTCAAATTTAGGGCATTTGTGGGTCCATCCTTTTTTAAACCATCCAACTTCTGGTGAAGGTGTAAATGGTCAAAACTATTTACTGGGGATTTGCAAATGGCTTCTTCTAGGACAGAGGTTGTCCAGGCTTCCCCTTCAACACGGGCACTGAGGCACTGATCCTGAATGCCCATTCCTTGAGCATTTCCACCTATGGCCAAATGGTGCTGTGCTTGCGTGGCAGTCTGGTCTGGGCTGCCCCTGGAAACCACAGAGGCTTGGGGTCTGAATCTTTACTCTCATGATAAAGGTCAAGCCAACGTGTGCACATCAGCAAGAGGGTCTCATTCCCCTAGGATGGCTGTTTCTGTCCAGCCAAAGCATCTCCAGGGGAGCCCTGCCTGCCTGCCAGGCACAGCCATGGGGTCTTGGGCTGGAGGAGCTGGACTGCTGTTGTAGAGGAGTGAGAGGGAAAGACTGAGACAGGTGTGACTAGAAAATGACCTGGGGTGTCTAGGTGTGGAGGCACTAACATGAGGACTCATCAGGGCTTGAGCTGTCTGTATGGCCTGCATCCATGACAGCTGGGCAATGCACAGGTCTTTAGGAGCCACAGCCTGGTGGCTGCTCAAAGGGCTTGGATGCCCTGCACTTGTGCTTGGAAGTGGAAGGCTGGGAGGGTGTGAGGTAAAGGTATCCTCTTGCAGCAAACCAGTAAATGTTGCTCTGGTTGCAGCAAAAAAAAAAATCCATCAAAGAAGTTAAACTTATGTTAAACAAACTCATTGTACACCCCAAGTAATTCTCCCCTTGGCTTTCCTGCACTGCTGAGACAGTGTTGGAAATCATTCCCTACAGCACATAGCTCTTGGGTTTTAGGCAAAAAGCAGCCCCTGGAAAGCATCTCAGTGTTTATTGGATGCAAGAGCAGGCAAAAGGCCGAGCTGACCGCAGTGTGCTGCCAGTGCTCTTGCAGGCTGCAGCTGCAGCGCTGGGCGGGCGCTCCCCCGCGCTCAGCAGGTTTCGCTCCCAAGAAGTGCTGGGAGCAAGAGCCTGCTGGGGCAAGGACTTTGAGGGCCCCAGCGCGACACCGTGTCTCTCGCTTGCCAGAGGAGCCCTTCTGTCAGTGGAAACGGGTTCCTTGGTAGCTGAGCTGGGCAGGTCGTCATGTCACTGTGGGCATCTGCCCCAGACCCTCTCTCTGACCACATGCCTCCACTGGCGATTGGCCAAGGGGACCACCTGCTCCTAGGCAGGCTGCCCACGCTGGGCAGAGGTGCTGGGGCAACCTCCTACCCAGGGACCAGGGCAAGGCAGGCTGGGGCGAAGGGCCCTGGGCAGGGGGAGCGACTGTGGCTCTGGGTGGGAAAGGCTCCAGCTGGGGCTTGGCAGGAGCTGAGGTGGGATAGAGACAGTGGGGCTGGGCTGGGCACCTGCCACCCCCTTAAGGTGGGCACCAGGGGGGGATGGGTAGAGATCAGGAGAAGAAGCCCACCCCGATCTCCTTGGCACCTCCCCAGTGCTCAAGCTGCCTGGGCCGGGCTCTGGCGAGCTGTCAGGGGCCCAGGGGAAGAGCTGGAGCACCTCAGCTGTCCCCCAGACACCAGCTGGGTTAGCACAGGGACCTGCAGGAGCTGGTCAGGGGAGGTGGAGGACCACTGAGGATCTTCAGTGCTGCTGACATCCCTGGCACTCTCATCACACCCACAGCCCCAGGACAGGCACCGACAGGCCCTGCAGCCCTGAACAGCCAGACAGAGGAGAGATGAGAGCTGGAATGGGCTGTCTTTGCTCGGCGCCCACAGCTGCTGCTCTCCCCCAGACGAAAGCTCAAAGGAGAAGCCAGAAGCCCGGCTGGAGCCTGCATGCCTGGCATGTGCACCCGCAGCAGCTCTGGACAAAATGCACGGGGACAGAGCCTGCAGCTGCTGAGGAGCAGCGAGGTCACGGGCAGCCACAGCCACTCGCCAGCGCCGTCAGAGGCGTGCCAGGGGCTGTGCCCGACGGCTGCCCAGCTAGGAAGGCTGATGCCCTTTTGAAGGGGGAAAGCCTGCTCTGCAGGCTGCTTGCCACCTTCTCGTGGCCTTGAGAGTGGGTTTTAACCTCAGGCTTGTTGGGTCCTGTGGTGAGAGGCTGGTGCCCCAAGCACAAAGGCCCAGCAATGCCGTGGGGGAGCCGTGGTGAGCTCCTCGGTGTCAACAGGGCTCCCCACCTCAGGTCCTCCAAGGGCTCCTCTGAGGGGAGAAGGATCTGCCCCTTGCCACTGGAGGGAAAGCCTCAGACAGAGATCACAGAACAGCTGAGGTTGGAAGGGACCTCTGGAGGTCACCATGTCCAAGGTCCTCGCTCAAGCATGTCCAAGTAGAGCAGGTTGCCCAAGCAGCTTTTGAAGGTCTCCAAGGATGGAGAGTCCATGAGATTTATGGAGAATCTGTTGCTGTGCAAAGAGCAATGTTTTGCCTTTCCATAATATAACTGGAAATGATTTTTGAGATCTGGTCTTACAAAAGATGTAGAAATATATTTTGTGTTTTTTAAATTACATGCAAAGTTACTACTTCCAAAAAAAATTTTCACTTCACGTTTGGTAGGAGTGTTCCTTTTTGTAACATGCAGTTGAGACTGGAAATATCTTTCATGTGGGATCAAAACTGGAATCTGAATGTCCTGATCAGTAGAAAAACATTATATAGAAAAACAAAAATAACCCCTGAATTATTTTTTTAATGGTGCTGTATATGTACATTTTAATAAAAAATAAGAGTTCAGAAAAGAGCTTTCCTTGTTTCATTTTTTTGTCTGATGCTTGGCTTTAGATAAGTCAAATAGGCTTCAAACTGGGAAAAGTGTACTGTGGTTAGAGATATTTAGTGGAATACCCTTTCTCAGCTTGAGAATCAGGCTTTCTCATGGCATATTGGCAATTCTGTACCCATTCAAAGAGAAAGAAACTGTAGAACTTTGAATTACAGTTAAAAGTAGACCAGGAGAGTAAGACTGAAGCTTTGTCAAAGTTTGCTTTGGCTTTGGTTGCAAGACTGAAATATTACCCAAGCCTTGTCTTCCTATGCCAATATTAATAATTATTGTTCTGTCAGAAATCCCCCAAGTTTCAGGGATCTAAGTTTGTTCTCATCTTTGGGAAAGGGAGAGGCATGTATACTTCATAGATGATTAATTCCTAATGAAAATGAAGCATTTCATTTTTTTTGAGAAGAATTATTGGATCAAGGGGTATATTGTGTTCTCTTTGCAAGCTTTACTGTGGACTTCTGATTTCTGAAGCAAGGAAATTTCAGACTGCAGTGTCTAATTTTGGATTTACTTTATATAAACAGGATTAAAGGTTGCAAAAGTCAGGAACAACTGTGAAGCTGCAGCTATTTATATTAGGTATGGATATTAAGAATTGTAATTGAAATGAATTGAACAGTAACTTTTCTTACAACAAAATAGTGTCAGCTAACTGAACAGAGATTTAAAAATTAGTCCCGAACTGACACGTGTGTTTTAAGATGCATCCAAGTGTCATTTACTTTGAAGAATCTGATTGATGAAATATTCTTACCTATGGAGGTCTTGTAAATCTCTCATAGATGCTGGAATGCTTTCATGATTTTTAGGTTGATGTTTCAGATTAACATGCTCAGGGTTATTCCTTTTATTCATGCTCAGCACAGCATGAGCTGACACTCTGATACTTGTTGAAGATGATCATCTGACTAATAGGAATGAAGAAAGAGTGGAGGCATGCAATAGGTTTTTTGCCTCAGTCTTTAGCCATACTGATAGACTTTGGGCTGCCCAGTCCCCTGAGCTGGATGACCATGAATGTGGAAAAAGTGACACTGAAATTGTAAGGGACCACTGTATCAGCTGAATGTTCACAAGTGCATGGGGCCTGATGCGATTCATCCCAGAGTACTGAAGGAGGCAGTGGATGTTATGGCAGGATCCTTCTCAATCTTCTACCAAAAGTCTTGGGAGTCTGGGGAGGTCCCTGCTGACTGGAAGCTAGCCGGTGTTATTCACATCTACAAAAAAGTCATGAGGGAAGACCCAGGGAACTACCGATCTGTTAGTCCAACCTCAGTTCCTGGAAAAATTATGGAGGAGGTCATGTTGGGTGCTATTGTAAGGCATTTAAAGGGCAATGCAGTCATAAGGCATGGTCAACATGGGCTCACAAAGGGGATGTCCTGCCTAATTAATTTGATATCCTGTAATCAGATCACCCAGCCAGTGGATGAAGGGAAAA
This sequence comes from Falco cherrug, assembly GCF_023634085.1. NCBI lineage: Eukaryota > Metazoa > Chordata > Aves > Falconiformes > Falconidae > Falco > Falco cherrug. The sequence continues at coordinate 43,057,586 of NC_073720.1, read as the reverse complement.
CGGTGGATGTAGTTTTTCTGGATTTTAGTAAGTCTTTTGATACTGTCTCTCACAGCATCCTTCTGGACAGGACAAGCTATCCAGCTGTGGGATAAGTGGGTTCATGGTGCAGTGGGTGAAGAACTGGCTGAATGGTAGGGCTCAAGGAATTGTTTGGAATGGGACTACATCTGGCTGGTCACCAGCAGTGTTCCTCAAGGTTCCGTTCTAGGGCCATGCCTGTTCATTACAATTATCAGCAATCTGGAAGCAGATGTTGAATGCACCAGTAGCAAGTTTGCTGATGATACCATAACTGGGAGATGCTGTTGACTCTCTTGAGGGACTAGAGGCCTTGCAGAGGGATCTGGATAGATTGGAGCACCAGGCAATTGTCAGTGGGACAAAATTTAACAAGTTCAAATGCTGCATTCTGCACCTAGGGTGGAGTATCACCAGGCACAATTGTAAATGAGGAGAGGAGTGGCTGGAGCACAGCCCTGCAGAAGGGGTTCTGAGGGTGCCGCCGGACTCAATATGAGTCAGAGCGTGCCCTGGCAGGCAGGAGAGCAAACCACATCTGGGTGCATCAGACACAGCATGACCAGCTGGTAATAAGAGGTGAAAACTCTACCTAGACTGCTGTGTGCAGTTCTGGGCCCTGCAATTTAAGAAGGATGTTAAGGTCCTGGAATGTGTCCAGAGGAGGGCAACGGAGCCGGTGGAAGGGCTGGAAGACATGTCCTGTGAGGAGCAGCGGGGGACTCTGGGTTTGTCTGGCTTGGAGAGAAGGAGGCTGAGGGGTGACCTCATTGCTCCCCACAGCTTCCTGAGGAGGGGACGTGGAGAGGGAGGTGCTGAGCTCTTCTCCCCGGGATCCAGTGACAGGACGTGTGGGAACGGTTCAAAGCTGTGATGTGAGAAGTTCAGGCCAGGTATTAGGAATCATTTTTTCAATGAGAGGCTGATCAAACACTGGAACAGTCTCCCTAGAGAGGTGGTCACTGTGCCCAACCTGTCAGTATTTAATAGGCGTTTGGACTTACATGCTTTAACTTTTGTTCAGTCCTGAACTGGTCAGGCAGTTGGACTAGATGATTTTTGTAGGTCTTTTCCAACTGACATATTCCATTTTATTCTGTGTTCTGTTATGTGTTTCAGATTTCAGAGTTGTGTATAAGTAGCAATCATAGAGGGAGAGTAAGATCTAGGCTCCAAGGACAAAGATGGGCCTGCATTTGAGAACGAGAAATTTAATTAAGCCTTTAGCCAGCTAGCTACTAGAAATCTCCAAATGGCAAAACCCTCAACTGTCTTACAGAAGTGTTTTTGTATATCATCAGCCCCTCAGTTAGAGAAAGCCTGCTGTAAATCTGATAGGTGAATGAAACATTACAAAATAAATTGTTCATTTGCAATTGTCTTAGTGCAATTTTTCTTTTTATCCAAGATCCTCAAAAAAATAAGCTGCAGCAAGGTTGTTGAGATTCAGATGAATAAAAAAATAGGTTTTGCTCTGCTCTAAAAAAGTTCACATGCCCAGTAGGACATGTATATTCTGGTCTTCTTACATCTGCCATAACTTGAAGTGCCAGAGAAGTGGCGATTTTCTTCTATAATACTAGGCACCTAACCTGTTTAGTATTTTACTCTGATGTCATGTGTGACTAGTGTTCCAGTGATGCTGGTGCGGGATGATAATAAATCCACAGTGTCAGTAAACACACTTCTAAGTCATTTGGGAAATAAAACAGTGACTTGAAAAGAGGAAAAAGTATATTCTCTTGGGGCTAGATGTTGGATATGCTTATGTTGTTGTTTCCCTGAAAACCAATGGTGATTACATATGTCAATTTCATTGTTTTGGATAAGAATAGACACTATTTTTAAGAATTTCTTGGCTGTCAAACAAATACAGTTTATCTCATAAAAGTTATATTTCTTTTTTTTTTGATGTACAGGAGAAAGGTAGAGAAATGGGCACCAATCTTGCTGAGAAATAAAGTTCTCTGGTGAAACATTACCAAAACATTATACATTTGCCTTTTTCTGTGTTGCTAGGGAGTATGTATTATGGTATTACGGTGATTATGATTTATGAGTATGTATCATAGTATCATGGTATATTCTGCCTAGAAACTCAGTCCTAGCTGGACCACATATGTGTGACTTAGTCACAGAGAAGGTCAGGCTCACTGGTTCTGGGTATTCATCTCATTTGTATGGCATTTGAAGGTTGTTCTGGCTTGAATTAAACAATCTATCTTGTCAAGCTGATGAGTCCTGTCAGTCTTGAGCACAGTTTTTTTCAGAGTCTTTTGTCATGGGTCTACAGGGTCTGGGCATAAAAAGAAATAAGTTTAAGTAATAATAATAAACATGCGTGTGAGTTCCTATTAATTGTTTATCAGTTTGAGCAATTATGGAGAGAAAGTATAGAACCAGATTGCTCATAAGGTGCAGGACTGAATACAGATCTTGAAAGTCTTTTGCAGCCTAAATGATTCTATAATTCTCTTATCAAGCATTGGACAGGCTGCCCAGGGAAATCATTAAGCCACCATCCCTGAAGGTATTTAAAAGACATGTAGGTATGGCACTCTAGGGATATGGTTTTAGTGGTGCACTGGCAGCATTAGGTTTATGGTTGGACTCCATGATCTTAAAGGTCTTTTCCAGCCTAAATGATTCTGTGATTCTGTGAATTATATAATAACAGAGTCACTAAGTATATTGATATATTTTATGAAATGGAATTGTGTTCCTATTTTTCCATGCCATCTCCACATACTAGATGGTAGAGATGCTGTCTTTGCTGGCAATGTTCCTGTGCTTTGGCTGTCAGACGATTTGAGTCTATTTCCTGTGTCATTTATGTGCTATGACACAAAGCACTGTTATAGCTTGGAACTCATAAATCAATAGCTATGATATTGATTTCTTCACGCTACTCATAACCCACTCCTCTGAGTCTGATCAGTTGGGCTTGTGAGAAATCTACCTCAGCATGCCCCAATATATTGGCTGAGGTATGTCTCCTCACGCATACATATTCTGCAATTGTAACAAAGTTGTACCAGCCCACATGGCAAGCCATCTAAATACTCATTCTCCTCCCACAAACACTAGTTTGGTGAGTGTACAGCAGTAACAGAGGATGACAGTCCCACTCAGTGGAGTCCCTAACCAGCCTGGGACTGTGCCCTGTTAGAAAGCTCAGTTCCCAATGAAGACTTACTGAGGTTTGACTCCCAGAACGAGCAATAGGAAGAGAGCTGTGTGTATGTTGCTTCTCCTTGTTCTTCTTGGAGTAAGAGAAAGGCCTTTGAAACTAGGACTTGGGCTGCTGGGAGAGAGGGGAAAGAATATATAAATTGTGTGGGATCCACAAAGATACAGCTTTTAGAAGCATGTGGAAAAGACTCAGTTCTGACAATATGAAAAGCTAGAGCCTTCACAGTTGAGGCCTTTCACAAACTTTTCAGGGAAATAGATGTAGATCTTCTGTCTCCTCCTCTTCCAGGAGCAATGTACTTTTGGGAATAACATCAATAAGGCTCCCTGGGGGCTTTCTGACCCCTTTCCCATCCATCAGGTGGATGTTATAAGGGACTACAATGTCCTGACTTTCAATGTAGGCTGCTGGGCACCTTCTGAAAATACAGAATGTTCCTGTCTGGTTGAACATCAAAAAATTAAAGGATGTAAAATCAACAGTTACTGTACAATTCTTGAACTTTATATGTCAGATGACTAACTTCAGTGCACAATTCCTGGCAAGCTAGCTATCTGGTTTAAATTGAGGCTTAATGGGGTAATGGGTCTTTTATATCATTGTCAAGCTCTTCTACAGGTCACTAATGTTTGAATATTTTTGTGCTGGTACAAAACAGACCACCCAGAAATAATTTGGCACAAATGTGCCACCTACACATTATATATGTGGGTATTTTCTCTAAGATTCTTTTTCTACTGCATCAGAACCCCTTTTATACTTACTATAAACTGAACTTTTGAACTCACAATACAGAAATTGATTCAAAGTAAAAAAAAATAAAATCAAGATTTTAATCCTTTATTTCAAATAGTAATCCTTATTTCAAATAGTGGACACAAAAATAAAAAAATAGTTATGCTCTATCCCCCTTTTTGTAATTTTATTTATTCACTGTACCTGCTACTGATGCTCCAAGGAGAGTGAGGTTAATGAGTCAGGTCATAGAAGATAGTTTTCATAGTTTCTCTTGGGGAGCAAACATGTATAACAGTGGAAATACTCTTGATTGCCTTCCATTTATTTCTGCAGATACTAGTTTCTCCTATTGCTTGTTGTAAAGTTTAAAACAACATCAATTTTTAAGGGCTTGAAAGTGCTTTTCTATTTAGAATCAAACAAGACAAGCATAATTTTCATTCCAGTACTGTGCGTTTGCTTCTTGAAATATGCTGAATATATAGACACCCAACAAAATTAATAAATCAAAAAGAAAAAGGAGGGGTGGGGGGAGAGAAAAGCTAAGTGGTGGAAATGAGTAATTGCTTGGCAGCAAGTCTGCAGGGAGAGACCTGACACCGTACAACACATATTTCATGAATAATGAGAGGAGTCTCAGTGCTGTGCAATCACTGCCTATTGGGTCAGAAATTTCACATTAGTGGATTCATCAGAGCAGATCGGTGTCATAAAGACATTCTTTCCTGAGGTAAACATACCTTTTCCTTCTCTGTACTGTCATCTCTTAGTTTGGATAGTGGGTATAGAATAAAGCCTTATGAGATCTATTAGAGGGGTATCTGGAATGGGGAGCACTTCAGCTATGATTTTACTAGTTTATTTATACAAGAAGGAAACTACATAAACAGACATGTCTGTAGGTGTGTGTAAAGCTTACACGTATAATTCTACTTAGTCTAGACAAAAGTCTGTGCATATGTGGTTAATGATGGTTTAAGTACAGTGTTTTGTCAAAAGGTAGGAACATCTGGCTTTTGCAAATCCATCTTCTCTATGCTTCCTAGACTATCTTCCTGCATTTTTTGCTTATTTCATTTAGCTCTTTATTCAAAGCAAAGTAAGTGCTCTGTTTTATCTTTACTTTCATTTTCAGGGGATACTCAGTTTAAATATGCCTAATATGAGGGTCATTTGGTTTTGCTGGAGTAGGAAATGACTAGGAAGGACTAATAGAATGAAAATGTCTATTTTGCCTGTGTTGGAGTGCATTCTCTGCAATACCTTCTGTCTCATTCTTCAGCTGAAGATATCCTCTCTGCCCAACACTTTGTTCTTACTTTGTTTATGTTGTAGTTACAGAAATACATAAGCGAAAATATTCAGGGCTGTTAAAGTGAAGTAAAAGGTGCAAAGCAAGAGGGAACCAATAATTTTGGTGTTCAAGCAGTGCAGTTTGATTACAATATTGCCTTTACCTCCATCCCTGGAAGAGTCATAATTCTGTTTGCTTGAAAATGAATGCTGGAGCAAGTAGCTAGAGCCTCTTTTTCTTGGCTGGAGAAGTTAGGAGGGTTTCTTTGCAAGTGAACCCTACTAGGTGCTTTCAAGAAATTTGTGGTACAGTTTCTGTCCCAGCCTTACTTTCAAAATGAACTGGAGCAGGAGCACCTGTTATTAACACTTCTGTGATAACACTCAGTTCCTGTCAAGATTTTTTTGCATGGCTTGAGGAGGATTTTTTTTTTCTTTTCTTTTTAGGAAGTTAGTAGAAGACAGAGGGGACACGAAGGACAAGAAGATACCCAGTGCCCATGTCAGTCCCTGTTTGACAGATCTGCTTCTAATGAATTGAAGAGGCTGGATAAATTCAATCCACTTGTGCTAGTCGACAAAGTCTGTCCAAATACTGAAAACAGACCTGTGGGAGACATATCTGCTGAGTAATTCCTTTCAGAAATATGATTACCATACACACTAAGCAAGATTGAAAGAAGCTCAGATATAGCATGATCATGTGCAATATTAAAAAAAGGGTTTTTTTTAAACACATGGTGATTAATAGCAAAGCTTTGGCTTTCTCCTTGAAGAAACGATTTAAAAGGAAAACAATATGATTCTGCAGGGGAACCCTGTAACGGAATCACTTTATTCCTGTTACTTATTTTGCACTATGAAACATGTGTTCCCAACTTTATAGAAATAGATGGGAAAAGCACTTTGTAAGAACTTGAACAGACAGTTTCTGGTGCACTTTCTTGACTTTATTAAAACTCTGTCTTGAGAAAGAGATTAAAACATCAGCAATAGTGAAGTATTGGTATGATTTGCAGACAAGGGATTAATCTGGACTGGGATTCCTTGGAAATTTCACCATTAAACACCTAGTCTTCTGTAACAAATGCAGTATTGTCATGAGGACAAAGGAAACCCACAACAAAACAAAACCCAAGATGTAAGAGCTGTTCTTCCAGTTTCTTCCCTGTAAAAGAAAAAAAAAATCCCAGCATAAAATTAAAGCTTATGTTCTAAAAATCCTCCATTTTTTATTTTTTGGGAAATTAATATTATGGAAGGCCAGCATCCTCTCTCCCTTTCAGTTTGCACACTGTGCAGAGGAGGACTACCTTTTGTAGAAATGAATGGATCTAGAGAGTGCTCATCTATACAGTAACATAAATAGTGGAGAAGTTCAGGAGGATATCAGATCACTGAGAGTTTACTGTAGGGAGCAAGGATGAAACATTAGGGCATATGCTTTCCAGGAGCAATAGGAGCCTCTGCTGTACAGCCGTGGAAAAAGAATTAAACAGCAGTCTACAGGGGACTGGAAATGAAATATACCCCTATACAAAAAGAGGACCAACTGCAGCATCTACACAGGAGGCCTATTTCTGAGAAGTAGGTCTTGCCCCTAGCATCTCTGAGACTCAAGCTTCTTGATGGGCATGATCTGATGCATGTGTATTTATTGTACCTAGCAATATAGTCTTGTAAGTGGGCTTAGCAAGGCCTTGATTAAAGCTAGCAATCAGGGTTTTTTTTCTGTTTGCATTCTCTGTGTAACACGGCACAGCCTGAAATCCTTACATTCTGATGGAAAGGTCTGGATTATTCATCAGCCAGTTAATGGCAGGTGCTAAGATCTTTTCATGCTACAGACCTGTCAGTAGGTGTTTATTGCTCTGTTTCACCAGCAACCCTGCTATTACTGTGGGGCTAGAAGAACCACACGTAAAGGTGTGACATGTATCAGTAGAGATAGCTCTTTAAAGACTCTCTTTTGCCTGGGAGGTCATCTGAAGGTTATTATGAACAAATTATTTCTTCATTTCCGCTGACTGAGTAGATAGCTTTAATGATCTGTCACCTAGCAATAGGCTGCCTGTTCAAACATAAAGAATGGCATACTGATGGCTTATAACTAGAATCAGTTCATTTTAGCTATTCTCTTGTCAAGCATGTTTCCAAGATACATATGGTATTTACATATTCATGAGCCTTTGCAGACATTGATGCCATAAGGGGTCCTTTCTGATAATGTGATACAAGTTTGTACTGTGTCCTGAGGCACTTAAAGTCTATTAAGTGAATCAAGTCTCTTCAGTTCTGTTCTTCCTAGGTGGTGTTCTTGGCCTGAAGGAGTGGGGCTGCAATCAACATTTGTGTACACTACCTTACTTTTTTCCTGTCCACGTACTTCTCTTCCTTGTTGAAAGTTAATTCCATTTTATAGAAAGGCATTATGCTGAGCAAAATTACCTCTTAGAAAGCCAGAGCATCACTTGCTTATGCTACTGCTGTTCAGAGATACAGTTGTGATTGTTTGGCTGCAGTCAGGGAAGGTGACCTGCCCAAGCAAAAGTGCCTTTTTTTTAAAAAAAATATTTTTTAGCTCTACTGAGGTGTTAATCTTTGACCCTATTTCTCGTGTGCAAAAGTGGGGGGAAATAAGAATTAGAAATAACAGTACAAGTGGGGCGTAGGATGTGTGGTAGGGAGACAGCAAAGGGAAAAAGGAAATTAATCTTCCCCACTGAAACAGTAAAGGACCATGGTTTTCTTTTCTCAGTCTGAACCTTCACTGTCTTGACCATGTGTCTATTACCACGACATTATTTTCAACAGAGATGAAGTTAAAACATGCCAATAGAAATGAAAGCATGAGCAACAGTGAAAACTGGAATGTGGCTCAGGCTATTTTTGTAGTTTAAAAGAGCTGGGTAGAAAAGGATCATCTACCGGGGATGGAATCGTCTTTTTCATTTGGAAGTTTGTGCCATTTCCTGTTCCCTTCTTTGCTTAAGAAAGAGGAAAGTTGGGATACTCCAGTACACAGGAAAGTAAAGAAGCCATAAAAACGACATACTGTCATTTCCCTCCAGTCTTCAAAAGATGGAGGATCTAAGAGATAACAAGCATTCTCGTGTCTTGCCACTGAGTACTGGTGTGTGGGACTGCATTCAGGAAAGACTGGAGGAAGACACAGAAGGTTAAGCAGAAAGCGTTACTGTAGCACATTCTTTTGGTAAATTTTAATGTTAATTCTGTAAAAAATTTGGTTAGCAGCACAGAGCAATTATTATTCTGTAAGGACTAAACTTCAGCCTAATATGTGATGTTAACAGCAAGACAAACAACAAGCTGTTTATGACCCGTGTTTGAGGTTGCAAGCCCCAGACAGACAAGGTTTACAAAGGAAGAAGGAATTGTATTGGAAAGCCATATAGGAGCTACCAGTGTAGACGAAAATAGTTGCTAACCCTGACTGGCCCCCAAACATAAATGAACCTTTACAGAAATGGAATCACATTCATTAGCTTTCACATCTGCATATGAAAGAGGATTTTACATGGACCGGCTGATGTCTTGGCTATCTTCGAAATGACAGTTTTAAGTGCTAAAGTGAAAGTAAGACACAACATTTTAGAAGTTCTATATTTTAGCCAATTAAAATATGGCAAAGACTTTTTCCAAAGAAAAAAATTCCCTTTAAATCTTTGCATGGTTTGGTGCAGGGGTGAGGGTAAGGGGTCAGGTGCAGTGGTGTTCAGTTAAAGACTTTAACTTGGTTTTGGTCTTCAGAAATTAAACAAAAATCTCAAACAGAGAATGTTTTTTGTTTCCTATGTGAAAAATGTCACAACACTTTCTGATTTTTTCCAGTTTCTGTCAATCAGAACTTGCTTTTCAAAAAAAAAAGTAGTATAGATAGCAAATCTATTTTTCCAAAGAAATTTACAAGGCAATATTTAAGTTACTTCTGTCATAAATGACTGATTTTTTTCAAATGAAAACAAGGCCACAAACCACAAAGGAGGAACTACTTAGAAATACATCAGATGTAAAGGTGACTCTATGGTAGCATCTTGATAAAGCTGGCATCATGTTGCAGCTAGAAAGTGTGTAAACTATGCCAATGTAGATGCTTACTGCCAAATGGAGAAATAAAGAGAATGCTGAAACAAGGGGCATTTTAGTATACAAAGATAAATACAGAAAGGAACCGTAACTAGCCAGATAAGCTCATCCTTTGACTCAGCCCAGTAATTTCCGTTCCAATGCTCAGTGGCTACTTGGTATCCTGAAAGAACAAAACAGAGAAATAGTACAGAAAAGTTTGTTGTTTATGAAAAACTGTATCAGAGAGTGATAAATAATACGCACTTCAAATTACTGTACCAAGCCAGGTGCATAGGTAGGAATAGAACTTGGTTCAATGTCTTTAATTTATTCCTTTGATCAGTCAGACTTTTCCACTTTTTGCTAACCTGCATCGTAAATTTTCATTTAGAGCAATAATTTTTGTGGCTATAAAATTCTTAAAGACTAAATTCTGTACTTTCAGTATCCCTGTTTTGTTTGTGGTTAAAAAAAAAATAAAATCCTGTTGTGAAGAAATTTGAACCAATTTCCTATGAGGTGCACCTGCTTTAATAAAAAGGCATCACAGAGCAAGGTGCTTTCAATTTAACGAGTAGCAGGGGGCTGTATGTAGTTGCCTGAAGTTTTATTGTATATGTATTGTTGGATGCTAAGGAGGCAGAGGTTTCTTTTTTATGTCACTTTTCCTCTCTGAATATGGTAGACTAGAATTTGTAATGGACCTGATACCATATGTTTCAAATTCTGTGGAAGATGTGATGTACTCTCACCCCTTGCTGAAGTGAAGATTTGTGCAAAGCTTTCCACAGATGTGTTGAGCTCAAACAGCTATAGCAGAATATGGTCTTAGTCACATCCTCCGTAGTTAGAGGGTGATGTTGAAAAGACATCTATAAAAGTGCATATTGACAACAAGGCTTTGAAATAGATCTTCTATTTATTTCTGATCAGGGTGTAGAGGCCAAACAATGAATGTCTCTAGTGACGTGAATGGTTCAGTATTCAATGTGGCTAGTAAAATTCCTCTGGTTTCTTAGGAAAGCATCTTTCTTTTATAATTTTAAAATTCTCTATTTTTTAATCTTATAAAATACTATGTGTCTTTTATTTTACTGGATTAAACACAGATTAAATACAGATTCTATGTAGCCATCCTGAATGTATCAGGCCTTTTCAATGAGGCTTTGATCTATTTTGAAGCTTTTGAAACCTGACTTGGAGGAAATGTCAATGTATTCATGCTGTAATGCAGTGAGGAGCATGGAAGCTTCTATTACTATCTTTGAGAGTTTATTAGAGAAATGATGCCTGACAAGAACGACACATTATAGAAGAATTGTTAATTTTGAAATTAGCTGTGGCAGATCTGCTTAAAGAAGTTTATAGCGGGGAAAAGTGCTCTCAAAATCATCTGAAATGAAGCCTGCAGTGAAGATATGGCAGAAAGGCTGATGGGGGAATATGTTAGTTCTACCTGCTTTAATTCATTCGTTACCAGGAGGGAACTTATACTGTGTGCAGATTCATGAAGCATTTGAGTCAGATATATACTGATGAACTTGTGTCTGCTTCTCTACCTTTTGTTGCTGTGGAACCAGAGAGATGTGAAATTGCCAAAGAACCTATGCCCTGCTCAGAGCTCCTCTGATAGTCAATTAGAAAATAAAATGGAACATTTAGGAAATGAGGTCCCAGCTTTCTGATCACATGAAATGCCTGAAAGGCTGTTTTTCCTGGTGTGTACTTTGCTAATGTGTGTGGTATTGGTACATTAAGTAAACTGTTGAGTATGACAGAACGTATGGAGTGAAAGTCACTCTCCCACACACAGCCTAACTAATCAGGTGTTGTGCAGGGAAATTTTCAGGTAATTGTCACCTCCCAGCCTGCAATCAGGACATATCCAGAGCTTTCACCACAGCTATTTCAGTTTATAGAAACGGGAACGGTATGTTCACCAAAGCTATTTCACACTAGCATATGTGGTCCTAAGACACAGATCCTGACTGAACATTTGGAACCAGTGTCCTTTAAAATCAGCTCTATAATGTCCTATCCATGAGTGTTTTCCCCCTCTGCATCTTCCTCCACAGCATGTAGGAGATGCAGAACAGCCTTGCAACTGTGACACCCATGAGAGGGACAATTTGAGGCTCTATGGGAGTAGAGTCATTTACCGTAGCTCTCCGTGGCTAGGCAGCGAGTGAATAACAGAGCATGAATAAACTAGGAATAACGTTTGGAAAGAGGTGGGACAACTTGCCAAATGTGGCTCAAATTCAGGATATAGTGAAAAGAAGATGTATGCTTTACTACAAATGTAGCTTCTAAAGCATGTGTCATAAGTTTAATTATGTTCATATTCAAAGGCCATACAAAGAAACAATGTCTGTCTTAGTTATCGACTCCGTAAGTTGCAGTGAATTCTCATTTAGCTGTTGACTGGTAATGAAATGTAATGGGTGCTGAGTGAGGATATCCCAGAGTCTTATGCACTGGGTCATCTAATGAGTCTACTTGTCTGCTTTTCCTATGTACTGTAATTTTACCTTAAGTTGCCTCATTACCACAAGCATTACTTCCTCAAACTGCGAAAGCTTAAAAAAACTTTGTCCTTTGAAAGCTGAAGGTTTTTCTACCTTCTTTTGCATTCAGTGATAGTTTGTAATTTATTGTATTTTACCATGATCAGTGTTTCATTGTTATAGAGGTGTTAAGTCATTATTTCTATTTTTATTTTTTGGAGTTCAATTTGTTAAATGCTATTATGGAATATTTTTAATGCTTTCTTTTTCTGATAGAAAGCAACAACGGAATAGGAAAGGTACGAGAAAAAAGTTTAGCCAGTATTTTCTTTCTATGGCTGACTATAAACTAGAGACAACAGCTTGCAAAGGGTACATTTTGGGAAGCAATTTCTGCTGTAATGAAGTTTGCAAGCAGCAGATGGAATTCCTAGAAAAGCCCTTCTGTGTCTCCTGGGAGAACTTTTGTCTTGAAAATCACAGGTCTTTTTCAGTTCAACTGTGTCTGCAAGGCTCTACACTGATCTAGTCTGGGTATTAAGAGCAGAGGGAGCTGTATGTCACCGTTGTTCAGTCAACTAAAATATTGCATCTCTGAAATATAAAATGAGGTTTTGGGATAGAAAACGACTTGTTTTTTTCTTTTTGGTAACTAGTCCTTCATGTGTTCGGTGAGCTATGTAGCCAGGAGACTTGAATTTCACACAACAGATGAACCAAACCCTGGTGATGCTAAGGCAGGCAAAGGAGCTTCATGGGGGAAAGGATGCCCAGAGGATCTCATATCTGTATTGCGCAGTTTCCTGATTTGGATATTCTGGAGGGAGAAATGTGAATAATGGTCCAAAGAAGAAAATGCTTGGGTTTCTGCTGCTTCCCAAACTGCAGGGAAAGGAGATGGTAGAAAAATCCAGTTTCAGGAAACTTTACTTTTCTTGTCTCTAGGTCAGTCCACCTCCTCTATCTGCCTTCTTCCTTCTCTTCAGAGAAGACACGGAAGTAGAAGCTGTGATAAAAACTGCATCAGGTATGTAGGAACAGGGTGTTTGGATAGTGGGACACGCATTTCTTAACAGTAAGTGGTAATCCTAAATGTTATTTACACAGTCACAAGAATGTGTATTATTGCTAATTCTCAGCTATCAGAAATTAAAATTTACAGAATAAATTCCTGAAACTCATTTGTCAACTTGTGAATTGCAGATTGCTGTTGATGAGATTGAGAAATAGATGCTTTCTACAGGTAACGTGCTTGGCAAAGAGACAGAAAAAATCTCTGCAAAGGTAGTCTGTGTCTTCAGTCCAACAATACAAATATGTGAAAAAGATTAGTCTTCAGCATAGGTGCATTTAATGTGTTATTACTCACCAAAAGGCCTTTTCCTCTCTCACCTTCCTCAACAATCTATTGTGTGACATGCGGGCATCCCATGTTCCTGCACTGGACAGGCACAAGAATTGTATGGCCATCTGGTAATCAACTGGGAAAATTCTCTGTCTGAAAAATATCCACTCTTTTTTGGCCCTTCATGCTGAAAATAGCAAAGGGCACAGAATTTTGGGACTAACTGGAGACGGGACCCTGGCACAGCTGATTTTCAGTGTTTGTAATGTCCTATGTGTAGATAGTGCTACCATTTTGGCAAATCCGTTTTACCTGTTGAAAGACGAAAGCATAACTTTTTGTGTTGCGCTTATATACTGTTATTCTTTGGGAAGCAGAGGTTTGTGAAATCCAGGATCAAGAGAGCTGAGGCATGGAACTTCAATGGTTTTAAAATAAGCTGTAATGAGACTAGGCTCTGTCCGGGCTATAATAAGAAATGTAAAAATATCCATGTGGCAAACCCTTGTCATTATAATGAGCATATGTCTACATTTATAGCTTGAAGACAAAAATAGTATTGGTATGCGTAGTCCACTGTTTTGTTTTAGCTCTGCCTAGAAAAGCTATCTTAGAAGTGTAAGAGTAATTTATAAGTAATAATCATTCCAGTCAAATAAAGATATATAAACTCTTTCTGGCAGGGGATCAGTTTCCTCTTTGTGACTTCTTTAGTTTGATTTTACCTCCATTTTTCTCAGACACACAAAACCTTGAGCAATTGTTCAATGCCACTGTTTAAGTGCAGTTCACAGCGTACTTGGCTTATCTTTTTGGGTTTTAATTTTTAAAAGAAAAATCCTTTTAGAATGTATTTTCCATAACACTTTCTGCTACCATCTTCATACTTTTTACCAACCTATTCAGAACTGAGGAGTCATCACTTGAGAGGCCCTGTTCCTCCAGATTTTCATCTTTAACTGCTCTGGCAATTGCAGCCTTGATTTTGTCAAACCAGGGTGGATTTAATCAAGCTGATAAGTACATTTTCTAACCTTAAATTAGATTCTGGTGACTGAAAAATACATTAACAGCGATGTTCTCAGGATCTAGACTATGTTCAGTGTGCCTTTTTTGAGAATGACATTAAATGCCTTACATATAGGAGTCAAGTAACCCTGCCTTTCTCTAAAAGCTTTTATGAAGGTAGTAATTTTCCTACATGGATGAGTTACAGGCGAAATACCTTCTCCTCTGTGTAGACTAGCTCAGCTTTTATATGCATCAGGATGGAGATAGCAGCTTTTGGCCATATCTAAAACTAGGACAGCTACCATTTTTAGAGAGGTTCATGGAGAAAATTATTTTGTGCTTACTCTTAACCACTTACAGGTACCTCAGGGCATTTAAACCTAACAGTACTGTAGTGCATCCACACCTTCATGTTCTTCTGCACAGCTTTCATTTACTGTCTTGGTTTGATGCTGACTGCTGTTTTTCATTGAAGGAGTCAAGCAAGTATTTGGATTTGTGAGCACCACACACCTTTATGTTTTGGAAACTGTTTGTCACATTATATTTTCAATCATGCTGACAGTGCCCTACAGCTATCCTCTTGTGTGACTTGTTCTGGGCTGAGGAGCCTCCATTACTTGAATGGCATGATTTCGAGGACTTCCAGTCACATTTCTGATTTTTTTCTTCCAGGCAATTTGCAACCCAATTCTTTACACCTATCTTGGTTAACCGTCCCAAAATAGAGGACTGACTTTCAGGTTTAGAGCTCACTGTAAAGTTTTGCCATTTCCCTTCTCTGAGAATCCATGCTTCTGTTTGTTTTATCCTTAAAGAAGAATACAACTAGGATGTTGCCTTATCATTAGCAAAGTACATACTCCTCAAGTTTCTGTGACAGAATTTCATAGTTCCCACACTCTGCCCATCTAATGGGTCATCATCTGAACCTCTTTGAATGAAATAGAACTGTCTTGTAGATTTTCCTTAAGCTGGTATTTATTGCTTGTAGAAACAGGAAGATACGATTTAAATTTTCTTGTGTTGTTTGCAGAAGGCTTTAGCTTCTATAAAACTTTCACCTTTTTTGAAAAGCTTTTGGCTTGTGTTCAGGTTATTTTTTATTAATCTTGTTGTGTTTGTCCCACTAAGCCCTAACTCTCCCTTGACATCCCCTTCATAGATACCCATGGCTATACCGTTCCAAGAGGGGAGCTTAAAAATGTTTAGGTTTTCAGTCAAGGAGATGCATGATACATTTGAGTTGAGTAGAAATGACAGTGGCAATTGTCCTTTGCAATAGAAAAAAGCATGCATTGTCCACCTCTTTTATAGCTTTCAAGTAGCAAAGGAGATTTTTCAGGCTTAGTAGTAAATCAAAAACTGTCATCAGAAAAAAATTTCCAAACTTTATTTTTTTTTTTTCCTGGAAAAAACTTGTCAGTACATTTAAAAGCATCCATCTACAAGCAGTGCCAAAAGGTGAAAAAAATGCAGTTATTAGGAATTATTTGCCCTGACTAAATTTGTGTTAGTTTTGTGTGCTTAAGATCACATACATGTCCTTCCTATTATAATATACCTGAGACAAGGACTGGAGACAAAAGCTCTTTTATTCTTTCAGTATGCTAGCATCATGTGTGCCAATTTATTTAGTGATGATGACTTAGATCATCTGGTCTTGCAGAATTTGTTTGAAAATGGAGATAGGTATTAATCATAAATTGTTATGCATTATTTTAATATTTCTTTTCTTTTAAAAATGTTATGTAAGTATGGATATTCTTTGAATGAGATAGTGGATTGTACAGCTCATCTCCACTGCCTCACTGAAATAAATTATAACACTTACCAGACTAATAATTGAAAGAATATTTGGTCTCTTAAATACTGGGTTTAGATGCATAAATAAATTTGGTGAAACATGCTTTCTCAGAATACTTTTTATATTGCCTTTCTAAAGTACATAAATTATTTTTCTTGCTTGTTTGATATCACACAACAGGCTTAACTGATAAACCACGATTTAACTTTAGCGGAAGAAGTGATACATTAATGAACATAATCAATATTTTAAGTAAGTGAGTTTGGCATACGCTTACAAATGGTGTTTCACAAAAATCTGGAAATTGTTACTAAATTAATATAACATGTATCCTAAATATGAATATTGCTGCTGTTTACATTGAAAACCTATCTCTAATGAAATCCCTGAGATAAAATGGCACAAAAAGAATGAATGTGCACCACTCAGAGCATATATTTTGACTCGAGCCTTAAAAATAGGTAACTGCTCTTTCAAAGAAACCTGTTGCATTTAAATGTCATTAGGACTTGATGCTGGGTTCTGGCTTTACATGTGGAACATTTTTGACTTTTACAGACCAACCCTTTAAACCAGTTTATATTCCTAATGCTGAAATGTTGTGATTAGCTTTTAAAATTAAGTACAGTTGCTTAAAAAGGATTTTAACAAGAAGTTGAACTCATTCTGATCAACATTGTTCTCCTATCTTTTAATCATGGCTTAGACCAACTTTGCAGCACCATCCCTGGAGTACTGCTGAGCTGAATTTTCTTTTTCTCGTATTAATGTTTATGAAGTAAGTTCAGGTGTTTCTGTGCTAGGTGGATGTGATGGCTTTAACTATACTTTTTCCAAGCTGCTGATCCACAGAACTTCCTATTTATAAACATGGTATTAAATGAGGTTTTTTTGAATCATGATTGTATAATAATTTGAAATGGTAACACTGTAGGGATAAAAATCATTGCTATCAACATTGTATAGATCATTGAGGCCTAAAGAGCAGTACTATTACTACTACTACTACTACTACTACTACTAGTCAAACAAGCCATAATACAGCATGAAGGAAAACAAACATTTTTGTACTTCTGTGGGTTTGCTACATGGTGTGGTTAAGTCATGGTTAAATCAGAAAGGCATGACTGTATGTGTATGCTGGAGGCGTACAACACTAATAGTGTCTGTCCTATGTTTTCTGCCTCTGCCTCTTGCTCTCTGTCTTGCTTCAATGTTCAGTTTGTCTAGTCAGCCAACACGACCATTTCAAGCTGTTAACCTGTTTCTCTGGAGCTTATCTGTAAAAGAGCATCACTTTCCAATATTGGCATAAAAGTATGATGAGACTGAAGTCATATTTCAGATTACTTTTTTTGCTGGAAGAAGTTAAGGCACTGACACTGACTTTCTTTGATTGGATTTTGTCCTTCATCACTAGTGCTAGATGCCAACAAATGTATGTATCTCTGCATTCTGTAATCATGAATTATAAAATGGATCACATGCTGACAGAGACAGAGATTTAAATTTTCATTTTGGCATTAGGGTCAGGAGCGTCTCTTTGTTTGGGAAATACTTAAAAAAAATCCAAACTATTAGTGTACTTTTAGCAGAGAATGTTAATGAAACTGGGACACTTTCAGTGACCTACATCCATGCTGATTACCTGTTTCATTATTGTTTGCCCCTAACCAAAGAAAATAAAATACATGTCAACAGCAATGAAAATTGCAAGTAGGTCCATCTACAAACCCTTTGTATCAAAACAAGAACAGAATATACATTTTCCAGAGAAAAATGAAAAATAAACATGTAAATGAAAGGCAGTTAAGAGTTTTATAGTATTAGCCAGAATGATTAACAGAGAATATTAAATTATCTCTTCCTTCAGCACTGTGTAACTTACACTCTGGGAAACAAGAGACACTGCAAATAAATTACTTTTATCTTCCTTGAAAGAATTTGAACAAGATATTAGAATTTACTTAGCTGATTCCTAAACTGTCCTTTCTTTTTAGCGTGCTTGGCAAGTAACTGTGAGCAATCAAGACAGGAACTGCAAATGTTTCAGCAAAAACTGAAAGAACTTTCATACCTAGGGAGGAAGAACTTTATATCTGGTTAGGCAAATATTTTGTTTCCTGTGTGGAGGTTTTAATCCTAGGTCAAAGAGGGATGAATGTATGTAATGACGTTTTATCATAATTGGATGTTTGCTGTAATTTATACAAATAAAATTTAAGGTATGTACTTCTGAGGGAATGGATTCTGATAGCAGAACATGTGTTTTATACATCTAAGTTCCCATTTTTAACTTGACTTAGCACCTCCTTTTTCTGTGGTTGGACCTGTGAATGTCCAAAACGTTTGGACTGAAATAAATGAGTTAAGATTGTCATGTGTATTTAATATGTAATATCACTTCAGTCTTAAACCCCACAGGAGCTGTAAAGGACAGTGGCCTCCCAGTGAACAGATTCATGTTTGAATCGACACCTGTTTGAGGGTTTGTCCAGCTACTCATTATGTCGCAGAAAAGGTTTCTGTTTCTTTATGCCCCTGTACACTAGTCATCTGAAATACCACAACCATGGGAACTT
The DNA here is from genome assembly GCF_023634085.1 of Falco cherrug. Lineage (NCBI taxonomy): Eukaryota > Metazoa > Chordata > Aves > Falconiformes > Falconidae > Falco > Falco cherrug. Next base: position 43,039,000 of record NC_073720.1, on the reverse strand, counting down.
TGCTGTAAATTATGCTGGTGTAAGCTCTTATTGTTTCAGCTGTATGTTTTCAGAACTCCATTCTCAAGCACTTTTCTGTATCACAACTGAAAGGGAAGTATGAAGCCTTGCAGAAAAGGTGCTTTCTCTAGGTAAATAAATGAATGAAAAATACATGAGAAGGCTGTTACTGCTGTACAGCTGGGTCTGCCTGGGATGAAGTTATGAAGTTAACTGTCTTCATAGTGGCCCATCTGAATTTGTGCTTTGCATTTGTGGCTAAAATAGTGTTGGTATCACACCAGTCTTGTGGCTACTACTGAATAGTTCTTACACAGCCGCAAGGCTTCTCTTGCTCTTCTCCCTCCTCACCAAAGACCAGTATGCTGGGTGTGGGCAAGAGTTTAGGAGGAGGCACAGCTCAGACAGATAACCCCAACTGGCCAAAAAGATATCCCACAACACCTGGTACAAGCTGCCCAGGGAAGTGGTTGGGTCACCATCCCTGGAGATATTTAAAAAGACGTGTAAATGTGATACTTAGGGGCATGGTTTAGTGGTGGACTTGGCAGTGTTACAGTTTTACAAGCTGGTGGTTGACAGTTGGACTCCATGATCTTAAAGGTCTTTTCCAACCAAAATGATTCTATGATTCCATGACAGAGGAGGAAAGGGGGCATTTGTCGTTATGACATTTACCTTCCCAAGTAACAATCAGGTGTGCTGAAATCCTTCTTTCCAGGGAGTGTCTAGACATTTCCTTGCCTGTGGGAAGCAGTGAATTAATGCCTTTTTGTTTAATTTGCATGTGCTGCTCTTATTGTTCTTATCAAGCCATCTTCATCTTGATCCGTAAATCTTTTCATCTTCCTTCTATTTATCTCCACACCCCAATGAGAGGGGAGTGTGTGAAAGGCAGGGTGTGTTTGGCTGCTGGCTGAGGATGACTCAGTATGGTCTTTTTTGGCACCCAACATGGGGCTCCAGGAATTCAAGATAAAGACAGCAGCTGGGAGAGTTAGTGGGCAAAACTTGGACTGGACATTGCTGGAAAGTGGAACAATTGTGGGGAAGCATTTGTTGTTGTAACATGGTGAATCAAGGCGGGGTGAAGTTTCCTCGTGTGTGTAAATTCTCCACTTCTTCCAGTGTTGAGATGATGTTAATTTGGTTTTGGCATGAAGAATTTTGTTGTTGATGTCAATGTAGATTATGAAGAGTATGTGATGAATGTACATTCTAACTGATGCCAAAACAGCACAGAGTAACTGCTCAGAGACAAATTTTGTCTTTAAGCAGCTAAGGTATTTATTTCATGCAATGTTGGGGAGCTAGCCGATTCACACTGGACAAAGTAGCTCCAAAGTTTTCAGTGAAAAGTTAAGTATTTTATACAGTTTTCATGAGAGGTTACACAACATCTTTACATGCATACTCATTTGATTTTGACACCTAATCATTCCATTCACAATAGGTGGGATCTAGGTGGTGTAGACCTTTCAATTTTCTTTGTTCAGTGATTTTCTGACTTGATGGTCTCCTTATCTCCTTCAGGTGCCCACCTTATTTTTTCTAATTATTCAGAGTACATTCAGTGGAATCTTTTCTAATTATTCAGGGTACATTCCTTTCTCAACAGAAACATAGCATCACCCACAGCATTGTACCAAACTCATTCTGACTAATTTTTTTTTTAAGACTTTGTTCTGTTTCATAACCACAGTTCTTAAATATGTGTTTCACAGAGGTGAGTGGTGGAAAGTATGGGATTTATCTGGCAAGGTGTTGGCAGCAGGGGCTGCAGCTGTGAGGAGCAGCTGGGACTGCCCTGCATCGGGCACAGCTGGGTCCAGGCAGCTCCAGCTGACCCACTGAAGGGCACAGCCTGTCCCCTCAGCTAGGAAGAGGGCTCCCCAGGGAAAGCTTGTTTAGGAAAGGGTAAAAAACACTGCTTGACAGAGAAGAGTGAGGCAAAATGTGAAACAGGTCTGCACACACCAAGGCCAGTAAAGGAGGAGAAGGAGGTGCTCCAGTTACTGGAGCAGAGATTCACCTGGAGCCCATGCAGAAGACCATGGTGACACAGGTTGACCCTCTGCAGCCCATAGTGGAGCAGGCATCTGCAGTGAATGAAGAGACGGGACGCAGCTTGATGCAAGCAAGTTGTCCGTTTATTAGTGATTTTCTTACAATTATATACATTTCTATCTTCTACATATTACACACTGATTGGTTAAATCTTAAGAGTAAAAAACACTGATTGGTTGACATTTAAGGCACACCGTTAAAACAATAGGAACCGATTAGTTTATCTTGTCATAGCAATAATTTTTAGTCTAAGATTAGGAGATTTCTTCCTACGTGACTTTCTTAATTAATAAAGTTCCTTATCGGCGCTATCCATTCCCTTATCTGGCTACTTGTTCCTCTTTGTCCATCTGGTTGCCATCTCAACTGCAACGGCTCAAGAGTCTGCAGTTAGCTTGCTCCTTTGTTCCCAGGGCTTGTGCCCTACAAGTTCTAACAAGTCTCTATTCATCAGGCTATCAGTACTTGGACTCTTGCCCTTGAGGCCTTGTCCTGCAGGCATCCACACTACAGCCTGTAGAGGACTGCAGCTGCCACTGGTAGACATGGCCTGAAGGAAGCTACAGCCTGTGGGGAGCCCATGCAGGAGCAGGCTCCTGGAAGGATTGCTGAGCTGTACCACAGAAGCATGTTAAATAAAGGGAAGAAAGGGGAATGCATATAAAAAGATTTAGACAAAATATAGGTCCTTTAAATCTTAAGATACCATTGACAGAAAAGAGATTAAACCAGATACTCTAAATCTTAAACTGCCATTGTCAGCAAAACATGCAATGGAGTACAGTTCTAAATAACATAAACCAGAAAAATTAACAACATTATATTAATCGGTAAAATTTTTTTCTTGGTAGTAAATGCCATAAGTAATTTTTATGTTGCTTTGTGGTGGGCTTGTGCTAGCATAAATAGTTATTGAATTGGGGCACGGATTCATATATTATAATAGATTATAATTGCTGGCACACACAAAACACATTAAAGTTTAACAGACTCTGGAGATCATGGGTTCTGCTGACTGTGTTTCATGAAGGCTTATATCGAAAGTGGCTGTATCATGAACTGTCCTCCTTTTTTGCCCCCTGGATAACCATCTAGGACCTTCATTATTCCAACATCATAAGTACTTTCTAGGAATAAGTGTTCACCATTTCTTAAGCACAGTAAATAAAGTTTTAGGTTGATTATTATGAATCTTACAAAGAGAGTCTTTCTTGATAAGGTTGCTGAAAGACTTGTTACTTTGTTTAGGCTCCTGTTTTTCCTTTTAGTGATGCTTCTACTTTTCCATAAGTCCATTTATTAAGCTTCTTTCTGTTTTGCTATTTTTAAGCAAGGGAAGCAGGAAACCACTGTTGAATCTATGAATGATTTAAAATTACACCCTTTTGGTCAGCAGTAAGTTTACCGGTAAAATAATGTCAAATGAAGCCTACAATAACTAGATTATTTTAGGAGTAGCTTACCAACACTGATGAAAGAACAAGACAGATTCTACTGTAAGTCTAATAAAATAGTGATCTTTCTCTTCTAATAAAAATATTTTAGATAAACACCTCTTGCCTGTTGTTTATAATCATATATTTATGAGCCTTGTACTTTCATGGGACACAAATACCTTGCATCTGCAATCAAATGGTAGAATTAGAGAAAACAAAGCCAAACCAATCTTTTGAGAGAATGTGGAGGGAATTGTGAATGGTCTGCCATTGAATTAGGAACTTTGCAGTTATCCCTTTTATGACATCAGTAACCAAACTCCATCTGCCATCATGAAGACCAGACCTAGACAGAAGATTTCAGCTTTCTGGAGCAAATAATTTTGGTCTGTGTTTCATTTTGCGAGTCTATGTACGGAGATACCTTAGAAGTGTTTTATTTCTCATAAATAATCCAGATTAATATAATATGTGGTTGGGAAGTCTGTCTAGGTAGTGAGTCAAATCCATCACATAAGCTATTTAGGAGAGAGAGTAGGAGAAAGATTGCTCATGCAGCTAATGAAGGGGTAGAGTGGATAAACTTTTTGTTAATGCTTGTTAACACTTTTTTTATTCAGTGTATGAATAAGTAGTCAAGCCACAAAATTTAGGTAAGGTGTGTTAACTGCAGGTGGCAGGTGGAGTAATCTTTTGCACTAAACACAAGCAATTAGAGATATATTTAAAGATGAAGATGTAAGAGTAACATCAAATGGAAACTGAAATGCTGATACTACATGAATAGATAACAGGAACAAGAATTTTCTTATGGGTATAGAATAGGTAGGTAATGCAGAAAAGTACCATGTTGCTGAGTAAACCTGATTGAACTGCTTTGCAATGAAGTGGAGCAAGTGGGTATCATGAAAGAAGGAACAGTTAATTTATTAATGGTTAACAGTGAAACCTGAAAGCTTATTATTGGTGGAGAAATTGTGAGTATAGGTGAATTGTTTTGATAAAATCTCTAATAGAATGAGGAAAAGTTGGATGTGCCTAAGCTCTTAAGAACTGCAGTTACTAAAATGCTTTTTAGGCTGACAGGCCAGCTTCAACTTCATTCACTCTGCTGGCCTATATAAATATGCTATAAAAGTCAGTATTGACAAATTCTACAGAGAACAGTTTTTGCAGACAATGGCATCTGTTATGGGCCCTTCTGAATTATGAGTTTTCTATGCTGGTAATCATGTCCATCCTCTTAAACCACTGTAGAAATTGAGGTTTTGATGTGAGAGTCTGAAACCAATGATAAAACTGTTTGATTTCAGTTGGGGTTGTTTCTAATCAGGGGTTTATTAAAGCATTCGTTTTTAATTTGGCTTCCACCTCTAAACATCTGCCAGTAAGTCTGAATAAGCAGAAGACACAGAAATTTTTAAGATTTTTGGTTATGAGGGGCTACGTTTCTGCAGCTGGCTCTGAGCTGATGGACATGAACAGACGTGGACACTCTCTCTTACTGTTAAACTCATGTTTTCTAATATACTTGAAAGTTTGTTCATGAAAATGCTTTCTGCCTTATGGAAGTTTTAAATTGCTGCATCTGAGTGAAATGTCTGAATTAGGTTTTCTTTTAAAGTCTGAAAGTGATTTGAGTGGTGGATTATTGTTACAAACTTATTTGGATTGGATTGTCTGCAGCTATGTATATATTGCTTCCAATCCTCTTGCCCATGATTTTCCTGTTGTAATATAATTTAAGGTTTTAAAATTACTTTAAATTGATTAACCTTCCAGGCATTGCCTTTTCCATTCTCTCTTCCTTGCATCTCCTTTTCCTTTTTTTTTTTTTTTTTTTTTTTTTTTTTTTTTTACATCAGACAATTGAGAAAAACTGCTTTTCTAGAAGCCTTTAACTGTAAGGCGTATAGAACTTCTCTAGGTATACTTCCTTATACTAAAGAAGTATTTTGTTAATGGTAGTTTTGATGTGTTCTTCAGTGAATTAATTTACTTATAATTGCTATGATTATTGTATTCATTCCTTTCTGGCTACAAGAACCCATAATAATATAGATGCCTTTCAGTATTCAGAAAACGTGATGGAAGCAATGTAGATCTGCAGATGCAGATGATAGCAGGGAATTAACTGTCTTTCAGATTCACAAATCAAGCCCCAGCTCCAGTTTGCTCTAGGGAAGAAATAATCTAACCTGTTCTTCTCTGGATGTGAGGATCAGCAAGAGAAGAGTAAGACACTAAGACTCTGCACAATATTTAATCCTGCCCACATTAGTGGAATGGAAAGAATACTGTTAGAGGTCCACAAGCAGGCTGTGTCAGGACAAGAGTAAGGGTTTAGCAAAATAGAGCAGCATTAGCTTTGGCCCACTTGTTCTTGCATGTTTCCAAAAAGCTTTGAACACCTATTCTCCAAATGCATTTTTCTGTTGTTGTTTTAGAGATTGCTGCACTTTAAAATGTGTAAGTATTGAAAAATCTCATAGTACTTTGATTGTTATGTTTCTGGTTTTTAATAAATTATATGTGATTGTTTTTAATTTTAGAGGGTTTAATTAAGACAAATCCACCTTTTTTGGTCTAATTGGAAGTCACTGTAGAGAGAATATTTTTGGATGTATATTGGCATTTATTTTCATTATCAAGTTTTCCATGGTACAATCCAGATTCTTCTTTCAGATTGTTATTTGCTTCTTAATTTTATCTTTGTGTTCCATTTCCACAGGCTTTTCCATTGGATTCTTTTTGTACCCATTCTTTGTTCTTTTCTCAACAATTTCTTCTAAGTTTAATGTAAACCCAACAATATTTTGATACTGCAGAAACTTTCAGACCTCTGGGGTTGGAGAAGGTCAACTTGCCTCAGCACCTGAATCAGGAAATTATCTACCAGATGCTAACACAGGACACATATTAGAAATTTAAAAAAACATAGGACCTGAAGCCTATGCTTGTTAGACTACTTCATGAAGACTGGAAGAGTTCAAATATTTAACATCCTGTTTTGTTTAAAAAAAAAGTTTGTAGCTGCAGGTATTTGTTTTACTGAAGGAGAAGTCAGGCAGCAACATCAAAAATAAATAGATATCTGTGGTACTAACAGATCAAATGTACATCACCAACAGAAAATCTTGATACATGCCTCTTCAATAATTTACCAAATCAAGGGAGAATGTAAATTTTGAAGCCGTGCATTGAAATTCTCTCTGGACCTTTACCAGACTGTTTCTCATTTAAATACCGTCCTTGAAAATGAGAGCCCTTTCCTACTCCATTGAAGCATCAAAAGAGTCATAATCTAGTAGCTGTACGATGCACTGTGGTGGGTTGACCTTGGCTGGCCACTGCATGCCTACCAAGCTGCTCTATCACTCCCGTCTCAGCAAGACAGGGAGAAAAAAATAAGATTGAAAAGAACTCGTGGGTCAAGATAAAGGAAACTTAATAAAGCAAAAGGAAAGGCCATGGGCAGAAGCAACGGAAAACCAAAAGATTTATTCTCTACTTCACATCAGCAGGCGATATCAAGCCACTTTCTGGGAAGTAGGGCTTCAGAACACATAGCAGTTGCTCTGGAAGACAAAGGTAACAACAAATGCATCCCCTGTCTGCTGCCTCTTTCTCCTTTCTCTTAGTTTTTATTGCTGAGCAGATGTCATATGGTATGGAATATCCCTCTGGTCACTTTGGGTCAGCTGTCCTGGCTGTGTCCCCTCCCAAGATCTTGCACCCTGCCCCCAGCCTACTGGGTAGATGTGTTGAGGGGCAGGGGGCAAGCTGGACAGACAACCTTGATGCTGTGCAAGCACTGTTCTGCAATAACCAAAACACCAGTGTGTTGTCAACATCCTTCTAGCTACCAATACAAAACACAACACTATAAGGGCTGCTATGGGGAAAATTACGCCCATCCCAGCCAGACTAAATACATGCATAGATGGGAAAATGCCTGTAGCCTGATATGTGTCCACCCTTTCTGAGAAACTTGCTTAAACCTACTTGATCAAGAAAGACTGAGGAAACACTTGTGTCCTGCTTGATAGCTGCCCCATCCTTTGGCCTTCCACTGATGTTAATATAGCTGAGGCATTCCTCCATTCTTCAACCTGATGGATTATTTTGGGTTTGGGGTTTGTATTTTGAACTTTTATTAAGAATGCTATTCCCTACTTCCATCAAGAAAGATGAAGACTCTTGTGTGAGGTGATCTTCTTTTTAACCAATATAACTTGCAGTTTTCTGTAAACTAAAATTAGCAGAGATTGTACAAACAGGAAGCTAGGATGTCTCAGATAATGGGATGTTACCAATTACGTTATTGATCCTATTTGAGCATCATCTACAACATCTGACAGAAAAGCTTAACACATTTTTTTGGTGAAATTTCCTGACATGTAAAACTCAAATATAATAAGAAATATCTTGGTTGAAACTTGTTAGGGCCTTCAACATGGTAGAGTTGACATTGGTCAAAAAAGAGTGAGGCAGTCCTGACTGCACCTGTATCACTGCCTCATAAACACTCTGCTCTGCTGCAAGGAAATTTGTGATTTTAGCTGGAACTATGAATAAGTCAGGGTTTGCATCCTGTCTAGTTTATCAATCAAGTCAGCTATCTGGTGTCATGAAGAGGTGAAGCTGCTCTCTCTTTCAGCAATGTTTCCTTTTCAGAGTAAGAAACAATTTGTGTATGTGCAAATGTATTTGATTCTGTAATCCTGATAGCTTTAATTATTTAAGCAATTATTTATTAAGTCAGACACTTTTTAAGTAGTAGACAGAATTTGGTTACTTAAGCAAAGGCATAGAAGTTTTCTCCCAATGAGCTAGAGTAGCCTTATAATTACCCCTGACCTGAATTACCACTACAATGAATGTGCACACAATAAATTACTTAGGCCACCCACAGGTCAGAGAATGGCTCACTTTCATATCTATTCAATTTTTCTTGCACATCTGTGCTGTAATAATGATGATTATTTAAAAAGCTTGAAAATGACTTTGATGGAAAACCAAATAGCGGGAAAACAATACAAAAGCTAGCAGTCATTCTCCACATCTATTTCCCAAACCCACTTAGAAGTAGAGATGAATTTGGAAAAATCTTTTATATCAGAGCTTGGGCTCTGGCTGTATAAGATTACTTTCCAACAATATAAGGTGCATAAATGCCTTTTCATCGTATGAAGAAAGCATGCCTGCTGGCAAATGAATCATATTATAAAAATTGATTGTATCCCAAAAGGGAAAAATGTTATTGAAGATCCAATGGCCTGGGATGATACACCATTGATCACTGTAAGAAATACTTCCAGAAACTGTTTTTAATCTTTCCGCCAGAGCATTAGCAATTATTCTTTAGCCCATGGTGAGTAATGACTTGAGTTTCCCAGTTTCCCAATCGATAAAACATTTACCCTACCGCTACAAATGTGCTCTTCGCTTAGACAAGCAGAATTTTTCTTCCAATTACTCTTTTTTTAGTGTGACCTCATAAAATGTTTTTGAACATATTTCAAGGTATTTTAAAGAAAAGAAACAATACTTTTCCTCCCAGGTACTTTTCCTCCCTTTCTTCATTCTGTTTTGAGAAGTAAGTTATTAAGCTTTCATAGGACTCAGGCTCTTGTTGGAATGCATATTGGATGCTCTGCACTATTTCCTCAAAAACTGAAGTAATGGACACAACTAAACTGCCACTTAAATATTTAACTTAGAAAAGAAAAAAAAAAAAGATATGAAAAGATACTAACTTCTTTCCAAAAGTGTTTTGTATTTCTTACAAAAATGTGAATGCTGCCTTCACCCCATCTGGATTCTATACACAAACAAAATAAAAAATGCTTAAAAGTCCTTGTATCTATGTTATAATAGTGTGGCTAATGAAGAACAATCACAAAGCATGATGTTAGAAGGCTAATGAATAACTTTGCAGCAAATCAAATATGTTGTGTTATAAAGATAGATGCTTATGAATGCTATTTGATGATTGGAAAGTTAATGTTTGATCAAGTTTCTATGCCCCAGAGATTGCTTATTATTTCCTTCTGTATGAAACATGCACACACATCTAATGTAAAAAGTTCATAGCCGTTATTTCATATTCTATATGCCCTCTGCTTGTAACAAGGTGTATTTTACTGCATTTATTAGAAGATTCAACTCACATTTGTGCAGTGAAGTCTGAGATCTTAAAAGGAGCTTGTTACTTATGTGTTTCAGTGGATTTAATGGAGAGACAAAATTTCACAGCATAAACTTTCCTGTGAACAGAGAGGTAAATAAAACGAAGTACTTTTAATCCAGACTGTGCATACTCTGGGAGTTGTGTTTGTTCTTCACCAGAGCAAATAGCAAGAGGAGACTTGAGGGAAGAGGTGGAGGGTGAAAGATAAACAGGTTGTAAAGGTGCATTGGCAATTCAAAACAGTAATCCAAATACTTAGCTGTAGTGGGACAGAGTAGACTTTATAGACTTCATACATTTAAATCATCTGGAGATTCACACCAAGAAATGATGATGATCTATATCATGTTCCTTGCAGAAGAGGTAGACTATTGATTTATGTTTTTACATGTAAAAGCAGAAAAGGTATAGCAAACACTTAACAAAAAAATTGGTCAGAATGAAAATCTGGGGTAAAGTGACCTTTGAGAGTAGGGAAGATTGGCTCCAAATGCCTTTCCCTCTCACCACTCAACTTTTCCTGTGGTAAACAGGGACAGGGACAGGGTTATATAAAAAAGTGTAGAAACCATACCTGGATGCTGGACACCAGTCAACAAACCACATCAGAAGTGCCCCTTCTGTAAATTATCTGCACCATATTAGGGACTGAATGATGCAAAACTACAAGAGAAAGCAGGAACTACATGTATTTTGCACAAATAGCTCAATATGTAGTTTTTTTGTCAGTCTGTCATATTATTTTTATTAACACTGAAGGTGAAAAGCTGGTTCTTTACACTATGGAATTGATGCATTTTGTTAGAACAAGTAATAAAATATGTGACTAAAATGTAAATAATCTAAAGCACATTGTTATCCAAAATACCATATAGAAAGTTGTGCATCTTAAAAATCCTTTTCTATGACAACTATCTGATTCCATGGCACAGATTAACTTTGAATGTTTTTTATAAATCTAGTAAGGAGTAATCTGACCAAGGTTCATAGCAGCGGGATGCAAGGGTTAAAGACAATATAAAGTCTGGGTTTTTTTATAGCTTGTGCTGAAGGATTGGGTGCTTATCCTGGTTACCTGAGTCCTGGGACTCAGGGAAGGGGACAGGATTGCTCATCCAGCTATGTTCCTTGTGCTTTGATTGGTCTAGGGGTGGATGCACACTTTACATACCTGCTCTATTCATCAAGATACTGTACACAGTTCTAAAGATGTTTCCTCTGGTCACATCTTTATCTGCTTTACTGAATCTCAGATTCTAGGCTCCTAAGCTGTGACTCTGAAACTGATATGCTAGACTTAGCACCAGGAGTCTATTTTTAAAATGTTAATACCTGCAGACACTCATGTTCTCGCAGCCAGCATGCTAATTTATTTTTACAATTCCAGCAGAGGAATTTTGCTTATTTGATTTATGCTAGAGATTACTATGGTTCAGTGAGAGTCCTGTGGAATGAGACAAGTTTTTTAAGTCTTCTGTGCTGCTCTTCTGTACCCCTTAACTGCTATATAGGTAGCAATGAGACTGAATGTCCCAGGTCCTAATGAGATGATATTATTTTGACTGAAATAAGTAGTCAAAATATTAGGTTGGGGTTTTTTTCTTTTTTATTTTTTTTCCTTTCAAGATAAGAATCAGACTGAAGGATGGGCAGTCCTCTAATAAGAGAAAAGAATCTTCATTTCTATTTCCTTTGTGTTTTATGCTGTACCGATACCATTATTTGCATTCACATCATGTGAAGTCACATAGTTCAAACTGGAGGATGTGGTATTACTTCAAGTTTGTACATTCAAAATCCAGAGAAAGCTTATATTTAACGCTGATGAGTTTCCTTGCCAAATCATACCAGTGGGAAGCAACACCTGGTAGGCCTTGGTGAAATGTTGTTTTGCAAAGGCCCTTGGCTTCTGCTTGTATTGACTCAGAACGTATAATAGTAAAGAATATGTGTCAGCACTCTTCTTATGCCTTGTTGTCCTGAGGAATGAATATAGATTTAGTAAGTCCCAAAGGATCTGCAGGATAATGGGAATGTATGAACCACCTGCTCCCCAGGGAATGAACAGAGAATATTTGGAGGCAGCCGCACATTCCTGTACATCCAGAAGATAACCTGAAGTGTGACATCCGTGTGCTTCTTCAAAGGAGAGAGTTACTGGACTTTCTCCTTACTTTTTTTGATGGAGTGTAATAAATTTTCACAGAAGCGTGAATGGACAGCTAAAAACAGACCTCCTGAGAACAATATATCTAATCTGAATTATTTTATTCCATTAATGAACGCTTATAAAGGAAATAATCTGCTTAGAGAGGCGAAGGAAAAATACATTGCTATTATTACATAGCACATAGAAGTGATATGCAAAGTTGTAACATTTTATTCTGATTTCAGAAATGCTGTTCTGGCCACCATTTCGTTTTTGCTGCCATAGTAATAACTTTTGGTTAGGTTAAGGTCTGGCTTTAACAGTTCAACGATGTCACAATGAGGTAGCTGACCAGAAAGGTTCCGTTTAAAAATGTGTCCATAAGGTGTAGCAACGTGCAGCTGCTGGGCTGGCTAGTCACATCAAGCATCTCAATAATCAGAAGTATGGCTGTCATTGCCAGGCTATAGGGCCTGACTTGGTGTCATCTTCCCGTTTGAGTCTCAGATATAATCCCTTCCCTCGTATTTTCTTCAAAAATTTTGGCTTTCTGTTTTTGCAAATTTATAGTTTTGACGCTGCAAGGAGCATCAGTGGAGTTTGGAACCCAAATGATCTAGAAAATCCCAAGCACTGGCCTTTAGATGGCAGTGTGTACCTGTTGAATAGGAATTCTTATGCCACAGGGTAAATCTGTGAAGCAGAAACAATTTTCTTGAGATGAAACTGAGACGAGGTTATATTATCAAACTAAAATGGATAACCCATCTGAGATCCCACCTTATCAGAATTTCATTGTTGGCTGGCTGCATCCGACTAAAATTTAGTAAACAAACAGGAGGAAATGATGAAATTGGTATGCTTATTTTTTAAGTTTGAAGAACATACATTGAAACTTTTGATTTGGATTTACCAGAGCAAATCTAGATTGATATTTGCTTGTCATACTTTTTGGCCTCTCCCTGCTCTTTCATGCAAAGATGCTACAAGGAGTTCAAGGAAGTTAATATCATAGTTGCATGTGATGTGATAACCAGACATCATACACCAACTTCTACCTTTGGACAGACAGACAAAGCCATCAGAGAGGGAGATCCATACATATACATAAACCCACAGATTATCATGTGCACTTAGCAGCAAAAGAGTAGTCCACTATATAGTCTTTCTGTGTTTTGGGGGAGGAGGGGAACAGGACCTAATTTTCTGTGTCTTCAAAGAGTCATTGTGCCCAACACTTTTAACATAGACTGTATTTGTACTGCACATAAATATATGTTATATTTTATTTATCTTGCCATTATATTACATTCATATTGTAAAGGTCCTTTGGTTTTCTGAACAGCTGAGGTTTTGTTTCATTCTCTAACATCATTACTAAGGGACAGGACAGAAGTAAAATCTATACAGAAATAAAGATATTCAGTAATTTTACTTCACATTTAATGTGAAGCAAATACATTTTGTTTAGTGAGTTTCTATTACACCTTTGAATTAGTTGTTGTGTACTTGGAAGGAAAACTGTCTATCTGCAAAGGACAATGAGTAGATATTTAGATTTTTATTTGTAATACAATAATTTTTACAAACAAAACTTTAAAAATGAAGATATATATATGTTTTCAACTCTAAAAAGCATTAGATTCTCAGGGTTAAAGGGTGTAATTTATTTCTAAAGAATCTCTGGAATGCATATATCCCAGCTAGGAACTTCTAGTCCTGCCTGTCAAAGAATACTCCATGGACTGCAGATGTTTCCAAAAGCAGCAATTTACTTCAAAGTAATGACAATGAAGTGAGTATCTATGACTGTACAAACGTTTATCAACCATGCATATGGATAATCTTAAAACTCACAACAGCTAGAAGACAACTTCAGCAGATAATTGATCATGTGACCCCATTTTTAGCCTGAACATTATCTTTGTTAAGATAAAAGACATTAACATTGCTTACAAATATTTCATACCTTATGTCCTGTAGCTGTGATGATCTAAGAATTATGAACAGAATGTAAGACGTGTACAGACTAGTTTGCATGAGCTGTGCGATGCCAATTTTTATGCAATCATGTTATCCAACTGAAGAAAACCTGTTGGCAAACGCATTTACTTTAAAATTAATGTGACTCTCTACAGACACAAAATATTTTTTATTCTTGTTTTTATTCACTTGAATAGCAAACCTCATAGGTTTCAGTGGTGAAGAATTGTTCATTAAACTACTTAGGGGTATATCTTACTCCTACAGACATTATTGAAAAAAACTTTATTGAATTTAAGGAAATCCGATGTGTCCTTAGAAAATTTTAGAATTAAGCCGTTTATTTAGTTTTATTCATAATAATGAATTTAGAAAGAAAACATTAGGAAATGTCTATTTGCAACTCCAGGGGCCTGCAATGCGATCTAATGCAGACCAGAATTTCCAGCCCTTTAACATTTTCAATATATCACTACATCTCTCCCTAGGCTTCTCTTTGCTGCCTGACAGTCTGTCCCAGGTATTTATCTATTATGTAGATCTTTGGGAGCAGAATCTCTTCATGTGTTTTTATATGGCCTGCCATCATAGTCATCTTCACCTTGATTGTGAAGAAGTAGCAGTAATTATAACGTGCCTGCGCGTAGAGCAAGGTACAGAAATGGTGAGAATCTTGGAAGGTGCATAGCTGATCTATTAGGAGCAGATGAGTGAGAATCAGTTAATCTGTTCATTTTTTCTAGCATTATGCCTCAATTCAAGTATTCTTAATGTCAGTACTTGCCCTGCTACACTGCAGGTCAAATTAAAGCATTACAGCTGTGTCTGGTTCAAAGGACATACCCTCCAGGTTTATTTAGAACAGTTTGATGGAATTACAGTTATACGGTGACACAAAAAACTCTGGAGTAGTGTACACTTACCCTGAACCCAGTCTTCAAGTGCAAGTACTGTTTCTTTTGAAAAGCTGTGTTTAGCTCTTGTCAACATCTTTCTGCAAAGGTCAAAGGATGTGGTATGGGGCTTTTTTTTTTTTTTTTTATTTGTGTGTGTGTGTGTGTGGTTATTTTGTCTGTTCTTTTTTAAAAATGAGTGATTAAATACTATTAGTTCACCATTCATGTGGTCTGATCTAATTTGATGTAGAAACAGTATGTGTTATTACTGCTTCCTCTTGGCCAAATCAGAAATGGAACCTTTCAGCAGCTGTCTCCCGTCAGAGTAAATACAAAATTATAATCTTTATTTAATTTTGGCAATAGTTCTGCTTTTCAGTAACATCTTTGATACAGTGTTTAAAATATTTCAGTAATGAGGTAAACTGTAAAACTCTAGACTAATTCATCATAAAACTACTTTAGACTCCAAACACCCTGACATCCAAACATCATCATGCTATTGACTCATCTTCAACTACACCCCTGTGCATCCTGTAGCTTTGTATAAGCCTGCCCAACAGCATCTGAAAACAAAGCTGCTGTCAGTCTTACAGTTTTTTGGCTAAGAAGAAAGTAAAAATAAAAAAAGGCTCTGGAGAGTGATCGGAAATCTAGAATGGGGTCTGATTTGCCTGTTCCTGAAAGAGCTAAACAGTAACTAATTATTATATTTTGTAGCCCTTTGACTTTTCTTGTTCTTGTGGTACTGTTCACATGTGCCATGAAATTAAATATCCATCTTTGCTCATTGCCATGCAAGCACACCCCCTCGGCTTAGGGGCGCACAATATTTGAGCAGGCTCTGTCAAAAAAGGGTGTGTCATTTGAATGCAGCTACTCTGCTACCTTTCATTTATGAGGATTATTCTTCATGGAGTGACCTCTGTTTAGGTAAGAATCCATACAGAAACAAGCACAACAAAGGCAAACTAGCATAAGAAGGCAATTAGATATAATTTATTGGCAGCTAGTGTGGTGTTAGTTCCTAATCTTTGGGTTTATTTCTGAGTATGATGCAGGTGATAGCTGGAGAGGCACATTTGGTACTCAAGATGCTTCCACCTGGACTGCTGCCGTTTCAGGAAATCAAGTTTAACACCTCTCACTGTGGTTATGTGCCATGTTGCACAGTGGTGTTGCTACCACTGTATCAGCTATGCAGAAGGAAGGGAAAGACGGGCTATGCTGGTGAGAGGAATATTCCTTTCTGCATGTCTATACACTTCAGCACAGAGGAGCCTCAGACAGCTACTGAGAAAACGTCCAAAAGCCTGTTGAGAAACTTCTTGGATCTCCCTGTCTTCCAGACATATCCTGACCAAGTGCATATGGAAAGGAACAATTCTTCGTTTCTCTAAGAATAAGCATGCCTAGACTCATTTAATTTGGAATCTTTACATTAATACTATTGCATTTGAGATAATTATTTAAAAATAGGCCTGTGTTGCAAACAAACATAGTATGTTAAATGATACTACAGTAATGTCATGTAATAGTGAACTGAAAATTTATGTTACACAGTCTTTGAGGGAGTTGGAAGCAATTAAATGTATAGTTAAAATACATCTGTGGATTTTTTGTCAAACATAGTGTCGCTCCCCTGACATCAGTGTTAAGACTTCTGACTCCTACAGCAACCATCACAGATAAATAAAAAACTAGTTTGGAGTAAGGAACTTAGTTTCCAATAGTTTAGAGCTCAAACCAGAATTAATCCTTCTTGAAAGGGTTAGCTTCCTTCAGAAGAATTTCACCACATCCTCTGAGGACATGAGGAGCCCCAAGACTATACTACTGTCCATAGATTTTATCTAGACATAAATTTTATTGAAGTCCTACTGAGTTGCAGGTTTCCCTTGCTTTTCATGATTATAACCTTCTGGTTGTGACCTGAAATAACCAGCACTTGAAGGTAGCAGTGTTTTGGAAAGCAGAGATCTGAGTGACCTCAATGTGCTCTGTTGAGCTCTAACAGCAAAATAATTTGTGCTGAGTGCTTTGCGCAAGGGGTGGGCTGGGTTCAGTTCATGTCTAATTGAAAAAGGTATATTTCTACCTGTTCCTTTCTTGCTCTTTAAGCCATTTAAATTTAAGTATATAGAAATTTGTGTAATATTTGAATGCCAGCCTGTTTTCTTTGGAAGTAATATAAAGGTGTTCTGTTCAGTTCTGCATTTATGTCTCTGTACAATAAAGCAACCATTTGATGAGAGAAGTGTTTGCAACAGGTCCTAATGCTTGTTCACAAAATTCATGTGAGTGAAGGATAGAGGTGTTAAGCTTGTAGTGTGTCCTGAGCTGTGAGGTCAATGGGAACACAACTTCTCTGCAACTATACAATCATTTGAAAACCTTCCTGCTGACATAAATTCACTCCAAAAAAAGACAAGAAGACAGCTACAAACTGTATGAAAATAGATGGAGCCAAGGTGAAGCACATGTATGTATTTTTAAGAGATTATCTCTATAAAAATTGTGCTTTCTGCCACACTGTACTGTATTTACACAGAAACTATTCAGGCACATGTGCTTTCAAAGAAGTTGCAATTTCCTGTCAGATTTTTCACAAATCCTTTCTAACAGCTGTAGACAGAAATCCAGCTACTCCTGCAATGAATGACCTTCAGTGTTTGGATCCCAGAGAGCAAACAGACTTTTACTCTACAGAGGAAGGCCTGCTGTGAATATAACACTAACATTACCGTGCATTACACTTCTCAGTTGGTTTATTAGAAACTGATCCTATCTGAGCACAGCAATTATGACTTCTTGAAAACCAAAGCATTTTCCTTAGTAAGCCAATCCTGCTAACACATCAATGTTAAAGACTGATAGTGTCAATAATAAAGATTACATTAGGTAAAGGTTGACAAGATATGACTTTTGTTTTCATGTGCAAGTTTTGTTTAGACAGTGTTTGTTTTATTAGTTTCCATAAATTCCCTATGTCTTAGCTACATAAGCAATATTTTTAAACATAGCTCTTACATCAAAATGTACATTAAATATTTGTTCAGCTGATTAAAACAGTTCTACATTTATTTAATGTTTGAACAGTAAACATTTTTTTGAGGACTGAAATATCTTCTTACACATACACATGCACACACTGGTTTCATTAGAAGGGCTTCTGTTGTGAGGGTGCCTCACCTAGGTGATACTAGGCATTACAGACTCTCAGATAAACCTTTATATAAGTGATTCAACCCCAATGCTTACTGTTAGTAGATGGCACTGGCAGCAGCAGGCAGCAGAGGTGATAGGAAGGTCTTCGGGAAGCATAACACAACTTTTTTTCACATCAGTGGAAACACGGAGCATGTAAAGGGAAAGTCTCATGTCTTAATAACATTTCAGATGTAGTTCAGCTCTAATAGCCATGTCCTTTGCAGTCTACCCTTAGCACACACTGTTTAAACAAGAAAGAAACTAAAAAAACCTAGATTATTTGGAGGCATGCTAAGCCTGGTCTTGGTACTGGTTGTACACAGAAATTAATAGTTTCGGAGAAAAATGTTCCTTCTCACAGACCGTTGCTAAAGTGCTGAAGGAAAACCGGTTTGTTTAGTCCAGAAAAGTTTAAACTGCAATTCCAGTCTCAAAAAAATAGCATTATAAAAATCTTTTCATGAGGTACAGCATTGCTTTGAGATGCTTTCTGAACCAAGTATATGCAGCAAGTGCATACATACTAGACTATTTTTTTCCCTCCTGCTTCTGGTTTATGCCACTACCTCAGCCTTGGAGAGCAAGAAAGGTTCTTTCAGCTTGTTCATCACTAAAAGTAATAAAAATTCTGCAGGTCATACTAGATCCAACCTTTGAGTACCCTATCATTAACACCCATCCAGTTCCACAGGTTCTGGTGGATTGCAGAGTTGTAAGTGGCTGGAGCAAGGTCAATAACTTCCTGGTGCCACATAAAGCACTGGTATTCCATATGCTTGAATACAAAACAGCTTTTTCACTTTTGGCTGTATTGGCTTTCTGTTGGTTGGCCTAACAGGAGTGAAAAGCAGTAGAACTTGACTTACCTCACTTAAATTAGCACGTTATGACTTCAACAATAATGAGGAATGCTCTGCATCTGTAAATACATGTCATTGTTCAGAAAAAAATCTTTACTGATGTTGCAAAGAACTGGCTCTAATCTTGCATTGCAGGTGTCATTCCAGAAATTTAGAGCACTTTAGTTAATTCTTTTCTGCACAGGAGTGAGGTAATCATTGTTATTTGCATTTTTTGTAAGTAAGAAACACAGAACAGGAGGGAAAAATATGACTTGGACAATATCCTCAGATTGTTTAACCTTAGTCACTTGTAGACAAGTGAAAAAAACTGAGACCAGAACTACCTGCAGAGCAAAGAACATGACTTCAACAGTTGAAGTAGAACAACATATTGGTTTTGCTTTCCCGTGCACGAGAAAAAGATAAAGTATTCCCACATTCCCTACTCCAAAAATAATGTAAAATTTGAACATAATTTCCTTTTAAATCAGTTAATTCTCTATTATTTATTTACTTCAAAATTGGGCAACATGTTAGTACGGCATTGACATGAACATTAAGTTAACAATTCCATACTTAAAAAAATTATAGACTACATGACACATTATTTGTGATCTTATCCTTTTGAAGCTTTTTCTGTTATCCCCAGTATCCTAAAGAGGCAGAGGATATACAGAACACAAGAAAATGTCTGACACACTTCAATACAATAGTGAGTACATGCATTTAAAACCAAACTATTTTATCTCTTGGTAAAATGTTGTATGTCCAGTTCTGTGTGCATTCAAAACTTATGTTGAAAATGAAAGGAAACTGGAAATCAAGTCCACACTCTTTTTTTTGTTTGGGTTGTAGGTTACTTACGTTGCAAGTGAGGTGAGGAACTCCATTTCCTATGTCTTAAGCACTTATCTATCTATGAAAATAAAAATATCTGTCCGTAAGAGATCCCAGGGTAAAAATGTGAATGAAACCAAGGAAAAATATATTTCTATTACAGGATGAAAAGCCAAGACACAAGAATTTAAAAGAATTATGGAATGGAGGTAGATCCCCAGTCAATGTTTCTGATGCACAGGCCTTTTACTAACGTATATAAACCACATTTTTTCCCCACATAATTTATAAGAAAGTTATCAGAACTTCTAAGTATTTTCAGTCAACTTCAGATTGCTTTCTGTGAGCTAGAGGTTCATTAACAGCCTTTTTTAGGCTTATGAGGCTATCAGTGTCTTAGGATCTCCCTAATTCAGTCACCTAAGAAGTGTTGGAACTTTTCACAAATTACAACAAATTGTAGCATGCACTAGGTTCCGTTAAAATGCTGAGCATTGACAATATTGTTCTAGGGGGACTTTAAAATTTTTCCTAATGAATGATACCAAATTGTGAGGGATATTGTATTGGGGCATGATTCAGTAATTCAACACTGTGAGATACAACAGCTTTTTAAGCTAAAAAAGTACAGAAGCAATTACTCTAGAGTCTGTGCATGCCAGCTGACAGCTTACTAGTGGGTTTCATCATAGGAAAGTTTTAGCGAGCTTACTGAATTCTTGTCTAAATTCTCCTAAAAGTTAGTTCATGAGAGCCTGATTAAAAGAGGGAAAAAGTTAGTTTTTGTCAGTAATTTTGGCATATTAAGTTGCATCAAATAATAAATAGGGTTATTCAGGAGATAAACTGAAAGGAGTGATGATGAGAGGTGCCCCCTAAGGAGTGATATAAATAATGCTTCAGAAATATGAATAAAAACAAAGGGATGTTTTTTGAAAAAAACCCAGCTACCTAAATAGTACTGAGCACTTGTCAATCAACTGCACTATGTGAATGGTATAACTGTACAGTTTGTAATAATTTCAGCTTTTTAGCAGCGCTGAATCTAAGTATAAGGTAACAAGCAAATTGGCCCAAAGTTTTCGCTTTTGCAGTGGGTTGGCACTATCACAGAATAATTTAGACTGGATGGGACCTCTAGGCATCATCTAGTTCAGCCTCCTGCTTGAAACAGGTCCAGTTAGAACAGGTTGTTCATGGTTGTGTTCAGGTGAGCTTTCACCATCTCCGAGGATGAAGATTCTACAACTTCTATGGGCTCATGGTTCAGTGTTTTACTGTTCTTATGCTGCAAAAATTTTGCTTATATGAAAATTTACTATTTTCTTACTTCTGTCTGCTGACTTGTATTTTGTGAGTATGCACCTTCTATTAACATCTCATTGTACTAGGTAGTGGCAGACAGCAATTAGATGCCTTCTGAACCTTCTCTTCCAAGGCTGAATAAAACCCTAGTCTCTGAGGTTCTTGTTTCATTTCAGGGACCTAATACCCTTGCTAACTGGACTTCTTCTGGATGGCCATGCCTATCTTGCATCAAGGAGCCCAAAACTGAGCACGATGCTCAGATGTAGTGTCACAAGTACTGAGGAGAGTGGAATAGACACTCCCATTGATATGCTGGCTATGGTTTGCTAATACAGCCCACTTCACTTTCCCTGGGCTCACAACTTGCTGCTTCTGAACTACCATACACAGCTGCAGTGAAAAATGCTAAATGCTTCTCTGACACACGCTGGAAGGAAGGCAGTGCTGGTACCATGAGGTTCTCTCTCTCTCCTGCTGTTTTTGACACAATGTTGTAAAAAAAGGTGGTCTTTTTTTTCCATGAAGTTAATATTTGTCCATTACTTTCTCCAAGAACTCCTGGAGATACAAGCAGGGCCTGTGGATCATGCCTAGAATGCCACGATTGTGCATTACTGTGTGCTATTTAAATTTTTGTTAAAGGTAGGGCAAATGGATAACACTACAGAAGATTTTGTCATTGATAGTTTCCACTTGCAATCTTTTTCTGATTTAAATGTATCCATTAATTTGATCTAATGCAACATATTATGATACACTATGGCAGTGCTGAGTGCCTATGGTAACTTTCTCTGGTGACGCTCCCCATCAGCTTTGGAACAGTCTATTTCCTACTTGACTGTGAAGGTAAAACCACTATCACCTGTATTTATAAACTGGTGAAGGACAAATTATTTAATACCATGCCATGTATGCTTAAAACATAATTGCCTATACCATGGCAATTACCCCATCTTTTTTTTACTATTTTAGACCTACCACCTGGAATGAGTTGCCTGTGATTTGCAGGCATCCCATGACACTTGACAGTGCTTGGTTCTTGATCTAGAAGCACCAGAATGACCAGCATTATTTTAAAGAGTGCTGTTTCAGAGCATTTTATTTATGGTAGTTCCTGCAGAGTAGGCATGTGCACATGATCATTTTAGTGGAGTAAAAAATGTACTAAATGTGTGTGAATGATTCTTCTGAGTTAGCAGCACTTTGTATCCATTTTGGAAAGGTATGGGATAATAAATTGTAGGTGTGACTACAGAACTGATTGTTATCTGTGCCTGATTTAGTAATATGTTGTTTAAATTCCTCCTTGTAAACAACAACCAAAAGAGACTCCAGATGGTTAACTTTGTGTGGGTTAGTATAAAAAAGGAGGATTGCCCCCTCAATATGGTGTGATTGCTTCTCAAAGATAGTACTTACACTCTTCAATGTATGTGCAAAGCCAATGTCATAATATAAAATGATTTATACAAAACAATGAAATAGTAAAAAAATTGTTTTTTTTTTAAACTACATCAGTCCAATATTCTTCATGACAGAATCCACTTTTATCTATATTTGTATGATGCATTAAGAGCCTCCCTGCATACATACAACCTAAACCAAAACATTTTGATATATAAATAATTGGCAGCACCTAATGTGGTATATCTAACTCACACACTGATTTCAAAGACTATTAGGACCATTTGTCAAGAGACAGACGAAGAAGTCATAGGCCTCAAATGCTAGTGAGAAAAGAATGAAAGGGAAATTAATAAGATGATTGAAGTCCTTGAGATATGGAACATTAGGGGTGCCTTTTAGAATTTGTAAATGTATGATTGTGCCTTCCTGGGGTAAATGGTTGCCTGGACTTCTTTAATGAGTGATGTTTGATGTAGTAAAGTCTTCCATTTCAAAACTGAATTCCCTGCTAGAGGTTGCATTTCATTCTGTTATAAACTATTCTGTTGGGAAAAGCAGATATTCTTAGACATATGTCTGACAATTAGTTTTCAAAGCCTCAGCCCAGATTCTGTTAAGTCTTTTGGCTAGCAATCATGGAGGATAGTAGTTGTGCCACATTTGTGGTGGATACAATTACAAACCAGAAGAGAATGAGTGAAGGTAAGCACTAACATAAAGTTGTGGTACCATTAATATAATTACTCATATGAAGAAGTTGGTAAATTTAAATGTTTGTGTGCTAGAATATTTTTTCCAGATTTAGGGTATGTGCAGCCAGTGTTTTAGATTTTGAAGAGCTAGGCAAGAGCTTTGACTTTGGACTTAAGATTATCTATCTATCACCTACCTACCTACCTACCTACCTACCTACCTACCTACCTACCTACCTACCTACCTACCTACCTACCTACCTACCTACCTACCTACCTACCTATCTATCTATCTATCTATCTATCTATCTATCTATCTATCTATCTATCTATCTATCTATCTATCTATCTATCTATCTATCTATCTACCACCTTAAATTACCTGTTTGCTTTCTGAATGGACAAGCTAACAGTGTGCAGTCCCAGCTTTTTGGAAAAACACTGCCAAAATTACTTGCTTATGGTTTACAGATGGACAAAATTCCTTTGCATCAATTCATGAGAAAAAATTAGCTCCAGGAAATAGATCTTGAATAGCAGTATTTAATGCATTTTTAACATCTCTAAGTAAAATATCCTGCCCACTTTTCAATAGCAAAAATACAGGCTTTTAATGACAGTGTTGCTGTCAGACTCATGCTTAAGTAAGAATAAGATTAAGCTGTGTGGGGGTTTATATTCCTTCCTCCCACAAACCCCCTCAAAAACCAAAATCCACAACAACAACCAAAACCCACAAAAAAATCCCAACCCCAAAACCTCCAAACACCACACCAAAAATCAAACAAAAATATGCACCACCCCCAACAAAACAAGTATGAAGCTGGAATATATTTGGTTTCCTCTTACATATCAGCAGATATGTAGCTGTTTCATTAATTTAGTTTAGCTTTGTGTAAGCCTTTAAGTGAGGAGATCTATTAATACATTTGAAAAGCCAACTATAGGAATAATTCACCAATTGTTTAATAAAATTGAAAAAGAGGGATTGAACATTATCTTCCACTTGCTCTGTCAGTTCACCAAAATTAGAGGAGGACAGGTTTCATACCTTACCAGTCTCACTGCAGGCATCCTGATTTCTGTTCTGTTCAGTATAGGCCTAAGGGCAAGCCAATATTTGCTGCAATTTTCTACAATAATAGCAAGACAATTTAGCAGTAATGGATAAGTAGGGAGAAAATTAAGCAGTTTGCTGAGATACAGAAATGAAGCCAGAAAATATTTGGCTTCATGTTAGGCTTCAAATTCATAGTCAATTCATTAGTGTAATTTAGTCCTTGCATAAGGCTTTGAGCGATAAATTTTACTAATACATTTAAAATGCCAGCTGTAAGAATAATTCACAGATTGGTGAGTACAATTAAAAGATGGAGTAGAATAAATCCTTCATTTTCATCTGGTACATGAAGATTTATAAAGGTCCTTGCAAAAATGAGTCTACTTATGGTAAATGGATAATATTAAAGAAATACATTATAATTTTGCACTTACATTTTTGAACCAAATGTTTTATTGGGTCAGAATATTTACTGAGCCTTAATTTTACTTTTTACTGGCTTGTGTGGGGATGACATATAGGCAGATGTCTGCTTTCTGTCAGATGCAGAATGCACTTGGAAAACTAGTGACATGGTAGGGTCCCTATTAGCTCAGATGTAATGGTTTGAATTCAGTCTTAAATAATTGGTTTTGAACTGGTTTGTTTCTTATATTTTAACCAAAGCAGTCTCAAAAAAACCACCCAATTCAGCCGATCAATCAGCAGTACAGTACTAAACCACCAAACTCAAACTCCTTAGTTCACTGAACTAAAGCTCAAAGGCCACTTCAGGTGAAGGTTTTGTAAATCCTATACACTACAGTCATAACAAACTAAGAAATCTTAGTTGTTTTGAGAGCCAGCTTACATTAATTGTATTTAAGTGTGAGAATATTACTTCTTTAGTGAGGATTTTATGGATATAAGGAGCTTTGTTGTGGCCTTGTATCTGTTTTGATTCTTAGACTGAAGTCATATATACATGCCAGAGTATATATACATACAGAAATAACAAAATTGATCCATCAAATTGTCATAACTTATGTTTTATTTCATAGAAGCATATTTTGGCTCAATTTGTAAAGACTTGGATTCTATGGTACAAAGTGTGGTAGTAGGATTTGCATTCTTGAATGTTTCAGTTTGATAGATACCAGGTATTTGATAGCCAGGCTGTCACAGAAGGATGTGCAATATTACACATAAGAGTCCGGGAATTAAATAAAGAGACTTCTCTACTAAGCTTTGTGAAGAGCAATCCCTGACAGAAGTGAAAGTCAGCAAATTGCAAAAAACCTCCAAACAAACGGAAGGATAAAATAGCTAAAATCTTCATCAAAGCTGACATTCTCTTGAGGTATCCTGAAAGAGATACACACTGCATTTCTCTTTGCATCTGTAAGAAGGGGATACCATAGAAAAGAAAGATGATCTTAAAGTTGCTTTTCCTCACAATCTTATGTCCTTACATGCTCAATGAACTAAAACTTAAATTGACTAGACAGAAAGCCCAGAACTATGAGATGATTAGCAGAATCTGAGCAATGCAGTGCTTCCTGTAACAATTAAATTCATGAGAAGATGGTTGGTATTTGAATTCAGAAATTAGAGAAAGGGTTTTGATTGGCTTAAGCAACTTCAACCCAGTTTGAGAGAAGCTAACTGTGTTCATATCCCTCTAATGATTTGCTCCCTGATCAGGCATAAAAAACCCAAGGAGAGACTGCTGGAATATTCAGAGCCAAGCCTTTGAATTTTCCAGTCATCCCATGAGTCAGCCCAGCCAGATTAATTTTGTGTGGGATGTGTATTGCTAGAAGCCTGTGGATCCAGGACATCCAAGGCAATAAAACATTTGGATCTCAAAGTCAAGCTAAGTCTGCATTTGGAGTGCTCTGGAATAATCCATGTCCTGGGAATATGGATGAAGATTGTGGAGTAGATTGTATTATTACTAACATTCTTCAATGCTAAGAAAGTCAGTCTTACAAGTACAAAGAGAATGACAGTGCTCAGATGGATTTTTCTTTCTAGCAATGGGCTTCTTTGAAGAAGAAAATGATGGTGAAAGGTAATTAGAGCAAGCTAATTTTGCCAGAATAAAATGTTACTTTTAAAAGTAAAGCCATGAATAAGTAAAAGGGAAGAAATCTAGGGCTTACTATAATGACATTCATTTGACAAAGAGGAAAAATTAAAAGTTGAAGAGCATATGGGAAAGATGTAATATGACTGGGGAGAACACTGTCTGTTGCTGAGTTAGAAAGATGTAAGTATTGGTCTCATAGGGCAACTATGCAAGTGGCTGAATATATCTTGTAGGGGATACAGATATTTCAGCACTGCTGTACTCAATATAGATGAGAACCAGACTAAGACAAGCACTGCTAGCATGGTTATTGTCACTCTTAGTGGTTAGAAAAAACGAGCTCTATAAACCAGATAGTCTTTTGAAAAGCAGTTTGTCATTGACTAAACACCACTTTAATTTTTGTTTGGACCAAAGATGACTGAATGTGCAGAATGGCAGAATTGCCCCTCTCAGAAAGGTGCTCTTATTTTGGAAGCCGTTGCTAATGTCAGATATTCTTCTATGCTGACTACATTGCTGTGATTGGAGAGGGTCCATTAACAAAGTGGAGTGACCACTTTTACCACCTCACTGGGAAGACACTGTGGGGCTTGGTTTCTTGTCTGGGTTTTTTTGAGTCTGAAGTCTAATAATTTCACTAGTATTGGAGTAACTGATGTTAGTCTTGGAACATTGTTTTTGTGGTTAATGCATTTATTTGGGGAAAAAATGTGGAAAGGATTTGGATAGAAAGCCTTGCTAGCTAAAAATCCTCCACAGTTGATATGCATGTGTACATCAAGGCTGACAACATAACCATAGCCTAGCACATAAACATTTAGGTTAAAACTAATACATAAAATTAGTTCTGTGTGCGCATATATGGTTATTAAAAAGGAATCCTAAAATGGAAATTCATAAATACAGAGAAAACAATGTGGTGGAAGTGACTGACAAACACTAGTGATGCCTCCAGTGAGTGTCTAGTGGTAACATGAACCCATTCCCGATGGAAGGATGCTGGGGAGGAGAAGGCAGCATTTCTGCAGGCCCTGGGTTGAAGGTGGAATATGTGAGTGGATGTACAGGCAATCTGTGCCCGAGACCGTCTCTGGCAAAACAAGAAGAGCTAATGCCCTGCCAAAAGGAGAGACCCTGTGACTTCAAACGGCGGCAGCAGTGCTGCCATCTCATGGAAAACTTATGAATCCAAGTAAAGTTGAAAGGCACATGGGAATTAATTGAATATTATCCACAAACTTAGATACCTGGTAAAATATAAATACTTGAAATATTTTAGATTTTTTTAATGTTGTGATTAATTCTAGTCTGATACAAAGAAGTTATGGTATTAAGCTTCCATGGTTTTCATTCCCAGACTAGGAATACGTGGGGTTGTGCAGCATGGAGGCACTTCACTCCATTTCAGTGACAGTATTGCCTGAGCTGCACCATGAAGGCCACATCTGTACTAGCTTGGACTATTATACAGAATATTGGAGACTGAAGAAAGCCTAATTTTACCTTCTTCTCTGCCCAGGTCCACTACTCCAAGTTTTTAGGATTTATGCATAACTGATATGACTGTGATTTTTTTTTTTTTTTTTGAGGGCTTCTTTGAGAAAATCTGGCTCTCTAAATGGCCAGATAGAGCTAAATCCACATTGGGAGGACAAAATACAGTACTGTCCTGTGGGGAATTGAACCTTCAGTCTGAGGCAATCAAAATGTTAAGCTTGAATTGCTGAGTATTTCCATGTAGTGTGAATCAAGAAAGCAAAAAAAATAACAGGTGGGAGGTAAAGAAATGCTGAAGGCAGAATGAGGCTTTTGTGCTCTAAGAATAGGAAACTGAGGCGCTTACGCTTGTAATAATGGTATCATCAAATCACAAAATTTGTCGGGGTTGGAAGAGACCTCTGGAGATCATCTAGTCTGACCCCCCTGCTAAAGCAGGTTCAGCTGGAGCAGGTTGCACAGAATCATGTCCAGACAGGTTTTATATGTCTCCAGGGAAGGAGACTCCACAGCCTTTCTGGGCAGCCTGTGCCAGGGCTCTGTCACCCCCAAAGTAAACAAGTTCTTCCTCATTTCAGATGGACCTTCTTGTGTTTCTGTTTATGCCTGTTGCCCCTTGTCCTATTGCTGGGCACCGCTGAGGAGTTTGGTCCCATCCTCTTGACACTGGCTTGTATTCATAGACATTGAGAAGATCCCCTCTTAGTCCTCTTCTCCAGGCTACCCAGGCCCCACTCTCTCAGCCTTTCCTCTTAAGGGAGATACTCCAGCCCCCTGATCATCTTGGTAGCACTCCGCCAGACCTTTCCCAGCAGTTCCTTGTCTCTCTTGAACTGAGGAGCCCAGAACTGGACACAGCACTCACAAGGTCAGAGTAAAGGGGGAGCATAATGTCCCTCTACCTGCTGGCTATGCTCCTCCTGGTGCACCCCAGGATCCCATTGACCTCCTTGCCCACCAGGGCACACTGCTGGCCCACGGGCCGCTCGGTGTCCTCCAGGCCTCCCAGGCCCTTCCCCGCAGAGCTGCCTGCCAGCAGGTCAGCCCCAGCCCGTGCTGGTGCGTGGGGTCGCTCCCCCCCGGCGCAGGACCCTACCCCTGCCTTTGCTGAGCTTCATGACGCCCCCCCTGCCCCACTGCCCAGCCTGCCCGGGCCCCGCCGAACGGCAGCGCAGCCCCCGGGGTATCAGCCGCCCTCCCAGCGCTGTACCACCAGCAAACTCGCTGCGGGCACGCTCTGCCCCTTCACCCAGGGCGCTGGGGGGTGGGCTGAGCAGGACGGGACCCGGTGCTGAGCCCCGGGGCACAGCGCTGGCTGCGGGCCCCCAGCTGGGCTGCGCCGCTGGTCACAGCCCTCTGGGCTCTGCCATCAGCCAGGTCTCAGCCCACCTCCCTGCCCACGCGCCCAGCCCACACTGCCTGAGGATGTTCTGAGAGACAGTGTCAAAAGCCTTGCTGAGGGCAAGGTAGACAACATCCACCTCTCTTCCCTCATCTACCCAGCCAAGTTGTTCCATCACAGAAGGCTATTAGCTTGGTCAAGTGTGATTTCACTTGGTGAATCCACATTAACTACACCTGATAACTTTCTTTTCCTCCACACGTTTAGAGATGACCTCCAGGATGAGGTGCTCCATCATTTTTCCAGGGATGGAGGTGAGGCTGAGCAGCCTGTAGTTTCCTGGGTCCTCCTTCTTGCCCTTTTTGAAGAATGGGGTGACACTGGCTTTCCTTCAATCATCAGGCACCTCTCCTGTCCTCCATGACCTTTCAAAGATGATGGAGAGTGGCTTAGTGATATCTGCCATCTCCCTTAGCACTTGGGGCTGCAGCCCATTGGGGCCCATGGATTTGTGGGTGACAGTGTTTGCTGAAGAGGTGTCTATTATGATCCTCCTTGACCTAGCAAAATTCTTCCTTTCTCCAGGCTTCCTCTCTTGCCTCTAGCATCTGAGAAACCAGATGTCTGGCTTTGGCAGTGAAGACTGAAGCAAAGAAGGTGTTCAGTAACTCCACCTTCTCTGTGTTCTTCATCACCAGGGCACCCATCCATTCAGCAGTGGGTCCACATTTTTCCTAGTCATCCTTTCCTATGGATGTGTTTGAACAAGCCCACCTTGTTATCCCTGACATCCCTCACCAAATTTAATTCCAAATGGACCTTAGCCTTCCTCATGTCATCCCTGCATGTTCTGGCATCATCCCTGTATTCCTCCCAAGTGGCCTGTCCCTTTTTCCACCTTTCATAAACTTCCTTCTTCTGTTTGAGTTTTGGCAGAGGCTCCTTGCAAATCCATGCAGGCCTCCTGCCCCCTTTGCTTGATTTCTTACTCATAGAGATGAACCTATCTTGAGCTTGGAGAATGTTTTAATATTAGCCAGCTCTCTTGGACGCTTCTAGCTTTTCTAGAGCCCTACCCAGTGGCATTCCTTCAAGTAGGTGTCTGAAGAAGCCAAAGTTAGCTTTCCTGAAGTCAAGGGTTGCAATCCTAGTTATTGCCCTGCTTCCTCCGTGCAGGTTCATAAACTCTACCATCTCATGGTCACTGCAGCCAAGGCTGCCTCCAGCCTTCACATCTCCAACCAGTCCTTTATTTGTGAGTACAAGGTGCAGGAGTACACCTTACCTCATTTGTTCCTCCACCACCTACATCAAAAAGTTATCATCACTGCTCTGCAGGAACCTCCTGAACTGTGTGTGCCTAACTGTGTTGTCTTTAGCAGATATCAGGGTGATTGAAGTCCCTCATGAGAACCAGGGCCTGTGATCATGAGGTTACCTTCAATAGTCTGTAGAAGACCTCATTGACTTCTTCTTCCTGATCAAGTGGCCTCTAGTAAACATCCACAACAGTGTCACCCATGTTGGCCTGCCCCTTAATTGGTACCCAGAAGTGTTCAACTCATTCTGCATCCACGCCTAGGGACAGCCCAATACATTCCAGTTGCTCCCTCACACAAAAAGCAGCTCCACCACCTCTCCTTGCTGGCCTGTCATTCCTAAAAAAGAAAGTAATCCATGATAAAAGCCATAGCCATGACAGCGTTGTAGTTATGAGAGCTATCCCACCATGTATCTATAATTGCAATGAGATCATGGCCTTGTGACTGCACAGCAATCTCTAATACTTTCTGTTTATTCCCCACGTTGCATGCATTGGTGTATGGGCATTTCAGAGAGCTTGAGCACGCAGGTTTCCCAGGAGGGGTGCCAGAGGATCCACCATAGCCTTGCACACCCTTGAGGTGACTGGGCTTCTGGTACTCATCTTGGGAGGCAGCTAAGGAACATGTATCACTACTCTGGTTGGCCTGGCTTATTCCCTAGTTGGATGTGATAGGATGAACATTGCTTCTTTGGACCCTTCCCCCCAAGCCCCTCAGTTTAAAGCCTGACTCACGAAGCTGGCCAGCTTGCTCCCAGAGATTCCCTTGCCCTCTTCTAGATAGATGATCCTGTCCCTCCCTAGCTGCCTATAGTCAAAGTGTGTCCCATTGTCGTATGTATGTGTGAAGCAAATAGATAAAGCTATCTCTTTAGACAACGCTGACAAATAAGCCTGGCTGAAACACACCAGCAGGCCCAAAAATTCTGGATGCCTCTCTCCTATAATTCTTCTGTCTTTCAGCCTGATGTGCATTGAAGTGGTGTGCTAGGAATGGCTCTTCTTGTCTGACTCTGCCGCCTCCTCCGCTCCTGTGCACTGTTCAGCCCTGCCAGCTGGCATGCCTCCTTCTCCTCCTCCTCCTATTCTTCCTCTACTTGGTGCCACCTGGCACAGTTGTCAGGCACCATGCTGGGGGAGCTAGTGCTTGGGCTTCTCTTGCCCTTCTGTCTCCTCTTGCTGCTCGTGCTGTTGCAGGCAGCTGCTTCCTTTTGCATGCAGCGTCCTCCCCATAGCGGTGCTTTCTCAGTGCCGGAGGTCCGTGATTGTGGTGTGGCAGCCAGGCACACTGCAGAGAGTAGTGGAGGCATTCACAGGTGCAGCAGAGCGAGAGGAAGTTCAGGTGCTTATCTTTCCTTTCACCAGATAGTGAGGGTCTGGCAGATATGAAGTTGTATTTCAGGTAAAGGGACATTTTGCAAAGGGCCATCAGTACAAAGATATACAGGACATCATAAGCCATAAGTACTAAACAAGCAGTTGATTTATCAGGATCAAATTAACAATAAAAAAATAATAATAAAAAAATCAGATATTTTCTCACTGATTAACCACTTGCATTCATGTCTAAAACTACTGTGGGTGGATTTTTAACTAATATTTCTTCATATAAAAAATCCTAAGGATTTCATAATCTGTCACACGGTGGATGTACATACCTGCAAGTGCCAGAATCTTCTTAGGAAATTAATAGTACATAAAAGATAGGGAATGGGTTTTGGCATCCTGAAGTGTGTATTACAATTACTTTACCCTTTAATCATGCCTGCCTTGTTTTGCTTTACAGCTTATTCCATGAAGGTATCTACAGTTATACTGCCTGAGAGACCTTATTCTCTTATTGCACTTTTTTCCTAGATCTTTTAAAGGACAAAAGAATAAAAAATTCTGTTCAAAGCTAGAAAGATTTTGCTTTCTATCACAGTGTCATCTGCAAAAAGATCACTTTTTGTCCATATATTTGGACCTGATTTATATTCTGGTAATTTCACCTTCTTGTTTTATGTAGGAGCCCATATTGTCTTTTATAAAAAGAGCTTGACTGCCAAATCATGATTTTACTGTATTATGCAGACTACCTTAGTTGCATCCTGCACATTTCCAAAGACAAAACCGTAATGTTTTATATAAACAATATACTGTTTGATGACTGATGTCTGTTATACCCTTTGTCTTTACATACCAGGACAACAGTGGATAAGTCATGACCAACATTGGCTGCTGTGCCACTCCTGAGTTATTCCATTTCTCTTCACATATGAAGATAAATGTTGTAACAGAGCTCACTAATCAGATGTAATATATAATGTATGTGTTCTTTTCCACACACCACTCTTCAGGGCTAGAATTGCTTGGGATGACAGGCACGGAAAATTAAGAGTTCTTGGGAAATAAGGGAGTAATGGGTTTTGAAGAGAGTAAAACTTTTGATGAGCTGACAATATTGCACCATGAAATAAATGCAATTTTACTTTAACATAGTCAGAGGAGGAATATTTATGTCTCTTATGATGTAAACACACGTAGGTTGCATATGTAAGTGTTTGTGTGAAATTATTTGGAGTAGGCTGATGCCTTTGGAGACAGACATAGTAAAAGACCAATGCTTGTCCAGAACATAGCACAGTAATGGCTTGTGTTCTCAGTGTGATAGTGATACTTCCTAACTGAAAACTCAAGACCTTGAAGCAATTTGCTTAAGTTTATCTTAAATGTGGCAATTGCTGCTTTAAAAAGTGCCCGTAAATACTTTGATGGGCTGAGGCCTTTTCTCAGTGTCTGCCCTTATACTGGATACACACTCACAATTATAAAATTAAAAATAAAAATGTAAAAGATAACTGTAAAATAAAAATTTGACTGTAATCAGCAGTTTTCAAAGAAAATTAAATAGCTTATTTCGATCAAATAGGGATGCTTCAATACTGTAATTTTCAGGTTTATTATTGCAACATGTACAGCACTTCTAAAATACCATCAGCTTGTTCAGATTGTATCGTGAGTCCTATATGCACATAGCCATGTCCAAGTTTTTAAGGAGAATAATTCTAATTTTGTGCTTTAGACATTTTTGCTTAAAGATTTATTTTTTTTTAGCATATAATCTATGTTTGATCATTGCTTTGGAAATTTTTAAAAATTAAAGGCTCTAAGAGATTGAAAATTCGGTGTATCTATGTGCAGAAACATAAACTGATTTTACAAATATTTGCATTTTAATTGCTGTCTCTGGCTACTGACACATCAGTGGTCAACTGCTGAATAGAAGGTTTTGGCTGTTGCTTGTGAGGAAATGGAGCTATGCACAAATAAACAATACAGTCTTTTCTTAGGGCTTATGTCATGCTTTCCTTGAGTCCTCCCCCTTCTCCCACTGGGGTGGGTGGGTGGGTAAGTAGGAAAATTTGCAGATTTTTGTCCACTTTTGTTTAATCCTAACCTCTTTATATTTCTTAACAAGCACTGAAGGATGTTATATTGAATATCATGAGGACCTTTAATCTACTTTTCTATAAATGCTGATATTGCATCTACTATCTAGGAATTAATAAATGAACACTCCTAGTGTGTGTTTTTATCCCATTTGAAAGCATGCTTAGGTATCTTTATTTAGCCCTTTCCATTACCTGGTTTGTCATATGTATGTGGTCCAGTAATCATAAAATAATAGTTCTCAACTCCTAGTTGCTTTCATTTAGAAATATTAATTTAATTGGATTAAACTGTTGCAAAACAGTAATAACCCCAGTGCAAATACACCTGTATATATGAAGAAATTGAGGCTGACTTTTCAGCTGGAAAACATGTCTGAGTTGACAATAATGTGTGTGGGCCTCTCTTTCTTCCCAGGAATGTGCTTGTGTCACCAAACACTGAAAGCTTCCTCATGTTTTGTATAATGCACAAAGTTGTATATCTGTCACAGACTGCTCTGAAACAGTAACAGTCTGTGTTTCTATTTAACTTGCCACCGGAACATTCAAGTGGACCAACCCACAATTTATCAGACGAAACACAGTATTCGTCTTACTTATCCTTGGTGAAAATGGAGGGAATGACTGTTTATGGTAGCACAAGATCAACCTTCCTTTCAGAGCCATGAACCCATGCATTAAGCCTGAAAGCTGGGTTTTGTACATAATACTTTGAGGCAGTAGTTCCGTACTAACTGAGCAGATGAAAATCTGGAGGTTTTCATCCAGTTTATACATGAAATATCATACAATTTTAAAACCCCTTTCTTTCCTATATTATATGCTAGGCACCATAAAAAGTGTCAGTACAAACATGATTTTTGTTATAAGTCCGGTAATACTGTATTATCCTTAAGATAACCACTTGCACCCTTAGATTGGTTTTGTCTCTGTTCTTGCTCAGTTTTAGAGAGTCCTCGTGCTATATATAATAGGCACATAATACTGAAAGGTCCTCCTTTTTATAAATCCAGCTCTGTAGCAGATATGTCCTCATATTCACCGTCCATTCCTGGTCCTGAACAAGAACGTGGATTTTCAAGGCAGCTGGGAGGTGTACGTTCCTATTCTGGCCTTTGGTCTGCGTGCATGAAGGGTGACCTCCGACGCAGGTTGATGGATGGAGTGGAAACCCTGTCCTCCTGCAGACACATGAAAATAAGCCATTAATTTAGTAGTCCCAGCCCACAGATCTTTGTGTAACAGCCAAAAAATGCTTGGTCCTCAAACCTTGCTCCCAGACACACAACAGGTTATCTTCCCAGATTCTGCTGCATTTGGGAAGCTGCACATCTGTGACATATGTTGATGGAGGAGGAAAATATCTTTCTCCAGACTGAGAGGCATTTTTGTATATCAGCACATTCATATGGTGCTGGGTTTTTTGACCTAAATATTTGTCTTTAAAACAGGAAAGGAAGCAGAATTTGTTTGATACAGAAAATAAATGTTTTTCGCAACCCTGCGTAATGGCAGCACAGAACAGAAAGAAGGGTAAATCATCACCTGGTCCATATTATAATTATAGAATATATTTATTGAAACAAAAGAAAGATTGCTTTAAGACATTACTTCATCTGGCAGCACTTCCATGGGCAAAAGGGACATTTCCTTGTATTGATCTTCAGATGTAGTTCCCCATTCACCACAAATTAGTTCCTACAGTAATTGGTATGAAATCAATAATTTTTTATGTACCTCTCAGCTCACATCCCAAATGAACTTATTTAAATAGACAGACCCTGTAGTCCAAAGGATATCTAAACTCTTGGAAGGGTTTTATATGCACAGGAATCAGAAATTTTTCATTCCCTGAAATTCAAACTACAATAAACCATCTCAAAGCAAGAGTGAGGAAACCACAAGTTTATTATAAAATCGTTCTGGTTTGTATTCCATAATGCATTTTGATGGAAAACTAAATGAATCATCTCATCTTTTATTTGTGAGGAGAAGCTTGGAGCAGCCACTGAACTTTCCCCAGACACAATGTATGTTCTGAATGGCTGGACACTTCTGGTCGTTTTGCAGGCTGGCCTGCAGTTGTTATGCTGCCTACAAGATGTGTTTGCTCAAGGGGTCCAGCCATCATGCTAAATAAAATCGTTCACTGTGGTTGGCAAATATTGACTCAAGCTGTTATGCTTTTATGTATTTCAGAGACTCACAGTGTTTGAGAGCTCAGCAAGCAAACAAGAACAGGTACAGGAAGTTATTGTGATGTTGTTGACTCATGTTTGTTTTTCTGCTGCTGATGTATGCTCTCCATTGTATGTGGCTTGTTACTAATGACCTTGTCATATAGTGCACTGCAGCTGATAAGGCCAAAGGCTTTAACAGAATACAAATACATTTCACATTTCTACTTGAAAAGTTTATTTTAATTGTGTTTTGAAATGTACTGTACCCTAAAGGCACTCTTTCCTCTGTAATGTACTTTTGAGAAATAAAATCCTGTGAAGAATAGAATGTATAATGGAGTGAGGTGTAATGGCCAGTTTTGTATTCAATTGGAGCTGTATCTGACAGTACCATTCAGCACAAATCTAAACAATCCTGAGCTATGGAAGAAAATTAAACAGGAGGTCAGAAATAATGGCTTTTCTGAATATCTGGCTTATTTGTTTCTGTGAGGGAAAGAAACAAAACAAATACTGAAAAGCCTCCTAAAGTTTCTGAGCTTCTGCTGTTGGGTAGGGTTTTTTCAGTTTTGCTCCTTTTGTATGACAGTAGAAGCATAAGCATGCAATCCTTGTTTTTTAGGTTAAGGATGTCTTTTTTCCAAATGACTAGCTTACAGAGTGTTTTATTTGTCAGTTATGCCACCCCAGAGGTAACGTGACTGTAATCTGGGTTGAGATTCATGTCCAGAACTCATTGATGGAGTAAGCATCATGCAGTATTGATGTAGAACTGTTCCTAAACCAGCACTACTTCAAAAAAAATTGAGGAGGAAAACTGTCAAGGACTTTAGAAAATGCTGGTTGTTTTAGTATGTTGGATGCTTTAACAAAAATCAAGCCATAATTTCACTTCTTCATTGATTCTTTGCAAGTAAATGAAAATTGGACTGCTAATCTTGGGAGAGCTGGCCAAGAGATGGCAGGAGGTGGAAGAAATGAATTGTTATGAAAAAATTTTGGCCAGTCCTGAGTATAAATTCCTGGTCTTGAAACAAGATAATTTATCTCACTGAGGCTTTTATTTGTTTCTTTGTTTTTAACTTTAGCAAATTACTTCATGACATTAGATTAAAGACATATATGAGGCTTCTATTAGTGTTGCTAACTTCTTCCTACTTGTCTGCCTGGGAGTAAAATCTCCTCTTTTTGCACTATCTAAGCTAATGTTTAGATACAAGTGAAGGACTTTACATACATTTAAAGGGAAAGTGAGCAAGCACTTGAACTAGAGCTCCCTTGGGGATTATGAAATGCATGGCTCACATCAAGTTCAGGAAATACCCCAACCTGAAAATAGTTGGAGGCTAGGGGAGAAACATTGCACAGGCTTGCCTTGTTCTTACTCTTCTCTGGGTGTCTATTTTGGATGCTGCTCAAGAGAAAATATGGGCCTATGTTACCCCTTGTTTGGAGCCAGGGAACTGAGCCTTAAGTGTTCATGCATGTTGTCTTCAGAATGCAAAGGGTGATCGGGTCTGCCTGCAAGAACTCCTGTGTCATAACAAGAGCATGAGCAGGATTTTGTGTCGATGCTGTGCTGGGCATAGCTCAGTAAAACAAAGGATTGAAGATGTCATAAACACAGAAATGATCTCTAAATAAAATCCTATGAATATATTAAAGTTACTGAGTCCCATGAAAACTACCATGACCTCCTAGAAATATGTCATCAGAATACTAAACTAACAGGCAGCAGGATCCTCTTGCACATTCTGATTTATGAAGAACAAAAGAGGGTGACCTGATTTCAGGATTCCAACCACAACAGAGGGACATCAGCTTCTTCAGCTTTTAACCATAGCAAGACCTCTTCTAGTCTAGCATTGAAAAAAGATGGACAGACCTACCTGAGAAGATTAAAAAGAAAAAGCATTTAGTTTCATCATAGAAGATCTGGTTTCTTTAGTATAGCTGCCTGGATTATATTTGGACATGAAAAAAGTGAACACTCCAGGAAGAACCTATTTATTAAAGACCTGACTGCAGAAAGGTGGTCATTTTTTTTCAGTGTATTTACTTCTGTTATATACAAATAAAGAACACAAGTAGAGTGATGTGCTAAGTGCATATTCCCCAGTGATAAAACTGAGGTGTGGTATTTAAGCAGAAATTTTGCATTTTCACTTATGTTATATGGCTGATAGGTGTGCAGCACAGAGGGAGACATATGTCTGCCCCCACAGTTTTGGGACACCGCAAAAGGAAATAGCTTGGTTACTGGGATGAATGTGGGTAGTTAAACCATACCTGTTGTAAATGCGATTGAAGTGGGCATGGTTCATTCTAGTCAATGAAAGAATTGGAATGGAGAAGTTCAGAGAGAAATAATCTGGATCTTGTGTCTAAAATGAATCCAGATTATATTTCTATTAGATTTTGCAAAAAATTAAGAATTGTGGAAAGGCTGTAAGAATCACATGTTGAAATTCTGTAATCAGTATACACAGATTGTAATGAAAAAGATCACTGTGA
Source organism: Falco cherrug (assembly GCF_023634085.1). NCBI lineage: Eukaryota > Metazoa > Chordata > Aves > Falconiformes > Falconidae > Falco > Falco cherrug. The sequence continues at coordinate 43,000,555 of NC_073720.1, read as the reverse complement.
CTTGAAATGGTTCATTTGATGAAGTTGGACAGGAGAAGTTGTGTTTTGAAGTGTAGCGTTTGTCTGAAACTTTGCTAGTTTGTTTGGGTTGTGAATACATTGTTAGTTGTCAGTAACTTGTTTTTAAACTAAGGACTTTATCTGTGAAAATCAGATATACTTTGTTGTTTATTTCAGCATTTTTAAAATGGCAAGGCTCGTAACTCTTAGAAACTAAGAAGCCGAACACTGGCATTTAAAAAAAAAACCAAACATTTCAAATTATGAAGTCAAAACGAGAAGTCATTTGCTGGTCTCTAGTCAAGTAATTCTTTGGAATAATTGCATGTGAGTGTTTGCTTTGTAACTACAACGGTTTATCTGGCTAAATTTCTGTTTGCTAGACAGATCAGGAGAGTACATAATTGCCTAAAGTTCAGTGACAGAGGTTAGGTCACTCAGAACTTTCTTTCTATGAACATGCTGGCCTGTTCAAAAACATTATGATAACTGTTTCTTACCATGGGGTTTCCACTTATTCAGTTGAAAACTGATTATCTCTGAAATAAACAGAAGACTTGAGGGTATGACTTTACCTCCCAAAGTGTAAAAATTGGACAACTGAAAATTACGTGACTTTCTGAAATGAAATGTGTGCACTACAAAGGAGAAAGTTTTCTTAGGCTGAAATAAGCAATTATCAGTAATTACAGATTAACAGTGACGTGTTCCATTGTAAAAGTCCTCTGCAAGAACACAAAAGAGTTATTTGCTGTATCTTTAAATTGAGTTCAAGCTCTCATAAATTTAAGCAGCAGTTGGTGTTTGGGAAAATTTCACCTAGGCCTGAGACTCCTAAAAGACAAAATAAAAGATGTGTAGGTCTTTAGAGTTGTATTGCAAAGCCACAGCTTTTTTCTTATCTTAGAGAGCTATGGTCTGCACTCTTCTGCAAAGATAACAGTTGTGAATTATAATTCACATTTCTCCAGCAGAATTTGCAGATGTAAGTGTAAGATACAAACTTTAACAGGTATAATCTACAAAAATATTGAAAAAGTTGAGACCAAACTGAAATTCCCGAGTTTATTCAGTATAGGTTTCTATGGAAAATACATACTGAATTTAAATACTGAGTAGACCTGGTATTTACCTGAACACTGTTCTCAGTGCATAATATACCATATAGAAAACTTGTGAACTCTTACTATATAGAAATTTTCAATAAGCTGAAAAGTTCTGTAGATACTGAGGGTATTATTTTGTTTTCCAGCAAATACTGCTTACTTACTGACATCCTGAATATATATTTTAATGCATACTTCTAAACTTATGCATCCCCCAATACAATTAAACACTCTGTATCTTTAATAACTGCTATATTTCCATATGCCTAAAGCTGAGTACAATTTTTTTGGTTCAACCTGAAATGAATAAATATACATGTATATTTATAAGTGAAAAATTCCTACAGTAGAAGTAATTCTATAGGCATGAAAGTGAGTGACACTTGTGCAGTTCTGCCTTTGTAGAACCCCTACCTATTCTAGTATAAAAACACTGTCATTGCTGGAGGTAGGAGTATGATGGTGACAGTGGTAGTGTACCATTTCAGGTTTCCTAGTATGAGTAAAGTGATATAAATTGTACAAATATTTAAGCATACAAACCACTGAGTTTCTAAATTGAGGTTATTTGAGAAGGTATGGCAAAAAAAAAAAAGAGGAACCTTACAGAAGATGCTTATCAGCACTTCTCTCCCTGTTCTTGCCAGTCATATCCTTTTCTACTATGTCATGAGATATCCATAGACATAACTAGAATTGTAGGATTTAAACATGATTTACATATGAAAGCTGCTTGGGACCTGTTAAGCAAAGGATTAAATGTAACCGTTATGACAAGACCTTTACATGGTAGCAATACTTAACTGCCAGTAAGCATATTTTCCTTTCTTGCTGAAGGCTGAAGGACATTATGAAGAAAAAGCTTGCATTGGGAAGGATGGCTGAATCCTTAGCAGTACTGTAATCCTTCCCAGTCCTTCAGTGGTACTCTAACTGTGTGACTGGGAGAACAACTGCATTAGAGCTGTGAATGAAGGACTGGCATCACTCTCTGCCAGAAAACGTGTGATTCCTTCCTGCATTCTCCTGCAGCAAAGTGCAGAAGGGAGGCCGTTTGATAGGGGACACCCCTCCTCTGCTGCTTCCTATCCATGGGCTTTCTGCCTATTGCCTCCTTCTGGGTGTAGAGTACTGTTTCTGTCTCTGCACTGGTTCAATGGTTTTTGTGTTGGGGCAATGACAGTCCTTGAACTTGTTTATATTGATGCCTTAACATTTCACATGCAGTTTGTGTTTGCAAATTAATTTTTACAATCTAAGTTCTCAAAGAAATAAACTGTCTTGCTGCCTGGAGCATGAAAGCTCCACCAGTCTCAGCCTCACTCCAGCTAAAGGGCCAAGTCCAGGAAACAACAGTATTTGGAGAAAGTAAAACATGGATTAATGGTATGAGACAATTTTACAGCTGAAGAAGCACTCTTCCTCCTTTCCTCCTTGCACAAAGCCTGATAGATTTATTTCAAAGGGAATAGTTGGACTTCTACTTAGCAGGATACAAAGCCAAGATGGCTAGTAATTTGAGGTTGTGAAAGTAATTATTGGATTAGATTGACAGGACTGAGGGAGAAAAATGCAGGTACTGTAAAAGCAAAGTGAAGCTTTTTGAATTGATGGGGCAAAAAAGTACTGAAAAAAGAAGAAAAAAGAGTTAATGTAACTTGGGTAATATCAAATAGCTTGTATTCACACCATTTTTGACTGTGGTGAAGCTAATGTTGATAAGATAAAAGGGGACTCAGTTGTGTGGGTAATTCTTGGATCACCATTAGGAATTTGGTCCAGCATTTATCATGTGGTGATGTTGCTGAATTAGAGCCAAAGGCTGTAAACTGCTACTGAAGATAAATCCTTTGTATTTACAAGGAACTAGGTTTGCATGGATGTCATGAAGACAGAAGCCTGTTTCCTCTGCATTGCAGGAAGCAGTAATGTTCATGAGTACGGAAAGTTTTTGTGAGTCCATGGCCAGTGTTAGTTGATGCTGTGGGTAAGGTCAGTACTGTGCTTGCATGGTGCCCCTTCAGACTGAGAAAATGTAGTACTTCACAGCGCTCTTTTGTTGCTCCTTCACTGTATATTTAAAAAAGACTATTTGGAAGTTTGGAATCTCTGTTGTGTGACAGAGAAGAGAATAGCAGTAATTTAATATGTGTCTGGTTCTGTTCACTTAACTTGCATATTAAGAATTAGAAGACAGGAAAATGTCTACATCTGGAATTTGGGAAGAGGATACGTAAGAATTCTGGATTATACATCTTTAAAATAACTGGATGGAAAGAAAAGACATCTCCCAGTAATACAAAATATAAAGAAAGCATTGGAATGAATTGACTTTTACTGTACCATAGAATGCACCAACTACAAGTCTGGTATGCATTTTGTATCTGCCCATCTGTTTAGGACTTTACAATGTTAGCTTGTCAGGGCAGGGCTTGCCCTGTTTAAAATCTAATAATTCTTTATGGTTGACTAACTCCCTGTCCTGGTTTCAGCTGCAATAGAGTAATTTTCTTCTCAGTAGCTGGTGCAGTGCTTGTTTTGGATTTGGTGTGAGAACAATGTTGATGGCACACGGACGGTTTTGGTTGTTGATGGGTGATGTTTACACCAAATCAAGGACTTTTTGGTTTCTTGGGCCCTGCCAGCGAGAGGGCTGGAGGGACATGGGAAACTGGGAGGGGACACAGCCAGGACAGGTGACCTGAACCAGCCAAAGAGGTATTCCATACCATGGGATGTCATACTGAACTTATAAACTAGGGGAAGGAGAAGAAAGGGGAGGACATCTGGCGTTATGGCATTTCTCTTCCCAAGTAACTGTTACGTGTGATTGAGCTTTCCTGGGCATGGCTGAACACTTGCATGCCAATCGGAAGTAGTGAATGAATTTCCTGCTTTGCTTTGCTTGAGTGCGTGGCTTTTGCTTTACCTATTAAATTGTTTTAATTTCAGCCCTCGAGTTTTACGTTCCTTTCTGATTTCTCTCCCGGAGGAGGAGATTTTCCTCACTCCTCTGGGTGCGGGGGAGTGAGCAAGCAGCTGCGTGGGGCTTGGTTGCTTGCCGGCATTAAACCCCAACACTCCCTCACTACAAAGAAGCAAGATATGGATTTTCCTTGAAGTATTACCATACTGTGTTGTCTTCCATGTTTTATATCTCAGTCATGATAGACATTATTACATTATAGAAATGATAAAAAACTCAGTTGTAATGTATAGAGTAATTGCTGGATGCTTTTTTATAAAGCAGGTGTTTATTCTCTGCTCTCTCTTTTTTTTTAAGAAATCACCTTTTTTAGGTTCCTAGGACTGCATGACTTTCAAAGAAGAGTCCAAATAAATTTGTTTAGGGAAAATTAATTTTATCTTTTTTCCAACATCTGCACTGTCTGCTATAGGAGAGCACATCTTTTCTGTTTCCAGCAATGATGACACCCAGGACAGGTTTCTTCACCTGAGCTGAGCATTGGTCTTGTTGAATTGTTTGACTGACTGTGAGTAATAGATCCATGCACTTCCCTTGGGAACAGTAATTACTGTGTGCAATGTGCACCTCTCCTGGAAATAACAAAGTGCTCCACAGTAAGGAGTATAGAATCAGTCAAGTCAGGAATAGATGTGAGCTTTGAAGATAATATAAACTATGTTTTCTTGTTGACAAAATACTCAAAAGCTTTTGTTTATACTTTTTTTCATAAACAAAGCTTCCCAGACATAAATCAATATGGCAGCATTTGAATCTCAAGAACTAACAAGAACTCAAACACTAAGTATAGTTTTCAGCACTTCATAACTACTCATTATGTTTATTTCCCAGTTTTCTTTGTTATTTGTTTCCTGTCTCTGTTCAGAGCCAACACATTTTTGGCTTTCAATTTGAAGCGTGAGGCACTGCCAATCAGCAGGAAATATAATACAGATAAGATTCATATAAAGTCTTTTGAACTGTTAAAATCTCTGGATGGGAAATGGATGTTAAACTGTTTACATTTGGCACAAGAAGAAAAAGTTCCATTTTTAAATTCAAAGCCTCTCCACCTTTGTAAATGAAAACAAATCACATGGGTCATATAAAGTTCCACTTCTGTAAAATCCATCATAAGTCTGATAAAAGCTTTTGTAAGTCAGTAACTTTATCTGTAGCTTGTTTGAAAGTCATTCTGCAGCTTAAACTGATGTGCTCCTTTGCCCTATGTCCTTTAGAAGCGTACTGTATCAGTAACATGTTCATGACACAGTAAAAACATTAAAATATTAACAACTTTTTTATTAGTGGTTTAATCCTTTTAAAGAAATATGAAATGTTTCTGCATAGTTTTAAACTTTCCGTATTAATTTATTGAGGATATATATCCAGAGTTGTTCAGTCCAGGATCACTCCAGGATCTGTTTCTACTATGCGTTGTTTAGTTTACAAACCAGAATCTTTGGGGACAACACATACTGCCACACCCCCCATCCCCCCCCCCCCCCCCCCCCCCCCCCCAATTCTGTGGTTCTACAAATTTACAGGCTTCAGATAAGGAAAACACCCTGTCCCAGTTTTCTGAATTTTAGAAGCACTGGAATTCAAAGTTAATATTCACATTAGTGGGGCATTTTTATATCAACTCTTGTAAGTGTGCAGGATGTAGCTCGGACAGATTCTGGATAGCAGTAAATCTCAAAGATGAAGTTGGGAACAGCATCACCTTTGGAACAGTTAAGCATTGCTAATGAGTACTAATCATATGGCAAATCAGAGAGTGAGAAGCAGTCTCTGGCATAGCTACAGGCTGTTATACGGAACATCTTATATTTCAAAGCCAGCAGAAGCAGTAATAGCTGAAAAAGATGTTCAGGGCAGGCTTGCCAACAGAAAAGCACTTCAGCAACTGAAAATATTCTTCAGGATCTGCAGGAAAGGAAACCTAGTTGGAGGAGAAGCTTAACCTTGAATCCTTGTGACAATTTGGGGTTAGATGTAACACCCTGTCGATGATGGATATGGTTGAATAGACTTTAATCTAATTCAAGGAGAAAAATATCTTGAAATTATAATTAAGGGTTATGCAATGTTGGCAGAAGCATGATTCCAGGAGTAGGACTTAAGCTACTACTTATGCTGTTATCTTCTTTGGACCACTTAGTATAGGAATTTTCATATCAAACATGCTTCTTTCCCATGTCTTTCCAAAGCAGAGGTCACAGAGCTACAAATATCGTTGAATACTGAGGAAGCCTAAACCATCCTGATTGCATGTCATCAGAGATGGTGTAAACCAAGTGACTGACATAAAATTCATTATTTTTGTTTCAAGGGACTTTTAGGCCAAATGATTGAGAATTGTGAAATTTAGTGGATGCAGAGATTGTGAAAATTCATGTTTTAGTTCTCTTTAATTTTTCCATGGAAGATAGGAGAAGGCAAATACAATCTTAAGAGCTTCTGTTTAGTAACTAAGGGAAACATCAACAACTTTTTCATTGTCATTGAAGATTTTCATGGCATACAATCATTTATAATAGGCTGTACTTGAAAATAGAAGTAAGTCTACAGCATTAATGAAATTTGACATTGGATTTGATAAAGGTGACTGTGTAGCAGATGGTTTACTAGTGAGGTGCCTGACAGTACAAATGCAGTAAAATGCTATAAAATAAACTTAAAATACTTATACTGACAATTAAAAAGAAAAAAAATTGTTCTGGGAAAAAAATCAGTTTGGAATCTCACTGTGTGAAAATGTATTGTCACCCTTCATAGCAAATATGTAACTGAACAGAAGGACAACAAGCCATTTTTATCTGAACTTATGCTAGAGCCCCTGGTTCATTTACCTTATCAAAATGAGTAAGTTACACATGATAATAAATGGGTCCTATGTCTGAAGAGTGCTTCCCCACACCCTGATGATGATTCAAGAAAGCTGCAGTAATATTCTATCAAGGTGACATCTTTGTTAACTGGGACCACAAAGAACTAAAAGATACCAGATAAAGTAGCCTGTGCAAGTGCTCTTAGTTTTCTTGTTTTGCTCAGTATTGAAAAAAAACTGTGATACTGTAAAGATGAAATACGTTGGGAGAATATCAAAAGGGCACTTTGTAAGCATAAAACTGATGTCACTTCAGTTCTTTTTGATCACATCATTGGTTTGTGGAGATATTATTGAATGGAGGAAATGGTCTCACACTGCAGCATAAACATAGCCTATGCTGAGGAAAAAGGGTGGATGTGAAGTTCAGAGCTGGAAAAGCACTAGTCTTCAGTGGAGAAAGAAAAGTTGTTTGTCAAGTTTTATGAAAATAGGTGACATTTCTCCAAGTAAAGTCTGTATTTTAATTACATTTTTACATCTCTCGACTAGCAGCTGCAACCTCATTGAATTCCGTAACAGTTTGGTGCTAACTGGGACACAATTTTACTATCTTTTGAAGAATACCAGAAGATACAACAGCAATACTGGTATCATATGAATGGACAGATATTTTTCCAGATTACGACTTGAAGACACTTGCTAAAGATGCAAATCTGTACATTTCTTTCAAAACTTTCTGAATAGTCACTATGTGGATTTCTAACATAGCCCTCAATTAGCATTGTAGCTCTTTGTACCAAGGTTTGTGTAATCTTGCTTTTAGCTTTTGGATGACTTTAACATTCTTAACTGTGTATGCAGAACTCGGAGCTTAGTCAAAATTCTAATTCTTTGCAGTTGCTGTTGATGTGCCTGTAACTTTCAAGGCAAAATTCCCAAAGGAAGACTAGGTAAAACATAAGCCCACTGCTGAATGGGGTAAGGAACCTGACAAAGAACGACACAGAAAATGCCTTGTTTTGTCTCATTCATGGCTGTTAAGACAAACCTTCAGGAAGCTCAGGCCCCTGAAGTCCAAAGGGAAGTCTGGAGCAAGGAAGATTTACCATCATTGGAGGGGGATCAGCCTAGAGAGCACTTAGATATGCTGGTCATACATAAGTTTGCGAGGCCTGATGGGTTGCAGCTGTGAATACTGAGGGAGATGGCTGCTGCCACTGCAGGGACATTCTTGGTTATCTTTGAAAGGTTATGGCAACTGCAAGAGGATTCTGAAATCTGGAAGAGAACAAATACACTCCTATACTAAAAAAGGAAGATCTGGGGAACTACAGGCCACTTGGCATCACCTCAATACCTGGGAAGGTGATAGAGAATATGCTCTTGGAAAACATTTCCAAACACATGAAAGGCAAAAAAGCTATTGGGAGGAGCCAGCATATACTTATGAAGGGGAAGTCATGCTTAACAAATCTGATAGCTTTCTATAATGAAATGATCAGCTTGGTGGATGAGGAGAAAAAAGTTGTTGTTGTTTCCCCTGACTTTAGTAAGGCCTTTGGCACTACCTTCCATAACAACCCTGTACACAAGGTAACAAGCTATGGGTTAGATAAATGGGCAGGCAGGTAGGTTGAAAACTGGCTCAGTGGCTGGTCTGAGAGGGTTATGATCAGAGGCACAAAGGCCAATTGGAGGTCATTAATTAGTGATTTACCTCAGCAGATGATACCAAAACCATTACTGTTTAACATCTTCATTAAGGAACTCTGTGCTGAGACAGAGTGCACCCTCAGCTAGTTTGCAGACAACACAAAACTTGGAGGAGTGGCTGATATGTCACAGGGTTGTGCTGCCATCCAGAGGGACCTTGATGGGCTGGAGAACTGAACAGAGAGGAACTTCATGCAGTTCAACGAAGGAAAATGCAAAGTCCTGCCCCTGAGGAGGAGCAGCCCCAGACACCTGTACATACTGTGGGGTGACTTGGTGGAGAGCAGCTCTGCAGAGAAGGACCCAGGGGTCCTAGAGAACAACAAACTGACCATGAGCTGGCAATGCACCATATCAACAAAAAGGACCAACAACTTCTGGGCTGTATTAGGCAGAGCATTGCCAGCAGGTTGAAGAAGGTGATCCTTCCCTTCTACTCAGTACTGGTTATGCCATCTCTGGAGTACTGGGTCCAGTTCTGGGCTCCCCATTAATAAATATGGATTTACAGAAGTGAGTCCAGTGCAGGACTGGACTCAATGAAGTTGATTAATAGACCGGAGAATCTCTAATATGGGAATAGGCTGAGACAGCTGGGACTATTCAGCCTGGAGAAAAGAAGGCTCAGGGTGATCTCAATGTATATAACTGATGGTTGGAAATGAAGAAGAGGGAGCCAGACTTTTCTTGCTAGTGCCCATGGACAAAATATAAGTTACTGGGCAGAAACTGCAACACAAAAAATTCCATTTGAACACAAGAAAACATTTTTTTGCTGTAAGGATGATAAAAAGTTGACACAGGTCGCCAGAGACTTTGTGGAGTTTCTTTCCATGGAGATGTTAAAAACTGGACTGCATGAGATCCTCCTTTAAGTGACCCTGCCTGAGCAAAGTGATTGGAATATGATCTCAAAAAGCCCCTTCCAACCTCAGTCATTCTGTAATCTTGTGGATATAATGCTTTTTTTAAATAATAGCCATTCTCTGCTTCATCCAGGCTCAGTATTAAGAAGTTCAGTTGGGGAAATTTCAACTTGGCCTTTCTCTTAACAAGCAAACCAGTCAAGGTCCTCTCATATAATGACTATGGGAAAGCTGAGGAAAAGCTGTGCTGACAAAGAATTAGGGGTATTTGGACAATTTTGTAGTGGGTAACTTACTGATATTTTAAAACTTATTAATGAGGATCTCTTTGGTTGGGAATTATTCTAATTGAAATGGGAGCTACTGAGAGATGCTCCCAAGATCATGCTGTTCTCAGTCTTTTGTCAGAGTCCTTTGTCAGCATAAAACCAAAGACAAAGGAGCTCTAATACTGAAAGCAATATTAGTTGAAAGGAAACTCATATTGCTATTTTTGAGTTCAGTCTGGAACTGTCCTCTCCTGGCAGCCATTCTGTGCTCCTAGGACAGCCTGAGACTGTAGAAGAGCACTGAATCCACCTCTTTTTTTTTAAGATTTATATCATGTTGTGGTTTGGGATTAGTTTCATACCAGAACTGGATTATAAGGAGTGTCACATAATTAGTTCAGGAAGTTAATGTTGGCTGACAATTTAGAATGCTGGGAGGTATGTGCTCTTAACCATATACTACCATGTATTTGCCTTCAAATACTTTTGAAAGCTTATTATGAAAAAAACATCATGGTGGAAAGTGACATTACTTTCCACCATGACATTAACTACTGTTAATGTAATTAATGACATTAACTACTTTGCTAGATTCACGCCTTTAAAAAATGAGTCTTTCCCAGACAACCCCGACCCACCCCTAGCCTTGCTTCTTACCAGCACTGTAGGCTGGAGAGATGACAGAAGACCCTGTGACAGGTAGTCCACTCCCTGAGTCCATGTTCAAGATGTGGTACCCACCAGCACCACTCAAACAACTTCCCCTGTCTGGCAGTCTACAGAATGCAGCGGTTTGGGGATGAAACAATACTGTGTGCTAGAAAGTCAGAAAGGGCTGCAAGGTCTTTTTCTGTTAAGTTCAAAGGATTAATACCCTTTCTATTACATTTCATTAGTGATGCTGAAAGCAGACAGTATCACCCATTTAAAAACACAGTATTATATTTTTGTTGTTATGTCATTAAAACATGGAATTGCATTATTTTACCTTTAATGATAGTGTACATGGTTGTCTTATTGTATCTGTGTTCTTTCTTAAAAAGCAAAAAACACTGATTCATGCTCTGTGTGTGTGTGTGTTTAGATAATGTTTGGAACACTTATGTTATTACACCTAGCTGACGTTGTTTTGAATCTGTTGTAAGTGCGTTTGAGTCCCAGGTTAATTTAAATAATAGCAGAGTTTTGGAAAAAGAATCAAGTTCCATGAGATTTTCTTTATCTGTGTTTCCCATCTGGCTTGCTGTTACAGCATTTAATCCTATGTTTGCTGCCAGTGTTTCCCAGAAAGCCTTATAATTGCTTGGAATTTGTATGAACAGTTCCAGTCTGGTGCACAATTAGGGATGCACTATAAAATTTTCATTGCTCGATTTAGTTGAAATTATAAGATGGATGGGTAACAATAATGACCATAGTTGTAACATATAAAAATGACTACTGGAAATTTGCAAGAGGGAAAATTTAATGATAGCTATTTCTTTTTCTTTTACTCCAGAGATGAGGGGAAAAGGAAATACAGTAATAGAATTTAAAAGAGATGCTTGTTGTTTTGTCGTGATTTCCTTCTTTCCCCTATAATCGCATATCTCAAACTGGAAACCTGTCCGTCAGAATATGTTTATGTGCCCCTTTAAGAGGTTGATGTGTGGGTTTGGATGATATACAGACATAGCATTTCCTTTCCTTTCTCCAGGAAAACAAATGCAAATATGCTGTTTATTTTTATATAAACAAATAGTTCACTTGTTCACTTTCCTTTTTTTTTTTTTCCTTTGACCTATGTGCTTGCTGACAATGCAGGGGGCATACATCCAGTAATGATTGGCAACTAGCAAAACCTGGCAGATTACCGAGTAGGGAATCCTTCCTGCTGAATGTCACTGATTGGAAGTGTTTCTGAAAGGAACTTCATGTTTATAGTTTGTCACAGTGAGACCTAAAGCTCCTGATGTTTTTCTTGTTTGTTTGGCTAACCACTACAGTTTCAAAAAGTTATGACTTCAGCCACGTTTTCTGTGAAGTCAGGAGCTGTGAAAGGAAATGCTGTGCAGTGCTCAGAATTCAGTGTAACGATGAACACTCTTGTCCGCAAGTTATGAACAGGAGAGCCTATGGGGTTGTGCACTACTATGCCCTGTGATATTTGACCTAGATCAGGTACTGGAAGCTGTCTTAACTTGGTTATTCACATCAGTGAGTTTGCCTCATTGTGAAGCATGTTGAATAGCTCTGTTGCAGGTCTCTGGCCACAAGGTCCTTTTTTGGTAATTTTTTTTGGTTGTTGTTGTTTTTGATCATATTGCTAGTATTCCTGCTCTTATCCTGAACCTTGTGGTGGTTAATAATAATCAAGGGGAAGCTTCTAATGAATGTGTGCATAGGCTTCTACACAACTGAGCTTGAGGAATGAGGGAAGAAGGTAAAATATTCCCTGTATCTTTTTTCAAAGTCCAGCCAACAATGCCCACTGCAAGGACAGGCAGAAATGTAATCTGCTTTTCTGAAACTACTCAAACATCTGACAGAGTGGGGAAAAAAGTTTGAACGCAGGGAACTTGATATGTGACCTGGTTCAAAAAAGCATCTGTAACTGTCATGTTGAAATAGTAAACAGACATGACAGCCTTCCTACACCTTATGTTCGTATTAAGCATTTTAGACATTGCTTTGTCATGAGGAGACCTGTCAGTGTGGTTTGGGGCAAAACAGTGATGTGACAGGCGTTACATAAATTACTTGTGGGTTGATCAGCAGTAGTGAAGATCTGTGTTTCCTGCAATAAACAGCAAATTCTGTGTTTGGTTGAATGCCAAATGGATGTAAAATTTCCTATGGATTTTTTAAACCAGCATTGCTGAATAAAGCTGTTTCCTTTTTACAGTCATCAAAAGCTGGAATATGTTACCTGACATGTATGGGGTACGTAGTGATGAGGGTGCTCTCTTGTGAAGTAGGTAAAAGCATCAGCAGATCTCTCCCTAACATATTGTATTTCAATTATTTTGAAAGTTTCTACCTGTTACATGGAAAATTTCCTTCAGAAGAATGTGAAGTGTTTCAATTCTTCTTCTGAGCATATGTGTTATCACTATTTTGAATAAACTATCTGATAATAGTATTCAGTTTGGTAGAATAAGACGGCATTTGAAGCCAAACAAATTACTGCATTGCAATGGGCTTAACACAGAATCTGAAGAAAAAATTATGCAGTATTGTTTGTTTACATTACAAGTTCATTTCGCTCTGTATTTGTTCTTGTATGTGGTTTTGCATAAGACCAATGATGGTATGGAACAAGATGGGTCATAGCACTTCACTGATATGTTTTAGTGGAAGTTATAAGTAGCAGCTTCAGAGCGAGAAGGTCTGGGTCTATTCTTTTGATGCTGCTGTGAAGTAAGTCTTCACACAATGGGGACATGGTGCAGGGTTGTTTATAAACTATTTTCATTTTCCATTATATAGATTCTACCACTAAGAAAACCAGGACACCATGAACTTGGTGTGTCTTATTCAGGTCATGCTAAAGAAGCAGAAATTTCACAAATTTAGTTTAATGACATTTAGTTTAGCCCAGAAAGTTTGTTCATACTTTCCTTCTCTCCTGTGAATATAAGCCACAAACAGTGCAACTTTATTGGAGTATCTGAGCACTGTAGTATCAGATACATCATAGAATCATAGATGGAAAAGACTTTTAAGATCACTGGGTCTAACCATTAACACTACGAAGTCCACTACTAAATATTGTTAATGTCTCCACAAGAAAGTTCAGTTTAATCCTTACAGACATAAATCTCTGAACATTATCAGCTTCTCCTGGGCCATGCACTTCCTATAGAAAGTTTGTTGCCAACCTAAATCCCAATGGATTACCTTAAGGATTTACAGTTTTAAAGGTTGCTCACAAAGGTACCAAGCCACTTGGGTCACTTGTGAAGAAAGTTTTTGAACCTGTCAGAGCGTTGCGCAAAAAATGATTGCCCATGAAAGGCATAATGGACATGCGCTATTTAATGGAAAGGAGTTACATAAAGGACCAGAATGGATTCTTCATGCTTGTATCAAAATGATGATAAACTCATCCCTATATTAGAAAACATACTACAAAATGGAATGGTTTGCTTCTTGCAATCAGTCTTGCTGATATTACCACAAGCTTATATTTGTATTTGTTCTTCATCGCAACCTTGAAAAGTAATGTAGCCATTACCCATCTGTCACCGAACTGCAATAGGAGCAAAACTGGTATTTATCAATAGGATATTTATCAATGTTAGTCAACATGCAGCATTTTAGGGCTCATTGTAAACTCTTTTCAAAGTCAGATTAGAGAGTAGTTCAGCTCAATGGAAGTTTAATTAATTTAGTAGTAGTTTAATGAGAATGTGGGCATAAGCATTTGCTTCTGGGAAAGCTGCTTTGGGTATTTAATTCCTCTGTAGAGAGACATCATGCTGTAATTTCCTTTTCAAAAGACAATAAGCAGAATGGAAACTCTGCAATTAGGTTCTTTTTGGTCAAAAACATCAACTGGCTTTGGGATTTGAACTTTTGTTTCCATGGAGCCCAGATTTCAGTTATAATGTTTGTTAAGTTAACTAATAGTAAGTATTATTATACAAAAGCTAAATAAGATGATAGACCTAACAATTTTTTGTCCAAGTACTTTGGAAATTAAATGGTGTTGATGATAGCTGTAGCATTTGTCAAAACAAATATACTTATGATGCTGAGCTTATCAGGTGCAGCAGTTGACAGCTTCATATTTCTTAGCCTTTGCTTTCTCCCTTCAGCTCTACAGTGTGGCTAAGCACCTTCATAAGACATTTCTGTGGCAGGTTCTGCTTTATACTAGTTCCGTCTTGCTGGCTTGGTCTATGACTTTCTGAAGTAGCTTCTGGGGTCACAGAGATTAAGAAAGAGCAAAATGGTGCTTTTTTCACAACGAGGGTGTCAGTCAGTGCCTGTATGCAAAAAATCCCTTCTAGAAGACAATGCTCCAGCTTCAGATTCCCCATGCGTGTCAGGTGACATAACAGTGGAAGGGCCGCAGTGTGTTTTTTCTTGCATTTCCTCTATGCCACTGACAGTGAGCAGGAGACATCTTCACATCAGCAGTGCCTGCGATCCCTGCAAGGGAAGTGAGGTAGGTGCAGGTGATACCAGGAGACTGACCATCCTCCCAGTTGTCAAGGAGGGAAGAAATATCCAAATTTCTTGCAACATGGGAAACATTCTTCTCTGACTCCAGTGCTGGCTCTGCAGTACCAGCAGCACTGATACTTAAGTATCTCAGGAAATGATCTTTTGTACCCTTTCACAGATGCTACTTACTGCCTTTACCGTAACATCTCCTACAACTGCAGGGTAACATGACTGAGGAAAATGAAGAAAAAAAACCCTGACCCAGAACATTATAAGCCTGTGGTGCTATAGGTGGCCTCCTGAAGTTTGATAATAATGATTGTTTAGTGTTGATCCGTGAATGTTGAGACAGTGGCTTTCAATGTGTGTTATTTCTGAAGGCTCTGAATAGCATGGCAAGCGAAATTTTGCTCTTTCACTGGGAAACTATTAGAGACCCAGGACTTTAAATAATGGAAAATGATCAAAATATGATGAGCAAATTTTAAGAAAAATATTTTCACAAGAATATGAAGGATTTACTTTTTGAGTCACTGGTTGCTGGGTTAGGAAAGCAGTTGGACAGTCCAACAATTATATATTATCTGTTTTAAACTTTCTAAATGTAAAAATTCTTCCAGATATAAACTAAGGCATTTTTTAGAAGCTATTTAATCATATCTCAAAAAAAAATCCAAGTCATGTTGACTTTTCATAGTTAGCTGTTTCTCTGTTCAATTCCCCTCACAGTTAGAAAATTATGCAATATTTGAAAATTGGATTTATCTAACTTCACTATCCAGCCACTGATTCTTATTACATCACAGGCAGCAAGGTTAAAAACATTCCCAGCACCAATTATCTTTTCCTATTGTGAGTTCCTACACACAGTGATCAAGACACTTCTCAGTCTGTATGCTGAGAACTGAATAAATTGAGATTGTCTAAGCTTCACATAGTAACATTTTTCTTCCTTTGGTCCTTCAAACTTTCTAACATTTTTCCCATGTTTTTGGCAGTGTAAATAGTAGAACAGGGCAAAGAAATGGACCAGCTGTAGAACTTGGACCCAAAAAAGCAGTTGCAGTTACATTGTTAAACCTATGTGTTAACAAGTTACTCTTCTGAGCAGTTGTCTTGGTTTCAGCTGAGATGGAGTTAATTATCCTCTGAGGAGCTAGCACGATGCTGTGCTTTGGCTTTGATGTGAGACTTCTCAGTTCCTCAGGCCTTGTTAGAGAAAAGGCTGGAGGGGCACAAGGAATTGGGAGGGGACACAGCCAGGTCAGCTGACCCAAACTGGCCAAAGTGGTATTCCATACCATGGGGCACCATGCCTGGTATATATACTGGGGGGCTGGCCAGGGCGGGCGGATCGTTGCTCAGGGACTGGCTGGGCATTGGTCAGCGGGTGGTGAGCAGCTGCGCTGTGCACCACGTGTTCCTTTCTTCCTTTCCTGCTGGATATTATTCTTTCCCTTCCCCTTTTCATTACAATTGTTCTTGTCATCGTTATTATTATTGTTCTTTCATTTTTATTCTATTTCAGTTATTAAAGAGTTCTTATCTCGAGCCTTTAGTTTGCACTCCTTTCCCACTCTCCTCCCCATCCCTCTGGGTGAGGGCTCCATGGTACTTAATTACCAGCTGGGGTTAAACCACAACAACACTGAAGTCATGGTATCTGCCAAACAAAGTAAATACAAAAAAAGTAATACAGCTGAATTTGGTGGTGAACTTGCATCGGGATGATCTCTATGCAATTTATTCATAATGTGTTGGCAGCTTAATTTGTACACCAAGAACTGAGCATCTGAACTTTGGTTAAGGACTCTGCTTCACTAAAGATTTTTTCATGTTGTTACAGAGTAAAACATTCTTTAGAGAAGCAAAAATGTTTTGCCCTTTTCATCCATACAGAATCTGTGAAAAAAACCCATATCGTGAGTCTTATCTAAGCTGTATCTGATAGTGCGTACTTCTGTGAATCTTTGGCCTTCTGGAAATGCAGTATCCTTACAAGGCAGATATTAGAGAAGATCAAACTTTTGCGGGTATGTTGCAGTGAATGGTGGGTATCTATGGTGTGTGATCTAACTTTCTGACTCCTCCCAAATGTAGCAGGGAATGGCTGTTTAGTCAGTGCTGAGAGAAAGTGAGTAGTGGCACCTCCTTTTCTTGTCTTTTCCTAGCAGTGATTTTGGCCCAGGACAGAACTGTTGCTGTTAGGAGAAGAGACAAATAGAGGGTGGCTGCTTAAATTGGTATGGCCTTTGGCAGCTCATGTAATGGTAGAAACCCATTTGATTGAAGGGAGGATGGCAGCTTTTAGGGTGCATCAGTGGTTGTCCATTCAGAGATGCTGAAAATTGACACACTGTTGGTGCTGCACTGCTGAGTTGAGTAGATTGCTGCTATAGTGACAGAGAGTGGAAGGGAACCTGTTTACACCTCTTCAAGCACTGTTGTTAGTGGACCTATTCCCAGATGTTTAAAAGTAGGGCTAGTATTTCACATACCCAAGGCTTTAAAGTCTTCTGTTGCCAGCTAGCCCAGAAATGCTGTTACAAATAAGTGACATGTTGAATGCTATGGCTATTAAAGGTTAATCAAGTTGATATGTAAATGGTACCTTGGCATATCTATGTATACTTAACACATAGCAAATGTGTTAACTACACAAAATAGGTAATGTATATAGAAAGAACACCTCTTGATGTGCTTGACTAGTTACTTAATAATTGTGTTGCATCATGGTCACCATTGTATTATTTAATATTATGTCAACATAGCATCTAAATTGATGCTTTTATGCTGGGATAAGGGAACAATAAAGCAGCAATTTCTTCCAACTTGAATATTAAATAAGATTGAGGAATTGTTATAGCTGTAAATTGATAAGCATTTTAAAATGAGAATTGTAGATATAGATTATTTTTAATCGCACTATTTGTGTGCTGAAAACAGCCAAAGTAAAAAAGAAGGAAAAACCCATATCACCAGTGGCTCATTGTATGGGATTTCTTTTTCCCCTTGGCTATTAAAAATTAAGAATACAAATGGACTTACATACTGGCATATTCTATATTACTTTATATGTAAACTCCTTAATGTGTAGGAGGAAAATCAAGAAGATTAAGTATTAGAGGTCAGTATTATTTAACCCACTTAAAATTAGTTTGATCCTGTGGAGAAATGTTGATGACAAGCATCAAATCAACTTAGGCATTTCTTTTGATGTTGAAGCCTCTTTATGGGGTTTTAGGATAAAGGCAAATTCACTGGTTTCTTACTTTTGTGTAATCCTGAGCTAGTCATACTTGAACTTGTGTGTTACAAGAAAATATAATCATGAATTTAAAGCAAGAGCCTTACTCTGAAATTAGCAGGTATTGAAGTAAAGTACACTGAATGAATATTTTGTTGTCGTCATGCAAGTCACATTCCACTTAGACTAGAAATTCATTCCTGAGAATTGGGTGCATAGGATGAGCTGTAAGGAAATTAGGATTTACTGAAATTCATAGAAAGAAGTCGGCTGTACAGTCTGTATATGAAATAACATTCAAAATTATTTTAGGCCACAGGAACCGGTTTACTGTTAAGGAATTGTAGCTGATAGAATAGAAAGGATTAAAACTACACAAATGTGGGGTGGGTTTTTTTTCTCAACATTTTGCTTTCAATATAAGTTCAAGCATAGAAATATTTGTTGAAGCATGAAAGCACTCTTTCTAGTTCATTTTTTTCTGCATCCCACAATGTCTATAGGCTTTCTACTGGCTATCTACATTATAGTGGGTTTAGTAAAAAAGTACACCTGGATATGTCTCTTGTGTAAAGTAAGCCTTAGTAACATGCTCTGTGGCACATTTTGTCTTTAGAACTGCTTCTTGATAGCTTTTTTCCTTTTCTTAAATCTGTCTTTTTAAATGGTTTCAGTAAGATGATAAAAATGTGGTGTAGGGAAAGGAAAGAGTGATCATAAAAGGTAAATTTTGAACTGATGTGTAGACCCAGACTAGCTGTTCCATTAAATACTCATGTTAGCTTTAAAATAAAAGACAAAGAGTAATGAGACATAATTTGCAATCACAGCTATTTCAGCCAGCCCTGGAATAGGAGCTACATGTAGCCAATTATAACAGACTTTTGGGAGAAGGAGCCTAAATATGAAAAGTTGTTGGCTGAAAAAATACCTCTGTAGAGCAGCTTCCATTCCTGTGCTGTTACAGGTATGATGCGTTTCTGTTGTCCTGTCCCTGTCTTTGCATTCCTAAACTCTGGGGACTGTTGTTGAGAGGTCACTGAAATGACATGGGTGTATAATGATTAAGATCACTTGGTAATACACATGTTGTCAAGAAATAATATAAATGGAAGTGCCTTTATCAATATGGGGCCCATTGTTTTTGTATATAAATGATGCATTAATTGTATTGAAGTGTACTGTTTCAAAATGAATGTGACATTAGACCAAGCTCTTAGTCTGTGAAATGAAACAAATTGCTTGCCATTCTTTTCAGAGTTTCTCTACTTCCCTAGAAGTATGTTTATGAGTTAGGAGTCCAGTCTACCCAGTTTCTTACCTTCATGTCCCCTTACACATGGGGCTGCCAGTGTATGCTATCTACTGTGTACAGTGCTCTATCTTTAAAGAAGTCAATAAACTTGTACTTTTTCAAACTTCAGCCCTTATGGTGCACTGTTGGAATGACTGGGAGAGTGTCTTTTTGGTATTTAAAATAAAAATTTATCATTAAAACAAAACAACTTCATTACTTAAAGAAAAGTTATAAAGTTAAGCCAAAGCGTCTTGTATGACCATGTATCAAAATTAGACTTTCTCTCTCTCATTTTCTCACTAAGCAGTCTTTCATGAATTCTCAATTTTGTAATTTACAGTAGGTATGAAGGAGGAAATTAAAATTAGGAAATGCTGGTAAGACCAAATGAATAATTCTCCCTCTCTAATTTCCTTCAAATTTAAGGACACTCTAATTTATTCTTACCCAACACTTAGCAAAAAGCAGCTCCTATTTAATCTTTGTAATCCTGGCTTTGAAGCTGCTGCTGCTTTGTAATTTTCTGTATGAGTAGCAATCACAGCAGTGATTTTGATTAAATGATTACCCATAGACCTGCTCTTGAATGAAATGACAGGTGTAGTTTGCTAAGATGCAAGTAAATGTTGTGAACTTGATAGATTTCTCCAGAGTGACCAAGTTCCAGATATTGTTATGTACTATTACTATGAATTACTTGTGACACAAAACATAATATATTACTCTCTTTGAAGGGGGGGAGGGGGAAGGAAAAGGCTGACAAATGTCAAGCCCCTCTATAATGCTTGTTGCAAGTATGTGTGTATAGATGGAATGTGAGGGCCTGTGTCAGCAGGTGCTACCTCAGAAAGAGCTTGAAGAGTCTGAAGATCTTTCTGCCTTTTTCTCTGTTGGGCTTTTAAGTGTTCATTTCCTCTTTGACATGTTTTCCAGAACTGTGTGAATCATATCAAATCTTCTACTAAAAGGCTGACAGCCTGTTGTCTGAAAGGAAATTCTACGATATCAGTGAGGGTATATTTAGCAAAATGTTTGCTCTTAGGTTTTCTCCCTTTGTTTGCAAGCACTTTTGTGGGGTGAGGTATTATGTTCAGTGGCACCCACAAAAAGAGTGGCACAAGATGAAACATTTGCAGCTCCAGGGATATTAGTGTGAAAAGTTAACAGACTCACTGACTTTATGCTTTATATCCTATGGATTTTTTTCAAACTTTGGAATTATTTTTAATTTTTCTTTATTTTCTGAAGCACCCTTTCCCCACCCCCCCCACCCCCCCTCCCAATGTTAAAAGCCAAACTCATACTTGAATAGGCTAGTTGTTTACAGTTACTCTTGATGGAAAGGAACAAATGTAAATGGTTTCCCACAGCAGTATTTAGTACGCAGTAGTACTGACATAACTCTTCCTAGTAATGATGTTTTATGGGAACTTTCCAGTTTCATTAAAATGTGCAATTAACCAGGCAGTCCAGAGCTTACATATGGATTTATGGAAATATTATTTTTCTAGAAAGAAAAACTGGCTGCTGAAAAACTGTTTAGCAACCTATCTCCCTTTCTCCAAAGAAAGCCAAATTAATATTTCATCAATTGTATATAGGAAATGTATTTCCTCGTCTGGCAATACCACATAAGGCAGAACTGTGCATTCTGCACACTCCGTTGTGGCTTTTGCTAGTGTGCTTTTGCTTGCTGGCTCCTTGCTGTTATGTAGAAATCCACTGGCCGTGAGTGGGAATGTAACTTCTGGAAATGGGAGAAAGCAAAACAGCAGAGAGTGTTTGAGAGAAATCAGTCAGTAAAGAGAAAGGTCAAAGGAGTGAAAGTTAAGAAGCTGAGAGACAACTTCCTCCCCTGAAAAAAAAGCAAACAAGAAAGGAATATCAATAAAAAAGATTAGAGGAAAAAAGAGGACACTAAAAAGGACCTCATATTTCATTGTTGTCAACTTTATTAACAATAGGTTAATATTTACAGGATGGTAATACTCACAGGTCCCAGTTGTGTTGTGCACTTTCCATAGAAATGCTGCCCCATTGTTTCTGCAGGCTGATCTTCCACATGCTCTTGTTGCCTCCTCAGACCTCCCAGTTGTCCTTTTGTCTCTCCATCACTTTCTTCTCTCATGAAGCAGTCGGACAGAATACCTCATGTCAGCCATGGCCTGCAGCAGCAAAGCTGGATTGTCCTTGAAAGGCTGGCAGGTATGTTTTTTGGGAACAGGAGAACAAGTGTGAAAGGAAGAAAAAAGGATATGAGGCCATGTATTGAAGAAGAAGAAGGTGTAGACTGGAAGGTTAAGAGGTTACTCCCCATGAGTACTATACTACCTCACTACTGGACTCTGTGGCACAACTATGTGTGAAGTCAGTCATTCTCCTTATTGTATCACTACTGTTTAGGTTAGTTTAAACACTTAAAATAATTGTGTTTTTAAAATCTGGGTCATTTTGACAGAGGCAGTCTAGAGAGAAATTTTTATATGTGTTTATTCAACAGATCTCAGGAAACAGTGTCCTTCACATGTGGTTATGTGCAATGACCTCTAACGAAGCTTAGCTGCAATGAAAACATTTTTTACATTGCTTAGCTTTTAACATTTTCAGCATTTTGCTTTAAAGTTGTAAGCCTGTTGTAGAGTAATTGCAAAATGTACTTGTGCATACTTTTGAAAACAGCTGAAAGCTAGTACTTTACACCAATGTGGTACATACAGCATAGCGTTACTTGAAATGCATGTATCAGTTTTGAGCTTCTTGTTGATTTTTCCTTTAGAAAGTGACAGAAAGATGACATTCTTTAGTGGGCATCTGTTGAGGTCACTTGGCATACTGTTTTTTCGGATAGTCTGCTAAATGTTAGAAGGATAGGAGCTCATGTTATACAGTATATGATCAAAGATTTATGATGTTTATGAAGACTAACCTTAGTGGACTGGGACACTGAAACACCTTTTATCTTGGTTATCTTGATAGTTAAGTCTTTTCACAAAATCTGTGCTTTGCTCCTGTTTTCTTGTCTACCGAGAAATATTTATTAGTTAAATGCCTCTTGTAGTCTCTTCTTAGTACAGAAGCATGTTTCTCCTTAATACAGAATATCTATTCTCCTTAATACAGAAACATGGAGAGCTGCTCCTTAAGAGGTTTCTTACTTAGATGGTAGCACTGTTAAATGAGCATGCTATACTTACATGAAAGAGAAAGAAATAAGAAATACATTACTCTTTCTCAGTATTTAATGCACATGACACTTGAATCTGAGTGATTCAAGCCTCATGTATAGCTTGGCTATAGGCATGTATATATTACTTGCAGAACTGTCTGTTTGCCTTGGTAATTTGGTCCTAGTGTGGGAAAAAAGGACCAAAAAGTGCTAGGTTGTATGACATGGCTGACACAAATTAAAAATATGCTGTTAAGGGAGTGTGTCCATAGCAGAACTTTTGAAGCATCATTTTAGTTATGGCAAGTTACAGGTTTTATTTTTTGCTCAATCAGTTACTTTTCATCTGCACTGCTGACTAAAGATATTTGAAACTTACATAATCTGTTTAAAACATTCATATTTTGAATACTGACTGACAACTTGACAATACTGAATTGCTTTGGGGTGGGGTGGTGGACACAAATTGTTTATACACGATTAGTAAAATGTCTTTTATATTGTTTAATATGCCATTGTGCTGCAAATATTTGTGCAAGTATAGATTCCATTTTCTGTCATTTCTCAGATTCTTGGAATTGTTTTACAAAGCCATAAATTTGCTCTATAAAAATAAATGTAAGCACGCTGAGCTGTGGCAAGTCAATGTGGTAAAGGAAGGCAGGCAGCATGATGTGGTGAGAGAAGGCAGGCAGCGTGATGGCTTGTTTTCCTTTTTAAATATACAGTGATTTAAACCACTAGGAGTGTTTCTAGGCAGCTATGCTTTTGGACTGATCTCTCCATCCCACAGTTGCCACTCCTTATCCAATAAGCCAAGTCATAAGACTGGCAAATGCTGTCTCTGATGCATGTATTTAAGGGTACACACATAACCGCAGTCTCATGTAAATCACATCTGACAAACTTCATTGCATGAAAATAACTCAAATAATTCAAAAGCCACACTGAAATGCCAAAAATACCGAAGCAGATTCTGCTTGGTCATTATCTCCCATGTGGTTTTCAGCATTCTTCTCATATTATGCCCAGATTCATCAGCCACAGTTTCAGCTCCAGCTTGTTTAAAGCCACATTACCTTGGCACCAGTGCTCATCCTAGTAGTTCGTGGTAGAAATTAGGGATGTTGTTCATACTGGTTTTTTGTGGTTGTGATTGAGAACACTCAGAAAAGAAATAGTAAGTTACTGCTTTATCTCTACTATTTTCCCAGTAGGTGGTAGATTGAGGAAAAGTTAAATATTAAAACAAAAAATTAAACAGGGCTTTTCATTATATCCTCAAATTAAATATTCTTGTAGGGATTAAGAAATCTTGTTATTGGAAGATCTCCTTTACAGAAGTCATTAATGTAAATCCTTTGTAAAACACAAAAGTAAAAGCATTTGAACAAATAGGTCTGTGTTTCTGGAATTGCAGGTTATGCAAACTAGTGTTACTTCTGATGGAAACTCCAACATCTATATTTCTATTTATATTTCTTGACCAAGATATAGAACTACAGAAAAAATCTACTGAATGGTCAGTTGCTGTTTGAATAACCTATGCCAATTTGTGATTTTTAGGCACACTAGTAGGAAGAAAGAACCCAGTCCTTACTGACAGTAAGTAGGCAATCTAGGAAGACTCGGTGTTGGTAAAAGCTCCTTTGGTTTTTTACATGTGTCTGGAACTGGGGTACTGAGTGATCTACCTGTAGTGAACTTTAAGAATAAAACAAAAAGTAACTCAGAAGTATCAACATATCACTGCCCAAAGTCTTTGTCTTTCATCTCATTTAAGTGAAAAGATGCTTTGTTATGTATTAGATCAACCTACCCAATATCAAATTGTGATCTTCAAATGAAGGAAATTACCTTCGAAAAACAAGGTGCACTTTTTGACAAAAAGCACTCCTTTATTCATGTTTTCCTCAGGGAGACTAATTCCAAACATGGGGCATCAAATAGCCTACCTTTGGGGTGTTCGGTTTTGTCTGACTGATTTAAAGGCAGTTGCAGAATTACACTGTTACAACTTTCCCTGCAGACAAGCAGGTTCTTTATGCCACTGTTTCAGTCCAAGGAGCCAAATAATACCTTTTTTATTGCAGTATTCTTAGACATTAGATACATCTGGAAAAATATTCAAGCAGATAATTAGATTGCATTAGTAATTTGTCTGTTGTGGTTTCCCTGATCTCAAAGAAGGCAGCCCTTTATGAAGCACTTGGCCACAGTCTCCACAAAATCTGCTGTGTAAATTGGCCCACACTAAAGCATGTGGAAAACATTTTTTGGCTGAAACTTGAAACCATTCATGTGGCTTTGAGACAGGGAAGCTCAGCCTGCCAACATCAATAGAACTTTGTACTACAAACCAAAATGGTCATTTAGACATGTGTACTTTCATGCTCACAAATGCACTGAGGTCAAATATTTTTTAATCTTGGGAATTTTTCCTCTTTATACAGCCTCATATTTCACGCAGGAAATGAGGCTGAGTACAACAAACACAAATCATTGAGACTGACAGGGCATATTGGGTTCAAAACCCAAGCTTTGACTCTAATTGCTCTCCAAAGGCCTCTGGCTCAAGGTAACTGTTGATTTAGTTCAGCTGTTTCAAATCAGCACTGTAAGGTCTTGCTAAGACAAACTGGTTAGGCCACATTACATTTGTACCATTGGATCCCTCGGGTACAAGTATAACACAGTTAGCATTTTAAAAGATTGCATTTGTCTGTACACTGCAGGCGGTAATTATGAGCAGGCAAATCTTTTGTGAAAGATGGTGTGACCTTCCTTTTGGTGAAAGAGTGATGATGGCTTCTTGTGGAGGAAAAAATAATGTTTCTGTTCAAGGTTCAGGGAGGGACCCCACCTTTCTTCATAGGCAAGCCAGCCTTGTCAGAATTTTGTTGCTATTGGTTTTGTTTTGCTTTGATAATGCTTGCTTAGCTAGATAACGTCTGTCTCTAAAATGTACAATTTCTGTTGCTCCCCTGCTGCAAAAATATTGCACCACCTTCTCAGGGAGGAGGGGTTAATAAAGAAAAGCTACCTTCCCTGCATGAATTAAGCAGTTGACACTCACTCAATTCCATATATTAGTTTTCTGTATTATTGACTGCTTCTGACATAAACTGGGTCTGACTTTTCAGCAAGGGCAAGCCTGGAGGATTACCCAACAGAATATAAATCTGCTTGGTGTATTATATTCTCTTACTGTTCTTAGCAATGTAAGTGCTGAAGTGTGATTTATACCAATATATCCATTTGACTGTCTGCAGTCAGAATTTGCATAGTAAAGATTTAATCCCCTAGAAGGAAAGCACGGTGAGCTTATGCCAAGTTTAATTCACAAAGTGCTATTTTATGGGTTAACTCTTCCTGGCCCAGAGGTCATTCCAGAATGTCACAATGGGGCTTAAAAATCACAGATCAAATCAACTAGCCAGATTAAACTGCTTTTAACAAGGTAGTAGACTGTAGAAGAAGCAGGGCTCTCAGCCACTTCCCACCCCGCTAAACCACCAGTCCCCACTGCCAGTCCCACTGCTGGAACTGTTTATCGAGGATTGCAGTTCACAAGACACGGAACCCTACCACTTCTGCTCTGTCTGCAGCATGTCTTCTGTGCTCACCAGGTGAGCTGGGAAGGGGTAACATAAGGCTGAGTACTGGCTTTCTGGATCTGGTACTGGGTCTGATTAATTAAGGTGGTACGCATGTACATTCAGGTAGCATGTACATTTGTGTGTAGATGGCAGCATTTACATCTACTATTATTAGAGTGTATGTTTCATATTTAATATGTGGGGTTTTTTTCTAATTAAAAATATTCCTAAGGCTCCTTTTGTTCTTCTTTTCCCAAGCAAATCACATCTATATACCCAAATCTAGTGTTTATTGGCAAGAATCCTGAGTAATACCATCATTATGGTCTCTAGTTTCCTTCCCAAGAGCTGAGAGGTTCAGCAAGGTGATGGCAGTGATAAATGATCTCCCTGTGATTAACTATAATCCCACATTTGGGCACGGTGACTGGGCAGAATGACATATAAGGAAAGAGGAGTGGTTTAATTTGCTGAAGGATGTGTATCTCCCTTACTTAATATAAATAACACGATGGTCATTGTGATACAGACTAGATTAACGAGTTACCAGACTGTTGCTTTCAGCTTCTTTGTTGTCTTTTTCAAATAAGATGAACAGTTCATTGTCAATTCACCATCTGAGCAGACTGTGCCATGTCAAAGAGGCATAAGCAGTTCTCCAGCATGAAAGGTACCTTTTCTGAATTTTGGGTTACACTCAGCTCTCAGGCAGACGTGAGTTCATTTTGCCTGTGCTCCAAACCAGTTAGAAACCATGTTAGCACAGACCAAAGACAGACCTCATAAGCACTCTGATGAAGCTGATATTTTAGGTTGAATTCTACAGTAATGTATCTTGCAGCTTTGAGCTGCCCAGGATATAGGCATTGCAAGTTCATGTCTGCCTGTAAATTGCTGCATGGATGTGTCCCTAATAGACACGTACATCCTAATGGAGATGTATAGACTGGGTGAGAAAATTGCACTGTCAATTGTTTGTTACATTGGTCCGCTGGATAAGTAGAAAGTTTTCTTCCCTTTGCTCCATGAAGTGTGTTTCTTTTCTCTTTTAATGTTAAATTTAATTCTATAAAATGTTCTTTATATTAGCTTGTTCTGCTTGCAGGTAATCTATAATTCTATCTTCCAAAAAACTCAAAAGCTTTCAGAACTGGGTTCACCTCTTCTTCATTTCATCACCTTTTTAGTAGAGCAGAGGGCTAAAAATTAAATGTAACTAAATACAGTTCTGTATGATAGGGTAGTTAGAATAGATGATAATCCTTTATAGCTACTGTGTGTGTGTAATGCCCATTATTAAGGCCTTCAAAGCATTTTCCAAACATTAAAGAAAATATATTCCCTTTCCCCCATGAGGTATTTAGGAGTAGTTGTAAATACGAACTCATTAGTTTACAGCCAGATAGTAGTTACTTGAAATTGTGTTGTCTTTTCCTGTTATTAAGGGTGGAAATTGTCATGTGTGCTGACAAAAGTTGACTTTTAACAGTAGTAACTAGGAATACTTTTAGCAGAGTTTAGCAAACAAACCAACCCAAAACCAGACATCACAGAGGGTTACAGCAGGTCTTTTGAGAGTAGAAAATGAAGATAACACCAATGACACGTACAGTAAGAAGATTACGATAAAGAAGACAGATTCTGGACTGAGGGAAGACCTTGCAGGAAGTATCTGCAGTGTTGTATGCAAAACCATTTTGACAACCTGCTAAAAATTATTTTCATGCCTCTCTGTGTATGTTGTCCTCCAGTTTATGGAAGAATAGATTTGCATTCCATTTATGGGATAGAATTACAGTGATTCTGATTTGAAAAACAAAATATTTATTAAATGAATATGTTTCAATACCATTAAATACTAAGCATTTTTCAGTTGCAGTGAGGAATAGGTGCCTGGGTAATATTCTGCAAATGTTGACATATCTTCTTTTGCTCAGTGCTTGCCCTTGAAAGTAATCTGTTCATCCTTAGTTAAACGTAAAAGATCCTCAGTATTAACAATATTCCTAGTGTGGTCCATAAATCTACTAATTTGAAAATAAAAATAGTGAATCTGACAAACTCTTAGCTTTTCCATAAGAAAATCAGCATATTTAAGAATACCATGGGCTGGTACAAAAAAGCACTTCCATTACTCAAATTTTATTTTTCTCCAACAAAATTAAATGCCTATAGTTTGTTTTCAGATATAGATGCTGAATATTTTCCTGAAGTCAGTCTAGAATGGTGGGCAAAATGTGTTTGTCACTCATGATGTTTTTGTGTTAACTCAAGTAACATGTGGCTCTTCTTTTAAATGTCTGGTATTTAGTGGTCAAGGCTGGTGTGATGAGCACTGCTCTTACTCTTTTTTCCTCTGTAATTATGGCAGCAAAACCATAAAGAAATACTTGAAGGGCAGATCTTCCAAATGCAGTCACAGAGCTGGTGCTCAGCCAAAACAGCATTTCGAAATAGCTTGGAAGTTGTAGTTCGGGCCTGAGTTGTTCAGCCCAGACCACTTGCTGCTAAATGTCAGATTTGCAGTGCCTTTGACAGAGGCTGTGACAGTGCAACTAGTGCTAGAAACACAGTGATTCACCATAGTGCCCCTGCAAACAGTGATTTATAAAGCTGGAGGAGTTGCTCTTGAATGTTGTAACTTCTTATGAAAGTGATTTTTTTTCTTGGTTTTATGCTTGTTAGGTTATTTTCTGCCTTTGCTGGTGCATGCCAGCAGTCGGTCTCCAGCTGCAAAGCACTGTTGGTGAAATGCTAAAACTCATGCACTTCCTTCTTTTGAAAGGTTATTTATCTTTCTCTTTTAAGATACAGATTTTTGCTAGCTTCCTCTTTATCTTTCAGCGTTTTCTCCTTCCCCATGTTTGTTAAGTTGTTTTTTGCAATGCTTATAGGTCTTCCTTGAGCCTTTTTGCATAGAAAGGCTTTGTGTGAAGCACAGGGTTCTGCTCTGATTTACCTACTGGTGGTGAAAAGATGAGTGACATCAAAAGAGAGGGAAAAGTGAGGAAGCTGGAGGAGAGGAAGGAAAGGAATGTCCTTCAAAAGGGAAAATGAGACAATGTCTCTAGCAAGTCCAGACTATGTCAGTCTACAGGCCTAGAGAAATCTTGTCTTTTCCCCACTCAAAGCTTTTTTGCATGATAGTGGAGCTGATTGTCACCTTACCACAAGTTTTACTTTTTTGAAAACTGCTTTAATTCTGAGATTCCTGCTCAAACTGGGCCAATCTAATTTTCATACGTTGCCATGGGGAATAATGCTTTTTTTCTTCTCTCAGAAAGAAAATGAATGAATGAAATAATGGAAGAACGGCTGAGCTACTGGGCTGCTTTCTAATTATTTAAAGGACCTCACACATCCATGTCTTGGCCACACTGTGAGCTTCTTCTCTATGAGAAGGCATATCTACTGTATTAATAGAAAAGGCTGACCTACAGCTAACATAAATCTCGCTAAACTGTGCATTTCAGTTTGATAACTGTCTGCAGAATGTAGTGTTAAAGGCACTGAAGTAAAGGCTTTATGCATTCATACCTGTGCTTGGCTAGGTATATTCTCAGTAAAGTAGGCTGTGGTTAGTGCTCTTTGGAAAAGGAGTTCTGAAAGGGAGGTATTATACTTGACCCTGGCTTCTGATGACTGTAAAATCAGATCTCCAAGGGACATCACTGAAAGAGAAAATAATCTGATGCTTAAAAGAGTTTAAATGTCTGCTGACAATCAAAGCATTTCTTCTCCCCTCCCCCCTTATTTTTCCGTTGTGTAATTTAGGGTTATCTGAGAACCACAGTCGTGATTGTTATGATCTTTTTAGTCATCACTTTGCTTTATGTAGGTTTTATGTTGTAGTTTATAAGATGCTGAACATTTGCTGAGAGATCAAAGTACTTATCATAATGAGAAAAACGTATGTAACAACAGTTGTATAGCAAGGGTAAGGATTGCCTGAAGCAGAACAAATTTCTACAGATTGCCTGACAATGTAAGAATAATATAGCAGTACAATCATTAGAATAATATTACTTAATAAATCACTGCTCTTATATGTCTTACAGTGAAACTTACCATTTTATAAACTACTAAACACATTTTCTGCTTGATTAGCTATTTTATGTCCAGAAAACCTACAATAAAATCCTGTTCTTGGAACTCATTTGAAAGGAAGATCTTAGATTTATTTTAATACTGAAGATCAATAGAGTAGCAGTGGCAGACTAATAATATTACTTCAGCTTTGCTTAGCAATAAGGTGTAGTCTTAAGGTCATACTTCTGCCCAACAGGCATGGGGGGAAACTTGGCTGTGCCTTGAGGAGTGCACACTGAGGGCTTGTGGCTTACTGTGCTATCGAACAAGGACCTGTGAGACACCAGTTTCATCACTGTAGTGGGTAAGGAATGAATTTCGTAAGAAGCCTACTGACCCCTTAGGTCTTCTGAAGTCTCCCAGGAGCTGCACTCATACCTTCACCACTGATGCACTGTCCATGTGGATTTTGTGCAGTCAGGACCTATGGAGCAAGGATAAGAATATTTCTTTAAAACTTGGGCTCTTCCCTTCCCAGTTCTTTCCCTGTCCCAATCCCTTTTGCTCTACATGCCCCCAAGGCATGCAGAAAATGAAATAAAACCAGTTTGCCTTGGCTTTCCAAAGGGGAAAAGAAAGTAAGGCTAAAATTGCCAAATCCTGTAGCCTTCACTTAAATGTTGTTCAGCTTTGATTGTGTTTTGTCTGGGTGAGAACTACCAAACTTGGCCCACAGTTAGTATGAATTTGTTAGTATAACATGTGTTAGCATTTACAGAATCCAAAATCTAAGTTCATGCCTCATACACTATTGCACAATAGATGGCAGGTTAAGCTTATGCCACAATCAGAAATTGTTTCCCTTTGAAAGAACTAACATGTGGAGATTCATAGCCTAGAAAAACAGAACCAGCCTTCCCTCAAAGCTTTACAACTTCAATGTCTTAACAAGGCTAAGAAGGGAAATGGGGGTTCCTTGTGACTGAAGTGTATTTGCTCATTGCAATCTGGCTTGCATCCTCATTGTAGATTACTTTGGGTATGTTTTCCTATTACAGATATTTTTTAAAATCTGAATTAGGAGTGTAAAGGTTCTATAAATCCAGTCATTTAAAAAGAGGCCCTGGATACCTGTCTGCATATAGTTGTTATTCATAGCTGTTCCTCTTCCTGTGCTTGCAAGAT
Organism: Falco cherrug; assembly: GCF_023634085.1. Taxonomy (NCBI): domain Eukaryota; kingdom Metazoa; phylum Chordata; class Aves; order Falconiformes; family Falconidae; genus Falco; species Falco cherrug. Next base: position 42,969,126 of record NC_073720.1, on the reverse strand, counting down.
GATCAAGCAGATAAGCTAACAGAGTGCCTAATACCTTGTTGTTTGATTATACACTGTCAGCTTGAAAGAAGTGTACAGTTCCAGAGCTCTATAGAGTTTTAGTGTTATCTGGTACATGATTTTCTTCTTCTTTCCCTTTTATTTTTTTTTTCTAACTTTGGATATTTGATTAATTTTTGAAGTGTTTTATAGAAGGCTGAGTATAAGGGCTTGTAAGCCATGAACTCTGGGGTGGTATTTTTAAAAATTAATTTTGCCACTGATGTCAGCAGCAGCCACAGAGTTAAACTCATGCCACGTGTTTATACTCTTACATTAGCTCCAGCAGCAGATTTTTTTGTCGGCCTCACAAGGTTTCTTACCTTTTCTACTTACATACCTATTTATAAATTAGGAATTATTGATTTTTATGCAGTTTATTGGAACAGGGTGGTTTTGTGGAACACTTTATGGACTAAAATGAACAAGGATTATCATTACAGTTTAGATTATTATAGCAAATTGAAATTCAATGGCATCTCACACGTGACATTCTTAGAAATGTAGCAAAACTTGATGTAATGAATCAACAGCATATTATCATTGTCCCCTTTTGTTATAATACATTCATTTGGTTACCATAAGGTTTCGACAGCACTTTAAAAAATTGTCTTAGCTGTCGTCTGTAATTTTATTGCTTCTTTGCTTTATCACCTGAGGTTATGAGCTACATTCTTGGCTGAAATTCTGCTATTAGAAAGATTGTTCAGTACCTAATAAAGTCTTTGTCTTTCTGCAGATGTCTGAATACATTTGACCCAAAGAATATGCTTGCACTTGCATCCACAGAGTAGAAAAGCTATTTATTGGAGTTTTGTAGTTCAGAGGCAGAGCAACGTGCATGGTACCAGATAATAATGCATTTTAAGTAATCTAAGCACACTAAACTACTCTTTTCTTGCTTCCTGCATACTATACTGTCAAAAAACATTGCCCTCTCACGTTTAATTATTTCCTGGTCAAATCCCATCTATGAATTGGGATAATGACAGCTTTTGCTTAAGTTATATGGATGTGTAATGCCTATTTTCTAGTCCTCCCTTCTGTGAACAGGGGTTCACCAAGCTGAACTGTGCTAAAGAGTGCCCTGCTACACAGACTTTCAATAAGAGATTGAAATGGCCTTGTGGCCCATTTATGTAATAACAAGGGAGACATGTCCTGACCTATCAATCTCACTTTAAAAGAGCTGTTCAAAGCAATGTGCATTGTGCACACAGAAACCAATGGACAAGAGTGTTTATTATTACAACAATGTTGAGCCCAGTAAAAAATTCCTGAGGAGTTCAACCGGGAGCTGAAAACAAGCTCTCTGTTTAAAATGCCTCATAGCATCTCTATACCTGACAGTCCCTGTAACATCTAATTTTTCAATTGCAGAATATTTTTAATTTGAGGGTTAGGGTGGTTTTTTTCCTCTCCTTTCTTCCTTGAAATCTGTTTGGTTAATAGCCTGTTTGAATCTGGCCAGGTATTCATTACATGCTGTTTCTCTCTGAAATGCATTTTAAAGCAATTTAGATTTAAAAAAAAAATGTTTTATTTTTACTCTTTTACAGCACAAGAATCAGTTTACCAACATTGACTCAAGATAAACATGCAGTAAAGAAAATGAACAAATATTGCGGTACTTGTACCCATAGTTCAAAAACAGAGTTCAGGTCTTCAATACCACTGGGAATATACCAGCCACATTTTGATGGCAGATTGGATTAATCATCTGAGTGATTTTCTTCGTTTATTTTTGATGTCCTACTGGAAACCGACTAATCAGCTTCTTCCTGTTTGGGTTTCAAGTTGATGGTCTCAGCAGAGCAAAGATAGGTCAATTTGGACTAGAAACTAAGGACTATGCCTATACCATAAACTCTGTCAATATAGCTGTGTTGATCAGGGGTGCAATAAGCTGCTGTACCAATAAAAGCCTAGAAGATGCAGTTATATTAGCAGTATAAGTTACCAGTGTTGGGTTTTTGGCCAATTGGAGAAGAGGATCTGCAACTGGAATAGATTATACCAACAAGGTGTGCGCTATTGCTCAGGTTATATTAATCTATCTGAGAATCTGCTGCTGTCGCTGTAGTTAAGCAGCCAGACAAATAGTGTTCTTATTAATGCTCAAGCTTTCAGATACTGTTTCTTCAGTTTATGGCTGTGGTTAGGGAATACAGGGTGACTGATGGAGATTTGTGTCTGTTGTACATCTGTATATCTATATTGTAAGTGAACACTCAAGTTTTCAGAAAAACAAACCAGAAAACCTACTTGGTTTTGGACAAAAACTCTAAGATTTTAAGAAAAAGCAACACCAGCTAATCTTTACATTAAAAATGCCTCTTTTGTTCACCTAGTGGAACCGATGGAATCCACTCATTACAACACATTTGATGAAGTCTCTATCACTTCAAAGAAAACACTCAAAGAATATTTTCCTCCATTTTTGCCTCTACACTATATAGAGTTATCATTACTGCCTGACTATAACAATATGCCTGAGCTGGTGCTAGTGGCATAGCTTAAATAGCCAAAAGAAAAACACTGTATGAGGTGTTAATTAAAATATAACCCCCCCTGCAATAGTTATTGTTTTAGATTCATACTACAAATGTACCAACTTTATTCAGCAGGGGTTGAACTATTAAAACCAATACAGATTTCAGGATAACCACAAGAAATGACTAAACAGAATTCGGTGAGCATATAATAGGCATTTGTGCTGTAGAACAAGGACACAGTGCAACTGGAGTAGAAATCATGCAGCACAACAGACATAAAACACTGTTCTTTCTCCGTGTTCTCCCCCATGCCCCCTACCAGTTAATATTTTACCTCTTAGATAAAATACATTTTTGGCATGGGATTAGTCGGCAAACCTGCCTGTGAAAAACAGCCAATTTTATAACACGCTTGAGTAGGCCAAAACCGCAGGTGCTGCCATGCTCCCGTGGTCTCTAGCGACAAGCCACGCTCCACGGTGGGTCTGGGATCGGAGGGGCTGTTTAGAGCTGTTATTTCTGACTGCTGTAAGGTGCTGTGAGAGCATGGATGGCATTTGAGGCTGTCACTGGTGCTAAGTCTTAAAATTTAGCTTTATTATATGTGGTTTCTGCTGGTATTGATTATGCATGTGTAAGAGACAGCTCTCTTGTAATTCTCAGGATAAGAGAAATCACTCCCTGTGAGCTATATTCTGGTGGGCTTATCGCACTGATGAGTGGGTGAATCTGCACACTTGCTGTCAAGGGAACACTGAATTTGGGACAGCTCTGACCTGGTGTGGGATGAGCTGCTCAGGGCTGCAGGTGTAAGAGGAGACCAGACGCACAGAGAGACAAGAAGGCTGCATGGTCACTCAGAACTAAGGCTAGGATCCAGTACTCTGGCCACATATTCTTAGTGACATACTACCAGCCTGTGATCTATTTAAATTAAATTTAAATGCATTAAATTAAATGCATTAATTAATATTGTTACTGTATTAGTTATTACTGATTTTTACAAAACATTCACACTATTTGTGATGTCCCTATATTTTCAGCTTTTCATTGTTCTGATGAGGTCTGAAACAGCAACATGCAAATCCATTTTAGATTTTTCAGCAGGAAGCCAGGGTCTTAGTTAGGACTTTGTGCTTGAGCTATGGAAAAGCAGGAGGAAGTGAATTCAAGAGCATCATGTCTGGAGTGGCAAATACGTTTTGGGTCTTACACCTGAAAACTTTCACATCCCTTACAACAATGTCCCACACTGCCTGCAGACTGGAGAAGACATCCCTTGCATCTTAAATCTGACATACAGTTTCCAGAGTTTTTCTTCCCCAAGCCCAATTAAACAACACTGATACTAGTGAAGTCAATGTGACTTTGTAATCAAATACCATGTAGACAGAAACTTACGCTTATTTTAAAGCTGATTAACTGAAAATGAGTGAGGGTTTTGTAGGTAGCCTGCCATAAAGTAAGTCCTTGATTTATTGTCTCATGGGGAATTTTCCTTTTTTCACTGGTTCTGATTTTGTAATGATTTTTTCCTTATCAAAGGGAAATATTGGTAATACTGAAAGAATTTTGACTCTATGGAGATGATTTTAATTAATTTATTTATTTATTTATTTATTTTACAATTCCAGCAACAACTTTGCCACTGACATCACTGGAAATGATAGTTAAACTTGCTTCAACATGGGTTTTATTTTTAAATAGATCTGATTTTTGGCAAGGAAGTGTTTAATTTGTTCCAGAGGAGCCCATTGTAATAACTTGCAGAACAGAAGATTTAAAGCCAGAAGTAACTGGGACCAAGGCAAAAAGGCATTAAATTTGGCAGGTGGGGACACCTGATTTACTTAAAAGGATGCTTTTGTCTGCTAGTAGGCTTGCAAAACACAGTAAACTGAAAGAAATTTAACAAATCTCAAGATTAAAAGCTGGCTCCTAGCTTCAGTACCAAACACATATGTAAAGCTTTATTTTAAAAAAAACATGTATTGAAAGAAGCATTCCAAGTAAGATTCCAGGAAAAAAACAACAAAACAAACCCACAAGTCTGTAGCAGTGAAAAAAGTTGGAATCCTTAGCATACACTGAAATTACTGTTGTTCATATCTAATTAGAAAACAAATATATTTCATGAAATGTAAGTTACTAGGAATTTATTCTGACAGATTTGCATGTTACTTTTGTTCTTTCTGAACCTGTGATTTAACACCTTTTTTTCACTGCTCTGTTCCTCCAAGTCGTCATTTTGATATTTTCAGTGTTGAGAAAAAGCTGTTTTGAAACAGAGCATATCAGGTTTGTCTTTTGCTGCCTTATGTGAAAATACTAATGTAATTTTGATATTCATCCTATATTAAAGCAATATAAACGATCATATCTTAGAATGAAAGAAGGCTGTTTTCAAAGCTAACCCTCAGTACTTGATTATTTAGCAGAATAAGCTTTTATAAACATTAATTTTTTTAGGAAGAAGATTTATTACTATTATTTTTAATAATAATAATTTGAAAAAAATCGGGCACATTTTGGTCTCTGTTCTTAATTTGCTATGGATTCAAAATAGATTAATTGACATCAATAGAGTAATTATGATGTAAATGAGATGCTAATTTGGAGCTTAAAAAATATACTTTGTCTTAATTACATCTGTTTTCCTGGCTATAATATTTATAATGTAAAATCAGGAAAAATCATAAGAAGGATGAAGGCTGTGTCTTGCTCTTGGAGTAGCAGGCTAGCATTTTATTCAGGAATGCATCTACTAAACTGTCATAAGGAAGAGCTGTAACGAAAAAAATAACTGGAGTATAGATGTCATGTTTCACTTAAATTTATGAATTGCCTTGGCACTAGGCGGCAATAGGCTCACAACAAATCCCTGTATGTTGCAATTTTCTCCAGAGAGCCTCTCCCACAACCACCAAAAAGCCCTTTGGGGTTTGGCTGGACAGGAATGCCATGCTAATGCCTTAATTCTATTGTGCAGTAAATCACCCTTAGACCAGACACAGAGTCTAGCAGGTTGTCACCACCCAGCAGCTGAACCAGCAAAATGGGAATGATAAAGGTCAGAGGTTTCACCACCTGAAAGGTCATAAAGCATATTGGAGGTGGGAACTTAACACCCTCGTTCAAGTGGACACAGAGTAAGAACTAGGCCTGTGGTCCTGCTGCTGACATCAAGTGAAACAGTGTTTGTATTGAAAAGTATCCCAGCACACCCAGTACAATTAAAACTGCTAGAAATGTCATGGTTTATTACCCCACCTGTTGTATTCAACTACGGCCTTCATGATGATGACATTTGCAGTTTAAGCCTGGCAGGCTGCAAAGGGATTAGAAAACACACAGAGAGACAGACACAGAAACAGACACACAGACACACAGACACACAGGCACACACACACACACGCACACACAGACACACACAGAGACAGACTCTCCCTCTCTCTCCCCTCCCCACTTCTGCACTGCGTTGAGTAAGTTTTCTAGCACACACAGGAATCGAGTACAAGTGGTCTGGCAAAGTACAACTTGACCTACAGATCCAACAGCACTCCAGAGGCTACCAATTGAGTTTAGCCACTGCTGACAGATCCCGTAGAATCAGAGTACATCACAGAATAGCAGGGTAATAAAATATACTGTTGTGGTGTTCCTCATGTAAATACAGAAGAGGTAAAGAGGGAAAATGAGACCCTTACATTTTCTCTACTGGAAATGTTCTGGTCTTTTTAAACACACTGTCTCTAACTAAAACTTGATTATTAGGACTATTTCCTCACAACTGTATACAAACCCTGTCATATACTCTCTATAGACTTGCTTTCATGTGCCAACAATGAGATTCAGTGCTTTATGTGCCCAATTGCAAGTGATGTCCTTTTAAAAAGTGGAGCAAAACAAATACTAATAAAGCCATCAGAGAAATCTCCGGTTTCAAATAGGCATGCGTGTTGAAATTCAGGTAGGAGATGGCTCTTCAGATGCCTTTTTACTTTGGCCTTGCTGGTACAACTGATCATGGGCTAATCTCTTCCTCTCTGTAAGAACACTTTTCGAGATGATACGAAATAGCTTTTGTCAAAGAGTTGGCTGGGTGTCACTGAGGCAAAGCAAAACCCTAGTAATTTTATTTTCTCTCAATAGGTTCCTCCTAGGGTGTCAGATGTTTTAGTTTCCTGTGATTTATTTCCTTTCTGTTGTTCCTGCAGAGTGGCATTTCTGGGGCAAACAGGCTTGCTCAGAAACCGGTTCTGGAGAATTGCTTTAACTGTAAAGAGGCCTTGAACTCCCAGAAGATGCTGGCTTCTCTTTACCTACAGTCTGAAAGAGAGGAGTATAGTGCGATGAAAATGAGGGAGATCTCATATTTTTAGGATGTGCTTTTAACCCCAGCTCCTCAGTAGCCCTTCCCTTCTGTCAGCATGGGTCATATGCCTGCAGAGATACTGTTGCAAAGGTATGTGTGGGGAAGAGGAATACTGGAGAAATTATGCAACCTCTCCACTTCCATATTGTATTTCACAAACTTCTCAAGTGTCTTGGGTAATTCTTTGATAGCTCTATTGGGAAAAATGGTAACTGTACAATGACTCCTGGATTCTCTTCACATACATCTGAAGTTATGTTGTATTGCCAATATGAAGTGAAGGCAGGGAGGTTTCCCAAATGAATTTGTGAGAGGGGATATGCTGGAGCTGGGGACAAAGGTAAAGAAAATGGAAAACCTGATCCTATTTCAACACAGTTATAAGTCTAATCAAAGTTTGAGATAAATTTTAACCTTTTCTATAACGAAAGATCTTACTGTATGGGGCATAATATGCCCAGTATCAGCTTTCATCTTACTTTGTTTTGGTTTTTTTTCAGTCCAATTTGCTGATGAAAAGCATGTTGAGACTGATAGCTGGAGTAACAAAATGGAAGATCCAGGATCACTGCTCTCTCTTACGTTGTTGTCCTTCTTGCAGAAATTCTCAGTTTGTTCTCTTGTTGGCAGATATCAAATGTATCCCAGAACAACAAATGCATATGTACACAAGAGTGATATTTAATGGGAGTGACCTGTACAGCTCCAATTATGACTGATAGCATTCTAGTGTCTTTATGTTTATTTTAAAGTCCCCTTGGTACAGATTGATTAAAGACAAGGACCCATATGAACTTATAAAAAATATGGATTTTTGAAAGCTTTAACATGTACCATTTAAGAACTAATAATTTCTTGGCTGTGACTGTTTTCTTTCCCCTTGTCTCCATAACAAAATGACTCTTACATTGGGAATATATGCTTAATAATCAAAAACTGATGCTGTGGATTAAAGAATAAAGATGTCACTGGATAAAATAAAACAACAGCAACAGAAAAGAAATTAGATTTGTATGATTTTAACTATTCTTTAATCTGTTTCTGGGCAACAAAAGTGATTTGTGTCAGCTGTTATTGCATTAAACTTTAATTTTCTTCCACAAGAACAGGATTATATAAAGCAGTATTGGATTGCACTCAGCATGGATTAGCTGCGCGGTGTCTTTGCTGCCAAGGACCAAATGGATTTCCTTCCTTTTGTGATTTATATTTTTATTGCTGTTTTTTCCCCCCTCCTTCTAATTCCCATTACCCGTCTGCTTGCCAGAACTGAGACACCCTCAAGAGTAGCAGAAAGGCAGACAAAAGTATTGGCTTATTACATACATTTATGTTCCAAGGATCTTCACTAGCCAACATCAAAGGAATAAGCTAGCCCTTAACCATAGAAGCTGATCGCTAGTTTAAAACAGAAAAATTAAAAGCTTATTCTTTGTAAAAGGGGCATAGTATTTTTTCTTCAATTAAATATATATGCATAATCAGCTTAACTTTTCTGTTATAAGTTGACAAAAATTTCCAGAGTTTTGCCTAATGGTAGATCAGAACAGGTTGTTGGACATATAAAATGATGAATGGTCAAAACAGAAATGCTGGCAGTGTGAATGGAAGAGGAAAAAATTCACTCAGTATAGAAGCAGGGAACATCCAAAGTTTGCAGGGATAAAAAGGCAGATATTAAAATATAAACCCACTACTAATGCCTGAATGTCATAAACCACAGTTTGTATTTTGCAGCCCATTTTAGAAATGACTAGTGAATTTTCCAGTCTTGACATTTTAACCAGTAAGGAGGTGCTTCATGGTAGATGAGACAGAGGTATTTAAGGACAAATATTTATGCTATTAAGTTACAGATGATAGTTTGGGTTTGTAGGAAGTGAAGTACAGCAGCCCAAATGCCTATCAGTGGTCTCTCTTGGGCAGATTCAGCAACAGCAAAGGACTTTCAAGTTCAATAAAAAATGAGAAAAGTGCGGCAAAGCATAGAAAATTGTTAGAACGTATAAATGAAAAGTTTGATTCTGCATCACCAGGATGAAGCAGAGCTGAAGCAGGCCCTGCTGTCATTACATCACCAAAGTAATTCTTATTAATAATAACTTCCAGAGCACATTTTCCATGGATCAGTCATAAAAATATTTAGAGGGTGACAAACAGTCTAGAAGCTTGAAACCGAGATGTGTAACTGCCGAAACCTGAGCTACCCTTGATCCCATGCTTAAATACTTTTCTTGCTGTCACACATCTATCACACAGTCCAGACCTCAATCAACAGTCAAACCTGGCCCAACCATTTTGTGTTGCCAGGTAAACCTGACCTTTCCATAAATTAACATGTAAAGGAAGCGCACCAGAATTTTCACTAGATTCCTCACTTGGCAATGCTGCCTACTGAATCTAAGCAAAGGATGATGCTTACACATCATTTTGTGTCAAAGCTGGAGGCTTTCCTTATTCTTCAGATTACACAGAAGGAATCTTAGTTCATGGCATTTATTTTGTTGGTACACAAAAAGAGCAGGGTATTGTTATGTTATGAAAATTAATCTTCACAATTGTTGCTGTGTTATTGTCTGAAATTGTGGAATTAGACTAGTGACTATTGTCTCATTCTTGCTTTCTTTTGGTAAATGCAAGATTTCTCAGAAGTAGTTTTCCGCTCATTGGTAAATAGAACCTTTAAGTCATGATGCATTTTCCAAACAGGCATTTAGGGCCTTCAGACTACCGACAGAGACACTAGTCTGCCAAACACTAAATCAGAGAGGATATTTCCTGCTGCTTCTATCACATCAGAAAGATATACAGAGAGACTCCCTATGGTGGCTTTAAGACTTAGTGCTTGCCTGCCATTTCTCTCTTACATGAAAGAACTATTTGTGATAGAATAAATATCTCACTCTACAGTAATGCAGTAATGTAACTGAAGTCCATTCCTTTGGGGGGGGGGGGGGGGGAACAAACACCAACAAAAAACCCCAACAAAAAAACAAACCCAAAATATTTTCTCCTCAACATGCATACACAAACACACAGTTTCCTCTACCATGCCCCAAATAGGAAGAAAGATAAGCTTGTTTTAGCACATTGGTCAAAGTTTAAATCAGTGGCTTTGCTTCCAGAGATCTTTATGTGAAATGGAGCACAAAAAAGCAGAGTTTTCTAGCTACTAGCTTGCATGCATCTCAGGCAGAAAAACTGTTGCTCTTATAACTCAGAAAGAAGCCACCCAATAGATGTTGCACATGTGTTTATCTGTCTTACCTGACTAAATTGAGCTAAAATTCATGTAAATATGGACTAAAGGGGGCTCCTAGGATATTAATCTCCTGCTATTGTGAGCAGTCACTTCATGTAATGTCTTTTATATGTTCATCATATTACATCTGGAATGTAGTTATATTTTCCTTATTACTTTTTTGTCCCCACTACTCCTCCTGGGATGTATTTTTTGTGATGCCATGAGAGCTTTTGAATTTCTCTGCAGTCTTTGTATGTTCCCTGGATTCACCTTTTATATTATTCATAGACAGAAATGTAGATGTGATAGTAGAAAATGGTCCTTTAGGAAGGGATGTTTATGATCTTCACATCTTGATTCTGAAATCAGTACTTTTCTGTCTAAAAGACAAGGTCATCTTAGCATGCTGGGATGAACAGGCACCAAACCAATCAGTGTGGGCTTGCTCTGTAGATGCATAACATAAATTGCCTGTGCAAAACCTCAGCTAGGTGGACATATTAATAGGACTCCATGTGGCGCGCATCATAAGCCTGGGCTGTATGTCACTTGTGCAAGCCACAAAGAATCACCTACATGTTTATGTGCATGAAATATGCCAGTTTGATTTGGATTTTATATAGAAAACTACCGGTGTCGGATGTACTGTCCACTTAGTAGTGAGAGGAGCTCAGGTCTTCATGCAGTGAACCTCAAACCATCAATTTTGAAAAATAATTACCTCAAACCATCGATTTTGAAAAATAATTGTGAGCAGTTAGTTTATTTCAGTTTTGCTTGCCTTTTTTTTTTTTTTTTTTTTCCCCCTGCTTGGCTGTAGAGACATGGAAATCTGTGAGTGAAGTTTTTCTAAAGATTTTCAACTGAATTGTGCAGATCAAAAACATTTGTGCAGAACTTTTAATTCTAATGAGAACTACCCTGCTGTTGGCTGTCCCTAATATTTTGGTAGTAGTTTATTTGGGAAGTTGTAAGGCTAACTGAACAAAAGAGTTAATGAACTATTTTGCATTTGAAGAAGATTTAACTTTGTTTCAATCTGACTGAAGTATGGAGGAAAAACTCTAGTTGTTTCATCCTAATTCATCTGCCTAACACAAATTGAACATGTCAGTGGTGGCCTAAATCACAGGCATATCTAGCTATATGTAAACCTATTACAAACGTGCCTTTGTTTTTCATTTTATCTATGTGCTTTCCAGGTCTGACTCCTCAAGATTTAGGCTATGATTATGCTGCTGGTTTTGACAGGGGCTGTCAATCAGAGCAAGTCATTGTTTATAATGTTTATGTATAGACTAGGTTTGCATTGCTTTATGTCTTCAAACGCACTAAATACTTAATTGCTGGGATGGTTTTTCACAGCTGGAGATGAACTCTGATTAACTTGCTTTCAGCAGTGGAAAACTTTTTTTCAGTGACACCTTAAGAAGATCTTAAGCTGTTATAACACAACCCTTTTTAAAAAAACAGCAAATACCACTACTCCAGAGTAACATGAAGCAAAATGTGAATGATGCATTCTTGGTACACCTTGATACCAAGCACTTGGTAACAGCTCCGTTCTATTAGAAGTATATTGGTTACACTCCTACCATGTGCATACAATAAAGTAAAATCTACAACAAAATGAGGTGGCACATGACTAGGTTATCATAGGCCTATTTTGTATAAGAATATACAACTACTGTGATACATTGTGATGGCTGCTACTGTGTTTTTCAAAGGCTAAAGAAACTGGAATTTGATTATATTTTTTTAACTCATTTTATCAGACTCAGAAAAGGATTTGGAAACTTCGGAGGTGATTCAGAGCAGTCAGGTGATCAGCGCAGTCAGGAATCACGCAGGAGGTGATTCCAAGAGAGATTCAAGGAATAAAAAAAATACAGTAATGAATAAAAAAATAGCTCTATGCTTTAATTCATCAGAATGACAACTGAGAGGTAATTTAACATTGGTTTCTAATTACTTACAAGAGGAAAGTTAATGTAACCCCTCACCCTTCTTTCAGAAACTGGCCATAATGAGTCTAGTAAACTGAAGAAAAAACTAGAGCCACACCAGATCTGAGGTGTGAATTTTCAATAAGTGTAACAACCTTTGGAACAGCAAAACAACATTCTTCCAGTGGATTCTTTCTGGTCTGAAATTAAGATAACTTTCTGAAAGGAACATCACAATTCAAGCACAAATTGTTTGGCTTGGAAAAGAGAATACTTGTTATAATTGTTCCATTAAATGGTCTCATATAGCTTGAGAGTTTATATATATGTCAATTATACTTCAGCTTACTTGAGTTAATTCAACTATTTAATCTTTTGAAATTTTTAGTTTATTTGTTAGCCTGAGTGCTTTTCTCCTTCTTTATCCTATCACATCCAGAAATCTGACTTGATCAGCTGGAGTTGTGTCACTAAATTTGTTGGTGACAAAAGGTACAGCTGAAGCAAAAATAAATCAAAAACTATAAAAAAAAAATACTTTTTCTGTGATGCCATTCCCAATTTTTGTTTGAATTTTAGCTCCTTGGAGGACCTGCAGCCTGGTGTAAATGTTTTAGCTGTTCCTTAACTACACTAACTTTAGCACCAAAAGCTGACATCAGCAGGTTAGCAAAATGAGCAGGGAAGTAGAAATTAACTTTTTCCCAGCTCATTCTTTATGGTCTTTAATTCCTCTCTGTACAGGTTCTGCTCACATTGGAGGATGTGTCTCCGCCTTTTTTCTTGAACCAGAACTCTATTATTTGCTGTAAAAGATGCACGGCTGATTGTAGAATAGACACTTGAACAGGAAAGCAGCCTACTGAATTTGTAGTTTCCATAGGATTGTATTTTGGGTATTCAAATCTGGGCACTGTGTATAAATCAAGGCTTGCTATTATTTAAATCAGTTCTCCATCTGACCTGTGTGCCATTCCTACTTCATATAGAAATACAATCAAGATTTTACTGCCCCCTCTTTATGACAAGTATGAAAATATTAGATGCCATTGTGGCAGCAGCCAGGTAATTCCCTACCGCAAATCAAGATTTAAGTTTCATTTGCTCTCATAGTTTTTCTAGTCTCCAGTATTACTCTTTATGAAATTGTAATAGAGTTTTTGGTATATTTCTGTGGTTTTATAGTGTAGTAGTATATTGGAGTACAAGCTACCAAGATTTAAGTGTTTCTGTTTCTCCTTTAAAATGGGACAAAACTGAACTGAAATATTTGTTTGCATTTCAAATGCTGGGCACAGAGGTTCTTTGGTAATTATAAAATGATTTTGAAGGTAATTTTGAAACTGAGCATTCTAGAATGTGCCATAAAGCCTAGTTCTTGAAAGGATTTGAGAAATAAAGCTAGAATAAGAAATAATTACCATCTACTGATCACTTAACATTATTGGTTTGGTAGGAGGCAGATAGAGGAAATCTCTAAAAATCTACTAAAAAAGGCCTAAATGTATATGCCCTATATAGCGTGGTTGTATTTTAAATTGTTGTCTTTTTTTTTCTTTTAGGAGTGAAAAAGAAGTTGCGGTCCATCTTGGATTTTCAGTTGTTTCTTGTTAATCTGCTCTAGCAAAAACAAAAATCACTCAGTATGTGGCCCAATTTAACTCAGTATCCCCCTGTGAAAGAGCCATTTGTTTACACTGAGAATGAAGAATAAGGTATATTCTGCCATATGCTCTAACATATGGGTAGTTTACACTATGTTACATTCATATGAAGGAGAGGACCCTGATGGACAAATGTGTTATCCTATCTTGAACTTTTAGCAAGAGAACTTAACATTTTTGTATCATTGTAAAAGACCAAACCCGAGGTTTTGTAAATATTAATAAAGAAAATACAGCCTACAACTAAAGGACAATGAAGCACAGAGTGAGCATAGAGTTATGCTAGTCTTGGTAATCAAGATATTAGAGCCCCTGCTCTTTTCTCGGTTTTGCAGCACGTGCCATTACTTTTCAATTTGCTATATATGCAGCAGGCTTTGAAATGTGTATGCATCTTTTTGTATGTTATGCACAAAATGATCTTTGTTGCACATTTGTACTGACAAAAAAATAGAACTGCCATCAATTTCTCAAATATGTAGAAATGTAGAGAATTATATATTTTGTATTATGAGATATGACACAGCAGTACAAATTCAGAGTGAGAAGGCATGTTATAGCTGGGTAAATAAGTATGAATTGCTGTAATTTGCTGTTGAAGGACAGTTTTTGCTCTTATTTCTGCAGGTTGCTACCTGAGTTAGCATTGGTGAAAACATATTTATATTGGTGTCGTGGTTTAACCCTGACCGGAAAATAAGCCCTACACAGTTGCTTGCTCACTCTCCCCCAGTGGGATGAGGGACAGAACTGGAAGAGTAAAAGTGAGAAAACTTGTAGGTTGTGATAAAGACAGTTTAATAGGTAAAGCAAAAGCTGCATATGCAGCAAAGCGAAACAAGGAATTCATTCACCACTTCCCATGGGCAGGCAGGTGCTCAGCCATCTCCAGGAAAGCCAGGATCCATCATGTGTAATGGTTACTTGGACAATGCCATAACCCTGAACATGTCCCTCTTCCCTCTTCTTCCCCCAGTTTATATACTCAGCATGACATCACATGGTATGGAAATTCCCTTTGGCCAGTTCAGGTCAGCTGTCCTGGCTGTGTCCCCTCCCAGTTTCTTGTGCCCTTCTGGCCCTCTAGCTGGCAGGGCCTAAGAAGCTAAAAAGTCATTGACAGTATAAACACTACTTAGCCATAATGAAAACCATCGGTGTTATCAAGATTTTTTCTCATACAAAATGCAAAACACAGCACTGTGCCAGCTACTAAGAAGAAAATCATCTCTATCCCAGTGAACCCGTCAATTGGTATAACTGCACTGCTTCTGCATTTGTGGAATGATATGAAGGGACATGGCAGGAAAAATAATTAGCAACAGGAACATAAAGAAACAATCATCTTCTTGCTCCTCTTACCACTCTCCACCCCACATCTTCATCTCTGATATGATTGTACACAAGCCTCAGCCCAGTTTCCTACTCCTGAAAGTCACATTATTTTAAATCCTCTCTTACCAACACCTATATGCAGAGATATAATCTCTTCTAAACGGCTAGCCAATATGATTTCATTATGACTTCATATGGTACTAATAGTCATAGTTATATAAATAAACCCCAGTCTTCTGTAACTGTTTTCCATTGAATTCTTGGCTGTTGTGTTTACCTGTATTTTACCGTGATCATTGAAGACCCCAAACAGTATTTTTTAAAAATTGGGTATACGGTATATAAAAATTGTTTTATTTTATTTTATTTTGTCACAAAGCAAAAAAGTTGACTTCTAAGAGTTCTCAAAATCCTGAGAAAAACTTAACTGCCAGGGGCAATTTCAGAAATTTCCTTTTAGGGTATTTCCATAAAACATACATAAGATGTCATTTCATTTCCAGATAGGCTGAAATATATACCCACTTCATGCTGTACACTTCTGTAGTTTCTGTAGAGTGATTAATTATCTGAAGTAACAAACCCAGAAGATCTGTGCAGGACTAAGATCTTAGGCCCTGGCCAAACAAAGATCTTTTTATAAACCTAATATTGAGAACATCTGCAGTTTTACTGAAGTCAGTTGAACCTCTTGAACTTTATTTCAAGCACTTGTAAAGTCTTTGAATAGTCAAAGATTGTAAATTCTTTTGGGTAAGAACAGAATTGCCTACTATATATAACATACAGAAAGCAATGTATCTCCTGGCTAGAAGGAGTCTTACATGTGGAAAGTAATAATCATTTAAGCCCTTTGTATTGTCCAAAATTCATATAAAGAGATAGGGGGCATGTTACCTGCTGTAGTTTACAATATCAGATACTGTAACATTGTTAATGCCATTTGTAACAGAAGACAATCAGAGTTCAAATTTAAAATATGATTCTTAGGTGTGTTGTTAGGTTTCATAAAGAATAATAGTACTCAACAACCCACCTGTTTTTATTTTGTTTAAATGTGGCTGTTCTTTGGGATGCATCATGGTATGTTTAAATTGGAGAGCCTGCTGTTGACATAAATTCATTGCAGTGCAAGCACTGAACGTTCTTGTACATATGTTACAACATATGGCAGAATTTCACCCCTCATCTCTTTCTTATGCTGTGTCCTCTGAGTCACTAAAAGGATGTCTCATGAGATGACTCTTTGTTAAATTAGGTCAGCAACTGGAGAGGGCCATGTGTCAACTCCATTGCTGAATAATATGGCAGGGTTAACACTGCAAATGATCTTTTCTTCAACCTTCTCTGACAACAGATCTTGGTCTGACCATGGAAGTCTCTGAGATACTTCTTTTCAGATCATTATGAGATATTTTAAAATGTATTTCCTATGACTGTTAACTATACTGTTGTTTTCAGACATTTGAAGCATACAAGACAGATGTCTGCAGGCAGAATTGACTTAATCTCTGTGAAGCTCTGGCAGTGGTGTGTATATATGATCAGGAAGAAGGGGTTGACCTTGCAGCTAGTGCCTTGGCTGCTTATGGCCTTGGTAGTAAAAGAATGCTTTTGCGTAAATTTGTCTCTGCAGACTGGATTGCTTTGCTGTATCCTGTTTCACTTTACACACAGCCACGCATACAGGGGAAGGGGAGAAATGCTAGCATAGCGTGGAGTGGTGTATGCATGCTATATCCTCTGTAGGATGTGATCTTGCTCCAGCCTTGCAGACAGAAGGAAATTTTACCCATGTTTCTTTACCACTGGTTCCATTTCCACTGTCTTTCTACCACCCGTGACTTCATAAAACTACCACAACCACTTTCATTTGCATCTTTTTCAGGCTGACAAGTATAAGCCTACTTAATTTTTCTTCAGTGCTGCAGGCTTTGATTAGCTTTATTGCTGCCTTTGAACCTTTTCCAGTTTTTCTATTCAATCTTTGAGATGGAACATTTAGTACCCCGTGGTATTCAAGAGGCAGGCATGCTATGGATTTATACAGTGGCTTAATGTTCTCTGGGTTTTTTTTGTTATTTTTTGTTATTTCTTTACCACTTTAAAAATAACTCCTAACACTTTATTTACTTTTTTTCCTGCTGCTGAGGACTGAACTAAAATTTTCAGGGAAGTACTGTTTTTTTCTTCTAGAACTCATACCTGAATAGTAGCAGCCACCTGACATTAAACTTCAACTTCAGGGATTTTTGGGTTTAAGTTATAAAATTTTATTTATTCTTCAATGTACAGTTAAGACTTAGATCTAGGAATCAGCAATGAACAGAAGTTTCCAGGCTGTTCTGACTCCCCCATCCCCCTTTTTAATATCGCGGTGCAGAATTTCTGACCGTATTGCCTGGAATACAGGAGTGGCAGTTTTAGCTGCTTCTCTTCCAGAAAGATGACGTACAGAAATGGGCATGTAGAAAGACTTCTAGAATAAAGATAGTGCCCCTTAGGGAGGAAACTGGAATAGTCTGATTTGTTTAGCCTAAAAGGGACCTGATCACTATCCATGAAAACATTTTGAGGACAAACATCTATGACAGAACTCCCATCAAGCTACATATCAGCTAAAGGTTAACATTGCTATAAGAATAAATTAGGTAAGCAGTCCCTGAATAAATTTTATGGAAGGAATTATAAGTGGCTGCTGACTTTAATGCTATATGGTTACCAGTGTATATGGTGAGGGGGAAAAAAAAATTAATCTATTTTCACTATGTACTTGAGAAGTTCAAGAAAGGTGTTATTCTGATATGTTTCATGCAGAAGCCAGAAACTAGACTTTACATAGGGTCTGTCTACCCGTGTCTTCTATGCATGTAAGTGGAAATATGACATTTCTCATAATTTGAATAGCAAAAGAGAAGAAAATTAACACTATCCAAACCTTCCAAGAGGCTTTGGCCCTGATATTGGAACATATAAGGCTGAACATAATATTTACAACAAATTTGTGTGCATCCAAAAAATACAGGTTATGACTGAATCTTTGTTAATATATTTCTCCTTCCTGCTGTATTGTTTAAATTTCAAAACAAATTCTATGTGCTGTCTAGGTGCAATATTTATCACATGGGTTTTCTAATCAGTAACACTCCTTGAATGAGTGAATATTAAAAATATGATTTTTATTTTTTATTTCCAACATTTCCACTGCCCCTTGAGTTTGATGTTCCTTCCTTTTACCTTTTCAAACTGATTGTGAATGTGACCTCATCTAAAATAAAAACACAACTCTATAGATACAAAGAGAAGGAGAAAGGAAAGTAGAATTTGTGCATTTTGAGTGTTGCTTGATTTGATGTAATGTACCCAAGTGAGTGAATTGCAGAGTACAGTATGTTTCTTGAACCAAAGTCTGGATGCAGAATACTGCTTATCTTCATTCTTGTCATTCATGTCTCCCATCCCACCTCCTCCTTTTACCATGTTCTTTAGTGACAGTTGCATTCCTTTCAAGCACATTTTCTTATCCACATTATATGTTATTCTAGCTCTTTTATTTAGGATTTTTCACACATCCTTCACATCTCCTTTACAGTCTCCAGTCAATAAGCCCTAAGACCTAAATACTCCTTTGCACTTCATGGCTATTCCCTTATCACATGCATTTTCTGTTGCCTGAAGGCAGATCTGTACAATTTTTGTTATTGAAATCTGGTTTTTTTTCTTCCCAAGCAGATGGAGGATGTGTAAATGTGTCTAAAGACTGAGAATACCATTAACTTGGTTTTTACAGAGCCCTGGGAGACACAATGTCTCTCTGGCTCCTTTTAAACCAGGCTGAAAAAAATAGTAATAACTTCACAATACAAGCAAAGCAACTTTAGCACATTATTGTGTCTCTCTTATAGCTCTGACTACGGGGAAAAAAAGATGCACTTCTGCTGCTGTGCATCAATCTTTTGCTCTTTGCAAGAGAACACAAACCCCAAGTCATACACAAGCTGGATTTACATTATTCCATTAAGTATTGATTGTAATGCTTGAAGCCTTTATTGTTGCAATTTATCAGAGCTTTTTGCACTGTGATGGGTAGAAAATAATACTGCCTAGCTACTGCTTGTTTTGCACTCCACAGCTGATAGGGAAAAGTGGTCAAGAAGTATTGTTGTTTTTATTATTTTTTTGGAAGTCAGTAGATTTAGAAGGGAAAGCTATGTTAACCCTATTTGCTCACTACCTCATGTAAGATAAAAAGCATGTCATCTCTAATTTGGCATAGAGATCTAAATCAGAATTATTTTAACAAAGGTGGATGGCATTCTCTTACTGCAACTCTTTGAGATTAATTCATTAAATGCAAAAGATTAGAAACTTCCTTTTTTTTTTTGGCAGAGAAGGATGTTCAATCTTATTATTTTTATCAGAGCTCATCTAGGCTCCCTGTTTCACTTCAGACTGGAGTTATTGCTTCAATAAAACATAGGATTAAATTTTTTAAAAATAAATTTAATATAATCAGCAATATCTGAAACAAATGGTCATATGACTGAATAAAAAAGTACATAGGCATAAAGGAGCCAAAGCTGCTTTCTGAGACATTTCACACAAGTTTTCTGCTCTCTAAATACATTTTCCATAAATGATGACTTGGAAGATTACAAGTCTGTAAAACATCTCAGTCAACTCTTTGACAAAATATTGCTTCTATGTATGTATATTTATGCATCTGAAAACAAGTCTGAAGGGTGCGATCGAGAAATCCAAACCACCAGTGCAAGATTGTCTCGACCAAATCCTGTTTGAAGTAAATTATCATGACTACATAAAAACTACATTGCATCTATTAAAATATTGGTTTAACTTCATATGATAATTTTTAAAACATGGCAACTGCTGTTTACCCTAACTTTTTACAAGATTATTACACATCTGAGATATGACATTAGTATTAATATTTTGTAATTGATACAGATAATAATTAATTTCTGAACTGCAGGAGGGTAACTTGAGCATTATGTCCACCACAGAGATGCTCATCTGTCTCATCTTCAGCTATTTTGCCACTAAAAGACCTGAAAACTGTCAAAGCTGTCTAAAACATCATTTGGTTTCATTGCTGGTGATCTTCATGCTTGTCAGTGGATTCTTAGGTACAGACCTATGAGACCTTGTTGTTTACAAGGGGTTGTTACAGACCATATTCAAAAGTGCAAAAGGTACATGTTTACCTGGTATGTGTGCAATGTTTGTTCATGTCGTGAAATCTGCAGATGAGGGATTTGGAGCTGGGTTCATTTCTTAATCATTCAGTAAAGTGCGTTGGACGATGCAGAACCAAAGCTGATTCCACCTTGTTTTCTTCCAAAGCTGGGAATCACAAAGATGTTTCAACACCTGTTGGTGGAAGGGAAGACAGCTACTTCCCTCCAGCTGAGGAATAATGCAATAGGTACCTAGTTCTGCCATAAGAAGGACAGAACCTGGCATTGCCATGCAGCTGATTAGCTTAGGTGGCTCCACGCTGGCTGTTGTGAATGTTATTGATAGACGCACAAATTGCTATACCCTTCAGGAGGACCCTGAAAATCTATTTCAGGATTCTGTTAGATGACAGGAAACACTGAAAGCTAGCATAATGTTCACTGTTGCAGTGTTGAAGTTCTGTGGCAGGTAGCTCTTGAGCAATAGTAGAATCACCCGAGGATTCCCTCAGGATTCTCATAAACACTGCTTTATGCAAAATGGAAATGTTTCCCTAGTTTAATCCTGGGATGAACATGTAGGACAATCCTATATATGCCGTACCTGTGAGCAGGAACCTCAAAGTTGCTTTGTCATGGCAAATACTCACAAAACCCGGCATTTTTCTTTTGCATCTCTATTTTTGTTTTGAATTTGTTAGAAGTTTAATGGATATTTTTAACTGTGCAAATGATAATTTAAATGACTTTGTTTGTTAAAGGTGGATGGAAAGTTCAGCTAAACCACAGTTTTCTTGTATCCAACTGGAGCAGTATCAAGCCTGAGCTCTGAGCTGGAAATTTCATGGAGATGCATGAGAATAGAAGAGAAATCCTACTTTTTTTTCCTCTGTGGGGGTCTAGCAACAGTCCACCTGAGTACAGTACAGCTGAAAATACCAGCCTGTGAAAAGCTTCTGCAGAGGGACTGATGAAATAAAACCCAAGCCATTCACTTCCTGCATTGGCCAAAATATCTGGCTTCCTGGAAAAGTACATTCTTTGCCACCTCAAAGAGTGGCAAGGTTGATACTCAGACTGAGGGAAACATTTCTGGGAAAGTGTGCTAGAAACCCTTCAAGAGTTTCTGCTAACAGCATAACCCAACATTTGTGATGTAGAGCATGGCTAAAATTTGGAAGAGGGTTTCTCTACATTGTGCATTCTGTGGTATGTAAACTAAGAAAATTACACTGTTGGAATAATCTGTGAACTTTTAAGACAATGTGAAGAGGAGTGAAAACGTATTCTTCACACCTCCGAGGAAGCATTGCATTATAGTTTTATCCACTCAGTTGTTCTCTGTAAACATTAGTAATGTAATAAGTCTCTCAGTACTCCTTGTGCCAAAGCTGAACTCTTCAGGTTCCTATGTCTTTGCATAAATCTCAAATTAGAAAAATGGAATTGAATTCCAACTTCCAAGAGAAGAACATCAAGGGCAATTAAACTCATCTGATTTTTTTTGCAGAAATGAACACTGTGTGTTTAGAAATTGTATTGAAAGGTGGAACCTCAGGTCAATCAAATGTTTTGCACATAATTCCAATGAACTGCTTCTGGGAAGTGGAGAAGAAAGGGACCTGGCTGTATATCCTTTTCTTCTATGTTACTAGATTGATCTTAATAGCCAGGTGTATTTCACTGGTGAGAATCATTGCTGATAGCTGGGAATTTATTTTTTTCTTGCACATCTATAATAAGATGGCTTTTAATTGTACCTCTACTTCAAAAGCACACCAACAATCATAAAAACAAAAATCAGCAAGTCATTTAATAGTAATGCTGAATATTTTTACATTTTATTTAACTGCTTGTGTTCCAGCACATCTCTGTGGTGGAAATTGGGAAAATGTCCAATTCAAAATTAATCTTGACATGTATAATGTTCAGTGTGTGGCACAGAATTTGCACTGGATTCTGTTACAGACTTGTGTTTGTGGAATGCGTTTGAGGCATTTGTTTATGGAAGGATTATGGGATAGTCTGTAAGAATATGAAATGGAGCTTGAATAAAAGTGGAAGGCCTTCCACGGCAGAATGAAACTGGCATTCAGCCTGGGTTTATACTGAAATTATCTGAAATAATTTATGAGATGTTATCTGTTGGAAGAAGGGTTCACCGGAGTCAAGAAGACGCTCAATATGAGTTATGCATCTTGCTCAACTTTATTAGTTTCTAACACTACTTATATAGAACTGATACACATGCATATTTGTAAAGCAGAAATATAATTGGTTATTAGTCTCTAAAAACACGCGGTTCTCACACCCCTAATTATCATGACTAAAGTAAGCATTCTATCCATGTAGCTAGTTGTGTTGCTGTGCTTCAGCCTTGTAGTTTGTTACTCCCTATATTCCCATACAGGTCCCTATCCTTCTTGGCCCTGCACCTGCTTTCCCAGCAGCTGTAGCTTGTAACAGCCACGGCCTGTTGGCACAACATAATTACTTGGTCTCAGGATTCAAGAACAGCTCAAGGCTACCTTTCTTGTTATCTTCAGCACAGCAACTTCAGTACAATTGTGATTACAGGCCTATTCTAATACCAGGCCTGGATTGTGCAGATCTTCAGAGATTCTAAGGCCATGCTTCTGCAGCCATTCTTCTACAGTTATCCAGTAAACAGAGTTTATCATATAAAGAGCCACAAAGAAAAAAAAAATCATTTAAGAAAACCATTGTACAGATAAAGTGGAAAAGAGGCTATAAATCTTGACTTGATGGAGCTATTTTTCTAAAATTTTTCTTCTCAGACTTAATGAATGATGATGGTTTAGGTTATTGCTTGGACCTCTATTTGCAATATAAATTCTGAAATTGTATCTTTAACAAGCAGGGACACTGCCAGGCCCTCACCTTATTATTTTTTTTTTTTTAAGAAAGTCCATCATTTCTGCTACTCCTTATGAAATTGTCACTTCATTAAGACAAAAAAACCCAAAACAACTAGCTGTCTTCCTCTCAGTAATTCTGTTTAACGTTTGACATGTTTTGTTGTCTTGGTGGATATTTCATGTTACAATAATTGTTATCATAAACGTATTCTGTGATATCCCAAATATTTCTCTTTACAAACACTATTGTACAGTAAATACAAAAGTACTGGGGATTTCTAGGTTTTCCAACCACTCTCAGGTTCTCTTTATGTGCCTTACTCAGACAGCCCCTCTGGCACAAGCTGACTACCACCAAACTGTGGTTTAGAGACCAAAGCAAATGAAGGAAAAATGACCCCCAGACAGCTAGCTCTCACTAACAGTCCCACCATTTTGTCCAACCAGCTTTGATGTGATGTGAGAAAACAGAGTTATTCCATGGAGCTGTGAGCAGTCACATTCCAATACCAGAGTACAAATACAGAGGACAAGAAGCCATCTGGAATGAAAAGAAAAAGGAAATGCCAGCACTGAAATAAGATAAGTAAGAAGGAAAAGCCAGAGTGTGGGGAATCAAAATGTGTTTGTGTGTGTAAGCAAATGGAGAAAGCAAGACAAATTAAAATTATCTGGAGCAAGGATCTGTTCATAACTCTGTAGATAAATTGGCACTAAAAGCCACATTTGCTCATATTAGCCTGTTTTTCTTGGGAGCCCCTCCACCTCTGAACCAGTCATGCTGAAATGGCAATATATAAAATAAAATAATTCCTGAAGTAGAGTTACTTTTAGGTATGATAAAGGCAGTGTCTGTAACATATCTGCTTTTGAGATGATGACGATAATTTTAATCTGAAGGAAGAAAAAAATGTAATAGTATGAGTAACATCAAAGAGGTGAGAATTATGCCTGCACAGAATTCTCTGTAGCATTTTAGGAGTTCAGAACTGGAAAATCAAGAACTCAGAGTGAATCTGTGGAGACGAGCATAAAGGTCTCTGGGAAGTATACCTGAGTTTAGAAATTAATCCATTAATGTCATGGTCACATGGAGAGGAGGACACATATGCACAGACACCTTACAACTGTCATGAAATGCTTTAGTAGAAATAACTTGATTAATAGTTCTCTGACATGCTTTTAAAGTAAGTTGAAGTGGTAGTAAAAATTTGTTTAAATTATCTAGACCTTTTCAATGAGACTTTTCCAGTACTGTGATCCAGCATACTGAAAGTTTTAACAATGTCTTCATGGTGCCAACACTTTCAGGTTGAGTTGTCACTGCTTTTCATGTTTCACAGCCACAGGTCACAAAAATAGGGAAAGGAAGGAAACTTCATGGGTACTTAGAACCATGTTTGTGTTCACTCTATATTTTGAAATAGATATGAATACATGTTGGAATACAACTTGAATACAAGTTGAAAATATTCCAGCTGTAGCAACATTTCATTCCATGACAGGAAGCACCAGTGAAACCAATACTATATCAGGCTTCTGGACTGGCCTTAAAGTTTGAATCAAAATCGCAACAAACCCATCCTCAGCTGGTTATTGTTGTAGGTCTGGTTTTAATGTCTGGAGACCCACCTTTTAAATCTGTTACATCTAAGTCTAGAAAGATTAGAACCTGTATAGCACATTGAATATGCACTTAATTCTGTAATTTATACTCGGGAGAGTTGTGAAGCCTAAATAATGAGGAAAAAGAGGTTATGAAACAACATTTTTTATCAGTTTATTAAAAAATGTAAGAAACTATGATCTCTTCTGAAAACTTGTTTTTGGTGGTTTTTTTTTTTTAATTTTATTTATTTTTTCTAAAGAGCAAGATAATTCAAAGCATAATAGAGTACCTTCTTGAATAGTAGATATGTTGAACAGTACTATTTTTTCAGGTCTGTTTATAAAACTTGCTTCATAGCAGCATTTTGGTGAGGAGTGAGAGTGAGAGGGCAATTATGAAGAAGAAAGTACATAAAACCATTAAGCACCTTTCCTCTTCTTCCCACAGCTTTCCTTTTAATTCCTTTCCTCCTGATGTTTTCATAATTCACTACTTTATTTTCTGGCAGCTGTACTAAATGTTAGAGAGACAATACTTGTTCTAATTTCTGTGAGTCATGTTCAGGTAATTATTTCAGGCTTCAAACATTTTGATGTGGATTTGTACAGTTAATTGCAGAGTTGAGTAACTAGCCTACCACCACTACTGGGAAGCATCTGGAAGCATGCATTTCCGATTTGATCGCTGAGATTTATAACTGTACTTGGCCACATATATGTGCACTATTAAAATGTTTTTGTAATTAATGTATATTTAAATTTTAATGATATATGTGAGGGAAAAAAAAGTCAAATATTTTTCATTCTAACATTTATTTATCTATAAATTCACTTTATGCTTCCTGGTATATCACTGTGAGAATTCTTTGCACATGAGGAAAGGAGGACAGTGCCATGAAGTCTGAAAGGTAACCAAAAGGGGTGCAGTTCTCTTAGGCATTTTGCAGTTCTCAAAGGAAGCCGGCACATGTCTCCAGTCCTCCCTCTTACCCCCACACACCCCCACCCCCTTTCTCTTCAAAAAAAGAAACATAACTAGTAAAAATTAGCAACTTTTTTTGAAAGATATTTGAAAGACTAGAAATATTAAAGTTTTATATAAGGAAGCAAAATACGGAATGGTTCCTATTCATTGCTCTTTAATATTAGTTTTTTTAACTGTTTTTTTAAAAAATATTTTCATACAACACATTTTTGTGCTCCTTCTCATATGACACGACAATATCAAAGTGACAGGTAGATTAAAAATGAGAGAGGGACAGCATAATATGAGCAGGAAAATAGATTAGGAGATTCAACGTGTGAAAGCAGCACATAGGGGACCAAGAGTTCTTTCAGGTAGCTGTCGGCTGATGTCAATATTATGAGATTTACATGATACAAGAAGATCAGCAGAGTCTTATCTTCTAAGGTGTTTGCAAACAGGTATATGTGTGCATGTGCATGTTGGTTTGAAAGCTATTAACAGAGGGTTTGGGATTTTTTTGCTGGGGGCAGGAGGGTATTGTGGGTTTTTTCTGTTTTCTTTTTCCTTCCCATTCATGCTGTAATATATTACAGCAAGAAAAATCCAAGACAGGGAAGTGATCAACAGAATTGATTGCTCAGAATCAGAAAGGAGCAAGCTAAAAAGAGGTTTAGAA
Source organism: Falco cherrug (assembly GCF_023634085.1). Lineage (NCBI taxonomy): Eukaryota > Metazoa > Chordata > Aves > Falconiformes > Falconidae > Falco > Falco cherrug. The sequence goes on along the minus strand of NC_073720.1, from coordinate 42,942,700 downwards.
GGTAGAATTAAAATAAAATAAATCAGTGGAGGAAACAAGCAAAGAGAAACTGGAGGTTAGATCTGTGCCAGATTTACTCTTATTAATCAACATTTGGTTCCCTAAGACTTAACCAAATCTTGCCATCTGTTCATCATCAGTCATGGAAGCCTTTAAAAGCAGAACAATGTAGGTGCTTGCACTTAACTTGATAGGCAATGGAAGACCTCCTTCACATTCTTCATTTTCATGCAGAAAAATGGAATTGGAAAGTTGTTAATTGTGCAGCAGCCAGGCTGGGGCTTGAACAAAGGGCAAGAAAAGAAGGATGAATATAGGCAAGCTATATCTACTTGCGTTAGTTACACAGATACTCTGCAGCTCTGTGCAGGGAAGGTTAAGCAAAAATATCCCATCTTAATTATTTAGCTTTTTGTTTATTTGTTTTTCCAAAAGGGAAGAAAAAGAGGTTTTTACTCATGGTTCATTTCAGAGACTAGAGATACAGTAGGAAGAAAGAAATAGTTAAAACTGTTAAGGAACAAATAAAGTGTTAGTGTAAGCAGGATCAAGGCAAGGATGAATTCTGGCAATGCTCCAGAGGGAGAAAGCAGCAGTCATACACTGAGACATAAACACTGGGATATGAAGGGAAATAGCTCTGGTTCAGGAAAAATTAAGTGCTTAAAAATGATTTTTCTTATTGTGAGATCACAGAGTTGCTCCTTCAAGCTGACAGATCTGTGTTAAGATAAAAGCCAACTCTTTCCATCCCTCCAAATAGTTTAAATCAAAAACAAAAGATCTGTGCTCTGTTTTTTTCTTCCTTACCCAGCTCTTACCTCCACCTTCTCCCCCACATTCCACAACTATAATTCTACTGTGAAATTTGGGTATTGAGAGAGACATGGAATAAAATGCTAATGTCCTTTTGTTTGGCTATTTAAGTCCGTTTACTCCCTAATCCTGGATCATAAGATGAATCTTTTTTTTTTTTCATATAGTAGAAAAATAAAGAGGTGTTACAGTAGGAAACAGTACAACACTTTGTAAAGTTTTCATGATTAGCAAGGAATTTGAGTTAGAACTGTTGCTGAACCTGCCCTCTGGTGAGTGTGAACTCCTATGAGCACACCAAGGAAATCATATGCAGAATGAAATTTTGATATAGTGATCTCACTTCAAATGATAAATTATCTGATTTCAGTGATGGAGAGATACAGTATGTTAGTTACCATGCTGATAATAAATGAACTGGCAGAGGCTAGCATGTTTCACAGCAGCATTATGTCTTGGATTTCATCTGGAGATCAGTAGAGGAATGGCAGTGAACATTACAAGCTTTCTGAACATGGCCTGTATGAGTTTTTCTAGTGGAAACCACCGGAATAGAAGCACCAAATGGCCAAAATTCTGAAAAATGTACTAGTAAATGGATAAAACAAACCACTTCTTATTTAAAAAAAAAATAATTCATCAAACCCTAAATCCTGTAATTTGTGCAGCTCAATTCTACACTATTGCCACCTGTTGCAATAAAAAATTATGCATGTGCTTTGCTCAATAACTGAGTGTATTTATATTGTGGGGAAATATATTCATTTTAATTAAAACCACAAAGAAACAAGTACATTTTATTTGTAGAAGTGATAAAGTTCTTTTTTTGTGGGGTTCATTATTATGCAGTCAAGAGATTACCATGTTTGGGAAAGTTTTTCAAAATGCCCATGAAATTATGCAAAATTGTGAGGGCAATAAATAATTTGTTTCAATTTTTATGTTTCTTCTGACTTCAGGCAAGGCTGGTTTGATGGGTCATGTGTCATATGGCATTACCTCTTGTAAGATGAGAATGTTTTATGTCATGTGGTTAGGAGAGTTTCTCTAAGCTCTTTGACGTATCTTTTCAAGAGAGAAATGGAAATTTCTTCCCTCTCTCAACCCATTGCAAAATTTTGGCCTTCACCTTGCTGTGTCTCAGTTTACTTATGATTAATTTAATAGTAACTGCTCGCTGAACAACAGGGAGGATTAATTAGTTAATGTTTGTAAAGAATGCTGAGATTCTTATTAAGGATTACATTGCAGAAGCAGCTATTATTCCCTCCTACTTCAGAATTAAGACATGCATTAGTGGCCTGTGCCAAAGATCTCTGCACCACTTGAGAACAGAACCTCAGTTTTTGTATCATCTATAGCTGTAAATATATTTATACCTTTTATCATTGCAGAAGTGCTCAAAACAAGTTGAAAGTGCCTTGCTGCATCAACTCTGATGTCTGCTTCAGAGCAGAGAGCCTGAAATGGGCAACACTTCTTATTCCCAGCCTCTTTAGTTTGGCCCTGCCATGCATCAGAAATCTTCTTCCCTGGCCTTTCTTAAACAATATGATATTCTTCTTCCTTACATTAATGTCAAACACACCTTTCCTCTTACATTAATGCCAGCATACAAGTTGTGATATAAAATCTCATGTTTCCGTGCAGCATGGAACTGGAATTACAAATGTTGTCTGATATGAACAATATAGTAATTTGTATGAGGATACAATATTTTGTGTTTAGGGTTTGACAAAAATGTATATGATCTTCTGTGCAGTTTTAATCTGCAATGACACTGTTATGTGACAATAAGTGTGTATATATTTCAATAATGGATGTTAAATATTCTAATTCATTCAGAAATGAAAAAAAAAGTTACTGCAGCAATAACGTATGAAGATATGTCATCATGTTAAGTTTTTTGTGTGACAGCAGAGAGTAGATATGTTGATTCAGTCTACAAATAAATGACCACGCAGTTCTAGGAAAGTGAAGCTTATTGAGCAGAAGACTTAGCTGGTCTAATGGCAAGGTCAGACATGCTCTTATTACCTCTGATGTTTTCTGACCTTGCATTCAAAGCCTTGGAGCAACAGAGGTCAATGCCATGCTCCTGTTGAAGGCTCTCAAGTGCTTAAGAACACAGCTATCCATTGCATTAAGCTGTAATATAAGAAAATTATGTTCATCTACATATATTAATTTATATCTGGTAAAGATATTGTATATACCTACATTATTTCTGCATAAGGCTGCAGTTTATCTTCCATTGTCTTTCCTCCAGAAAAGTTTTTATTAGTCTGTTTGATTGTTTTTAGGCATAGAATTTCAATTTTATAAAAGGATAACACCTCTGATACTAAGTGAGGAATCTGTGTAATCTTTACTCCAGACACAAGATATTTTGTGAGTGGAAGGGGAATAAAAATTTAGTTATTTAGTGACATTTTCCAGGCAGTAAGGTTGCTTCAGCTGGTCAGAATACAGAATATATAGCATAAGAATGCTCCATATGTAGAAGATAAATATAAATATATATAAGTATATATAAATACATACATATATATATATATAAATAGAATTATAAATATAGCTAGAAGAAAAATAAATCCACTTTTTTCTTGTGTATGAATAAGTCATGGAATGAGGGAGAGGTTTCACAAAGGAACTAATCTCAAAAGTAATCTCAGGGCTATTCATAAAAGAAAGCTTTCCTAATCCAGAGGATGCTTCACATATGACTTCAATAAGATCTTACATACACAAGTTCTCATTGGAAATATTTGATCTGAAATTGCTACAAGATTAACACAGAGTTTTTCTAGTAATAAACTAAAACTATGGAAGGTTACCATACTGCATTTTGACTTTCCTTCTATTTTATGGAACTGATTTTTTTTTCCATTCTCATATCAAGTAACAACCCGATGTACAGCTGACCCTGCACCATGCTGGTTTTTTTGACATGCAGTATTCTCATCTTGAGTAAATCAGTATACATTTACATTGGCATTATTACTATTATCCTTATTGACTCTTACTGAGGTCATTGATCTAAGTAAATTGTTTAGTAACCTCTGAAGGCTGGCATGAGAGTTTTGCAGAAGTGTACAGTAAACAGGAAAGGTGCAGTTTACCATAATGCTTAGATTACTGGTAGTAAAATACTGACCACATCCCTTTTTCTGGTCCTGTAGAGGAGTCTGTGGTTCTGCCTTTCCAGAAACTGACAGCCTTAGACTGACTGTGTCTATGTGAGCAAAGTGTTAGTTAAAAGGGAAGGATTTAACTAGCCAGCATATTTTATGTTCTGGAGTCCTCTCTCCTGGCAGAGATCTGTCATTCTCACTGCTAGGTTATTTCTGTGCCTTGAGTTTTCTTAACCACTATAAACTATATCCTCACAGTAACAGTTTTATGCTGTAAGGCTTTGGATGAAACAGATCTTTTGTTCGAGAAATGCATTAATGGTAATGGTTTCAAACCGAGCAGCTACTTTTCAGGTTTAACAATCTGCAAACTGCATTTTCTCTTGCCTTTCTGCATGTTTTGGAAAAGGCAAGGAAAGCACTCTCCTGCTGTCTGACTACATAAGAACCAACCTGAAGTGTAACTAAGTAGTTAAACACAGCTCAGAAGTCCCTCTGTGGAGGTAAGAGATTCTAGAGGAAGAGTAACTTCCAATGTGATCCAGGGAAAAATATTTAAAGAAGAGTGTGGCTTCTCGCTTTTCACCATCACTAGGCTCATTTTGACACTTTCAGCCTCTCTGAGGTTTTTCTATGCTGTGGTCCAGCTCCACATGCAGTTTGGAACAAGATGCACCTTACCTAGAATTAAAAAAACCCCAACTGATCAACATCATTTCTCTCCATCTTCCACAAATATTTTTACATCAATTCCTACCTGTCAGAAGCATCTGGAATTACCATTGGAAATAATATTCTTGGGTAGCAGTTTTTGGTTGGTTTACTGATACAACTGCATATAGAATTAATTGGGCAAAGTAGGAAACAATTTTTCTTGTTTCTTCTCAGTAAATTAAAAGGCCAGAAAGTTCAGGTTTGTGATCAGTGAGTACATTATTGAGTAGTGTTTATCACAGTAAAAATGGGATAATGTGATAAAAGACTGTCTTCTCAATGGACAAGATCCTGGTTTGTGCTGAACAGCTGTAGATTGCTAAGAAGATGGGATTTTGTATATGTCTGCAATAGCTACAATTTCAAAAATAGCTGCAATTTGCGATTACAGCAGCAAAATTGGGTAGGATGGGGAAAGATTTGTATCTGTGCTGCAGAGCTTCCTAGATACACTTTTCAGAAGTACTTAGGAGCTAAAAGCTTCTGGGATTTCTGTGTGACTTAAGTCATTTAGGTTCTTGGAAATTTTGCTTGCCATCTATGTTTCAGATGTGGCCGTAAAGGACAATATGATACTTACAGGGAAAGGTGGAGCTGGGAGGATGAAGTATGAAGCAATTAAAACTTCCTTAAATGGGCTGGTAGGTATCTTAGACAAACCAAGTAAGCCCTAGTCACCATAAAAGGAAAACACAAACAAGCATCACAACCTTGTAAATAGTAATAAAAATGCAATATATAAATATTCCCTTTGTCACAACTCTCCAACCTTTAATCCATTGTGTAGAGAAGTTTTTTCTAACCTTCATTCACATGTGAATTGGCACAGGGTTCCTCAGATAAAATACTGGTAGTTCGGTTCATATATGAATTAGTCAGACCTGTATCTTTACACAAGAACCTTGCATAGTGAAAACATTGGGTCATCAGTACATCTTTAGGTACTTGCTGAACAGCTACTCACAGATATGTGATAGATCGTCCAATGGAGACAACTACAAAATCTGATCTACTGTCAGGATACTATTCCCTACATCCTTCTGAGGATTCCATATGCTTTATATATGTTAGTTAACCCACTTGTATTCTCCCTGAGAAGTAATGACAGTTGCAGTTAGCAGGACAGAAGCAAAGTGCACAGTCAAACTGTAGCACATGGACAATTCCTGAGGCTCCATTCCAACCTTGTAAGTTACGAAGAGATGTCCTCTGAGGGAGGTCAGCAAGGACACAGGTCCCAGCGAGTGCTCAGCATGCCTAGTAGGCACATTTTGCTTCAGAAATTTAGAGTCTGTGTTGACTAAAACAGTGGTTATATCTATGAAATTGATCCTTCCTTACATCCTGAGTAACAGCAGTCTTGTCTGCATGATGGGGAAGGTGGTTTTTTTTAGCTCAGAGATGAAATTAATTCACGGATGTTAATGAGGTGCTTAGATTCTGACAGTGCTGATGAGGATGGAGGCAGGCTGCAGAGCAGAGTGGGCTGTCAGTGTGCCGACAGAGCACACCTGCAGGGGCCTTGTGCCGTACGTTGTTGGTAATTAGCAACAGAGTCTGAAGGGCTTGTTTAGAGCTGCTGTGTGTGCTCCTTCACCCTTAAATCTCAGGGTTCTTGGATTACCTAGAGCTGTCCTCCTTGAGCACAGCTCTTGGAGATGGTGGCTGTGGAATCTAGCCTGTCCTGCCCTTGCAGTTCAGTGTCCCTTCCTGCAGAGGAAGGAGTGGGTTTCAGCTCTTCGCTGAAGTTTAATACAAATATTACAAATTAAAGAAGTGTGGGGTTTTTTAATTGCACTGTTAGGAGGCAATTTAATTTGAGGAGAATACATTTTAAAAAAAAACCCAACAAACAAACCAACGTGTGTCCAACATCAAGGTGTTTTTTTCTGTCAAAAAGCCTGGGAATAATTCCAATGTGGGATTTAAAGACTTACTGTATTTCTACAAAACAAAACAAAAAAATGCACAACCCTACAACCCCCAAATCCTGAAGCTCTTGGCTTACTATAATATTAAGTCTTGTACAAAGTAGTTTCTCTGTGATTTAAATGAAATTCCCTCTTCCAAATGACCAGTTCACTCTTATCAGCCTGACAAGGAGGGACCTGGGCAGAATTTTTTAACAAGGGAAAATACTGAACACAGGTCTCTGTGGTACTTTTGTGTACAGTTCTGGCTTTGCTGTTTTATTTGTGGCATCAGCCCATACTCTTGGCCTTTTGTCCCAAAATGAACAGATGTAGCATGGACTCCTTATTTTTAACTGGCATGTGGTGTCACTCCTGTGAAGATGCTGCCTCCGATTATGATAATTTTAACCTGTCTGTTGATTTAAAGGCCTATATTGAATAGCAAATCACTTTTGAGGTTTAAGAATGGTAACAAAATCACATATACAGTATATGAGAAAAAATTCATCAAACGAGCATGGTAATATTTATGAACTCTAAATGCTTATCAATTACTTCAGTAAAGAGCTGAAATGTGATGCAAAATCCTGAAAAACTAAAGCATCCACTTACTAATTATTCTCAACAACTGAAATGATTTGTTCAGCTTTCAAATTCCTTCATTCCTGATATTTATGGCAAAAGTGTCCAGCAAGTGTAAGGGGGATCAGCTTGGACTGTTCTTCAGCCAAAGGCTAGTAACAGGAGATAGAGGTTGGGCAGTAATTTGTCCATTTGATTGCTGTCTTTGAAATCACATTCACACATGACTATATTTACAATCTTTCAGATGCAGGCATAGGTTTAATGATCAACATGAGTGTGCAGTTCTAATGTTTATCTTCCAAGTTCTTGTTAGAAAATGTTAAAGGAAGAAAAGATCTAAAGAAAGTCTGTTTGGCCTCTGCAGCAGTCAAAGAGACTCAGCATTTTTCCCATCTTTGGAAAGGTGATGTCTATGCTGGAAAAATGAATAATGTTAGAAAGGAGGTGCCATTGTACTCCATTTTCCGGTCTAAAGAATACAGAGAATCTGTTCACACAGGAGGCCTGTGAATCCTCAATGAAGTGTTAGATGGGGGGTTAGGACTGAAAAACATCCCCTCCCTGTAGTATCTGTGCTGAACTTGCGATTTTCTGCAGTCAGAATGTGACCAACAGTTTTCCTGCATAGGTAGTGACTAGGACTACAGGGCTAGGTATTTAGAAAATGTAAAGCTATTCTTATCAGATCAGATCCACATGAAGGAGAATTTAATATTTGTGATGTTTGTATAGAGATTTATCTCAGAGCCACTTCTCTCATATATATTATTTCCCAGTTTAATCTAATATTTGCTTGGAATCTTCCTTGTGTTCAATACTTTTTAGAACCGTAATAAATAATCCAATTCAATTTAGAAAATAATAATGTTTTCCTCCAAATTCTAATAATCCTGTGATACAATCTGTCCCAGTTATAGTAACATGTAGCAATTTTCTTTCCTTTTCAATTTCTTTTCCCAGTTCTTTTTTCTTTTCAATTATTATTTTTTTTTTCATAAGAGGTTCTTTTGTTCAAAGGGTTTGTAACAGGTTGGCAAGGCTTTTCTGAATTCATAGTTTATTCCTTTAATGTACTAGATATTACTCCTGAAAAATTATGCATAATCACTAATGGATATTAAGTGCTGCCCAGCACTAAATTTTCATTCATGTATTTAAAGATAGATGTAATAGATGTCCTGGTTGTTTCTTCTGTTTGGTTTTCTTGTGCAGTGCATACAAAAGAGGGCTGTGTGGATTCCTCCACCCTTTCAGGTACTTAGGGCAGGAGTTGCATACTTTTTATTAAAAAAAGCACAATAGCAGATGTCAATAAAATGGACCCATTTCATCTTTTATTGTTTCTTTGCAAGACTATATTCGCATGAGATATTTCTCTGTATAATCCTGAGTTATTCTTACTGTTCCACGGGTTACTTTCTGTCCTAGATAACTTTGAAACCCCTGGGGCCCAAGTTTAAAGAAGTTGGTCCAGCCACCCTTCTGATGCATTTACAGTTGTATTTACTTTTCATACAAGCTAAAAATCCTTATTTTTCAACACAAATTACCAGATTAATAATGAGTGAGTATTAATTTCTAGAAACAGATTTTTACAAGATGTTGTTTAATGGTCTCAGGGTTGTGGAGAGGAATGAAGGAAAATAAGTTGTGGCAGTGTCCTGGTTTCAGCTGGGAAGGAGTTAATTTTCTTCTCGGTAGCTGGTGCAGTGCTGTGTTTTGGATTTGGTGTGAGAACAATGTTGATGGCACATGGATAGTTTTAGTTGTTGCTGGGCGATGTTTATACTAAGTCAGGGACTTTTCAGTTTCTCAGGCCCTGCCAGCCAGAGGGCTGGAGGGAGACAGGACATTGGGAGGGGACACAGCCAGGACAGGTGACCTCAACTGGCCAAAGGGATATTCCATACCATGTGATGTCAAGCTGAGTATATAAGCTGGGGGAAGAAGGAAGGTGGGGACATATGGCATTATGGCACTTGTCTTCCTGAGTAACCATTACATGTGATGGAGCCCGGCTTCCCTGGGGATGGCTGAGCACCTGCCTGCCCGTGGGAAGTGGTGAATAAATTCCTCGCTGTCACAGCGCTCTCCAAACTATCAAGCTACAACAAGGCCTTTTACCAACTCATACCAGCATACTCTTCATGCCAGTCCCTCTGCTGCCTTCTCCTCATCTTGCCTCATTCAGGGCATGTGTTTTCTCCCTTCTCTCGGCTTCTTCCTCGGCTGCTCTCTCTTCATTGGCTGTCAACCATTTCACTTAACCAGCCACGGCTGCACCTTATCTACATCGGCCAACCCACCACCCCTGAAGCCAACCCACAGTTGTATATTATCAATGCTAATTAACCCAACTTCATTCCTCTACACTTCCCCCTTTTTTCTTTTTTTCTTTTTTTTTACTTTTCATACCTTATGTTTTTAAAAATCATTACAACCTTTTTACAAATAAACTTTTCATACAGTCCTTTATAACTCCTCTACAAATCCCGCCCTTTTTTTTTCTTTAACACTTCATACCTCATGTTTTTACCAATCATCGTAACCTTTTTACAAATTTTTCATACAGTCCAGACAACTTGTCCCTGAACTCTTTTTTCTTCTTAACATTTCATACCTCATGTTTTTACTAACCATCACAACCTTATTACAAATAAACTTTTCATACAGTTTGGACAACTTGTCCCTGAATTCCTTCGTCACTTTTATCTTGGGCTTTTCGGCTTCTACAGGTTGATCACCTTTCTTCTTATCTGCTTTCTTAGCATCTGGAAGTTTGTTTTCTTCAGAGGGGGGTTGTGATGAACTTACAGTGCCTTGTCCTTTCACCTTTTGGGTTACACTGGACAGTAAGCTGAGTGAGCTTTCAGCAGCAGCAGATCTAGAATACAGCGCTAACACATCATTCTGTGGCCTGAAAAACTTCTTAACATCCTTGTGGCCACCCATTTCTTCTACAAGTGGAGACACCTTCAACGAGCACATAAACACCAGCAAGAATACCACCAGGCTGATCAGCAGCAGCAACAGCAGGAGCCGCCCGCGGCACCACGCTGCTCCCACACCTTCCCTCGGCACAGCCATCACCGCTGTCGAGCCAGACCTGCTCTGGACCCGCTGCCGCTGAGGGCTGCTGCCACATCTGGCTGTGTGCTCCGCCACTATCACCTGTTACTTTCAGTCTCTTAACTCCACGGCGGTCAGGCTTCCTTCTCTTTGATCCCAACGGCTCACCTTTACCGGTCTCTGATTGAGATCCCCAGGCTCTTCCTGCCTATCTCAACGTGATCTGGATCGCAGGCTATCCCCCCCTGTCTTTGCTACATTGGGTCACTGCCGTTACTGCTTCAAACATCCCCTGGCACAGCCATCACCGCTGTCGCCGCTCGTTACACTCAGTCTCATCATCTGAGGGGCCTCACACAGGGCACCAATTGTTGCAGCACTCTCCAAACTAGCCAGCTGTGACAAGGTCTTTTACCATCTCATACCAGCATACTTTTCGTGCCAGTCCCTCTGCTGCCTTCTCCTCATCTCGCCTTATCCAGGGCATGTGTTCTTTCCCTTCCCTTTGCTTCTTCCTCAGCTGCCCTCTCTTCATTGGGTCTCAACCACTTAACTTAGCCAGCCACAGCTGCACCTTACCTACATCAGCCAACCCACCACCCCTGAAGCCAGCCCACAGTTGTACATTATCAATGCTAATTAACCCAGTCTCTTTCCTCTACATCTTGAATTGTTTTGCTTGTGTGTGAGGCTTTGCTTTACCCATTAAATTGTTCTTATCTCAACCCTTGAGTTTTCCATTCCTTTTCTATCCTACTCCCCATCCCTCTGGGTGAGAGGGAGTGAGCGAGCAGCTGCGTGGGGCTTGGTTGTTGGCTGGGGTTAAACCCCGACAGGTAGTTAACATGAAGATTCATAAAGTGTGCTGTACTAGATATGTTTTCACCTGGCCAATGATTAACCTCGCAAGCCACTCAGACATAGACTGGCTGAGAACTGTCATCTTGGGTCTAAACACTGAGGAGAGGGACTTGTCCTGGGGGCAGTGTCAGAAAAGTTGATAGTGGCTAGAGCTTTTTCAGGATCAGACCTTATTATGTTCTGTCTTCAGAGAAGGTGTTAAATTACTTAACCCTATGAGGAATGCCAGTTAGATGTTTTCCTAAGCAAGTCAGGCTGTATTCTAGCAGTGATGGCTCATGCAAGCAACAATTTTATAGACATCTGTTATGGTTATTTTAGCTATAAACAAATTTCCCTCTGTGTGTGTTTGGCTTTCCAAAGTTCCCTTGTAACACTACACAGAATGCATGTTTGCTTCTCAGTTGGATCTGGACCTTGGCTGACTTTCTGCTGTTGCATATCAAGAATGCCAAACCACATACTCCCAATTTAACAGGTCTTTCAGAGATGTTCTCCATTTGCACCACATCCACCCTGTCCTTTCTCTTCTGTGGGGATAGGTATCAAACTAACTTTGTCACTGCAGCCGCAGTTTAGGGATTTGATTTAGTGGTGTGTGATGCTTGGAAATTTTAACCCAGTTTCTCCAATTTAAATCTTCTGCTTCTTTTGAATGAATTATCACTTCTCTAACACATATTCCCTTCTCAGAACAGTGTGAGAGTCAGGTAAACATTGACACAGTTTTAATTAGAGTAGCTTAAGGGAACATTTTACTGGAGTAATTATTTTAAGAGTACTACAGATGCTTGTAATTTTAAAGAGGAAAAAAAAGCAAAAATTTTAGGATGAATTGTAAAACAATATAATACTGCAGGTGTGTGTGGACCTACACATTATGTGTGCAGATGGGATCTCATCTCTTCTGACATCTTTTATGACTAGGTAACATGTTTAGAGACCAAATGATTTTCTAGGAAAAAAAATGGCTTTGCTATGGGATAGATCTTACAGAGTAGCTCAGCAAAACTGCTTCCCAGAACAGTCATTCACAGCTTAACTCTGGCATGATCTTATTCCACAAAGTCAAACAACATTTTTCTTTACTAAAACAATGTAAATTTTACTTAATATTTCTTTTTACTGTTGGAAGATAATTAGGAGATCAGCAAACCATTCTGCTGAAAAGTTTACTGCGTTTTACTGGAGTTTTATATCCTTCTGCTAGTAGACTCAGTACTGAACTGTAAAACAGCTATTATGATAAGGACACTACTGTTAATGAATCATCAGATTACTATTGCATCATTATTAAATATGGTTAACAATAAAAATTATGTAGTAAGATGAGAAAGCACATCTATTATAATGTCGTAAGAGTGTATCCACTTAGGCCATGTACCTAGGCATTAAGCCAGAGAATAGTTGTCCTCAAACATTAAGTATGCTTATATCACTCGTCATAGAACAAAAAGAACACTCAGGATGTGGACATGACACCTGGATAGTTAGTGCAATAATGAGATTAGAGTTGTGATTTGTTTTATGTCTTATGGAAATATATATAGGGGGTGGCTGTCTCTGAACTGCCCAAAATTTAAACCTTATTCCCAAATCTGTCCTCTTTATCTATAATAATGGCTAATACAATATAACAGGTTCTTTGCTTATTTTTCATAGTTCATTAGTGATGGATTCATGTGTGCATCAAGCTGAACTGACAAAAAAGAAGGTAAGAGACTAAATTTTTAAAGCATCTAAAAGCCCTAGGCCTATAGACTTTAAATGCAACGTCACACTCAGAGTCCTTGCTGCTTTCGTTGATGACTCTAACAGCATGATTGCAGCACCCAAACATCACCGAAGAAGAAATCCCTGAGCTAGCAAAACTCTAAGTGAGGGAGTAGGGATCACCTACATAGGTGAAGAACGCACACCTGTTTAGTTCTGGAACCATGCAGGTGTACTTACATTGCCTTATGCCTAAGCAAAAAATCACCCCAAAAAAAACCCAAACCAACAACCCCCCAAAAACCCCCACCCAAAAAGAAGCCATGCCAGAAGTCTTTAACTTGTACCTACTTAACCCCTTTTTAAATGTCTGTGAATTATCCTTAAACATTTGTAAGCATTTTGAGGATGGAGTTTGTGTTTTCAGTAGAACATTTTCAGAACTAGTCTTAAAAATATAAATGCATCTTTAATACAGTTATGAAGAATTTTTCTAAAAACTAATGAGTTGATCAGGCTTTGTATTTTATAGCTATAATGACAAGATATGAAAGCATGGATTACAAAAGAGTTGTCAAGAATTTCTCTTAGTTTTCCCTGAAACATTCAAATTGTAATCCATATTCCTGTGGGTCAAAATTAAAAGACCTACTTTTTAAGACTGCTCAGTCTTTTTGCTCTGCAATAATGAGCTACACAGTATATGGAGGATATTTGGGCCCACCCACGTGAATATTGTCTTTTGAGGAACTTTATTATGACAACACAGTAATGTAAGTGTTGCTTTCTTTTTCCTTCCTTCCACCCTCACTTCCAAAAAAATAGCTTTTAATTCTAGCAAAATTATATCCTGCTGCAGATAGGTATTGTTAATGTTTCTATGCTAGATGTGCATAGACAGCAAAAAATTTTATGTTTACTTACTTTATGTTTTACCTCCTTTTATGTTTACTTCTTATGTTTTCATTCATTGGCATATTTAGAGAAGGCTGCAAGTTCACACAGAGTGGCCTCTACAGCATGACTGGTGAAGAACATAGCTAGACATCAACACAAGATGCTGGGGAATATTCGATTAAAGGGAGCTGCTCTGCTTCTCGGAATAACAAAATTTACAGTCCAAAGACCATCCTAATGTACTGTTGTCCTGAAGAATTGTAGATTTTTTTTTGCTGTAGCTTTTACAGACAAGCCCAGGTGGTAGAAATCTCAGTGAGGAATATGGAGGCCTGCACATGGCATAGATCTGTCACATCACCCTAAATGGTGCATGATGATCCAAAGGCTGAACAGGAAATCATGTCTGCAGATCCATATGGCCACAATTTGCCAACTGTAAGGGCTGATGAAGCTAACTAGAGTTTGTTAAAAATGTGACTGTCTCAAGCGCCTGTTGTTTCCCACTCCTGTGTAGTTTGCAGTGTAACAAAAACATACGTGTACATCCATGGCATTCAAACTAGCATTCTTCACAGAAGCGGTGGTAATAGGTCATGCTTAAGGTTTTCTTCTTACACAGATATCTCTCTGGGTGTGTAATTGACATATTCATGATTATCATGTGAATTAAAGTCAGTCATTTTACACAAAACACAACAGTAATTCCTAGTGATTGATGGGATACTTAGAGTGGTAACCTTTTCTTAAGGTGCCTAGGTATTCCCTTCATTAGCAATATTCCATGTGATCTATTTACGCATATGAATGAAAATATCAGTTGGAGATTTCATGCTGTATTTTTATGCACAAGGCTAGAGTTAACTGGGTGCTACAGTACGAAAACACAGCGCTGCTCTGATTTGGGATTTTACAGTGCTCAATTTCAACATTGGAAAGATGTAATATATTACAGTCAACATAAAAATAATACAATATTTAATGTAACTATAAAATATGGTCATAATACATCGATGATGTGTTATATAATTATAATTACATTGCTATAATTTTTATTTTAGCAACATATACATTATAAATATTATATATAATTATATTATAAAAATACATTATAAATAAAACGAATGTGATATTTAATATATTTACTAGCCATTATAAAATCATATACCATCACTGAACACAAACATATTTAAAGAAGGACTATGTCTCTTGTCAGAAAAGATTGTCAAATTTTGTTTAGTGACTCAGCTGTAGACTTCGATAGAAAGTTTCAGATAGAAACTGTAGTTACAAATTAAAGAACAATACTCCAACTCTTAATCTGCTGCAAACGGGCATTTGGAAGAAGAGTATCTTTTTGAAAGAACTGCAAAAATTAAGCTATTTGAATATTTAGAAATTACAGAGAAGGAAAGAAGGGGCCTTCCACATTGATAGCTAGCTGGTTATTTAAGCATGCAAAGTGACCTCTCCCCTCTTCCTTCTGGGCTCTGTTTTGAAACCAATTCCCAGTGGAATTCTGTCCAATGGTCTCATAAAAGCCTATACCAAATGATACAAAGTTTTGGATATGTTTACCACATAACAAATTCTATGTGATTCTTTCCATCCCTTTTAAAAATGCTTCTGGTTTCTGACTCCGCTACAGCAATCTTTCATACTATATGTACAGATAGGCAAGTTTTGATGGGAGTTCTCCTTCAGGCTGAGACATGTCATGTTGCAATGGAGATCTGATCTCACAGAAAGTTATTAGCTGGGGAAGGAGGCTGGCGGAAATTAGATGTGTGCTGTTAACTAGGTACAAATATAATCTACATTTGGTGAGGTGCCACTTGACAGCAAATGATTTTGGAGATCTGCATCAACAGTATATGGGTTAAATCAAACTTCTTTGATCTGCAGACAGAGGTGAAAACTGGAAGTAACTAGGATATGTATAAACATTGCTTTTAGCTCTTGAGTTGAACTGACCTCAAATAATCTGAGAATTCCTGGTTTTCTGAATTTTTATTTTAAAGTCTTCCTGAAAGTGGGAAAGCATACAAAAAATGTAACTTTTTTCATCTTGTAAGGAGTGAAATGTAAAAATGGAAGAAGAGACCTTCTGCTCTGATATATTTGCAGTCCACTGATAGCAATGAGACAAATGGGGAAAACCATGTTCCAAAGCCAAGTTGAATGCATACAAGCTATGCTAAGTCAGTTCAGTGTCTTGCCTGTTGAATATAGCTGGCTGTGAGGTAGCAGGTTCACAGAAGGATAGATTTTTTCTCCAGTGGTACTTTGAGCTACCTTTTTGGTTGAGACCTCCTTGCTGTAGTGCGTCACAAGGAAGTAGAGGAACTTGCTCCAGAAGTTACGACAGTACCTAGAAGAGAAGAAAACCTAGGATCTTGCAGCCATTACTAGCCCCAAGAACTAGCTCAAACCTTTTCTTGGATTTTGCCTTGCTAGTACGACAGCTATCTGGATAGAAACTTGATAATACTGTGTAGGTGCATGGGTTTATATAAAGCTGTTGTTCCTTAATTATTTTAAAAAACATAGATTCTCAATAGGTTATGATTTCTATTAGCATCAGATAGAATGCTTTTTTTGTTGTTCTTTTTAGAAAGCAAATTATTTAGGATTTGACTTTCTCAGGGAAGAAGACCTAAAGTGAGTGATTACTGCCTGGTCAGCTCAAATACTAAGAAATGACGAAAAGAGCTATGATCCATGATGCACTCATGGGTTTGGATTTTTCTTATTGGTTTATAGCTTGCAGTCCTTTACTGCCATTTCCCAGTTTCACTGAGCAACTGCTGTTAATTCTCTTCACCATTCGAGATTCATTTTTGCAAACCCAAGTGGAAAACCCTATTAATTGGAAAAAAAGTAACCAAATGCTTAACTAATCAGCTGTTAACAATCGGTACCACATTATGCTAACACACTTTGAAAATCAAGTTGGGGGAGGGGAAGGGAAAAACCTTAACGATTCATGAAGTAGGTAGTAAATCTAGCTGACAGGAGATAAACTTCTCCAGCACTGAGGCAATGAAAGTGGTGTTGATCTATATAGCTGCAGATGTGGCTCCAGGGTGCAATCTGTCCAGCTGCTCAATATCAGTGCTGCCACATGGGCACTGCAACAGGGAAGATAAATAATAAACCTCTTAGTCAAAGAGATAAATACAATCGGCAGCTGCTAATTTTCACACCAAAAGCCTGCTGGCTCCCATTGTTAGGGAAAGAGAGTACTTCTGTGTGGTATCTGATGAAAACAAATAGAGGAAGAATGAAGACTTCTTTCATTAACTCTCATATTAGGCAAGCGAGGAAGGATTTTGGAATTTAATCTTCTAGCTTGCAATTGATTATGCCAAAGAATACCCTAAAAATTAGGGCTGTGCAGGGAATTTAGATAGAAGTTCAATGTTTAACTCCACTGAACCCAAAATTAATGAAAGTAGTTTATCCTGATGGTGAGGTTTCTCCTTTATGAGCTGGAAGAACCTCATGTGCCGGTCCACCAAATCCGGATTGCTGAAGGAGATGAGCCATGTCTTTCCTCCATGGTTAAGCTACAGGAAGTCAGCACAATAACTTCAGTTACAAACATGAAGCATGTGAGAGAAGAATCAGGTGCAAGCAGTTCACTTGGTAGATGTGTGCTTACTAAACAAGATGAGGGATTATGCAAACCATCACAGGGTAACCATGGTGTGTCTCAAAAATATATATGGCTGAAATGGTTTCAAGACATTACGTGCATTTCTGGAAACTATAGCTCCACATTGCTTCTCTACAGAAGCATAAAAATCTTAAATCTAATAATTAAATTTTGGATTAATTAATGTACATTTTCTATCCCCAGAAACCTAATTACTAAAATGTTTTTCCCTCTATAGCTCTTAATAAAGAAAACCAAACCAAAACAAACCAAAACAAACCAAAACCCCACAAACTACTTTCATATCTTGAAAGAATTTCTTGCATTTCAAAAATCTTTCCTTCCTGTGATCCATAACACATCACTGACAATCTTGCTTTGCTGGTTAATAGGAAATCACATTTGATGGATTACTGAGGTTCAGTTAAATGATATTACAATGTTTCCCCCTTAGTTTTGTCTTGGAGGAAGAGATTGAAAAGCTACTGGTGTAAACTTATCAAGAAGTCTGAGTGTGGGCTTTAAAAATTGAATAATAAAATAAAATCCTCTGGCAGGCAGGTGGAAGGATACTGCCTACAGGACTGTGTTTTCTGATGCCATCCAGTGAGATAATGAATCCATGTCTATGGAAATTGATTCATTAATATTTCATTGAGTCGGCTTCAGTACAATTCATGAACTGCCCCTAGAAATTCAATAAGTGAATTCAGTGAGTTGCAGAGCTTAACAAATCTGGAGGAAAAAGTAGAAGTACTATGAGTTGGTAATTACCAGTGGAATTTGCTGTGTGAAGTGAGCCTTGCCAACAGTATTTTGTGGCTGTATTTTACCTTCAGAAAAGGCTGAACAAAACAGCTGCAAACGCGCATACACGTGGATCCAGAGAGTGATGCTAGAGTAAAGAAACTTTGAACTGGATAAGGTCCTGAAACAAAAACTTACCTCTTAATGCTTTGGATTGTTTGAAATTAGAGCCTGAGCTGGATTTGCGTTTTTCAATGGTAGTTATCTTTATAATGGGCTTTTGCTACATAATACCTCAGCCTTGGCAGGTGCAATTTCAGAAGCCAAAGCACACGTTGTGACACAAGCTTCACTATTCTATCTCCATTGGAGTCTGTGGGAAAGTTTCACCCAGCAGCACACAATAAAGCTTCTTATTGTCTACATTTTGTGTAGTCAAAGGACATGGGACAGATGTGAATATTTAAGCCATCTTGGTAGAAAGGATAACTGTTGAACATGGTACATAGCTGAGGCTTTGGTCAGAAACACATGCATGCCAGTAGCTCAATTCACCATGCAGAATTGGCACCAAAGGGACTGATGAGAAGAAGAGATTCAAATTACTTTGTTGACTAGTTAATTGGTCTTTGAGTGTCCCTAAAAAGGAACCAATAAATACTTTTATTTTCATTTTGTATTGGTGTCTCCAAGACCATGTCTAACTAACCTGTATTGATGTATTTTAATTAAACCATGCTTGATATGCTTACACTGCAGTGGTGCATACTGAGTGTGCATGCTAGACATTCCAGATAAAGTAATTACGCTATTTGTCACTGTCATGATTAATGTGTGACAGCTGTTATGACAGCTGTGCCACTGTTTTGTCATAACACTATGTTCATCCATAACAAAATTAGGTGTCTCACTCAAAGGTACACAGTTGCTGCTATTTCCCTAAGAAGTCAACAATAAAGAAAACTGAGAAGGAATATTACATGAACTCTGTGACAAATAAGAGAAATGACATCTTTATTTTTTCTTTAAATGATGATATGGCTTGCCTGCACTGGAAATGCAGATAGCTCACCTTTAGCAAACAAGCTGTCACACAGAGCCAATCCACCACTAATCTAACTAACAAGGTCTTTCTGTGTGAAGGGATTGCTTCATAATTTGAATTTACCTTGTCAGGCAAGGCTTTAGATGTTATCTAAATTAGCATTAGCTGTAATTTTCTCGTCTTTTGGGGGGCTGGGGAGGGAGTAAGTAGGGAGAAAATGCAAAGGTATGACAGAACTGGGAAGTTGCATCTTCTCCCTTAGTAGCCAGTCAAGAAAGCAAAATAAATAACCTACTTTGCATTTGCTGCCACCTTTCTCTGACACACGTGTACTTCCACTTGTTTTAAGCTCACGGAAATTTAATTCTAAATGGAATCTTAAATAATCTAATTAAATACTGTCATTAATGTTACCTAATCTTATTTCTTATGAAGCCCTGGAACTTGATTGTAACAATAATTAAAGTGGTGTGAAGAGACAGATGGCTAAAAGAAAGCATTGTTTCATTATCCTTTAAGTTTTGGTGACGTGCCTATTGTGAATGTTAAAAGTACAGAAGAAGGTACTTTGGCTTCTGCTCACTATTAAAGACAAACTGTGAAACATGAGTCTTAGAATAGGAAAGCATATATATCCTGACAAACACGCAGATTTGTACTGAAAAGAACATGTATTTAAGAGAAGAAAGATCATTTTTCCTCATAAACTCATTTGGAAATGAAAAATATCTGTTTTAATTGTATCCCATTTTCTTCACAGTTTCGTTTAGATGAGATGCATGTGTTATATTTTTTTGCCCTGACCTACTCTTAGATGCAGAAGAAGAGTATCCATGGCATTAATTATATTTTATCCCACATCTAGGATAAAAGAGACTAACTCAATTACTGTTGTTACTAGACATTTTATGTCAAATATCATAAGGAGATGTGCTGCTTTTCACAGCTTAATACTTAAATCTGAGCAGAAGTAGATTGTTTGTAAAAATGTATTTTTATTCCTAACTGGTGAAAGAAGATGGATCATGGAATTTCTAATTCAGTTCAAGAAAATATTCAGTACCAAGTCACTCATTTTCTTTCCAATGATTGTTTCAAGACTATGCAAAGAATCAGGTTTTGTATCTGTTGGAAATAAATAGCATCAACAGTGCATGTATGTGGCATAGGTATACATCTATTCATGTGTTGAATGAATGGACTAGTATAACTGCATAATATAAGTTAGATGAGAAAATGATTAAGTTAAAATCTCTGACTTTTTAAATACTTTTTCCCTTTTCTTGGAAATGTATGTGAGACCATTGTAATGTGTTTGCATCACTGGTCATACGTACAGTAGAATATGATGGATACTTAGCACAAGTAAAGAAATTAACTTTAAAATTTAAACCACAGCTGCTGAATCAACCTAGTTTCATATACCTTATATTCTAATTTTTTCTAAAAGGCTACATCAGAACTCACATAAGTAAAAGAGTCCTACTTTTTAATATAAAGACATCACATCATTAACATTAAAAAGTATCTAATTTTTGTATGAAGACAGGACTCTGGATATTGCAGATACAGAATTTGTCTTAGAGTTTTTCCTCATATCAGTCCAACTCCAAGCAAAATACATAAATTCCTCTGTTGATCCTCTCAGCAGGAACTGTGGCTATAGTAAGGTGGAAACTGTTCTGATGAGTATCGGTCTGTACGATCTGATATTTTAGTTTAACATCTTTTAAAAGTAAAACTCAACCCCTTCCCTTTTGCCTATGAATGCTGAACATTTACAGTGCCAAAGAAAACTTCCTAAGCTCTTCAGTGATATTTAAAAATGTAGTAGAATCCTCTTGGCAGAAAACACTTTTCACAATGAAAAAGTCCAACTTTAAATACCAAGCATGCCCTGAAGTGAAGCCAGGCCAAACACCACTTTTATTGAAGGCATCAACTACTTCTTATTTTCATTTACTTAGTGAACAGATTAGTTTTCAATTTTCCTTCCTGTAAATCTCTAAAGAAAACACTTTTTCCTTTCATTTTCCTTTAACTCTTTATTTTATTTCCCTCTAACTCTGGCTTGAAAATCCATTTTCACATAAGAATTGCCAACTCTATTTTGATGGCAGTGTTTTTGCACTGTTTGAAAAAAAGAATTCAAGATTTATCTGAATTACCCTGTACTGAAATCTCACTACTCTTGCAGGAATGTGTCCTAATCTAGTTCAAAAGTGATATGACATACTGCACTTTTTCTGAAACTTGCTGTATGCTTCTAACTTCTTCAGAATTTCTGTGAAGCCTGTATGTGAAGAAACTAGACTATATGTAAAATAAAAAATATTTTTTTGTGGATAGTATTGCGTGCCATACTTCTGCCTCTGATTCAGTAATGGTTTTTAGTATGTACTTCGGTGGCACTAAGATTTGCACATGGTATGTCTTTGTGAGTATTTCCCAAGTATTGGCTGCCTGTACTTTATGCATTGCAGCATGCATGCAATGTCTCTGGAAAGATCTACTCGAAAGATGATACTGAACACCCTCTTCCACAAATACATTCAAAACCATTGCTTATTATGAAGATTACATGTAGGAACATCTATAAAGATGTGCACAGGCACATATATAGGAAAAAAGCATGTGAATCTTAATTACTGACTGTTGAGGAGCTCTCTGCTCATACAAAGGGACTTTGAAAGCTTCACCACTAATTACTGATTACATTCAACTTACCAGTGTCATCCTGTCACAAAGCCACAAGGATAAACAGAGACATACTGTGTTTCAAGGAGGTAATGTATTTGCATAAGATGGGTCAATCATTGAAGTACAGGGCCGATTTCTAGTGACATTTTAAAGTAATGTTTCTCTATTATATTTAATCAGTGTTGTCACAAGTGCAGGTTACAAAGGGTTGGCAGATTCAGGCTTCTGCTGACTTCTGTGGCTGATTCATTTCAAATGTTTGATTGTCTTCTGCATCATACTATTATTATTATGTGTGTGGAATGAGTGCAGTGTCCTACTTACCCTCAGGGTGAAATGGAGCAGAAGGTGCAGTGTTAGCCAGAAGAGCTCTCTGAACACCCAGTCTGGCAGTGTCAGGATTCCTGTCTGGGTCTGACAAAGTGGAAGCCAATTTTACATGCTGTAGGACCAATGTATTGATTTCTATGAGCATCCTGTGAGAGACTTTTCCTGTATGACTGTGGAGGATGAGGTAAGGCAAGTGCTGTGTGATTACTTTCCAACGTACAGTGTTGTCCACATTTCCCATATACTGTGAACACTGAAAAGGAAATTGAAAAGGTACCCCTTCCCTCAGAGGAGCTCAGTGTCAGTTTTCACCCCATTGCTTGTCATCTTCAGGCAGCACCAAACAAGGGCACCAAATGTGTTAAGAATGAGTTGATTTTCTGAAGGATGGCATGCAGCCAATGTACTCACACTTTTGGGAGAGAAAACCAGTCAGGAAAAAAAAAAAAGTGCATGTGGTTTGCTTGGGAACAGAGCACCAATTGTCAAAAAAGTATTTTAACAACAGCTGAAGTTACACAACATGGCAGAACTGACCCAGATGATCTTGTATACTAATCCTCTAGTGCTGTGCTTGAAATCTATACTAGTAGTTTCAATCTAATCTGTGGAAGTGACTTGAGGAATTCTAAAAAATTACAAGTATGTGAAAATAATTAAAAGCTCATGTTTATGTAGTGACTACTAAATTAAGTATACTATCAATCCTGAAAAGAAAAGGTTTTACTGGTTCAGGATATCTACCAGTAAAACTGTGAGGTTTGATAATCACGTCTTCTAATGACAGGGAAATTAGGGACAACAGACTGAAAATATCAGGGACATTAAAAAGTACTTGCAGCTGACGTCACAGATATTAAAAAAGCAATGATGTATCCCATTTGGGGGTCAACTTTCTAGGAGAAACAGTAGAATTTGATTTAATAGGAGAACAATACGAACAGACTACGTTTAACTAGTGACATGCAAAGGCTAAAGAGGAAGTGCAAAGGAATGTGAAATTTAGACAGTGATTGGAAACAGCTTTTAAACATCTCTGTGTTTAACAATTTACAGCATAATAATGGAAACAAACAAAAAATCAGAAAAAAACAGTGAAAAAAATTGATCATTTAATAAACCACAAACAGAGAAACACCAGACCAAAAGAATTAATTTTCTCTTGTTTCTTCTTGCTTCAGTTTGCAGATAGTCCTAGAAAGCAGGAAAGCTGATAACATGCAGTGCCTATCTGTTGTTCAGAGAAACTCAGAAAAACATCCATAAACCAGACTAAAAGGACTCTACTTCTTGGGTGACCATTTAGAGTAGCTTCATTGGCTCTGGGCTGAATATGGATTTTGACATGCAATGCTAAATATCTGTGATTATTGGGTGGAGATTACTAGCATTTCTCAAATAATATAGTTTACTCTGATACCTGCAAGTAGATTGTAAGTGGTAAATCCTTGTTACTGTCTGTCTAAATGTAAATGAAATAATAAGATCTAGTTATTTACTGTGTAGGGCAGGCAACTAGATATAGCACAAAAAAACATAACCCAAAACCACAAAAGGTATGGTATATTTACAAGCTATAGCAAAACTACTAGTAGAAATAACTTTTATTTTGTCAGGAGAGTCTATAGATAAGTATTGCTTCCATGAATTCAGACAGGATAGGCTCATATCTCAAACTGCATGTCCTCCATGTTGCAGAACACAAGTGTTTTAGGTCAGCTTGCGTGGGAGATGAGACCATAAGTGGTTGGCACCTATTCTGTGCAATAAGCTCAAAAAAAGATGATGAGATGGAGTAGAGATAGGCTTTACGTATTGTCTTCCTGGAGGTCATGGGAAATGGCAGAGGTGGAGAGAGGCCCTTAGCAAGCACGTCACAGCACATTGATCATGCAGAAGAGGAAACACATCCTCATGGCTGGGATTGTTAATGAGGAAACTACTGTTTCCTGACCTTGCACCTGCTTGAAACTTTGCTATATGGAAGTCCTGAAGATTCAAAATATCACTTGTTAAGATCAGAGAAAGGGGGAGGGTGTGAAGTGCAGAATGTTTGCGTGCGTGTTTGTGTGCCTTGTTTTGCTTTTACTGGAGATATTTTTGCTTTAAACTTCAGCCAGACTTGGGTTAGTTTTCTAGGCTATGATAAAGTCTGAGGCTTCAAATACAGACTGACCTTCCCCATGATTGCATTGACTGCCTATTCCTGATCTGGTGATTAAACGTGGAAGACTTCCTGCTAATGCTGTCCTTGCCCAAGTATTATTGCAGACAGAAATGCTGATTATTCTTATCCAGTTCACTTGTGAAGAGGAAATTTTACACTGTTACCCTGAGATTTTAACTCTAAGAAGCAAAGTCACAGATAATGCCATTGAATAGGCTTATCTGTTCCCAAGTTTGATAAACAAGTACTAGAAGCAAATCTAAACATTTTCTGGTTTTATGTATTGTACTAGATATGTCTCCTCTTTGAAGGCTGTAGAACTGCTGGTTTACTCTGTTCATGCTTTCTGTTTCTCCTTCCATTTAACAAAAACCCCACAACTATAGTAGCTGAAGTCATACTAACTTTGTATAGTATGTTCACATTTTCTCGCTTTCGGCAGGGTGTTATATAATTTAAGCGCTGATTTTGTGAATATGAGTATGCTAGTCTTTTTTGTTATATTTATTTCTGAAAAGCAAGGCATATTTGACCCACACAAAATGCTTGCTTAATGCACCAGCTTTCTAGTACCTCATCTAGATCAACTTCTATGACATAGTATTATGCTATGTAGATGTACTCTAAGTGATTGGAAAAGAAAATGAAAAGAAGGGAGTGAGCCAAAAAAGCTAAGGAATTTTGTTCTTTTAATTAATAATTTTCTTATTTTTCAGACACTTCTCAACATTTGAATAGGTCAGGATTCTGCCACTGATCTTGTATTGCATGCATCCTCTGCCCCTAATTTGACTGGGGTACAGCTGGATGTTAAGATACATTAATCATTTTACTACATCAGCAAAAAATGCCACATAACCAATGCCTTTATCTTTTCTCACATTCTGTACCACATTAAATAGACATTTGGTAAGCATTGGCTGTGGCATGACCTGACGTATCTTAGCTGAAGAGAACACAACTTTCTGCATAGACAGAACATAATGAAACCCTTACACTGGCCTTTCCTTGGTAACCAGGTTTTGAAAGGCAAAGCAAAAAAGTCAGAACAATAACAAAACTCAGAGTTTTCACACTAGGATTTACTACCCCTGTAAAACCATGAAAGTAAGTTCCTTTGAAGGGTAGCTCTCTGTTTTGTAGAAATAGTGTGTGTATATATGTATATATGTCTATGTGTGTATGTGTATATATGTGCACTATTCTATGTACATACATATGCACCTGTGTCTGTATCTACTTCCATCTATTCATCTTATACATATAAGGGTAATATATATATATGATGATTTAAAATAACCTGCTTGCTAAGAGAATAGAGACTACAAAAAGGACTGTGGATTCAGTAAGCAACATGATGATTTCTTTATTTCTCAGAGCAAATCATGTTTGTCTGTCCTGTACTCATGCAGTTTTCCTTGTACAAAGCCAAAGGAGCACACAAGACAGCTATTAAAGCATGTATGGAGTTCCACAAACCACGGATTTTATCTTAGGGCAGGAGGTGCTAAAAGTGATAGAGATTACATTTTAAGCTGTAAACTAATCTGTTTATGTATATTAAAGACTGTGGAAAGTGCAAGATCAAACTTACAGCCTCTGAATAGGTCAGAATAACCACATTTATGTCAATATTTAAGTCCATCTGTGTTTGTGTGTGATTACCAAAATAATAACCAAAGCCTAAGTACCACTGTTACTTTGTTTCAAATTAAAAGCAGGTCTATTACTGCTGTTGATAAATCAATCATTATGAGATTCCTGATTGTGATAAACTGTGATATCCCAATGACTGTCAATGAAGAGCAAGTGTAACACTCTCACATGACTGTTGCTTTCATATCCAGTTTACAGTACCCAAACATTTTCAGACCTATTAATCCATCATTTTTTTTTTCCTAAACACCAGGGTGTAATATATTCAGCTGTAAACATTCACCATTTTGGTAAATGTGAACAGTGTTTTCATTATATTTTGGAATCTCTTTTCCCTCTCCACCAAACTTGTGAAGAATATTGCTTCCTGTGGAATAACCTTTGTGTAACAGGAGTGAGTTTTGTCACACTAAGGTTTTTCGTATTTCCTTCCAGTGGCATTGTCCCAGTCCGCCAAGCTGCTTTGTCAAAGGCTGCCAGTCAGAAACTGGTGTCAGTCAGATCTAAGTCAATGTCAGGACTGTTATGCAACAACTGCTTCCAAGTTTTGCTTTAATACCAGGGGTTTGTGTTACTGATATTAAATAAAAATTCTTTGCAATGAATTTTAAATGAAGGAAAAGCTCTCACCAGAGATTTGTTAAAAGCAGGCTAACAGTTGTTCTCTTTTTTCCCCCTCCTTTTTAGTACAAGGGCTTTAAATTATATATTAACCAAAAAGGTAAACAGAATAAAATGGGCAATTAAATATTAATGGAAGATGTAGTGGAATTGTCCTGTGCAGCACTTAAAATGGCCTGAATGATTGAGCTGTGAATTGCTCTCCCTTAGGTATTGAAAAATTCATCAGCACTATTTAATAAATGTTCATATTCGTAGCCACTCATGTTTACACTACAGCACTTCCAGGAGAGTGCTTACTAAAGAAAACATTTTAATGGAAGCTGAACTTTCCTCTACAGTGAGTCACCTTAAATTATACAGACTATGTGGCAGAGGAGACAGAGAAATCTCTGAACTGACAAATGAGAGTTCTGCATAAGTTAAGAGCATCTTTTCTTAAAGAGAACTCCCCATGATTGTAAAGGGCTTTTTGAATCCAAAGCTATTTTGAAGCTTTTAAAAATTCATTTTGTTTGCATTTTAAAAATATTTAACCTTCACTACCCATGTGAAATTGTCCTCCACAATGACTTGGGGTAAGGATGTGATTATTACTGGAAAACCACCTGCTTGATCTAGAGGAAGGGAAAGTGGCAAAAATCACATCACAAATCAATCAAACATTGAAGTAGTTCTTCGCCAGCTGACACTCTGTAGACTCAATTTGCATATGCAGCATATTAACACTATTAAAATATTAATTAGCAAATGTACTAGGTTATTTAATGAATCCACACCAAAATCTTAGAAAATACACAATAAAATTCCTGACTTCTTAGTGTATTAATATGGAAACTAGAGGGGTCGTAAGAACGTCTGTTCTTTATATGAGGTTTTGTTGCCTAGGTGTGTTTCAGTGGCTACCTCAGGGCTGGAGGCAGCACACTGCTCTTAGCTCCCCCCTCAAATTCTCCCATTGCTCCTGCACACTAGGCACGGTGGGGAACGAAGCAACACACTGTTTGGTTTTTGCAGGGTCATGGGGGACATGCTCTGAGCAGTCCAGGGATGCAGCATAGTTTGCCTTTGTGGCCCTATTCTGCTCCAGGGGGTGGGTTTTTGATCTACGTGTTATTTCTTTCATTAGTGTGTTCAAGCCTACAGTTTAAGGGACTGATGAGACTGCTCATAGCTAGTGTTCAGATGCAGCCTTAGCTGAAGAGCAGTGTGATCTTTGTCTGCCTTGTTAAATTATTAATCCAGCAGAGTTGCTTTCTGACCTTTGTGACTCTCCAATTCTGCTCATTAATTCTCCTCACAAAAAACATGATATCCCATGACAGTTCAGTTTGGTGCACTCTGGCTGCTCTAGACATGTGCTAGAGAAGTTTTGACCAAAATATTTGGCTCCAAATGGGGTTTTCTTGGCTGTGCTGTACAGGTTCACTTACTAGCTAAGGACTTGTGCTGTTTTGGCAGATGGATGAAGTTTAGAATAAAGTAGTTTCTGTTAGAATTTAGACTGCTTCTACTGAAGCGGCATGGTGGCAAGTTGACTGTACTTATAACAAAAGATGTATCAGACAACATGGGTCTTCTGCATATTTCCTAGGGACAGCTTCTTCACTGAAGGTTAGCATGGTTCGGGTCAAGATTTGACCCAATTGCTATGCTGTGAGGAAAATAGACATCAGAAAATAGTTTCTTCCCGTTTTGTCTAGCATGTGCTTTTCTCTGGATGTTAAGTTAAATTCAGCCATTTCAAAATTCAGACTTGGTTTCCATGAAGTGTTTTGCAGAGGCTAGGAAGCTATTTGCAAAGCTGCACTAGCAACACTTGGCACCAAACAAGGATATACTAATTACATTTTAGTGCTGAAAGGATAAATCCAACTCAAAGAGCTATGCTGTGGAACTGCATTAGGCAAACCAGGTCCAAGAAATTCCATCATTCTCTGTCTGTCATAGGGAGTAATGCTTGCACAAGCAAAGAAGCAGGTGAAATGTCATGGTATGAAATGACAATAGAAGTTGAAAACATTCACAAACTTGAGAAAGCCTTATTTATTATTTACCCTTCTCATAACTGACTTCCTAAAATGAAGTGTTTGAAAACTGTATGTACAGAAACTTTTTAAATAATCAAGATTATTGTATAGCTGCTTTAAAAAACTCTTGCACAAACCAGCGTGTCAGAAGTAAGCTAAGTACATTAATATACATTAATAAAATGGTGTGGAAAACAATCAAATCTAGTTAGGATTTATTCCTCAGTGGTAGCTCAGAACCCCACCTGGAAACAGAATATAATAAAATATTTCTCAGGGGATTAAAAATAATGTTTTTACATTTCCTTTGGTGGGTTTCGGGAGATAAGGGAACTGTAGATCCTGTTGATGTACTGCAGCATGTAGTGGTGATGTGGGAGATGGATGCTGCATAATGACACAGAAGCTCCCAGGTGTTGTGGCTGCATTACTGCTGACTGCCTTCACTGAAAGTAAAAGAAAAGAAAAATTGCCCCTCATTTGCATCAGGTTAGCAGAGGAGTGAAATAAAACAAACTTGGTTTAGTAGCCCAGGTTAAAATTTATTATTTGCTTCCCTGTGATAAGGTTAAACATGACAGAATAAGCTGAGTTACGCTGTCTGCACTGCTGGCTGACATGGTTTAGCTGATTTCAGTAATTTCAGTTAGACAGCCCTGGATAGGAGCGCAGCTTGTCTTGTGCTGAAGGCATATGCTCGCTCAGAGAAGATTCAGGTGAAAAAGACCATGTGCTCAAGCTTCAACAAAAACTACACCACAAGTGATAAGAAGCTTTACTTCCAGAGTGAAATGTTAAATTTTCAGATAAACTGAAAAATAAGAGTGTCTGCAGTACTGCCATCTGATTTCCCCAACCAGTGGCTACAGATTTTAGAGCCTATGAGCTGTAGTTAAGACATCTGTCTGATTTCTTTAATGACAAGACAAGGAATAGTAGATCACCTCCAGGCAGGCTCAGTGAGTTGGGATCCTAGTTCTATTGATAGACAGGACAGGATTTCTCAAAGCTTTTTAGTCAGTAGAGTTTTCTCTCACAAATATGTTATGGGAGACAGGCTGCTCAGCACCTAGATAAATATCTAGCAAGCTGAGAGTAGAAAAGAGTAAGAAAAACTGTGTGTGTGACCTCGGCTGTTATCTGTCCCAGAAGCAAGAAGTAATGAAAGAATAAAGATAGTGGTGATATGAACTCTTTATAAAGCAAAACCATAGATGAAGGATTTCAGGGCCCTTATCACTTCATGATAAAGTTTCCTAAAAAATAGTTGCATGAGTTTAATACAGTTCGAAGTATAGCTTCTTCACAAAAGAAGAGCGTTCCTGACTCCCATTAGCTAATTCGTGTTATAGATATGCTAGGGTTTTCCTGTGTTCTTATTTTTGCAAATACTTTTTCCATAACTGGTCGTCATGTGTGTCTGTATAGATGTTCTCAGACTGATTTAAACTGGATTTGGTTTAGGCACTGCCAGTTCAATCCTTAAGTGAAATGAACTTGATATAAATATAAAGTAAGAGTTTCTAAGTGTACAAAGTTAAATAATTTGGTTTTCATTTAATATAATTAACTTGATACAATATATTCATACGAAATGGATCTATATAACCTATACAGTTACAGAGAACTGGTTAAAAAGTCCAGAATGAAATCTCATGTAATAAAATTCCTGCAGACTGCCCATTCACAAGACACTTTAGAGGAAACACAACGTTCAAAATTTTGTAAACACTTCGTTACCATTGCCTCCACCTCACAAAACTATTTCAAATTTTGCTTTTTATGCAAACCTGGTTAAGTAAGTTGAAGTATTTGAGGCAGAGCTTATTATCCAAGTTAGTCAGCTGGCCCATCAGGGGACTAAGTAATTTCATGTCACATGTCATGGGTTTGTATGTGACATAGCATGATCAATACCTTGGGGGATAAGGGAGAGAAGGAGAAGGCCTAAACTCATCAAAAAATTTCAACACAAAGAACCCTTGTTAAAGACATACAGTATTTTTAGTTTTCCTCATGTGTGCATGGGAAAAAAGGGACATTTGATTCAGGAACTATGGCAAATCATGCCATTCTTGCATACATTTTATCTGTGGCTAACAAGAAGGATACAGATTTTCACTGGCTTTCATTTGCTGGGGTTGGGAAGGATTCTTGTTCCTGTTTTATTTGGAGGTAATTTAAACCAAATGTTTGATAAGCTTCCTGCTTTTTTTTTTAACTCACTTGTTAGACTGGAAAAGAAATACAGTTATCTCTAGTAGGCTGAAAAGTGAAAACATTACCCTTTTTATTTTTAAAAAGAGGTGGGAGCAATTGATAGCAGTCCTTGGCCAGAAAGTCAGAAATTCTAAATTTTTAGCAAAACAGCATTTAATGGAAGATTGTTATTCTGGGTGAAAAAAACTGCTTGATTTTCTGTCTGGCCACCTGTATCAGTATGTAGGTGGATATTGTCAGGAATTCTCCAGCCTTTTTGTTGGTGAAAGACTAAATTAGTTCCCTTAACCTTTTTACCTTCCATCTATTCATGAGCAGGCAACTTGGTTCAGGCCCAGTTTTTTTGGGAGGCTCTTATAAACTTCACTTTCGCTTCCAGAGCAGTGGTTTCAGTTTTTTTTCACACGGAAAATCTTTTCAGTTTCCTCCAAAAGAATTAAGTTTTTCCATAGAAAACGTTAGTTTTAATCAAACTTTTTGGAAACTTGGACAGTTCTGCTTTATGGTCCCTGTGCTGTGGAAAACAGTCTGTACCCACTTTGTATTACATTAACCTCACTCAGAAGCAGAATCTGAGCAGAATCATACACAGCTTTTGAATACTTGAATTACTACTGGAAATATTGCATTTTAAATCAAGCTGCTTCAATATCTATTGATGAAACAGCAGGCTACTTTTGCTGTCAATTCAAGTGTGTGTGGTGTCTGAAAGAAGTACTGACTTAAAAAATAGAAAGCATGCAAAGTGTATGATGAGTTCTGGCTGCCTGTCTTACTCTAAGTACTATGAAAACCTAACCCCTTCTTGAGGCTGCTAGTCAGTCTTCATTCTTTTCAACTTCAAGTAACGAAGTCCACTTGGTTTTGTTTAGGATCTTCCTCTGTAAATTTATCCTGATCTATTTTATGAACCTTTTCCCACTTCTCAGTCTGTCATTTATGGAGCATCAGACTTCATCTCATTTCCCTTTATATATGATTCTTGGAATACGAGTCTTTTTCTCTGGAGAACAGATAGGAAAAATGTTTTTGTATCTCTCAACCTTGTTGTGGTTTTCTGCTGAAAACTTCTTTTTTCCTGTATCTCTTAATTCCTCTCCTCCTTTCATGTGCATTATTAACATTGCCCCTAAATTATTTACTGTAGCTCTGTAAAACGTCATTAGTGAGAGTTTTCTCAGTGGTGAGGAGAGCTAAAAACTAGCTCGCAGAGAATTGAAGGAGCACAAGAGAAAGAGAAACAGAGAGGCTGAAGAAATACCACTGCTTTATAGAGGGGTAGAGAGTAGAAGCTTGAGGCTGGGGAGACATCTTGGGAGAAAAGCCTAGAAAGTGGACAATAGTGCTAAAGAGATGCTGAGGATAAAAGAGGGAACTAGTAGTGACATTAGGGAGGAAAAATAAAGGAATTACATTAATTTGAAAGTAGGAGTACTGATGTTAAAGGCCATTACAATGCATCCAGTGACTGAATGGCTGTGAATGAGGCAGGAGATGGGTTTGTTCAACAAAGCAGAAAAATCATGAAGGTAACCTGAGAAAAGGAGAGCTGATGCAAAAGAATAGCGATGTTTTAGCTGTAATATGTAAAGAGATAGGTCTTGGATAGAGAAATGATGGCATAGTTCAAAATCTTCATAGGTCTACCATTGAGGAATAAGAAATGAAGATTTTTTTGGTAGACCAAAGCTTTGGAAAAGAATAATGAAAAAAAGTTCATAAAAGGAAGATGAACAACTGTGAAAACTTCAGTGAAACCCTAAGACATGGTCCTGACACTGCAGACAGAAGCTACAGGAAAGCAAAAATGCATACTCATGGAGGAGAGAAATAGGAAAATGATACTAAGACAATGGAACAAATCATAGGCTTAAAATTACAAATGAAAGAGTTGAAAGAAATGGGAAGGGGAGGAAACAGTTGGGGAATAAAAGTCTTTCAAGAATATGGAAATATCTGAAAAATGGTGAAACGTCATTGGTTTTTTTCTCTACTAACTTGTTTTCTACTAGGATTTTAAGGCACCTTTAGCTTCATTGTCCTTTAACATAATTTTGTGTCTCAGCGGTATCTTATACACAGTCTTTAGCTAAAACAGATGTGGCATATTTGCAGTTTTGGGATTTTTTATCATATACATAGTTTTCCTGTAAACATGGGACCATATATATCTATTATATATATATATATATACATATATATATAGTACATATAGTAGAGGCAATGGGGATATTTATCATCTTTCCCAGGTACTAGCCGACAGCAGGTCTAAACCAGCCATTGGATCTTCAGGCTAAGACGAAAAAAAGTGTATTTTCCAAGCCATATGCAAGTATGAAATGTGTAAATCCATTTAGTCACTAATGGGGTTTATCCTTATCAACCTGTGCATAGCTTTGCAAATTTACTTACAAATGACCATAGTGTAAAATTCAGGCTACTCCTGTGGGAAAATTCTTTTGTTATTATTTTTTTTTATTCCCCCCCCCCCCCCCCCCCCCCCGCCCCGGTAATTAATACTTAGATAACATTTAGATTAAAAGTAACTATTCATGTCAAAACCTGGCATGCTTTAAAGTGACACATTCACTGAATCTTTGTTAAACTACAGCAGTCTAATCCTTTTTGCCCTCCTCTGGCAGGTTTACCATGGAATTTAATACTGCACATGTATGGGATTATGCCTCAGAATTGCAGACTGAGAGACTGCACATGGATGCTGCATAGGGAATGGAGGATTAAAAACTGAGATTCTACGTAGCATGTTTTCTTATGAGTGAAATAGACTAAGTTTAAATGATCATTTTTATCTATGTTTTTTAAAAAAAAAAAAACCACCACCACCACCAAAGAACTATAAACAGTTCTATCAAAACCTCTTTGAACATAGCTAGCCATAAAAAACTGATACCATGTGCTTGCTGTAACACCCAATTTGGCCCGAGGATGGAATCCTTCATGGACATATCTGCATGTGTGTTTGAAAAGATTTAGTGGGAAATACTGAATTGTTTGAAAATGCTGTGGGCACTTTATTTAAAAAAATACTATGATCCAGACTTTCCTACAAATAGTTAGCACAGCATGTTCCCTTCCCCTCTATATTATGTTATACATAAGCAAACCCCAAAATATTTTTAGGCAAATATGTATGTTTGAAAGCCTGTTTGTAAGCTTAGTGTGAAGGCACTTTGAGGGATCAAAAGCCAATTCTGCATCTTTGTTACATGGCCATACTAGGCTGACAAGATTCTGTCAGTATCACACGCATTCTGCTAAGATCTCCAGTTTACAGCACATAAAAGTGGAGTGCCGATAGGCTTCACAACACACTGTTCAGAACAGCATCTGGAAAAAACTCATTTGGAATATTTATCATTAGGAATCTGATTTGTCATATGGGGGAGCAGTGAATGTTCTGAATGTAAATTGGAGGAGGACCCTTGGAGGCAAGACTTTGAATACGAATGGCCTATCATTGTAGCAATATTCTGCAATCCCATCAGGTGGGCAGACAAGCAGACTGAAGACTGAGCCATTTGCCAGAAGGGAGTGACAGTTTGTTTGCTATGACAGATGACATTTTAGTATCATGACAGGCTGATTTCACGAAAGGAACAAGTTCCTACAAATGTTTCAAGATAGTGATTTTCTTTTTTAATTTTTTAATGTGGTTTTGTGGGAAGCAAAAAACCCAACAGAGTAAAAAGTGAATCTAGAATGCTTTATTTTTTTTTTTTTAAATATGATTATATATAATAGCATGCACTAAGGATAATGAAGTTCAGGGCTGATCCTTGTTATGAGTATTTTTGCATTCCTGCTTGCTTGCTTGCTTTCAGCAGACCTTAAGGAACTACTGGGGGAGGGTGTGGGGCAGGGTGAGGGTTAATGTTAATTTAAAATAACAGACAGGTATGGTAGCTTTGTATCTGGGATTATTGGCTTATAACAGAAGCACCTTCAGAGCGATTTATGGTAAAAACACACAGAACACTGCAAACAATATCTCTAGCATCTTGAAATGCTGAAATCTTGATGTTGATAATAGATCTATAATTTTAAGGAATTAATAACTTTAGTATTTAAAAAAATAAAAATATTGGGCGGGTAATTTATTTAGTAACACAGAAAGACTGAAAGGTGTTTTCATGCTTCAGGAAACATTAAACATTTTGATTTGAAACTCATAAAAATGTTTTATGAAACCAGAGTAATGTAAAGGATTTTATGGGTCTCTAGGTGCTCAAAATTTCTAAGCAGCATGATATCTTCTATTAGGTGTATTTTTCTTCTGCCCCTAAGTTTGAAAGTTGTGGCTAAAAAAGTTTGGCTACTTATTCTGCAATGAAAATGTATTTTTTTCTTTATTTATCATGTCTACTTGTCATTCAGTACTTTGATGATGATCATGGAGATAGACCAAAGTGAAGTGTTTCTTTAAATATTCTTACTCGGGGAAATATGTAATGAAACTGTAGCTGACTTCAGTGGAAGCGGCGTTACTGCAAACCCCAGCAATCTGGATGTCATGTGCACAAAGAGATTATTAGATAGGATAATTATGGACTGAAAAGTAAACAGAGGTCTGTCATAAAAGGCCAGCAGTACAACTATCTCTACAGATGAAGAACAAAATATGTTCATGACCAGCGTTAAAAACCTTTGAGAGACATGGAGGTATGTCATCCTGCAATTCTAGCACAAATTAACTCATTTTTAACTCTGATCAAGTTAAATGTGATAAAGAATATGCTTAAGTTGTATTTGCTTCTGAACATGGTTAGAAACTTTGAAATGGAAGCTAGACCAGAAGGAAGGTCCATGTTTTACTTGAAAAGTAATCTCTGTTGTCCAAATAATAATGCCAGTTTCCAAACATTTTTTTTCTGATAAAGGACAATCCACACCAAAAAAGTGATACAATTTCCTCTTCTACCCTTATATTGTCCTATGAGATTTTTCATTAAGGTGAAGGTCTGTCACCACAGAGGAAGTATAATTTTGACAACATCCTGCTTTGTATGTTCTTTTGAAGATGAAGGAAAACGTGGATGTGCTGCTTATCTCTTGATGAAGGCAGACACCACAACATTGTAACTGAAAATAGAACTGCACAGATGTTCCTGATAGGCTGAGAGTTTTAGAATCATATTATATGTATATTTGTAACAATTATGTGTGTTTCAATTCAACATTTATGTATGTGTCAATTCAGTCTTTGCATGCAAATTATGGCCACACAAAATGGCATGCAATCAGACATGATAGAGGTGGAATAACAAAATAGGATAAATAATGTTGGCTGGTGGGAAAACAGGTAAATGGAAACTAAAGAGCAAATTCTCCAAGACTTTCATTGTCTCTTTTCTGCACAATGTGCAAGTGTCTTCAGAGCTTATGATGGGCACAATGTAGAATTACCCTTACATGATAAACTTTTTTTTCAATTTGTTTAATAAAATCACCATGACAGTTTTGTACAGAGAAATGTGTGCAAGTGACTTTTTGGAGGTTTAACTCCAAATAGGAAAAGACTTGGCGGATGCCATTATGAACTGCAAACATGAAAATAATATCTTATTAAGTCTCCAGTTGTGACGGCTAACCAGTATAATATTTACCTAGATGGGAGGCAAATGCTGAGAGCAGAAGGCTATTCTGGGTGCTAAATGGCAGTTAGATTTCCTACAGCCCCACAGTGGTGGGATTTTTATAGGAGAAAACAGAATGGTGTGTCTATCACAGCCCCACTGAAATGAGAGCAGTTCAGCACTCCTTTTAGATATTACATTCTCTATTCCTTAAAGCACATTTTTAATGCAGCATTGAAAAAGGAGACCGTGTCCCATTGAAACAGACTTCATATCATCTCTGCATAAGCTCCTGTACATTTTTTGTGATTTTAGCAGCTGTTTGAAACTTCCAGTCTGAGTGAGGAAGGGGTATTCTACTGGTGAGAACTGAGAGAATTCACTGAGCTCAATGCCTGGTTGCTGTATTAATAAAAATCAAATGAAAAAGCAATCTGATTAAATTATGTGTGCCTTTTCCTATGCTGGTGGAGCTTAACTAAGCAAACAGAAGCAGTGAAGTAAATCAGTGTTGGTTTATTAAAGATCAGAATTCAATATCTCGATAGTTGATGGGCTTATGCACCAGTGTTCTCACTGTTTAGCCTGTCTATG
This sequence comes from Falco cherrug, assembly GCF_023634085.1. Lineage (NCBI taxonomy): Eukaryota > Metazoa > Chordata > Aves > Falconiformes > Falconidae > Falco > Falco cherrug. Next base: position 42,905,636 of record NC_073720.1, on the reverse strand, counting down.
CAATGAAAGTAAACACAATGACACTGTGGGGACTCTTGTTTGGAAAGTGACACTTAGAAAAGTCTAGTTTTCTTGCAAGGAAAATGCTGCCCTATCTCTTACTTCTTGTCTCTTGCCAAAAGATTATCATGAAAACAAGAATCTTAATATTGTTTGCTGATGGTGATGTCATCCTCTGTAACAGAAGCATTCTCCTTGAAATATCCTCCACGTCTGTAGACATAAATGTCCCTTACCTCAGCAACTTTTATTTTAATATTCTTTTCTGCACAAATACAGATTCCCCCTCACATTGATCTTAGTGCATTGTCAAGACAGCAGGTTTTGGGGTGGGGTGGGGTGGGGTGGGGTGAGAAGTTAAGGATGTTTAATCTAGTCTTTAGGACTCTTAAAGTTTATACATTGCAATAGGGCACTCTGAGTATTAGGGGGCTTATAGGACATCTCCAGAATAATTTATTGTAGTCTGCAGGACGGAAAAGCTGTCAGTTAGATCCATCTTAGTAATGTAGGTAATACTTGGCTTCTGTAAATTTAGAAACCAAAAATACCTGCTCCTCATGACTGGGGTTGGTTGATGGCTTTGTTAAGATCAGACCAAGTACAGACTGAGAATTTAAAATGTTTCTTTTATACTTGCCTCATACTAATGATGATCAGTCACCATACCTAATAAAAGGCATCACAGAACTGTGCTTGCTGGTACACTTGTAGGAGCTACTCAGCTTTCCCGCAGAAAGCACTTTTATAAGCAGGCAGTTGTCCAAGCATCATTAGGTCTTAAGTATTATATTGTGTCTGTAGATACAAACTCACATACTGGAACATAGAAGTAGAGCTCTGTAAAAGAATTACCCATTTAATACCTAAGACAGGTATATAGGAATCAGTTAAAAATCTGTGCTTTGGTGCTAGTATTCAATACCGTATTAATATGCAGTGAACACCTTAATCCCCTCTCCCATCTTTGCTGGTAGTCACAAACTATGCAAAGCCTTGAGAATTGTACTCAGCTGCTGCTTTCATCTGTTGTCTCAGAAAGACAGAGATAAGAGGAACCCAGTCAGAGAGATAAGCAATCAAGAACACATATGCAATCTTCTTTAGAAGAACAACTCCTGTTTGTGTACCAGGAACCCCTTCGCACACATGATGCTTTATGAGGCATGAAGTTCATAACATTCCAGTTGTGAATAGCTAGAAAATTTCATTTTCTTTGCTGTTTGGATGCTTCATGCTTCAAAACTTCAAGAGATCAGTGAAGGCTATGTGGTCAGACACAGGCAGCTGTAAAGTTATTTCCTTGGATAAAAGCTAAGTCCAATCCATAAGTGAGCTTGGCAGGAGCTATCTCTTTCTTTAAATAAGTGATTTCCAGAAAGTTAGGATAAATGTCACTCATGTAATACATGTGATAAAAGTAAGGGCCATCATCAGAGCTTCTTGGAAATTTTCTAATAAAGCAGAACTTGTGGCATTCTGGGAAGCCATGCGGTCTAGTGAAACAGGAACACCTGCAGTTTCTGACCAGGCATGTCATTGTGACAGACCTGCCCTCAAAGTGTCAGCTGGTGCTGAGAAAAAATGATGTTCTTCTATTAGCAATGACAAAATGAGGAGAAATATTATCACTGAGAAGATACAAGGAAATAAGCAGATATTAAATTATTCCTCTTTCCTGGCTTGTGGGAAAAATTGAAAATATCGGTTTCAGCCCAGTTAATAGCAAAATTAAAGAGTGAAGAAATGTGGGTTTCCTTTGAAAAACTGCATGAAATTGTGTGAATTGAAAAAGCATAGATGTGGGATGGTGACTTTCAGAACAGGTCAATTCAAAGAATGAATTCTCTTTGTCTGTGCCTCTGGCATGTGAGGAGAAATGATGCTCTTGAAGTTTCTTCTTGCAGACTGTAAAGAATTTGGGCATGATCTTGAAGGAAGAGATTACTATTAATTTTGCAAGTGCTGAATGGCAAAGGAATCTATCTGATGAGTCAGGACTGTCTGCTCCTTGTGCAGAGGCTAGGACAAAGCAAAATCAGTGAGAGGGGAGACAGACCAGTTTGCATTTCAGCCTCCAAAGGGACAGGAGTTTCTTTGCTGTCATTGTGCACAATTTTAGTGAGACCTTCTGTCTACTGAAACTCATTTGCAGAGAAATTGGTATTGTTTGCTTTTCTCAGTGGTGGCCAAGTTTACAGAGAGCAGGGTATGTGTATTTCTATTGAAATATAAGAAAACAAGTTAATATGTACTTACTTGTTGCCTTCGAAGAGCTAAAGTGTCTCTCCTTTCCATTCAATGTCAGTTTTTAGCATTATATTAAAGACCATCCCAGACCTCACCTTGTTCATTCAGACCCTTTCTAGGCATTTATAAAGTCAGCAACCAAGTCTCAATAGTTCTTTCATGGCCGTATGTGAAGAAGGCTAAGTGAAAATCACATTTGAACACTAAGAAGCAATAAATATAGCACAGAAAAATTAAATTGGTAGTTATTTTCTGAAAAGCCTTAAAAAGAAGGTAAGCTTTTTTCTTGGATGTTGAAAGACATCTAAGCCACCTGACCTGCTGTAGGTTTTGATCAGGGTTAGAATTCCTTTCTAGAAGGGAAGGGAAAGAAGAACCTAACATTACTAACCTAGTCTATGTACAGGGTTAATGACAAAATGTCAATATATAAATTTTATTAGTCCAGTGCTGAAACATTAACACTACTTAGAAAAAAGAAAAAAGTACAAAAGCTAACTTGGTAAGATGAGGACATGGACACGCTTTATAACTATTTTAAGCTGTATCCTAAATACTAGGATGGTTACTTCGATAACACCTGCTCTCATTCAAAAGACTGTATATTGAACTCCCTTAGCAGAAGCTGGGCTCAAACCCAGTGCTGACTATACAATCCATTACTGAATAAACACTGGCTGGTTGGTAGCCATATTGACCTTTAGCTGTGATACTGAAATCCAGTTGCCAACATTGCCACCTCCTGCTTAGTTGGCACTGAATAAAATGTGTTTCCAAGGGAGTGTACAACAGAAGTCATGGTTGCCTGAAATATTAACACATCAAAAGAAGCATGTAATTTATTCCTTTGAAAAATGGATGCATAATAACCTCTAGCATAATAAATCTTTTTCAGCAAGGATTATGATGACTGCAAGAAGGAAGACCATGGTCTATTTGCACAGTACTTGTTTCATCCAAGAAGCTATTTTGGTTTTGTACCAAAGTCTTAGTGGTGCATTTAGATGGCACCTCAGTCCACCTTTTATTAACACCCAAGTTTACCTTTTTTTGTTGAGACAAATTAGTCTTATTACTAAAATTAATCGTAAATAGGAAGCTGTTAAATATACCATAAATATATATTTCACCACAACGTATGACAGAGAGAGATTGATTGCTGATGTCACCATTTCCATCCAATAAGACTTCAATAATTTACTGAAACTATTAAAAATTTTAACTTTTAAAATAAATATGAAGTGATGACATGAAAGAAGAGACTTCACTTCAGTGGATGACGCTGGAAAGGGCTATGTTAGGACTGTGCACTGGCAGAACACTGCTAATGAAGTGGTCAGTGAATTTTAGTGTCTTTTATAGAGTTATTGTTTAGGATGAAACTCTGCATATACTCCTTTTACTAAACACCATAGGAAAAATTAGATCTTTGTATGGATGCAATAGCTTCTATAGAAAACCTGCCTAATATTCTGAGGTAACCTAACAAGTTTTCTTTGAAAGATTCTTTATTATAGATCCAGCTGTCTTTACTCTGAAAATAAGAAAGGCCATTTCCTCTCCCTCTGCCTACAAAAAGCCTGGCAACAAATATGATCATTGAGTATATGCAAAAGTTACCTTTGAAACATATCTAGTGTATTTATAGGCATCTTTCAGTATAACAGGAGGAAAGAGAAGCATTATCACAGGAATATTCAGCTCCCTGGAGGCCACTAGCAAATGCTTCAAAGGTCTCCCTAGAGGGGAAAAATAGCACTTTACAGCAGAAGTCACAAATTTGCAAGTATTCTGGGCAAATTACAAAATTCAGTGATTCAGTCTCACTAGAAAACTCACCATTATATTAAGATGTGTCACCATTATAAAAACGTCACTTTTTCTACCTCTGAAGCTTTAAAAATGGAACATTCAGTGTGTTTCTGAAGAGCTGGAAAAACCCTCAAATGATATTTCATGTGACTTTTTCCGCCTCCTGTATGCCCCTTTTTGTCTCAACACCCATGTAAATATTTTTTTGATAACTCTATGGATCTGACATGAGAAACATCATTTCATTTAGAATGGAAAATAATGAAGAGATTAAGTGAAAGCACTTACCCCCTGTAGTGCATCCATCAGGCCCATGATTGTTTCCTGCTCGCAACTAAGCAGATATTGATGCACTTCATTTAGTGGATCAGAATAATCTCCTTAAAGACAGAAATGCTTACCTTTTTCTATTTCTCCCTGTAAGCAGAAATGAATACCCTTGGATTTTTAACCTCCCCCTGGACATGAAACAAAGAGAACAGAGGTTCTTGCTTTGCCATGCATCCCACTGGATGAAATCATGAGCAGCCGTACTGCAGCTAGCTCCGTATCCTGCCACACTGTCATTTGTGGCATTGAAAACCTCCCATTAGCCTTCACTGTGGCAAAAAATCCCTGCCATACAGAACTTGACCTCAGTGCCTTTAGCTTCAGCATAGGCATGTTGCCTCTTGAAGCCATGAGGGAACTGGATTACTCCTTTATTGATCAGTTGCTGAGTTAGAAATCAATGGGTAATTGACTGTTAACCTCTGTGAGATGACTCATGTGCTTAAGTCAGGCACACAGTTAAATAGCTTGCTGAACAAGTGCCTACATACTGTCTGTAGCTTCTGTACACAAATTTGTCAGCTTTCCACATGGAAAAAAAATCTTCCATAAATGAGCCATACAGAAAAGAACAAATCTGTTAAGGGATAGAGTGCACTACCATTCCATATTTAAGAGACAGCCCCCCCCCCCCCCCCATCATTACTGAGGCAACCAAAGGTGCCTTGAAAGATTGCTAGAAATGATTAAGGGTTCTTTATTTTAGATTGATAACTGCAGTAGCAAGTGTGAGAAGGAGAGCAGGCAATTGAAGTTGATGGGATCATTGTGTGCCTGCCTAACATCACTGGCTTAACATTTGTATTTTAGACTGTCTCTTAGACTCTCTTTTGCCTAATAACAGCATGTAGTGAAATAAAGAGTTCGTTCTGGAGGTAATTGTTATGTGGTGGAATATAAACAAGACCCATTCTGCAGTATATTTACCACAGTGCATATTTATGAGGTGGGTTTAATTAAAAGTCAGGAACACCAGAGCTATTTTTTAACTAGATGCCTATTATCTAGTGTCAAATGCTTGGTTTTAATCACGCATTTTATACCATTGTGACCTAGATCACTGCCTGTGGCATACAAGATAGCGTGTTGTCTTTCCCGAGAAGATGTAGCCAAGCTTGATGGATGTTTTCTCATTCCTAACCTCATTACTACTGGCTTCCCATCCATCTAATAAAATGCTATGATAGAGAGTGGGAAGGTGCTATAAATCATAATATTCCAGCCGCTCCAAGCAGATTCATTAGAAATGCTGACTATATATCTCGCACACAGAAAGTCAACATACAAAGTAGGTTGTTGCTTCTGCCTGTGCTGGAGACATCCCCTCACTCCCTCCAGTCAAGTTAGGATTTGTTTTTAATGGCAAAGATGACATTTAATGAAGTTCTGGATGGCAGGCTGCTTTGACCTGATTAACTCAATAAGTATTCCAGCTGTTACTAGTTTTAAACTGTGCTGTAGCCTGTTAGCCTCACTCACATTGTTACTCCACCACTGAGATACATAATTGCTTACTAATGAACATTTTAAATTTTTTTGAGTGAGGTAAGAAACTGAGACATCCTACTTTACTACTGTTTTTCCAGTGTTTTCCTTAAGGAAGGGTATCCTGTTTCTCATTTAGTCTGGGCCACATCGCTGATGGGAGTATATAGTGGGAGGGGGGAGAAAGTGTCATGGCTATCTTTTGTTTCAGTCTATGAAAGAAAATGGGACTATGAAAATAAAAATGTCCTAGACTTGTGCCTGGAGAAGGAGAACTGAATCGGCCGCATCCTCTGAAGTCCAGGCTATGATTTTTCACTTCAGAGTCATATGGTATTTAATTTAGGTTTTGCTTTTTAGTGGAATCTGCACACTTGAAGAGGTAATGACAGCTGTGATCTTTGCAAAAGGGGCAGGGTCACTAAGGGAAAGAAAAACCAGTAAAATAAAGGAAATAGCAAGCAATTTTAATGCAATTCAGCTCTAAAAATTGCAGTGTGAGTATGACTGTTGCTGTTCCAGGTGTTTGGATTTTCTTAACGCTCCTGTGGCAGATGCTCAGAGTTGCTTATACTCTCTGCAGTTTCTTTTGTGACAAATTTTATGTAGCCCTTACGAGCCTGTCATTCAAGAGATTTTTGTGGGAGATCACCCAAAGCTGTACACCTGCCTGTAGCCTGGTATGTCTTAGTACTGCAGGTCTCACAGAGACTTTTCCCTTTGGACTGAGTTTGTTGGAAGAGCCATAGTATCCAGCTTTCTTTTCTTTCAAATATGTTGCAATTAATAATATAAAAACATCAGTCACCTTTCCACTGGAATTTAAACAAGGAGTATATTGGTCCTTAGACTTCTTTCATCGTATATGACATGGGATGTCAGGCAAGCATATGGGCCTAAGCAAGCTGATGGAAGGCAGTGGTGCATACAGCTTGGAGGAATTCATCAGGGGACACCAGTGGGCTCTTCTGTCTGTGCTCAAAGGCTATTTCTCTCCATTCAGAGGAGAAGAGATAGTGTGTAAGCTGGTAGTATTCTTTATTAAATCCTTGAGGGGAAAATGCAATTGTGTTTGTATGTTATCTGCAAGCAGTGTTTTCATTATGACTTGCTGTGATCTCTAGTACTTAGTGTCAAAGTGATTCAGGGAAAATGATTGATAGCTGTTATTAGTAATCCATGGCTTTACGAATGTACAAATTAAAAGTAATCAGAGAGAAAGGGGAATTGTACATCAGTTAACATAATCCATTTATTTTGAAACATACACTAAAGAGTGGCATTCATCTTTATTGCAATGGCAAGTCTCAGCTTTGTGGTGATATTAAGCAGATGATGGTAAAACATACAAAGGATTTACCTTAACAACATAGCAGCCACTTTCTTGTTCCAGAAGCATTCCCAAAGTTGCACTTAGGAAACATCAATATCTCCCTGAATTGCAAGGAACAATTTTAAAATGTCTGCCAAATGCAGCTTCCACTGGGGAAACTCAAGGACCTCTGTCACCTCACCTGATGCTGCACTGGAGTTCTCAACCTCTTTCTGTCCCTATAAATCTAAATCCAAATTGGCTTCTGATTGGATGCATCTAGAATAATTACATAATAGAATAATTACATAAAGAACTGTCACATTTGGGGTTTGGTATTTGGGGGTTTTGTGGTTTTGTATTTATTTATTTACTTACTTAAACACACTCATCAAATGGAAGGGTTATATGTCAATATGCAGAACTCATGTAAAATCTGCAAAATGAGTATCACAGCAGAGGTGTCTGTTAGTACTATATAATCAACGGCCAGATGTAAAAGTACAACAGGACGGGATAGGATGACTTCAGTTGAATTGTCTAGCAATTATTCTAAATACTTTTATAATTAAACAGCAAACACAGCATTTTTATACTTGGTTGGTTTTGGGTTTGTTTGTTTTTAAAGTTGTTGCATTCACCTATTGCTATGTGTGGTGTTAACAAAAGGAATCTTAATATAAAGAAAGTCTTCTATAAAGATAATTATTTTTGTTTAAGGCCTACAGAATTTAATCCAGTTAGATAAACATGCAGAATGCAAGCTATTTAATAATACCTGTTGCAAGCCATGCTTATATTCTGTCTGTTTAGCATGTAGATTCTTCTTGAAGAAACCCATGGTTAAGAAACACTTTGTACCGTGCAGAAAAGAAAAATCCTGGAGGAAGAGACCCAGAATTATCACATGCTTGAAGGAAAATACATGATGCCAGAACCATTCCTGCTTCATGGTATTGCTGTTCACAGATTGTTAATACAGTTAGTGCAAATGAGCAAAGATACACCCCACAACATGTTACTGTGCCCTAAATATGAAAAAACTGTCACTGACAGGGATTTATTGGAGTTTAGCTGATATTTGAAGAATTTACTCTTATGCATATTGCTCTGGTAGTGGAACAAAATAAAACCACTTCATCTTTATGTACTCCAAATCTTCATAGAATAGTACAAATGTAAATTTGTATTTTCCTCAGGATGTTACTGGAAACTGAAAGCTATCATACTTTGTTTACTATGCTACTTTGTCTAAAGGTGGATCTTACAAAGTTTACATGATTTGCACATCAAGTAGTAGCAACATAGAGGTGGCAAAGCCCAAATCAGTAATGTTCTTTTTGGGAATAAGAGGAATGTAGCCAACTTTTAGTAATATGGGCAATGATTATGGGCAATAGGGGAATGTAAATTCAGAATCCCCTCATTTTTTAAGATTAAACATGAATTCCAATGTTTATTTTAATATGGTAACTGCTTTTAGCATTATTGCTTTATACTCTGATGCAATTTACAAATCATAGGATACAGGTAGCATGCCATGTGAGTACATGGTGTTATCATGGCTGCATCAGTACAGCATACCACCACACAAGAAGCCCTAGAGCCTTAAAATTATATTTAGGAGGAAAGTAGTTGCTATAATTCAAGAGAAATAAAAAAAAAAGGGGGGGAACCCCACTTTTGGAGATACAAATTGTTATTTAATCAATGAACAATGATGTAGGGGAAAGACTAAGTAAACACAGGAGGATATTAAAGGGACAGTTTCCTAAATGATGGAGATTCAGTCTTATTGTCTCTGTTAAATCATCATGTCCTGGCTTCAAAACTGGTTATGTAACAGCTAACGATTATTATAAAACTATGTAATTGATCCATGTACACCAATGTTTGTGTACTGTGTTTGGTAGTGTGGCAAGGTTTTTTACAGTAAGGCAAGCCTAGGGTGTGGCATCCAGTTTCTTTCACTCATTTTCCCTGTTGCATCAGAAGCATAAAGCTCTCGTACCACGTTGTGCAGCTGTACCTGCTCAGCCTCCCACCGAACAGTCTATTTACTGACCTCCATTACACATAGCAAAATATTGTAACAAACAATTGTATTGAACTTGAAGCAAATAAGGACAGTTTTAGATGCAACTGTTTTCTGCTTTAGGGATTCTAGGGGTACTATTTAGTTAATCCCAGCTGAGAGAGAAAAGAGGAAGTTTCGTTGCCTAAAATCAAGGGGAAATGATGCTTTGACTTCTGTAGTAGAGGTGGAAATCATTGGAACAGAAATACTTTCTCAGTCCTGAGAAATGCAGGAGAGACATAACATGCTATTTCCTTTCCTAACAAGTTGTTTTAATTTTCTCCCATCTTCCTTTTCTCCACTTTTTTCTGTGCCCTCACAATCCATGGCACTTTCCCATCTTCAACTTATTCTCTCCAGCTATGCTGCTTCTTTACCTGAAAGACAGATGGGTCTGAGTGTCTCATGGAGCTGATGATGGGTTTTCATACTTCTGGTATCAGCTTTTCCCCATCAGTGATGAACAAGTTAATGTCTCTTTCCTTCATCCATTCTTACCCTTTCTTCATAGTAATGTGAACCAGCACTGTCTCAAGTCAGGTGCAAACCTGACACACGTTCTTGGTCAGAGTTTAGATTAAGGCTCTCTACACAGTGATGCATACATACTCATAGTAGTGGCATGGAGGCGCACATGGTATATAACATTAAATTGACTTTAACTTTCAAGTATTTCTTATTTGTTAGCTAAGTTTTCTGAAAACTTCTCTGACACACAAGGAAGCCATTTTGTTTTAAACCCATCCTTATTTCCAGCTCTACCCCTGTATGTATTTCACAGACCATTCACTGTACCTTCATATTATTAGCATGCAGTTAGAAGCAGCAATCTAGGTGGCTTCAGTCTTGCCTTGTTACTAGATATCTAGGTACCCAGCTAAATTGCTGAGCCTTCTCTACAGGTGTTTAACCCTAGAAACAGAAGCAAAATCTGAACTTCTTGTAATCTTCCCTATCTCTTCACTGTAATTCACACACCTGCTCTATAGCTATATGATGTGTATTCAAAAGAGTGCAGGTGCTCAGTATGATTGAATTGAACCCTTCCATTTAGTCTGTTGCTTTTCTAATTCAGGAGTGATGCTCAATGGGTGTGATTGAACAGATCTCTCTCTAATTATGGAGATTTCTCTGTGCAGTGTTGGAGGATTATTTTTTTAATATATTATTTACACTGTTCAGTCTGGCAGTAATATTTCTGTCTGCCAATGTCAATTACATTGCTCTTGACTGGTGCAGATCAGCAGTCTGTGATATCTCTGAAAAGCCAGTGTGTATCACATGTCACTAGCAGACATATTAATGTTTGAGTTGAGGAGTGCAAGTGATATAACAAGATTAGATGGCACTGATATAAAGGACTAACTCTAAGCCCATGTATAACCAAGAAACTGCTAGATGACAACTGTCAATTATTTACTGCCCCTGTCCAATGTAATATTAATAGCTGGGAGCCTGCACTTTTCCTTTCTCTCTGTCTCTCATTTTTGCTAGCTTAGTGTTCAATTCCTCGATTTTACAGAAGTAACATTCTTTTCAAGGCATTTTGCCCTGAGCTGTTATTAAGCAATTAGCAAAAAAAATGAAAGCAAGGCTCAACTATATCCTCTGACATGTCAGAGGACCCCATTATCCAGAAAGGATTAATTCATTTCAAAGGTATTTTCCCTTATCTTAGTTGTTAACACATATACTTTAATATTTTTTTCTTCTCTAACACTAAACAGTACAGTAGGAAACAATTCTGCCATGCAAGACACTAAGTGATATTTTTTTTTTGCTTATCTTTGAGCAGAACAACTCCATATTTTTAAATAACTCAGTTAAAATTGAAAGAAAACATGAGATGTCTGAAACTAGTTACGTGGAGCTATCACGGCCCAGGTGTCTGCCATGAACTTAACTCCTCTCCCAATAAGATGCAAAAGGAAACTTCTGTTTTTCAAACGTTTTTTTTCTTTTTTTTTAAATAACAGGGGTTTGTATTCTGTTTTTACTTCATGTTTACAGGCAAGTTTTTATTGCTTTTTGCCCTATGGGTTCAATTACTTCTTGCAGGTGGGCAGGTAGAGCTAACCAGAATAAAGGATAATTTAGGTAAAGGGGTCTGAACAGAAAGGGGAGAAAAGAAGCTAAAGATGACATTAGCGATGTTATAGAAGAGTCACCTCAGCAGGAAAAATATAATGAACGTGTTATGTATCCCATAGTATGCTTAGTTAAAGCTTAAATTCATGCAACTAAATTTAGCCTAACCAAAACACCCTCTACAGCTTAATTTCTTCTAAACATATTGTGCAGTGACTGGCTTAACACAGGTTTATTGAAAAAGAGCATTAATTTGCAAACATAACACAGATAATTATCTCGAACTAGACTTATCACTGCCCTCTTCCATTGTGCAAGACTAGACACTATTGTGCACTGAACATTATAAATACTGGATTATGATTGTGGTGCCTTTGTAAACTTCTACAGCAGTTCCCCTGGCAGATTAAATGTCACCAAATAGAAATTAAGTTCAAAAACGCAACTGTAAACTTTTAAGTTTAAATGTAGCAGCCAAGTTACTATTTTTAATAACAATTTTGACAAATCAGGATTAACCCTGTACATTTTGTAATCATCTTTGTCTGACCTCCAGACTTTCAACAGAGCCCACATCTGAGTGCACGTCTCCTGTTGGGAATGGTAGTCCTACGCACTAGGTGGTAATGATAGCTATAGCATAAAGGCAATAAAGTGGCTTTCTGAGTCTGCATTCCTCACAGTCATCTCACACACATATTAGTACCTTTTTGCCAATAAATATTTGTATATTCATTTTTTGAGATTATTTCTGAACATATACTAACACTTGTCAACAGACATAGTAAGCCTGTTGATTGTATACTCACTAATACAAGGGTTTGTACCTTTCCATAGATTAAACTATTTTTCTTACAATTGAGAGATTTTGTAGTTCTAAGAAATGATTTAGTACTTGAATTCTAAAGGATATAAAAAGACACAGAGGATACTCAAAGGACTTCAGCTGGATATACCTTATATTACTGTCTAGCCTTGTTTTATTTCAGAGGAAAGCTCATTTGCTTGTGTTTGTGAGGTACAGATAAGAAAGAGCAGAGATCTTCTGACACATATCAATAAAGCAGAAAAAAAGTTGCATAACAGCAACAGCAGTCTGCTGGGATAACAGATTGGTGCCCACTAGTAAAGGGGCAAGACTCATAATTCACAAGCAATGAAGCCGCAAGTGAATTATAAAGGTCTCATCCTTCTCCAATGGAGATAAATGAGTCCGTCTAGTACAACCAATCATATGATCTGTTTGGATAGGTCTTCTTTGTCCATAATCCTTTCTCATATAAAATTTTTTTGGGAACGTACCACAATAAATAGAGAATAAAAGTCATTCTGCTCATTTCTCTATTGCTAAGAATCCCTTGCTCTGGTGCTGAACTGTTGAAAATGTTGCCCATTTCTCTTTCCTATTTTCATCTAAATCTTCATTAAACTCATCAGATTTAGTAACAGGTGTATGTGACGGGACTATCTTTGGTTGGGTTTTTTCCCTTAACTTATCTATAAATTCACTTTTTTTGCTGTTGTGCTATTACTTATTTACTATTACTATACTTGCACCCTCTCAACACATGCTCCTCAAATGGGATTGTTTCTCTGGTGGTCACATAAATTTTTTCATGCTCCCTGGAGAGAGGAGGGAAAAAGCCTGTCTTTAAAGAAGTGGACACTGTTGTCTTACCAGTAGTGGTGTTTGTCGTGCAAGCAGGGAGTCTCGTTACTGGCACCTTGATTGTGACACGGCCTGAAAGGTTATATAAACTGAGGCATTGGAGTTAAGTGGTAGAAGGGTGATCATAGAGAAAGACAGTGATATCAAAATGCTGATTCTAAGAAATAATTAAAATTACAGGCAATGCAAACAGTGATGGCAGCAACTGAGTTACCATGCTGATTTTTCAATGTAAGATCTTCTTTCATTTGCTTATCAATTTGACAGTTTTGCCAGCTGTGACTGGTATTTTTGATTCTGAGTGTCTTTCTAAATCAGATTTAAACAAAAACCACAAATTTTTGAAACTTTCAGCTAAAATGTTCCACTTATATCTGAGAATCATCTCAAGTTAAATTACAGTATATCATGCTTCTATATTTTTTGCAACCACTTTGGTGAGAACACTCTGTCTACACATGTAGTACATGAATTTTTGTGGAGATGTTTTCTTTCAGGTATTTCCTTTTGTTGTCCTTATGGAAGGTTGCCTACATTTAGATAAGAGACACATTTTAGTTTCCATGTGCTTGACAGAGTAATGATAAAATTTGCCAGCTAAATTCTCTAGAGAGTGGCTACAGAATAAGCATAATTTTACTCTTCTGAGCTTTTCCATGATGGCTGGTGGTGGATGTACCAGTGATGGTCTCCACTGGGGACTTCAAGACTTGGTAAGATTTTCCAGTTCCTGCTCTGGGGTGCACTGTTGCCATGCACAAAAACTGTTTAGAGGGGGTGTTTTCCTTGTACTTCCTTGCTTCCATACTGGTGTTCAAGTAGTGTGAAAGAGAGAGAAGTATGTCTCTTCCATTGCTTGAAAATAGTTTTGGGAACAGAGAAACAGTTGAAGCAAAAGAAGCTTCAACTTCTTTTGAGTAGGGGCAGAGAGAGAGATATGGAAAAAAAGCAAACACAAATGAGCAAGAAGACTAAAACAGGGTAGTAATGGAGGAGGCAGGACCTGGAATTATATGAAATGGGGAAGAGATGGGAAGAATGGCAAGAAGGAGGTTTATTATCGTACAAGGAGAGGGAAAGGACAGGAGGATGTATACACTATGAGCACTGCTTCAGTAAGTTAAAAGTATTTATTTCCTGAAGCCTAATGTCAAGCTGAGAGTTTGCATCTCTGTTGCAAGGCTATAATGAATTCAGGGGAAATTGAGTTCTTTGTCAAAAAGCTGTTTCCTCAACCATTTGTTATCATCCAAGTTGTAACCATGGGTAATGTCACTGACTAGGAACTGGTTGTCTGTTACTAGGCTTTTAGGAAGAAAAAACTAAGTAACAAGTTTGAATTAAACCACTTCAGTTGTATACTCAGGTTTCTTTCCAAAAGGACTGTTTTTTCCTGTGAAGGATTATTTACTTAATTCTCTTTATATCAGAATTTTTAAGAAATGAGTTAATAGGAATCATTACAAGCTGTATATAGTCTTAAACTTCATGTTTACATACTGAAATGGCCTAGCTTCCTGTGAATGGCAACGTGTGCTGTCGCCCTGCTTATTTGTTTATCTTGGGGCTGAGGGCTTATTTATATTATATTACACTAGACTAACACTTTCCTTAACATTGCTGTTAAAAACTGAACTAAACATTGCTATTTGTATAGAATATGTATTTTAAAATGAGAATTACTGCTTAGACTGAGTGTAAATATTTATTGAATCACACACCATTTAAATATGTTTCATTGTACTTGGAATGATTTCTGAAAGCCTCAAAAGCAACAAAAATCTTATGTTGTAAAAGTATCTTCCAAACTAACTCCCCTGGGCTTTTTTGTAGGTTTCAGAGAGAAGACAGGACATAATGCAATGAAATTGAGGCACATAGCTAAAAAGGTATTGGTGTTTCTGAGGTACCAACTGAAAGTATGTTGGGTTTTCTACTGGTAAGTGAAGTTGACAGAATCTGCCTTTTATATTCATGGGAGGCAGGCTCTGGCATTTCTGCAGATACTTACATTTCAAATATCTCTAGCCTGCAATTCCCTTCTTTTTTTCCTTCTTCACATAGACCCAGTATATACATTGGAAATTTCCAAATAAGCACACTGACATTCTGGACTAAGACTATGACAAAGCATTTCATTTTTGAGATGTTCTTAATGACACAGGAAAACATTCTGGAATCTTTATGTCCTTACAAAGCTGCTGTGGGTTAATAAAAAAGTACCATCAGCAAGCAGGAGATGTTACCCTGGCCATGTTCAAGTGGGAGTAGCTCAGGAGAACCATAGGAAAACAGCCTGTAAAGAGGAAGGAAACATTAGAATTGCTTGAGCATAGGAAGAGGAAAGGCATAATGATTGATAAATCAGGACATTTGGATTACCAACACTGAAGCACAAGAATGAAGTCAGGGAAAAAAAGGAAATTTAAATGTAATAATTATTTAACATATGCTTAGCTTTGTGAAGCTGTTTGCTGCCTTTGGCATTTAGAACAAAGGTCTAGACAGTTTAGACACAGAAATTACTTACAGGCACATCCAAGCATACAATCTGGCAATGACAATTAAAGAAACCCAAAAGAAACATATTTACACTATTTGGAGAATGTGTAGCTTCTAAATAAATTGTAATTGTATCTCTTTAGATGTTAATAGGTTTCATAGGCAGTGGAGTTTTCTAATTGTCAGAGTAGGATTTTTGAAAGGCCTTATACTGGGGAAAAAAACATATCGACAGCACATTAACCTTGACTGAGTTTGAAAATGGGTGAGAACTGAGTAAACTTATGGTCATGAAACTTTTTTAGCTGAATGACACAGCAGAGTGTCTAATTCAATCTCAGTGTGTGTAAGAAAGAAACTCGAAATGTAGAAGGTACCTAGAGAATACAAACCCACAATATTCTTGCTATTTGTTATTAGCATGTATTTACTTAAAAAAAAAATCCAGATTGTTAATATACTCTGTGGGTTTTGTTGCACAGGAAAAAGATTTTTCCAGTTTTATTTAATTGCTTCTTATTTTTGTTACTGACTGTTAATTCTCTAATAACTGTGTTTATACAGTGAAGAGGAGCATACCTGGAACTGTGAATTGTATATAAGGCTGTTTGACTTAAAAAAAATATGAATTGAATGAAATGCAAGGTGTGTGGGAACAAAAGCTTTTCGATTCTGTGATTCTACTGAAAATAGTTATGATTTAAGTAATTTAGGGATCTGTTTTCTCATCTTGCCATCCTGGGACTTATTCTACCCCTAACATTACCATTTTGTCAGATCAAGACAGATGGTTTGAGGACCTGTGTGTTTAAAACAACAGTATAAACACAAATGGCCTCCTTACTAAATAAGAGTCCTTAGCTCTTCAGAGTTTATCCTTTCATAAGTGTCTGGATACCCAACAGTTAA
Source organism: Falco cherrug (assembly GCF_023634085.1). Classification (NCBI taxonomy): domain Eukaryota; kingdom Metazoa; phylum Chordata; class Aves; order Falconiformes; family Falconidae; genus Falco; species Falco cherrug. Next base: position 42,889,202 of record NC_073720.1, on the reverse strand, counting down.
ATAAAAATGGTGATAGTTCCTCTGCAGTTGATCAGTTCATCACTGAATTTAACAGGAATTATATGGCTGAAACGTATCAGAGTGCTAAGAACCTGATGCTTCCAAATTACTTTTCTTGCATCATGCCAGCTTGATGTGGTCAGTGCTGTTGGACTGGCATCACACACCTTTTCCATTTCACTGAAGATACTACTGAGCTGAAAGAAGAAAAACATCACTCCTTATTTACTTTGTTTTGTGAATAATATGCCAGCTTCCTATTTGTTACATTATCTTGTCCTCCATCATGAGAGAGTCTTGCCTGGAAGGAGACTGTCATTTTACCACGTTGGTACCCAGTATCTACCTATTGGCGTGTCAGATCAAGTCAGGCAATTATTTCAAAATGTTCAGCTGAATAAAATAATTGCCACAGAGTAACTCCAGTTTTGTCATGTAACAACCCGAGAGGTTACTGGCTTATTTCCTTGATTTCTGCCTAAGCTGTGTGTTTATTTTAGCTCTAGAATTTGGCACTTGGAACAGATGCCATAGGAAATCCAGGAGCCACTGAAGTCACTCCCAAGGACAGCAGTGGGGGAAAGGAGCACAGCCTTTGTATTTAGTTGCTCATTGGAGTGGCTGTCAAGTTAGACTGCTCTATTAATTGCTTTGGATAGAAAATCAGTAGTTTTCCTGAAAATGAATTAATTCAAAGTTTAAAGAAATTGTGGGCTAAGTATTTACACATAGCAAAAATGAACCAGGTGTTCAAGAGCAATTGCCATAACATAAACACTTCAAAAATAATTAAACGCAAGGCAATCTTAACAAGGATAGTAAATCTTTATCGTTTTTATCAAGAACTAAAGATCATTTCCTAGCTGTCTTCTTGTGACAAGATATGTTCTTGCCACAGACTGTATTAGTCTACTTGATTTTTGTCTGCCAAAAGACATTTTTTCAGAGAGAAAAAGTTTTTTGAATGTCTGATCTGGCTTTAGTCTTTACCTGGTGAGCTGACTATCTCCTGGTATACAGCCTCAAAAGCCTCTGCACCCAAGAGGAACCCCAGCTCTACATTTATGCCAGGAATTCAGGCTTAAAAATACATTTTACTGGTAACTGCCTAGTTGTAACCATAAACAGAGAAAGTAAATTCTACAGATTTTTGGGCACACCCTATTTGTACCACTTTGTCAGTTGGTGTATGAACTACAGAACAATTTTTACAAACTTCTGTTCAGAAGTTATGAATCTCATTTCCTATATTCTGTTCAATGATAGCTGACATTGCAAGGCATGATTATATGCAGCAGCCAGCTTAACAAGCAATAATCTTTCAAACTCTCGTTTTATAAAGCGGAAAATCTAGAATGGATTAATGTGGCTCAGTGTTATTTCCTCCTTTTTTAGTTTTGGGATAATACTTTAATTTTTTAGTCAAGGGAATCTTGGTCTGCTATGGTAAAATTATTTTTCTGACTTTGCCTCACAGGGTGGATTTCCTTAGAGACAAGACATTTCTCTTGTGTTGCCAACTAAATTATGTTTCCATAAATCCCTAAGACTCTAATTTCATACAAAAGCACAATACTTCACCTTTTAGTTGTTGTTTCCACCCTGTATATGTTTGGTCAGCACCACTGTGAAAAGAGAATTATTTCTGAAATTCATCAAAAACAGAGCAAAGCAAAATCTGAAATACATGAATACTCATCAGTTGTCCCCACTTTAATTTGATATTTAAGGAGTTTGACAAAAGTGTGACATAAGGATACTATGCCACTCATGAAATTCAGTCCTTTTCCCTGTACTCCCAAACATTACTTGAAAAATGGGTAGATAAGTAATGGGTTCTCCCTCATTCACAGTTATCGTTTTGCTCTGGTGAACAGGATTACTCCTTGGTGTGCCTTTTTCTTTCTACTGATTACAAAAATGCTTTAATGAAATAGTTAAAATTAAGAAATTCAAACTGTTAAAGTCTTCTCAATGCCAACAACTCAAGCAAATATCCAGTCTGCTCTTTTCTTTTCTGGATAGATATTTTAATGTGGCCCTTACAACTATGCAACTGTTCATGAAAGAGGAGTCAAATAGAAATAAGATGTCCAGCTGTTCTTGTCCCTGTGAAAGCTTGGTGATGAACTGCTATTTGTTTACCTTCAAAAGCCTCCTAGATAACCTTCACTTATGTTAGGGATATTTTCATTTTAACATTTATTTTTGGCACAAATTAGTATATGAGAAATGGTGGGGAACGGAAGTTCCAAATCTTTTTGACCTTCCCTAAGACTTTTCTTGAATTTTCATAGAAGGCTTGGGTCACTTGTTGCCTTATTCCAGCACTCTTTTTCACTTATGTTAATGATTTTGTGCTGTTGTGGTCTTGTGAGTTGCTCAAACAAAACTGCTGAAAGTCTATTTCTAAATGTAAGTTAGCTACATAATTCCCAGGAGAAAATTTAAGACTACCAGCTTTAATGCTGTCCTTTCCAAAGAGTGTATAAAAAGACTCAAAAATGGCTGAAATGCTTAAAGAAAATTATAATGTAACTGAGCTGTGTGTGTTACTGCATGTCATGCTTCTGCTCAGACACCACAGTGACAGGTGCCCTAAAATCAAAATAGATAGATGTCATTCAGGTATGACAGAATGTGCATGTAGTAAATTATCATGGCCTAGGCCAGCAGCAGCAGTGAAGAGGTGTCACTGTTAAGGTGAATGATACTAATAAACATGTGGTGGGTGTGACCTGTAACAGAAGGACTTGTGTCCTAAACCCGACACTTCTTAAGATCTTTTAACACATGATATGAGGGTTACTATACTTGCCATTTCCAAACTTATGCATTGTAGATTATAATTTTACTATTTGGGAACAGAAAACTGCCTCTTATAATTTGCTGTGATTTCACTGTGTAGTTATATTTATCAGGTTATTGTAACTTATGTATGCATAAAATATATAACAATATTTTTATTAAGTTGTATTTCCATAATAGCACCTTTCATTCTAGGAATTATTTATCTCAAATAAACTTGAATTATACACTTTAGTGTTTACCTACCTTTTGTGAATTTTCTGCAAGGAGCCATATTTATATTTCTGATTTGTGTTGCTAGACAAGGAAAATATTCTTGGTTGTGGAAATGGCATATTTGGCTTCCTCTTCTTTTTTTCCATCTCTATTACTTCTGGAGTTCAAGATCAGGTGAAAAGGGGATTTGAGAGTATTCTAGGCTAAATATTCTAGACTATCTGTAAGGGTAAACATCACAGGTTTTAAAATTTCTGTTTATATTTTTTTGAATGAAGATTCTCTAACAGGGTACTGCACACCCATTCTGTCTTTGACTTTATTTGTCTTTTCTTTTTTTAATATTTACATATTATTTTTATTGATCTTTTTAATACAAGCATATAAAATCCAAAGTAGCAAAGGAAAATGAAAGTGTGTTCATAATTAAATAGATATGGACCTAACCAAGCAATTTTATGAGAATAGAAACAAACTTAGCTTCTGTTTTCTGAGGTTACAGATGTAAGGGATCATACATGAGTAGGTGGGTATATGTTATGGAGAGGTAAACACTTAAAAGATGGAACAAGTGATCTATCAGGCAATGAAAGTTAGGGTACAGAAAGTATCTGTGTTCTTTTCCTGTTACAGTCCACCAAGCTTTGCAATTCTATGTATAACCTAGGAACACTTAAACTCCTTTCCAAATACAGATTTACATAACTTTACACATGATCTGTAAGCTTCGCCACATTTCTCTGAAACTTTTCTGTGTCCACCTAAATAGCAAAGCCCTAGCGACATTTTGAGCATGAAGAGGCAAATACTCATAAAGGTGTACTGCTGCATATGTGCATGCATAGGCACGCCTGTATTTTCGTATAAGTGTGTCTCTCTGTGTGCATGTGTTTTTTCTCTTTCTTTTGCTCCCCCTATAAAGTAGCTATTCCACCAATAAAAGACGAGAGCCTTGGTTTATTGTAACAAGTATAAATATAATCTTGAGAAAACAGAAACATTATTCTGCTTTTTTGTGGCTTCAAGTGAGCAAATAGTATGTTATTTGTGCCGACTGCATTGAATGAAAAGACTTCCAGAGCTGATTGTCTTCAAAACTTTAGGTTTTCAGTGAGGTGTGATGCATAGGCCTAGCTTGAATAACAACATAATGTAAATGCCAAAACATAGATACCATATATTTATTATATAAATATATTGATACAATAGATATCATATGTTAGTAAAGTAAAATAAATTTTCTTCCTGCTTTCAGATTGGGAAATTCTGTTTCCTTGGTAAGCTACTATGTGCTGTTCCCAACTGTTGTATTTCCAGTGCAAAAATCAATATGTACCAGTATGAATAAAATTGAAATATTTACATGTATTTTTATCACACTTCTGTTTCCTAGTTCTGTGTGTATAATACAGACCTCCACCTAATACCTTTTTTTCTTATAGATGATTAAAGAGGGACTGAGCAGTATTGGCAGTTTCAGAGGAGTCTGCCACTACCAAATTATAAATGGATTTAATTATTGTATCACAAAAAGCTAGGAGAGCAAAATAAATACACTTACTGCAGACAGAATCTCTGCATTTCTAATTGCTAGAGCACTGTAAGAGCTTTCAAATAATAAGACCTTAAATAATAAATTTATATGGGAGAGAATAATGACACCCAGGTGTGAAACCTTAACCTGAGAGAAGTGCTGCATACTCAATGACATAATTGCCTCTATTACCATATTGTAGTCTAGCATGGGGTTTTGAGTCATGGAAACTGGATTGAAATGAAAGACAAAACATGTTCAAATCACAGATGAGATTTAAAGCAGAAATATATAATAAAGTCCAGGTAACTAAATTGCTACTTGAGTTTTGAAAGCAGGCTTAGATATTACGTGAAAAATTATATTTAAATATATTCACAGTCTGACTTGCTACCACAAAAGCAAGGGTTAAGAAAATTCACACTGGGAACAAAAAGAGCCTTTGTTAAAAGGCTCTCAAAAATGCAGTAGATTTTTCTTATTTCCCTGTGAAAATCCTTCTTGTTCCTGGGTATTTTTTTCCATTAAATAGATAAGAATGTGGAAGGTTGCTTTAGTAAAGGACTTTCTTTCCTGACATCCTTGCTGTTCAGAGCCTAATTCTGTTCAATACTCTTACAAATACGAACCTGAATACTGCACTTTAATGTATATTTTATATTTGTGTTGCGTTCTGTGTAACAGAACACGGGAAGGAGCTATTTTCATTTAGTAGATTTCATCACATCTCAGCACTGTTGCAGATGTTACCTTGCCAGTTGTCATTCTGAAATATTTTGTGCCCCTACAGAGCAGAACAACAAAACTATTGACATGAGTGATACCAGTGCTTTTTTTTAATGCCTTCTTCAGGAAGGACCACAACCAGTAGAAGCAGGAGCAGGGAAGGAAGTAATCAGTTATATCTCCATATACCCACACTGTTGCTGAGGCAATTTCTATCTAAATAAAGTATAATAGTAGTAAGCAGATACGATTCTGACTTATCTGTGGACCCGATCAGCACCAGATGTTTCTGGTGTCAGCCTCTAAAAGAAGTGCATGCAAATTTTGGTCAATGAGAAGCTGACATTTTCACTGCAGCAGCACTTCAGTCTGAGAATTATGATACTTTTCACATTCTGCTTGAGGGTTAAAACTACAGAAATAATGCAAATTTCCCCACTCCTGAAGATACTTTTTTCAGGCTGCTAAAAATGCCTGTTGATGACTACTGAAAACCTGACAGTTACCATCAGCATGGTATCTCTATTGCAGAAACTCGTAATGGTGTTAGATACAGCTTAAGTATAGAACTAGCACATGACCCTTGTCTTCACAACTGTTACTATAAAGATAAATTAAGAGACAATGGAGAGAACTTCTTGGTAAGTTCTATCTAATGCAACAGACACTTATCTAAATTGACATGATACTGCACATGTCTCCCCCATTCCCAAAATGGATACTCAAAGAGTTTCAGGAGTTAAAATCTCAATGCTTGGAGCAAAAGATGTGTCATGCCTATATCAATGGGACTCCTCTCACTGAAGTAAGAGGTCTAATGTAGAGGAATTACAGAGGAATGAAGGTAGGTTAATTAACATTGATAGTATACAGCTGTGGGCTTGCTTGGAGCGGTGGGTTGGCTGATTCCTGTGAAGTAGTTAAATAGCAATAAGGGACTTAGAAGAGAAAGACCATATGAAGAGGAGCATGATGAAGAGAGACCAGGAAGAAGCAGAGGGAGGAGAGAGAGCACCCTGGATGTAGGAGAGACAAGGAGAGGCCCCAGCAGGAGAAGAAGGGGGCCTGGGTGAGGAGAGGCTGGCTGGAAGAGGAGCCAGGAGAAGGAAGACTCCAGACAGCAGAGGCAAGAAGCAGGGTGGACTGGCCTGAAGGGGGTGAAGAAACAACATGGACAGTAGATGAACTTTTGAAATCTTGTGGGGGATTGGTGGCTGTGCTGGGGCAAGGTGCAGGAGCTACTTATTGAAGTTAACCTGGTATGGGATGATAAAAGTCTTGCTGCAGCTGGCTAGTTTTGATAGTGCTGTGACAGTCTAAGATGCTTCTTTTTGTCCCTATCACTAAAGGACCACTTCTGACTGCAGATTCTGCTATTGCTTCTCTTTGGGAAGAGTTAAGTGTTTTAAGACACAGTTCTTCTACAGGAGGAGACAGAGTTTAAGAACATCCCTGCACACCACTGACTGAAGTTTATGACTTGGAGCTTATCTGAAGACATTACTGAGTGAATCTAGTTGTTCACTGGACTCTGAAGGAAGTAGCGGCTATATCCTATGAGTATCCTGCTCTTGCAACTTCTCTGGTTTCTCCTCATCCTTGGTAGCATGGCTTTGAATACCCACTGGTTATTCAAAATTTTGTTATTTTAATATATTGCTGTCATGCCAGGGGTTCCTGCAGATTATGGTGCTGGGGAAGAGATTAACATAATCTTGTAAAATCAGAGAGCATGAAGGAACACACAACCCCAAATACTACTTCTCTACATGTGGCATGCCCATGTGCTCCATGCAGACCCTTTTGCATGTTAGATAAGGACTGCTTCTAAAAGATAGGTAGAGCACATACAAAGGTGCCATTATGTCCCTTTTTCAAAGTGTTCACCTGGACTTTACTCCCTGCTCATTGCATAGGAAGTCATGAGCCACAGGTAACAAACTTAAATGCACAGCAATATAGTAATTTGAGATTCACATTTAAAAACTAAGTAAAATGGACTTCCATTAAGAGATACTCCACACAAATACCAGTTGTATGTATAACTGTAGTGGTTTAACCCCTGCTGGCAACCAAGCCCCACACAGATGCTTGCTCACTCCTGGCCACCCAGAGGGATGGGGAGGAGAATTGGAAAGGAATGTAGAAGTCAAGGGTTGAGATAAGGACAATTAAATAGCTTAAGCAGAATAAAAAGGAAAGAACAATAATGATAATAACAATAATAATAAACAGTTATAATGGAAAGATGAGGGAACGGATAAATTCCAGAGGAAAAGGGAGAAAAGGAAGCACATGATGAACAGTACAACTGTTCACCACCCACTGACTGATTCCCAGCCGGTCCCTGAGCGATGATCCCCAGTCCACAGCCAATTCCCCAAGTTTATATACCAAGCATGATGTCCCATGGTATAGAATACCTCTTCGGCTGGTTCAGGTCAGCTGTCCTGGCTGTGTCCCCTCCCAATGTCCCATGCCCCTCCAGCCCTCTGGCTGGCAGGGCCCAAGAAACTGAGAATTCCCTGACTTAGTATAAACATTACCCAGCAACAACTAAAACCATCCGTGTTTTATCACACCAGAGCCAAAACACAGCACTGTACTAGCTACTAAGAAGAAAGTTAACTCCATCCCAGCCTAAACCAGGACAATAATAGATTCATATAAACAGTAATTTAACAGGATGGTACATTTCTTTACTACAGAAATACTAGGAACTAGGAAATGTTTAAGAAACATTTCTTAAAAATCAAGGAACAGTTCTCTTTATGTGGCTCTTGTTAAAGCCGACCATCTAAGTTGCACAAGCCAATTATATACTGGGTACATTTACATAAATATAGATAAAAAGTATATACTTGTACACACAAAATTTTAATTGTTAAATTATTTAAAGCTATAACAATTTGAAGCTAATTATTTACAGGACAACTGAACAGTTGAACATTAGCGCTGTCTCTGAAACTCTGTAACTTCTATGAGATAACAATTTAGAATTTTCAGTTTTAAAAGATCCTTTTGTTTCCCTTGTGGCCACACAAATAAGGTTTTGCTTCACCTGTGGAGAAACTCACTATTTTGCTGTAGTCTAATGCTTGCACACAAATGAAAGCATTGTAGTTCCTTCTTCAAGCGTTCCTAGGAAAACTGGAGAGAAAGGTAAGCAATACTTCTTGGCTTCTGACTGGTGCTTGGTATATGATATAACCTCTCTGTGCCTTGAGTCTTCTTTCTGTAGAGTGGCAGCAATAAAATCCATTTATGTAAAGAATTCTGAGGCCTGCAGCTGAAAAGCACTTCATAAGTGTCTCCTAGATTAATACTATTATCATATATAGTTAAGCCCCACTGAGTTAGTCATCCTTTATCTTCCATGGTTTGACTTTCTTAATCTGTTCAGCTGAGTCCTGAATATAAAATTCCACGTTTGCTCTGAAGGATTTTTTTCTGATTTCCTGTCATTTATGTGTCTGTCTTCTTTTCTACTCCCTACTAGACTATCAAAGGTTATTTGATCTATTATTTGAGTATCACTCCACTTCACCCCTTAATTGGTCCATTGCTTTTTCTCATTTTCATCTTTTTCTTCTGGTTTCCTTTTTCGGATTCTTGTTATCCTCCTCCTTTTGTTCCCATGGATGAATATGAAGCACAGACCAAGAAAGGACCCTTAGAGTACAAGAGTGTTTGATTGTTCATTGTATTATGGTGCTGAGTTCTCAGCATTAGTTAAGTATGTCTTGGCATTTCAATTTGTAAACTCCAGTTCAAGGAGTTGATGAATAGCTTGTCTTTTTCAATGCAGGTAGGATAAGTGATGCAGTTAAAGGATTTCATTATTTAAGATAAACTTCTGGGTTTGGGCTAGATTTTCAATATAAGAAAAGATTAATTATAAAAGGTGGGTGTTGTGAGAACATATGGAAGCACATTCCACTCTTGGTTACCCTTTTAATGGGACAGTGGGAGTTCTGTGTATTCAAGAGAGGAATGTAGCCTTCAGGGTCTGATTTTTCCAAATATTAGAAGCTCAGGGCCATGTGCGAAAAATGCATGCATAATTACACACTTAATCTGAATGTACATTTACTGTGATTGCAAATGCAAATCAGGTTGTGTGCATGAAAATGGTCAGTTGAGTTTCAATACCTGAGCATCACATGAAGTCAAAGTAATTGTGCATGCAGATTAAGCATGTAATTGGGCATATATTTTTGCATGTGACCTTGTGCTTCAATGCTTTGAAAATGTGACCCTTTGAGCTTGTTGTTAATGGGTGTCTCTTGTTTTTTTCTTTTTAAAATGGCATTGCCAAATTTAGTGTATAATACATTGTGTTGATCTTGCATTCATTATTCAATAATTTGGACTTTGTCAGAGATGCTTCCCAATGTCTTTGTTGGGAGGAATCGCCTTTTATATCTGGGACACATTTCTAAGCAGAGTACCTAGAGGGGAGGCGGAAACCAAACCAGTACTACTGCAGTCTTTCCCATCAATGTCAATATTTTTAGTTTGCTGTTCTTCTGTAGCTTTATAGCATTATAATACTGAAAAGTTTAAAAATAACTCTGTGTGTGTGTATATATATATATAAAAGTAGAAGACCCAAACCCAGTTGTTTTATGTACAGGATAATAGAAAATGCCCTCTATTTCATGTGACAGCAACCTGATCTGGAACAAAGGGCTGGAAGTCTGTGCAGCTAAACCAAATGTGTTTATGGCTAAGGAAACAAACAACAGCCAAACAGAATGAAAAAGAAATATATATAAATAATGCTCTGATTTCTGCTTTCAAGTGTGGGTTGTTTTTTTTTCAAAAATAAACAAGGAAGCAACAATATAATTTCTTCTCACTAGTCTGTTTCTTCTCTCTGTTCTGACTATTAATAACCCTAATCTACAGAAACAATTGAATTCAACGTGGGTTGGCTGATTCTTACCCATTTTTTAAAAGTCTTCAGTCTGAACAGTTAAGAGGATAAGAAAAGAACCAGAGTAAATCTGATTCCAAAATAGAATTTATAGAAAGTTTTTTCTTCCCTGCCCTGCCCTTCCCTGGCCTGCCCTGCTCTGCCCTTCCATGGCCTGGCCTGGCCTTTTTTAAGAATATGGCTTTCCAAGGAGACTGAAGAAAGAAAGAACATTCTTAAAATGAAGATCTAAGCAAGAACCAGGTCAGTGTGACTTGGAACAAATAATCAAACTGTTCATATATATATGAAAAATAATCCGGAGGTGACTAACACACCCAAACACTTGATACATTAATCAGGTACAAACTTAGGCAAATAATGCCTGCCAGATGGTAACAGGACTAATAAACAGGAAAGGTAACATCAATTGGATATTAAGCTGTCCAATAATAAAGGCAACAATAATTCAATGCAAAATCATGTGACCAACTGATAAGCTGAATTGGGAAGTACTGTTCTGATGATACATCAGCAAAATGGTGCAAAGGTGGGAAGTAACCGTTACTCAGAGAGAATATACCATTGCTCAGTTAAAACAGGATTTTTCTGAATGTGACGTTGTAGAAAGTGATGTGGATGTAGCTGAACATATTTAAAGGACTAGATCTTTCCAGTCCTGTATTTTACAGTTACCCAAAAATAATAAAGTCAAATGAAGATATTTTACTTCATCAGAATCAAATACAAAACTTGAAATTATTCATTCTGACATATCCCCATATATAACTTAATTGAAATGGGCATGTTCCACTGGAAAAAAAAATAAAATAAAAAATCAATGCAATGAAGCTTCATCTTCTGAATTAAAACTGTTCCATCAAAGATGTTTTGACTGGCTCTAACTTTCATCAGATAAGTCATAAACCATGACCATTTGCAAGGCTTATAAAAATTTTGCTGATAGGCTCTTGAAGTGGCTGTAGAGGTTAATTAGTCTCTCAGGCTAGTGACTACCCTTACAGCTTGGTCTTCAAGGGCATGAACACAAATACAGCACTGTAGAATAGAAAACAGGATATGGCCCATTATGTGCCCAGACACAGGTATTTTGTTTTTCAGAGGCTACTAATCTGTCATCTTTTGCTAGTATCAACTACCTGTGTCATGCACAAAAGAGAAAAATTTCTATAGCTTAGAGAAAGCTTGAGTGGGAAAACCTGAACTTTGGATCTTCCAGTTACAACAGGAGGACTTCTTAAGATAATTGCTTTTTGAGGAGCTCTGGGGAAAGGAAGTGCAGTGGTATTTTGCCCTGAAGTGATGCTACTTCAAGGCTTTTGATGAGAGTAATCATTGTAGAATGTGTATATTCTGCTTTGTTGTCTGTCAATCTGTGTTTGTTGAATGAACTTTGGAGAGCTTTGAAAATACTGTCCTAACAGTTTATGAATGATACTAATCAAAGTACTCATCTACTGTTAAAGGGAAGTTATTTTCTTTTACTTCTGAAGGGCATTCACCTCTTAATAGGAGGCCTTTTCTGTATCCACTGCATTGGGTGCCAAGGAAACCCACTCTGTTAGGGGATTTAGGCCTTCAGCAAAATTTGATCCCAGATACAGGACACAATGAAGTAGGCTCTGTTCTCTCCTCAACAGTGCAGAGGAGGGCTCTTCTCCACTGCAAGGATTCTGGATCTCTGCTTGGCTCATATATACATGTATGTATGTGTATATACATATGTTTGTATATCTGTACATACACACACATAAATCCACTGTGACTTGTGACAGGAGTACCAGTTGTTTCACTGTATGTTTGGAATTATGAGGTGTAAGTGGTAAAGTATCAGGAAATACTGATAAACAATTGAAAGTTTCTTTGTATAAGAAGACTGTGTGTAGTTATTGAAAACTTATCAAAGAATAACAAGACCTGAGGTGAGGAGCTGAATTATTAGTGCTGAAGAGGAAGAAAAAGCCCAATTAAAATATCTTATTGTGCTGGGAAGTAAAAGGAAGGTGGCAGAAGTGATGTTTATAGTTGGTAATGTATCAGTCACTTGTTGGAAATAGTTAACTTGGATTAGCAAAAGTTTTATCTCCTTACTAGAAGACTGATCTTGTCTTAAATTATTAAAAGTAACTTCAAAGTACTCCATTCCAAAGAGTGATATATGGAACCTTTAAAACTACTGAGCTTCTCTTTGCCCATAATGAGAAAATAATTGAATAAAGCCAGTGCTGAGAGCTCCGTGGCAAGGTATTGACCAGGCTGACCTGCAGTGTAATGTTGTGACAATTTGTGGCATTATAAGGTCATGCTTTTCTCAAAACTTACTAAGTTATTTTGATTTCTCTATGAGATCAGTTTCTGTATGCTTTTGTCCTACCTCAAAATCTCTTTTCAGGAAAATATCTCTTGTAGGTTATGTTTCTTTTTCTCATCTTAACAGTCTGGTTTTTGAAAGTCCTCTTTGCCTAATCACTTAGACATTGCATTGTTATGTAAAACACAAATATTTTCTTCGATGATGATTGCTGTGGAGGAAGCGAGGAGAAATATTTTGGCAAGTCAGTATTCATAAAAACTTTATAAGGCTCTGTAATGTTCTCGATCCTGTGAGGGATATATAGCAATCTCCATACACCTTAGAGTTGGAAGATGCAGATCAAAGGAAAAAGAAGCTTCAAGAACAGGCAAGAGAAGTACGAGGTGATAAGAGTTCTCCAGGTGTCCTCTTGGGAGAAGCTGGAGTCTCCACATCCCTGGACAATTTTTTGATATCATCAGCATGTCTGACTTTCTTCCTCCCATGGTCAGGATTTGGTTTCTCATCAGTCCCTAAGCCAGTGCAGCCTGTAATATGATAATAGCTCACACACAGGCTGTGCTTGAACTGCTAGGTAGTCACATCTTCATGTCTTTCCTAATAATTTCTTTGACTATATCCTAAGAGACAACCATATCTCAGAGATGATAGCTTTGCTTCCAATTTTCTGGGTTTTCTTCTTTTTACATGAATTTTCTTTATTTACCTATTTTTTTGGTTTAGAGTTGTGTTTTCACTGATGAGTCTTTCAGATGCTTCAGGAAGAAAAATTAACCTGCACTTAAATACATCCTAGTGACCTGAAGTGGGCATAAAAAGTAAAGACTTTTGGTTAGATAGCTGGTTACCACTTTGACTCTTTCATGGTTCTAGGAGACCACAGCAGGCTAAGGGAGGGTTCTTCCAGCTCAGCATCCTCATATTTTTCCTCCATCCTTGACTGCATATTCTGTCAGGTTCTGAAAAACTTTGATCAAAAATATTGTCTTTGATGAAAAATGAAAAATCTAAAGATATAAGTTTTGGCTGTAATTCAAGTATTTTTAGACAATATTGTGGTTTAACCGCAGCTGGCAACTAAGCACCACAGCCATTCACTCACCCCTCCCCAGTGGAATGGGGTAGAGAACTGGAATGGTAAAAATGAGAAAATTTGCAAGTTGAGGTAAGGAGAGTTCACTAGGTAAAGAAAAAGCTGTGCAGGCAAGCAAAGCAGAATAAGGAATCCATTCATTAGCTCCCATCTGCTGGGAGGTGTTCCACCTTCTCCAAGAAAGCAGGGCTCCATCATGTGTAACACTTACTTGGAAAGACAAATGTCATAACTCCAGGCATCACCCCTTCCTTTTTCTTGTCCAAGCTTTTATTGGTAAGTGTGATGTTGTATGGTGTGGGATATCCCTTTGGTCAGTTGGGACCAACTGTCCCCAGCTGTGTTCCTGACAATTTCTTGTACACCCTTAGGCAGCTCACTGTCAGAGCATTCTGAGAAGCAGAAAAGGTTTTGATGCTGTGTAAGCACTGCTTAACAACTATACTACTTTCTATGAAGGTGCTTTTTTTGGTGGAAAAATCTCCAAATCAAAATTCTTGATAGGAAAATTTCCATTTTAACAATAGTAGAAAATTTTCATGTGGAAAATCAAGATGAAACTCTTTTTTTTTTTTTTTTTTTCCTAAAATTTATATGTAATATGGTCTCCCTAGTCCCCAGGAAAGTAGAAGCCACAAGAAACTGGAAATAAAAATCCCATGATGCCCCAAAGCGGGTTGGAAACATATTAAAGTTATTACAGTAAAATGTTTTGAGATTGCAATGTCAAAATATTCTGGTTTGATCTCAAACACTGAAATGAAATGTTGGATAGTCTGAATTTTCATTATGATTCAAAACAAAGTCGAATGTTTGTCTTGAGACCAAGAGAAGTTACATTACACCAGGGAAGGGCTGATGGATAGAAAAGCACAACTGTGAAGGAAGGAGGAGAGACAGTTGGTATTAATTTTTGTTGCTGGCCACATTAAAAGACTATAATATCAGGTTGGGAAGCCTGAAGAAATGTGTAGAAAACTGATGGTGGTAATCTAATCATCTGGTGGTGTTTTTGAGGCATTTGATTCTTTGGGGGGAAATAGACAGAACAGAAAAAAAAAAATTAAATCTCCATGAAAAGCAAACCAGTTAAAAAGAATCATAAAATAGTTTTACAAGAAGAAGCCTTTGAACAGTATCAGATGAATGCTGCCAGTAAGCATAGAAAGTGAGGTTGCGCCTTCATCTCCAGTGTCCTCTTTTTGCTTCTGGCTGAAGAACTGATATACCATACGTGAGCAGTCTGGCTCCACCCCCTTTGTTACACCTGCAGATTGGAAAACATTTTGAACTTGCAGTTAATTACCCTTTCAAAAATAATGTGTAAAAGGTAGAGGAAACCCCTGTGGAATCCATGAATTATCAATCATAATATGAAAATAATTAGTCCCCAAGGATAAACGACTTGGCAGTGTAGGGCTGGTAGTTTATTAAAGGCCTTATTTCTCCCAGTAAGAAAGGAAGGGTCTATTAACTTCAAACACAGAACCACATGAATTAAATTAGATCACTCCTCATGTTACAGTTTCAGATTTCATAAAGTGCAGCTTGTGGTTGTGTCATGTGTTTCACATCTAAAGCACTGGTTGATGACTTCCCAAACTCTTCAATATTGTACTACCAGTGAAATTTACCATAGCTTGACCACAACACTTTCAAAGCTGATGTTAATAATACATAGGGCAGTTTTGTAGGTCTGACCATCTTTTCCTTCTCAATAAACAAATATTTGTGGTGTGATTGTGGGTGGCTTAACTGTCTGAGTGCCTTGTGAGCAGCTCTTCAGGAAGAAAAAGGCAACAATATGGTCCTGGCTTAATTATGGGTAATGATAATGGCTCACTGAAAGCATCCTTTTATAAGGGATGTAGCTGCAAAGGCTTACTTAGATATGAAGAATAAATGATTGCTAGACAGCAAAACAGAAATAAAGTAACTGGTTTAAATTTTTGTTCATCCTCTAATTTAATTTCATTTTCTTCTCTGGGGCATTAGATGCAGAGGGCATGTACAGCACAGAAATTTTGTTAATCAGAGTAGACCTACTTGGGCTTCAATCATTACACAACCCCTTGGATCAGAAGAAATAACTCAGCAAATAAATAGCTAAGCATAACAAGAAACTTTTGTCGTTTATCTTAGTATGTTGCTATTCCCAGGATGAGGCTCTGTTGAAAACGGAGACATCAGCATGTCCATTCACCCTGCCTTGTTTCACTTAATTCATTTTGTTTGCAGACATAACAAACATGTTACTTATTTAGCTTATTCAGTTGTAAGTAAATATCAAAGCTAGGATGTCTTTGCTTTAATCCTTTAATTCAACAGTCACATACTTTAGGAAGTATAAGGCACTTTATGAATATTGGAGTAAAAAGCTATGTTTCCTCTTAGGTCAAAACATATATGAACACGATTTATAACATTTAATTATACTTGATATTTTGGCTTTCTTTCATTGGAGTTCACATCTTCTGAAAGTGCTATTTTACTATCTAATGCATGCCTCCTGCCAAAGTATCTTTAAAAAAAACAAAATCAGAAAAAAAATATATCATCAAATAGCAAATGTGAGAAACCATGTAATGTGCTTCTTGCAAAGTACCTGGGCTGAGTCCTAGTTCCCACCCTGCTCCTGCACTGCCATTGGCATCTGCTCTGTGTTTGGGGCCTGTACATCTGCCCATCTCTGGCAGAGCTCTTTCTATCAAGCTGCAAACTAAATAACTTATCTTTCAGCATGTCCTTTCAGAGACAAATTTTCTTTGCCTTCTCACTGCATCTTTAAAAAGTCAGTTAGCAGGTGGATTTCTAGGATGGTTTTTGCAAGTCAAGCCTTCAGTGGGTTTGCAGCCTTGTGAATAAAGGATCATTTACTTAGTGCTAAATGCCAACACTTACACTTACACATTGACTTTGAAAGGTAGACAAAAGGTAAATATTAGAACACTTCATTGTACTCCATTGGAGTCTCCCATTAGATTGAGCCATGAGCATAATTTTTGCAGTGATAAAACTGACAAATACTTTCCAGATCACTGTGTCTTGGTGTTTGCAGCTCACTCTTCAGTTTTTTTGATCATCTTGAGCACTCTCTTGTCACCTTAGCCAGTCCTGTGGGTCAATGTCTTCATGAAAACATGCTACCAAAACGCTCTTGTATACCTCTAGGCATGCTATTGTCCCATTATCCACCTCTTTTCCTTCTGGTTCATGTCCCTCTATGGGCACTGCCAGTGCAGAGAGCAATTGACAGATCTCCTTCATCTTCACAAGACATGTGAAGGGGTTCATCACAGTGGAGAATGAAATACCAAACTTTCAGCTTCTGAAAGCTGGCCAGGTGTTGTCATGGTTATGTAGCATTAAGAAGGTCAAGGCACAGACATGGAAGGGTATGAATGAGGCCTGGGAAATTTTAATATACTGTGCCCTGGCAATGGCGTGTCTTGAGAAGCCCATATACTTTCATGTATGGTAAGAAGTTAGAGCTGTTGGTCAGGGGATTCAGCAATATATATTCTTTTTTGGGTGTTGCTTATGATTTGAAAAAAATATTTTTAAAACCTTTTTTTTAGTAACTGACTTAGGGCAAGCTCATAAAAAATATCAAAAAGTGTAAATCAGAAAGCCAGCTTAATCCAAAATCTGTAACCCAAGCTCAAAACTGCCAAGTGAAAATCTGTCATTCTGTTCTGGCCTGACTTTGGCACAGCCTAAATGCAACACTACCTCTTTGGCTGACCTTCCTTTGCCTGAAGACCTGTTTTGGCAACTGTCTTGTCTCACACTCCAACGTAAGCCTCAGTAGCAGAGCCCCAGTTCTCATATACTTTCACTATGTGCAGTTGTGGTTACCTTAAAATGAGTCTGTTGAAGGAAAAGAAGGAATGACTAGACTACGTTCCCACGTTTTGATTAATCACTAAACTGTAGCACTGACCCAGAGCCTCTGCCCACCTCTCCTTTGCCAGGCATTCAGATCAACATTTGCATACCCTGAGAGAATAGTCAAACCAGTAAGCTGTGGCCCAGGTTGGAACTGGAGGTATATTCTAATCCTCAGTCCTCCCCTTCTAGAGAAATAAAATACTAAAGAAGTGGGTTATTGTAAAATACTAAAATAATGTCTTATTTTTTACTTTTCCTCATAAGTTGCTGATGCTATAGAATGGTAACAATATAATGGGTTTAAAAATAAACATCTGAGGTATGTAAGTATACATAAAGTAAGCAGTAAGCAGTATAAATAATTACCTAGTGGAGTGAGTTTCTGTTACAAAGTAGCAAAAACTAATACAAAATCATGCTCCCAAGAGCAGAATAAGAATAATTATTATACATAAGGTAAAACAAAAAATAAGGTAAAAGGGTAAAATAATAAAAAGGAAGTAAGTTTCAACATAGATATTAACACTCATGAGAAATGTGTTTATAATATATAAAGGATTCCTAGAGAAAACTAGCATGAACTAGGAAACAGCATTATTATAATATAAAATGTAATATGCAAATGGATTGCTTGTGATCCATGGTTGTTCTAAGAAAATCATATAAATAGTGGTAAAGTCCTTTCTACCTAAGCTACACTTCTATGGGCAAGATATTCTTTTTAAAATTGTATAGAGTGTTGAAGCTGTATAGAAATATTATCATTCTCTAATACTGCATTTTCAGTCCACTTGGCTGTATTGCTATTGCATTCTATAGTCTTTTAAACCAGAAAGAAACAGGAAATTATGAGATGAAGGACATAATTTTCCTTAAGAATTACAATCCTTTTGTAATTGCAGAAGTGACATGTAAAAGGAAATAACAGACCTCTAATATATCTACAGAAAGAAAAGAGATTGGATGGAATCCTGACTAAGGGATTGCAAAAATGTCCAGGTAATTTGGTCAGAGAAAGAACATGTTTGTAAAATATGACCTCTTTCACACACACAAAAAAGGGAGATTCTTTATTAGGCATTCTACAATTCCAATCTACAATGTGGGGAAAGAACAAGTCTGAAAATAAGATTTCAGTTATGCTATCATATGAGTCTGCATTTAAGAGAGAAAGTGGTTGTAGAGGGAACATACGGTTACTTTACAGTTATTGTGAAATAAAAGCATTTCACAGTAATAATGCTGCAACCACATGGTTGTTCTATTGGATATAATAAATGTGTGGCAAGTTGCATTATTATGCCAGCACTTTTTCCATGAAGTATTTTTCCCAAAATGTTACTTAGAAACTGGATTACAGGGAAAACTAACTCAGTATGAATAGGTCCTATTCCAGCTCCCACTGAACTCACTGTAAAAAGTCCCATCAGCTTCAACGAGCCTCATGGAAAACAAATGAACTATGTTTTTATTTAAAATTGAGACTCATATAGTTCAGAAACACAACCTGATACCTGCAAGTGTCATTAAAGAGTTCAATAACAAGGGCTACAAACCAGACTACAAAAGGGGGGAGAAAAACAAACAAACAAACAAACAAACAAACAAACAAACAAACAAACAAACAAAAAACACACCAAAAACCAAAACAAAACCCTCACACAAATGTAAAGGCAAAACTCCACATTGTGCAGATAAGCAAAGCAGCTAGATCACAAGGAGAAAAAAAAACAAACCACCCAACATGTCAACATCTGAGATCTCTTTCCTGGGGCAAATGTGAAGCACAAAGCCACGCTATCCCTCCACCTATAACTGCTACTTGGTGATGTTTTATCCCTGCATATCTGTTCCCATAGGAGGCTATGAATAAGCTGATATTGCTCTAGGGATAATAAGTTTCATTTATGTAATTAATACATACACCTGTGTACGTACTACATTCACCATGTATATGTGACAATGTAACACGTTCCTGCGATGATGTTAGTACAAGATCTTACACCAGACACTGTAGTGAAAAAATAAAAGTAGATGTAGCTTGTCATGTTGTGTCCTTGCCCATGGAAGGGAGGTTGGAACTAGGTGATCTTTAGGTCCCTTCCAACCCAAACCATTCTTTGATTCAATCCTGCCAGGGAAATTTCACTGGCTTGCAGTGCTGATAAACCTGTGGTTTTATCAGCAGCAAACATTTTATGAGAACATTTCTCCAATTTAACTGCACTAACAGGGCAATATCCTGCTGGAACCTCAGTTTATATACTGCCAACAGACATGATTTCTCCTGCTGGTATCAGAAAATCATAGAGCCATACAATACCCTGATTTGGAAGAGACCCACGTAGATCATTAATTTCAACTCCTGACACCACAAAGGGCAACCTAAAGGTTAAACCATGTATCTAAGGGCATTGTCCAAGAACTTCTTGAATATCCATAGGCTTGGAGCCATGACCATTTCTCTGGGGAGCTTGTTCTTCAGGACTTGACAACCTTATCCGTGAAAAATCTACTCCTAATATCCAATCTAAATTTTCCCTGTTGTTTTAAGCCATTCCCCCCAGTCCTATCACTGGACAACAGGGAGGAGATCAGCACCTCCTGCTCCACTCCACCTCATAAGGAAGCTGTAGACAGCAATGAGGTTACCTCTCAGTTTCCTCTTCTCTTAGCTGAACAAACCTAGTATCCCCAGCCACTCCTCCTAAGTCATGCCCTCTAGGCCTTTTGCCATCTTTGTTGCCCTCCTTGGACACATGCCAATACTTTTATATTATTCTTATATTGTGGAGCCTAAAACTGCACACAGTCCTCAAGGAGAGGCTGCACCAATGCTGAGTATAAGTGGGGCAACCACTTCTTTTGACCAGTTAGCTATACAGATCCTCATGAACCCTAGGGTATTGGTTGGCCCTTTTGGCCACCAGAGCACATTGGTTACTTGTATTGAGTTTACCATCAAACAAAGCCACCAGATCTTTTTATGCAGGGCTGCACTCCAGTCTCTTGTGTCCAGTCTATACATACACTCAGGATTACACTGTCCCAGGTGCAGAATCCAGCATTTGTTCTTGTTAAATTTCATATGACTGGTGATTGCCCAGTGTTCCACTCTATCAAGATCTCTCTGTGAGGCCTCTCTAGAATCAATGGCTCCCACTAATATAGTATTGCCAGTAAACTTACTTTGTGTGCACTCAACTCCTATGTCCAGGTCATTGATAAAAACATTGACAAGAACCGGCCCTAAAATTGAGCCCTGGGGAACACTGCTACTGTGTTACCAAATGTTATCCCATTTACTACAACTGTTTGAGCCTGCCCCTTCAGCCAGTTGTTCACCCATCTTATCTTATCACAGCCCTAAGACAATGCTCTCCAGCTGTTCAGGTTCCATGACCAAAAGTGCCCTGGAAGACCTGATCCTTGCAGGACGGTCAAGGAGGTCTGCAGGTTACCTCATCTGCAGCTAAAAGTTAACAGCTTGCAAGATGCTTGCTCTGTGATGAAAGGTGAAGAAGTGTGTAGAGGAAGGAGGATTCTCTCTTGCACTTTGTTGAATGCTACTTCCTTGCTCTCCAGGTAAAACTCATGGGGTGCTCGGTGAACAGGGCATCTCAGGGGATCAGAAAGAGCTGGCTAGCTGCCCTTTCCACTGCATTTGGGGAAATTCAAAACAAAATAGCTTTATTTCTGTGAGCTCTTTTCTTAATATTCCTTTGAAGGAAACACTTGGTTTAGTTCTGAGTGTTCCCCCTACACAAATCCACAGTTTCTTCCAGCTCATTTAGGTACTTTATTTTCTGTAATAAATACTAATCAGCTTCAACTAAAGAGAGAACAACCTAAGAAAAGGTAAGAGAAATCTTACCACCTACACCTTTCTGGAGATAGAGAGAAAGTTGACAGGAAATACTACATAAGAAACTAAACTGATCATTATTAAATCAGCTGAAATAATAGGCAATACTGGAAAGTAATGTATTTTTTTAAATTACATTGGTTTAGGGCCTACAGATGTAGTCTAATAAGGATGTAAGCACAGAGAGCAGCTGACAGAATGACAGCAAAAGGTTTGCTATGTTTTAATGCAGATTTGTCTTTCCTTACCTGCACATGGGAAATAGCCACCAAATATGCAACTTTTTTCTTATGGCTGGAATGGATCATGAAAGAACTTGACAGGATGTTTTTTTATTTATTTCAAGTGGAAGCATTTTGACTTGACAATTGATTTAGTTGTGTCATTATCAGGACTCTAGCTGGTGGGCAATGAGATTCCTCTGTTTATGTTTATTTCATTTTGCCTGAGAAAATCAATATGCAAGCTCTTGAAATTAATAGTTTTGTTTAGATTCTGAAAAATGGGTCACAATTCAGAAAGGAAAAAAGTTGAAAACAGAAGAACAGCTATTTTGCAGTAATTAAATATTATTTTCTTATGACATGTATTTTAGAATGTTGCAGTTACTTTTAAAAAAATTAGACAGTCTAGTTTCAGAGAGTGGTAACAGCACACAAACTATCTTCATCTGTTGTCATTTCAAATGCCACTAAGTAATAATGTCACCATCTGATGAACTACTCAGAAAAGCTTTCCAGTCAACAATGACAAAACCCCAATGTGTTTGAAAGAACCCTGAGGGAAATGGCTGAAACTCAAAGCTTCCTTTCTCCAACCTATGTGCCACATCCTCTGTTCTATAGCCAGCTGATTTCTTAGATGATAACTCAGCCTCAGAATCTCTGGAGTTTGTGTACAATGGCAGGATGATGCTTCAACTGGCAGGATGAACACCACCACTGAGACAGTCTGTGGCTTTCTGGGTGGTAAAAAGTAAAGGTATGACCCCTGAACACTCAAAGGAGAGAACTGCCTGCCTCTGCGGCAACAGGTCTATTCATGAACTTGGTCTAGCCATGATCAAAGAAACGGAGCTGTCACTCCTCCCCGTGTTTTAGAAGAAAACACTGGCTGCTGTTGTGGTTTTGTTGCCAAGCATGAGGCAGACTGTGCCCTGAACATTGCTTTAAAACTTTAGCCCTAGGTGTAAAAAGAGGATCACATTATTCCTCAGTAAGTAAAATAAGTAGGTAAGCCAAGGAAACAAAGTAGGTTTGCCTGTTAGAACACAGTAAATAAAATGACCTACAAAAATAATACATTTTTGGCTGCTTCTGCTTTCTAGAGGGGAGGCAAGTCATTTGAACAGAAAAGCTAGAAGATGCCTCTAAGTGATATATTTACAATGCATTTAGTAAAGATTAAAATATTTCTTAGGGTTGTTATATGTGTAGATATCTGTTAATGCTCCACAAATCTGTTTGAATAAATAACTTCAATTTAATTAATGTGCAATATCTAATTTAATCTAAATGATGTGTTAATTATATTTAAAACAAGATAACATTTTATTATTTGGATTGTTTTGGGAGCAAATTTTACTAAAAATATTTAAATTATGTCACTATTGCTCTAGGAGAATGCATTAATCGGACAATGTGTTAAAAATTATCAAGGTGTTTTTGTGTTTGTGTTGGTTTTCAGCTGCGAATATGTAATGTGAATGAATACTGAATGATGGCAGTGTTACTAGGACCAAAGGAGAGCAGACTTAGGAAGTGGATGTCTCACAGAGTCAAATTGACTTTGCCAGCATGAGTCTAACAGCCACACCAGCCAAACCAAAGAAAATCAAACTATTATCATTGAGGGAGACCTTGGAGAGAACAGCAAAATAGCACCACATTCATTCCATCTCTCAAAAGATTATCACAGCAGTTACTGTAACTACAGTGTGGTTTTGTGGTTATACTTTGTCACGACGGAGGGAAGACGCAGTCACTCAATATGAGTGATCAGCAGACTTCGTTTATTGTCCCTTACAGTCACCTTTTATGCCTTGTTATAATTAGCTCATACATATTACAAAAGTTAAGCTCATTATTGGTTAGTTGCCTAAATATCAAGCCCGCCCCTAGTTTCTCTTCTGTAGTTATCTGTTCCCACCTGCAACATTCTTTTCCCACCAAAATCTTCCTGTTATTGTGTAACAAGAACAGCCAAAGACAGTTATTTTTGCTTTACTTCAGATAAGCTGAGAGCAATGTGCATTTTTGTCCAGCCAGCTGGACTATGTGTATGTGAACTTTTTCAGCTAGCCAGTTATCCACAATTCCCCCGTTTTTATTTTGGGTGACATAGGCTTGGTTGACCATTTTCAATAACAGCATTTTAACACAGGAAAATACACAGCCAACTTATAAAATCTCAGTTCAGAAGTATAATTCCTGAAATACTTGAAAAATAAAGTTAGCTTGAAGCTTTAATTTAGATGCTCTTTCTGTTCCAGTGATATAAAAAGTTTAAAAAATTCAAAGGTAATTTTAAAGTTCTGAACATGGACTAATGCAAGCTCAAAACCCAAAAAGAAACCAAACTGATGTTTGACTAGGAATATTTGCAAATATTTTAGTGGAAAATCCCTGACCATTAACAATTTTCTGTCCAAATAACAACTGCCCTTATGCAACCAACCAGTCCATACATTTTCTGAAGAATTCCTCATTGATATCAAAGAATTAACAAAGGGAAAAAATTAGTTCTAAGCTATATACATTCATAAGTGGATTTTTCAATAGTTACATACAGATTTACACACTAAGCCATAATGGCTTGTAGGTGATACACACAAGAAGAGTACGTTGCTTATCTGTCTGAATGTCTATGCTAAATTTGACAACTATGCCACAAGCCAAGCCTACATGGGTGCTGTGTTATGCACGTTCCTTAACAAACAGAAGTATAATAGGTAAATTCCTAAGATCTAGTCCCCAACCTAATTATATTATTTTGTAGCCAATTAAGGAAAATAACACAAATGTGCATATCTACATGTGCACACACCTTATAGTTCAGAACCAATCTGTGATATAAGGCCTTAGCCTTATGACATCATCGAATCTTAACGAGTACAGTAATTAAAAATGCAGTCTTACTGTAAGTGCGGTTTATGCTGACATTCCCTCAAATGCTACACGTGAGTATTTCTCACTCAACTGCCTCAAGTTAAAATAGTAGTATTTGTTAATATGTATTAAAAAATCATTAATTCTCTACAATAGCAGTTGACTTCCATAACACTATGTAAGCAAAAGAGGCTTAAGATGGGTTTTCTGAATACTGACAATTTATTTTAGACTGTCTAAACTCAGGTCTTGAAAGATTTCACTCTGCCAGACATAGAAACACTGTTGCACTCCAGTTGTGATATCCCTTTTCCCAAGTTGTCACATGCACATCTCGCTCAAGCAACATTATTGTCAAAGTTTCTCTGTGCTACATAAAAGCATATTGCACTTGTAGATATAAAAGACAGCACCCTTACTTAGATTATTACCTTACTACCTCATAACTCTTAGTATCTCTGATTTCATCACTTCAAAAAGTCACCAGAAGCAGATAAAACCACAGCATCAAACTAAACTACACCTTAACTGCTGATTCAAATAAAGGCATTCTCTTCAGATATGCCAAATGCTTACAAATAATTTTGGCTGGTTTTGATCAAAAAACTATTATTACAATAATGATCAAAAATAATAATCCCGTTTGCAAAATGCCTTTAAACCAGCCTCCTAGTCCCAACCAATTTCCACATTCAGAATACAGCATAAATACAGAATACAGAATAAATTATCTCCATCAAGGCAAAAAGGCTTCTCTTTAAGCACAGAGATGTTTGCTAGTTCAAGGCAGAAACCCATTTCTTGTAGGGGACATCTGAAGCACTTTTTTTAGTGGGTTTGTAATCGATTCCGTATTTTTCCTTGAGAAGCTTAAGCTGTTCCTCTTGTTTCAGGAGTGTTTCCAACTCTGAGTTGTCGAATAGGTCCGTATTTCCCAAAAATATCACACATTTCCTCCGCTGTGATTTCATACGGCAGGTTCCGAATATAAAGGATCCGATTGACCTCTGGGGGCAGCCAGATGTCAGCTCGCTTGGCCGCTTGCATCGCCATGGCGCCGATCGGAGGGGGGGGGATGGTGCCGCCTTGGAGAGAAGCCGCGGCCGGGAAGGGGCCTGCCGGGCTGCGCGCCGCTCGCCGCTGCCGCGGGGGTCCCGGATGCTATCCCATACGCTAATAACCCGAGTAATTCCTTTTTACAATCTATGTCCCGAACGCTCCGCTTTTCTAAAAAGCATATGAGCGAATCGTACGTCGCTTGTCTCTCCATACCTTCGTCCGCGCTGTTGCAGCCTTTGCGAGACTCCGGCGACGCGTGGCCGGCGGGACCCTCTGTAGGTGCTCCCGGGCGCGGGGACTGTGCCCTTCCGCCTCCTGCGCTGCTTTCAGCACCGGTACCCGAATCTCCGTCGAACCGTGGCTCGCAGGTTCAGCCCTCTCTAGGGTCCCTGTTCGGGCGCCATTTGTTGCGACGGAGGGAAGACACAGTCGCTCAATATGAGTGATCAGCAGACTTCCTTTATTGTCCCTTACAGTCACCTTTTATGCCTTGTTATAATTAGCTCATACATATTACAAAAGTTAAGCTCATTATTGGTTAGCTGCCTAAATATCAAGCCCGCCCCTAGTTTCTCTTCTGTAGTTATCTGTTCCCACCTGCAACATTCTTTTCCCACCAAAATCTTCCTGTTATTGTGTAACAAGAACAGCCAAAGACAGTTATTTTTGCTTTACTTCAGATAAGCTGAGAGCGATGTGCATTTTTGTCCAGCCAGCTGGACTATGTCTATGTGAACTTTTTCAGCTAGCCAGTTATCCACAATACTTGTGCTGTACTCTGGTGCAAAATGCGAGGTTTAAACAGCTTTTGGCCACTACAGCTTTATATACTATCTACTACTGCCTCTCTGACACCTGGACAATATGATACTGAGTTTAATAAAGGAGCCCTTATGAATGAATATTCATGGTCATACAGGCAACAGCTATGCAGATGAGTGAGGAGAAGCCTGAATGCACTGGGTTTCGTGGTTCATTGTCACTTGGTCTCTTTCCAAAATGTTTTGGTTTCATCCTCCAGCAGTGATTTTTTAATGCAAGCTGTAATTTTCCATCTCTGACTTTTTTAAAGATCACAGAGTGGCCAAAACGTTATCAAGGCATTAGTAAAAAATCAATATGCAGCTTATCTCCCTGAATCCCATTCTGTAGTCTTAATTACAGTAACAATGAAGCCAGTGTTGCAAGAGCTATTGGAGATGGCCTGTTCACAGGATCATTACGTTTGCACTCATTATAAACCTGCTGAGATGAAATTTTCTTTCAAAAGCATTAAATGCCTTCTTGTGCAGGCTTTGGGTTGGGTAGTTGTACACATTTTAAACATTCTGTGTAAACACTCAATTTGAGATCTGTTGGAACAGGGAAATAAATATGTACCTACACGTAGCCTTTACCAAGTGCCAGCTTGAACCTCCAGTTTTCACTCTTTGAAAATCTGATATAAGTGCAAAGATCCTGTGTGAGCACAGACCAATTATTCCAGACTGGGTGAAAAAAACTGGAAAAAAAGTCTTTGCATAAGCTGTGGACAACCGAAACATTTAGTATATTTTTGCTGGACTGCACTGCACTGCCTTAAGAAGACAGTGTCTCATCAGTGAAAATCAGTTCTCTTCTGACACTGAATCAGAACTTCACAAGTGTCCCTTGTAAGCACTCTGAAAACCGTGAGGTTACATATTTATTTCTGGTGTTGTGGGAAAAGGGCCTAGAGGAGTATGAGAATGAATATGGAATCAATCCTTTACAAGAATATTCCATACGTTATGGATCTCTTTCAGTGCTGATGACACCTATCAGAACTGGTGTGTGTGAAGAAAATCACACTTTCCTCATTCCAGTGCATTGTATTCATCCAATCAGCCTCAGGTTGCACAGTCATCTCTTCTGGCTTTTGAACAGTACCTCCAGCAGGCAACATGCCCTGTAATATGCTGTTGATGTGCAAATCTGAGATCCTGGGAAAGTGAGGACTGATCCTTCTATTATGAAATCAGTGGGCACCTTGACAAGATCCATCTCTTAGATTTGTAACCAAGAGATTACGTAGAACCAACAGTTCTATTTCCATCTCATTTCAGCTGAGCCATTGTTTTTCGTTAGTGTTCACTTCTTTTGTTTCGGACAACCTAATTGTGTCATTGTTTTAATCCCTAAGGTCTAGTAAAACAAGTAATACACTGGTAGGGTTAGTTCCTCTCCTGGTGTGGTGGTCTCATTAAATGTTATACAAAGCTGTAGCCACATGTAACACATGTAAAGGCCCCCACAAATACTAATATCAGGAAGTTTTCACCATGCTTTGACTAATTTTACAAGTAGTTCAGTTGCTCTCCTAGTGTGTTGTACAGAATTAATTTTCAGTGCAGCTGCAACCTTTTTAAGTGACTGAGAAACAAGTGTGAATGCTGAGAATATATTGTGATGTTTTAACTTCATCCATAAGAAAGTGCAACTGCCACAGATGGTATTCCAACTTCAAACCCTGCTGGTGCTGAACAGCACTGTAATGTTAATTTAAAACAAGAATGTAGAAGTCAAATGAGGATGCTTCTCAACAGCATTGGAAAACCTTGACTATCCTGAATGAAAGGGCTGGTGAAATTGTCATGCAAATCTTGGTTTTAAGGGCAAGCTGTTTTTAATAAAAGCTTTTGGTGATTCCTCTTCTTCTAATTAGGTTATTTTATTTTCAAAGTGTAATAACTAGAATAAAAAGGCATTTGAGGATGGCATGTATCTAAACATGCTTCCTTGAATGCAATAGTAAGTTTTTACCAGCTAATCATGTGGACATTATAGACATTTCTGTAAGACAACTGTATCTCTTACTGTGTCTTTTGTAATTTTTCTGTGTATGTTTTACTATTTTGGTAGCATTTGACATACAAAAGGCATCCATTGAAAACTAGATTGGAACTATATTTTAAATATTAAAGAGATTTAGATAATGTTACACAATTTGCCATTTCACAACAAGCAGGACACTTCAGTGAAGCTTTTAGCTTATAGAAAAGGACAGGCACCCGTGATGTCTTTTGTTTTAAAAAACCTGTTGCAAAACAATATTGTACCTTCACAGATGGTGTGAAGTGATTTTCCTTATCAAGAAAAAAACCCAGAAGTTCCTTTTCATGGGCTGAATTGAGTGATTTTTGAATGATTTTGGTTCTTGTTGCTGTCATGTGTTAGGGACTTAAAAAAATTGAAAACGTGATTTTGTGCAAGGCAAGAACATCATCATAGAAAGAGACTTAACTTATTGTGCAGTGATATACACTAGAATGCACTGACTGACTCTCATGCTGATCTCCAAACGATGTGTCTCCACTGTGCTCTGAAATGGTTGTCTGTCTTCAGCTTGCTCTTCGAAAAACATCTAGCTGGGGTTTATCAAGACTAGCTACAGAAAGAGCTCAAACAGTGGGACAAGACACAGGGGAAGTAATTAAGAGGTTGTGCCAGAGCTATCTTGAGGTTTGAAAGGTTTCGGTCATATTTTCTTCATGAAGAAGAAGCATTTGGCTCCAACTGGGGGCTTGTTGTTTCTCTTAATTTATCTTGCTCATCTAAATTTTAATGAGAAATCTTTTTTTTTTTGCCTCTGAGACCCTGTTCAAACTCTATCAGATCATTTAGAGTGCCAGACAGCCTTCATTTGAGGAAATGGTTAACCACATACTTGTGATCTATATAATTTTCAACTAAAGAATATCGCAGTACATAACAGAAAACAGCTGTTGGAAAGTCTCCTTTTGCTGACTGGAACTGTTTTTAATACAAAATTTTTATTTTGTCTCTCAGATGATAATAATCTATTAGCCATATAAAAAATCATAATTGCAAAACAAATGATTAAAAATCAATCTTTTATGTTCAGACAAATCAGATATTATTATGTCCAATTATACCTCTTTGCAGAAAGATAACACTATTCTTGGGCAGGATTGTGTTATACTGGTAATTGTAATGCTGTCTTGCTCATTGATAGAAAATGCTATTTACAGAAACTGTAAGAAAGGCTGGAATGTTCAGCACGTGGAAATGATAATTTATTTTCTAAAAGAACCCAAATATTTTTAGAGTGGATTTTGTGTAAAATCAACAAAACAGATTTTACCGATATTTTATCAAGGCATTTGCCTCTTTAATTTAAATTTTAATAGGCATAGCTGGGAAAAGAATGCAGAAGAGATGGTATTTGTTGTGGTTTAACCCTAGCTGGTAATTAAGTACCACGAAGCTGCTCACTCACTCCCCCTCACCCAGAGGGATGGAGAGGAGAACTGGAAAGGGATGTAAAACTCCAGGCTTGAGATAAGAACACTTTAATAATTGAAATAGAATAAAAATGAAAGAACAATAGTAACAATGATGACAAGGACAATTATAACAAAAGGGGAAGGGAAAGAATAATATCCAGCAGGAAAGGAAGAAAGGAACACGTGGTGCACGACACAGCTGCTCACCACCCACCAACTGATGCCCAGCCAGTTCTCGAGCAGCGATCCACCCGCCCTGGCCAGCCCCCCAGTATATATACCAGGCATGGTGCCCCATGGTATGGAATACCACTTTGGCCAGTTTGGGTCAGCTGACCTGGCTGTGTCCCCTCCCAATTCCTTGTGCCCCTCCAGCCTTTTCTCTAACAAGGCCTGAGGAACTGAGAAGTCTCACATCAAAGCCAAAGCACAGCATCACACTAGCTCCTAGAGAAGATAATTAACTACATCCCAGCTGAAACCAGGACAATATTATAGCAGCTTTTTCTCTAGGATAGAGTGATAAGTAGTTAAATATGTTCATCATATGGCAGGGTTTTATTGTGACTCCACCTACTCAATGTCCATTCATATTGGATCACTGAAATCAGCCTAAATGTTTGCATAAACATTTTAAGTTAAGAAAATAATGGAAATGCAAATGTGAAGTGGAAATAAATTTCAAGTGTTTCCAAAATTTTGTATCCTAGTTTAGATTTCTTATTAAACATATTTTGCATTTCAGGAAGAAAGAAAATGAAGATGTGTATAATTCTTCTAATAATACCCCCCAAACACTGTGCAAGTCAGAGTAAGATATAAAAAAGTGTTATTACGATTTAAAAAAAAAAGATGTTATCCTAGGTGCTTTACCATACCATTTTAAGTCTCAGTATTTTAGAAATCTGCCTTAGAATACAGTAATATTATGTTTGAGTAAGAAGAACATATGAAACAATGGAGAAAAATCTCTTTTCAGGGTCAAGAATGTTTCTAAGCAGAGTCCTTTAAGGCTTTAAAGCAGTGAAGCTGAAAATCCGGGCTATAGGTTTAGTGTTGGGAGCAAGGGAGGGAGTGAACAGGTGGGGCAGAAGGGAAGAGAAGCTTAATACCTAGTTAGAGAACTGGCAGCTTTCCCTTTCTTCATCACTACATAGATGTGCATGAAAGAAGTATGTTACAGAATGACCTTATGACTCTAGTTAAGCAGCAGGCAGTAACATACCTTTATATTTTCTTTTTGTTAGACATGTCAAAAGTTTAAAAAGCTGTTATTTTAAGAGTCCTTTTTTTTCCCCACCCTCAAAAGATTCCAGCTGTAGGAGGAAAAAACCTATCTTACCACAAGAAATACTATACTTATTCTTCCTCCTTATTAAACTTGAAAAATATTGCACATAAAAAATGAGCACCAATTTCTGGTGTCTGCATTTAAAGTATGTACCCAGCAGTGCTTCAGTAGGGTCACTTTTCAGTCATATGGACGTGTCTCTGGAGATGCCCAGGCAACAAAATTCAGTATATTTCTATTTTTTTAGAGGAGAGAACATAACATTTTAGAGGCACCTGAGGAGCTGCATCCACTTGACTTACAGCTTTTCGAAGAAATGTAGAATACTATCGTGGTATAGGCCTATAAGGGGAACAACCTCAGCTGATCTGATGATATTTTTAACCTAAAAAGTAGTAAGAAGGTTTAGACAAGTAAGGAAGGATTTGTTTTAACTTTCTTGGCTATAAATACTGAGAATAGCATTGGCTGGCATCCTGTAGTGCCCTGTCACTCATCTTCTGAAACCCTCATAAGCATCTGCGCTTCCTTTATAGCAAAAATTTCACAGTAACAACTGAATTATGAATTTCAAAGAACAGTTCCTTTAGAGATCAGCTGACCTGTACTTTTACACCTGTTAATTACTATGCTTTAAATCACCAATTAAAGCCACATTTGTCTCTTTCTTCACTCTGCTTTTTGTGAGCTATCCATCAGGTTATTCTCAAGGGGCATATTCTTAAATGCTTAATATAGGTGTACTGCACCAAAAGAGAAAATTGGAGCTCCTCAAATACAGGGGACACAGCGAGCAGCAATGTTGCAAGAGAGGAGTAGGCAGAAATTAGAGAGAGGATTGTTCATCAGCTTGGAAGTTAATAAGCGATAAGACATGAAGCTGGAACAGGGAGGTATATGGTAGATTTTTTTCATTTCATGCTACTCTCCTGGGGCAGGTCTCCCATTCGTACTCAAGCCTGGATTCAGCAAGATAATCAGATCCAGGTTCAGCATTTGAACAGTCCTGCTGCTTTCTTTGGAACTGCATCTGCACTTGAAGTTCTGTTTTCTTTTCATCTTGCTAAAGGATAGTTTCAAAACTTTACACCTTCCTTTCTCAGTCTGGTGCCAAAACATTTGGAAATAGAGATTTCTTCTGTGATTTGGTCTAGCATTTCTTTCATGAAGCCAAGTACTCCAGAGTGATTTGATAATACTTCTATGGCAGAAATACTTTGCTATATATGAGGGAACTCAGCCTGCTCCATTAATCAATGCAGAGAAAGCCATACAGAAACAGATTTGTGAACAGCTTGCGAGGCATATCATCAAAAATCTTGTAAACTTTGGTAATCAAAAATGGAAATATTTTTTTGTGTATCTATCTGGTGGTGTAGGACCTTTAAATTAGTCTGGGAAAGAAATATCTAGTCACATTTTGAAGACACTGAAAATTATTTTGGCAGTAATTTCTTGTTAATGAAGCCGTTGGAGCTGGAATAACAAGAGGAAAAAATTTTGCATATCTTTAGTCTTTCCTATTGAGTCATTTATGCAAATAGTCTTGTAGAATAAAAACAGCTGATGACTGCATCTAGTCATGCAATTGGCATTAAAAAGAAACCAAATTTTACCTGGAAATGGAAGAAATCCTTCTGTAATTTATTTCTGGTTTACTAAAGTAGCACATTTTAATCTGATAGTCTAGAAAACAAGGTTTAAACTATTTATTTAAACAAAAATAAGACAAGTTTAGCCACTCTGTGATATCAGCTTCAAAGGAAAAGCATCAAGTCTGTATTTGGCAAAAATATGTCACATTGTTTTATGACATTTATCTTATTTCAGAGACAACAATCCCTATTAAATTGAAATAGTTCTTTCAGAAATTTCAGTAACCTGATATGCCTATGATTTTTATGTCTAGGTTACATATTCAGGAAAGTATTGCAGCCTGATCCCACTAATGCCTCACAAATTCTTTTGCATTTAGAATAGTGTAGGCCTGATTCTTAGAGGTAAGTAGAACTAGGTCTTATCTGTAGTAGTACAGAGTTAAAATATTTTGGCAGTTTCTGAATCATTCTGAATACAAGCACTGCTTCTGTAGTCTCATGGGTACACTAGAGCTAAATTCTCAGCTGACACGAATTGATGCAATTGCACGGAAGCCGATGTAATTCTCTCGATTTATAGCAACTGAAGCTTTAGCACATTTCTTCAAAACTATGCAAGAACAAATTTATACTGTTATAAGATAGGGACTGCCTGACACTGTAACATCAGTCCCTAAAGTATCACTTTCTGCACAGTTATTTATTAATTTCTTAAGCCCATTGACTAACACAGCACTATGCATATGTTCAACTTTCCTCAAAGTCTTCATTACCAGATTCTGTTGAAAACACTCTCTCAGCAAGTTTTGTCCTACATCAAGGGCCACAGAACTGAATGTTGATATTAAAAACATTTTTTGTATTGAACATACTGGTTTTTCTAACTTTAATGCAAATATGACATTACTAACAAGCTTTTTCTTATGTCCTGTGATATGATTAAGTAATTTTTAGTATGGTATTTCCTCTTTCATTGTCCAGCATCTTTTGAAGTTACAGACAGCTATCAGCTAACACGAATATCAAGTGAAAAAGCAGTAAATTCCGATCAAACACTGCTCTTGGTTACACAGGTATTACAACAGGACCTTTGTTTTCTTTATTTTCTTCTGTTTCTTTTCTTTGTTTTCACAAATCCTATTTAAACAGAACAGAACAATGTATTGCACAAGCATGACAACACCTGTCGACGGCGAGGGAAGTCAAGCGGGCAAACTCAATATGAGTGATAAAGCAAGCTTCGATTTATTACGGCGCGATTATGTCTTATATACAGTTCCAGTTAATTATGCCTACTAGTCATCTGCTGATTGGCTAAGCTCTAAAGGGTTACATTTTCATACGACCTCCTACTTGCGGTTTCTGCAGTTAGCTAGCTACATATTTTTTTTCTCTCTTGTCTACGCGAATTCCTCAAAGTTATTTACAACATTAGGCACAAGGTCAGTGTGTTTTTCTCAGCTTCCTTATCAGCATGCTTCAGCACAGCTGCAAGGCCTGCTTCAGCTAACTTACGCTAACTTTGTTTCACAAAGATCTTTAAGGGAGTCATGGCTGTGATCATACAGCCATTCTGCAACAAACACCCATCTGGGAATGCTGATCTTGGGTTAGAGGGGTTAACAAGTATGACAGGCTTTGGAGACAGGTGAAAAGTGGGAAAGTATCCATGTATCATTTTAAATCAAATTTTGATACAGTCTGTAGCAAATGGACCATACTATGAAGAAGTAAATATAGCACTTGTCAAACTAAGTCCTTATAGGACATACCTTCAAATGTATGTAAATATGCCTGACCTTTAAATATGTGCAAAAATTAACCTCCAGTAAGAGCAGATCTAAACATAAGAACATTTTACATCAAAAGTGGGTTCTGAAAGGTACACTTGTAAATACAGACAGACGCAACAAAATAGAAATTATCAGGTTTACATTGAAAAATGGTCTCTTAGGGGTTCAGGAGCTTAAATTCTATCACCAATTTTAAAATCATAGTAACCTCTGCTGTTATAAATAACTGCAGTGCTTATGTGAGTAATCTAGTATGTGGTCTACTATATTCTCTTTACAAATCTTCTCATAGCCAATGTTTTCACTCTGTCTTTGACTTGGAATTTGGGCTTAACCTGCAAAGAGTTTGGTAAACCATAATTATGCCTTTGAATTCTGCATTTAGTATTTAATTTTATCCTCTAAACTTACAAGTCCATTTCTCAGTTTCAATTTATATTTTGTGTGTTGTAGTTTTTTAGCCTCATGTGCTTTTTTCATGTCCTGATCTTTTTTTCTTTTTTTTTTTTCCTCTCATGAGTTGTTGGTCTGTACCTTCTCTTTTCTTATGTATTTCTCATTTACAATCTCTGCTTTGGTTATTAACTGTTACTTTATATGTCTTTATTCATTCATCTGCTTCCTCTTTCTTCAAGGCTCTCTTTTATGCAACCATGTTCTGTCACACCCATATGTTCATTTTTGGTTCAAGTAGATGGAAGTGATGTAGAATTAGGTCATATGGGCTAGCAGTTACTTTCTGGTGTTGGTATAATTGTAGGCTAATTACTTGCTTCACAATGTAGTTGGCAGAGCATATTTGACTTAAAGCAGTGAGGAAAAAATTGGTGCCTGTTTCATTGGGAGGCTTTATATACTTAAGAACAGGCTGACAATTTCAGTGTGTTTTTTGTTTATAAAACCAAAGTGCAAACATGGCTTCTTTATATAGGTGTATAGCTAGGTCTGATAGTGATAACATTGATCCCTTAGTTTTAATTGATTTCTTGATTGCATGGCACGTCTGTCTTGTTGGATTTTTTAACTAAAAAAAAATCCTGTATTTTTCTATATATTTCTCTAAAATTAAAACCAAACTTCAGTCAAGTTTGGAAAAAGGTCAGTTATCTTTTAATCAAAATGATAGTTGTATTATCCTTTTATTTTTTTCAAAAAGCACAAGGGAAAATAGTACTCATCAGTAATATTTCTCTACCGAATTTACCAAACAGACGGGTATCACATAAGATTCATTATATAAACATATTGAAAAACAATTATCAGTCAATCACTGCCTTTTCCCTGAGGCCAAAGATGCAGAAAGGTTTTCAAGCCCATTTCCATTGCAATTCAGGACTTCAGTGAACTTTGGGTCTAGGTAAAATCAGTGGTATTTTTGCTTTGACTTTAAGTAATCTACATTTCTCATGTCTCTAAGAACACACAACACATACCACATGGTGTCTATGAGATATCAAGAAAAATCAAGAAAAATATGATTATTTGTACTCTTTTCTTTAAGTATAGTTTTCAAAATACAATTGCATTTTCAAATGATAGTTTTAGGTTGATTCCTGACAAGCTGTTTGGATTCCAAGGAGATCAGCCAATGTGTTTCACGTTGCAGTGAAATAAAATGTTACATTGAACAAAAGCTCTTGAATTCACCTCAGCCATTAAAAAGGCACTGAATCTTCTTACCCTCTACTTCCTTAATGGTAAAGGTAATACATCTTTAAATAATTTGTATGTTATATCTGCCACCATAGTAATTGAGAGCTTTCCTTCAGCAGATAGGTGGCTGTAAGGTCCAGATTTCAGCCAGCTGTCACCCATTAAATATTTTAATATTGAGGGAAATGAACTTTTAAATGAATAGCAAAGATGAAGGGGAAAAAAAAAAGGAAGAAAAAAGATCCTTCTCTTCAACCAAAGCAGGAGACATCAATGTATAATTTGTCATCTCCTTATTCAACTCTCTCCATTTGGTTTTGATTTAACACTAAACCTCGGAAACCAGAGCTAGCATCCACACACAAAAGCTGTTTCAAATTATGTGCAGCAAGTTTTTAAACACATTAGCAACAAGAACAAGCTGTCCTCATGCTAACTGGTCCTGCTTTGTTCTTGGTTGTGGAAAATCTCACTTTAACTGCCCTCTAATTTGTTGCAGATAGCTACTGCACCAGCAGCTGCCTTGGCATAGGATTAAACACACATGAAAATGTTATTTTTCCACACAAATTATTAGCAGTGCCAAAAGCCACAAAGTCCCTTTTGAAAAAATTCTTTTCCATTTTCCTATTTTTTTCTATTTTCATATTTTTGTCATTACAGTTCTACCCCCCACATTCTTCTCCAAAGTCTTTCTCATTCCAATCCTTGAAAAAGTACTTGAAAGTACTTGAAGAAACTCTTGTTTTTCTGACATAGAGATGCAGGTTTGATATTTTACTGTGAGCTGATTGAAAAGGTTGCACATCATCTTACATGAGATTAAAATCTATCACAATATCAAATTCTTGAAACTTAAAGCAATTTCTCAGTATCTGTAAGTACCTAAGCTAAAGATAAGACACAGGGGAACCTACCAGGGTCACAAACTTTTTCAGATATTTTAAATTGTTTTAAATTATAATATATATGAACAGTCCAGAACCACATTACAAAATGGGAGGTAAGAAATTGTTTAAATTTAAGTAATCTACTAATAATTGCATTTAATGCTGTATCTCTGATGTCATTGGCATTCCTCAGCACAGCTGTTTCTGCAGTATTATTTGGGGATTTGTAAGCATCTGGCATTTTTGTGAATGGTGACCAGGGAGAAGGCAGGCAATTGCTTTTTGTTCTGACTGAAAGGATCTTTGGTGACTAACTCAATATGCAAAGAAATATGAACCTACTCTTTGTTTCACCCTTAGGGAGTGCCAGAGGGTTTGGTGGTGGTGGTGGTATCCTTGTATGTGCAGACTTTGCCTTTATTCCATTTCATTGAAGAATTCTGCCACCTGCTTATCAACCATGCTGTCAAACCTTTTGAAAAAGGGTTGCTTTCCACCCTGGTGACTAAAGGAGCAGTTATTTGACAAAGGAGGCAAATTGGTGACATGACTGTTGGCAGGGCTGATCGCCTCTTCCCTGAACCTATTTATTGATTTCTTTCCATTACAGCCAAAAGGACTGGTGTTGCATTTGCTTTCCTTTCCTTCATAAGGTGCACTAGGAGTGCCTCTCGTGGCTTGTTGGAAAAACATTGCAGATTTAGTTAAACATATGGACAAGTTTGGTTGAATCTAATTGAGCAATGTGCATCCTTCTTAGCTGAAGTTCGAAGCAAACTTTTGTCATATGGTATATATATATGAACATGATTTTCTCTACAAGGCTTCATAAACTGTGTGTATTAGTTATTTCAGAGATGGGCAAGGGTCAGCAAGGGTACAACACCAAGGTGAGTAGTGCAGTTGACACACCTGAGGAAGGGATGTCATCCAGAGGGGCCTGGACAAGCTTGACAAGTGGGGTCATGGGACCCTAATGAGGTTCAACAAGGCCAAGTGCAAGGTCCTGCAACTGGGTAGGGACAGCCCCCCAGCATCAATACAAGCTGGGGGAGGAAGGGACTAAGAGCAGCCCTGTGGAGAAGGCCCTGGGGGTACTGGTGGATGAAAAGCAAGCCAGTAATGTGCACTTGCAGCACAGAAAGCCAAACATAGCATCAAAAGAAGCATGGCCAGCAGGTCAAGGGAGGTGATTCTGCCCTCTGTTCTGCTCTGGTTGAGACCCCAACTGGAGTACTGTGTTTGGCTCTGGAGTCCTCACTACAGAAGACATTGACCTGTTGCAGCAGGTCCAGAGGAGGGCCAAAAAAATGATCAGAGGTATGGAATACCATTCCTATGAAGAAAGGCTGAGACAGTTGGGGTTGTTCAGCTGGGAGAAAAGAAGGCTCTGGGGAGACTCGGTTGCAGCCTTTCAGTACTTAAAGTGGGCTTATAAGAAAGATGGGAACAGACGTTTTAGTAGGGCTTGTTGTGATAGGACAAGGGGTAACATTTTTGAACTAAAAAAGGGTAGATTTAGACTAGATATGAGGAAGAAATATTTTACAATCAGGGTGGTGAAACACTGGAACAGGTTGCCTTGAGAAGTGGTAGGTGCCCCATCCCTGGAAATATTCAACACATCGTGCTGTATGGGTCTCTGAGCAACCTGATCTAGTCGAAGATGTCCCTGCTAACTGCACAGGGTTTGGACTAGATCACCTTTAAAGGTGCCTTCCAACCCTAACTGTTCTATGGTTTTATATTTCTAACATACAAGTAATATCTCTTGCTCGTGTGAGGTGAAATTTCCCTTGTTCCTCCCATGATGGTTCTGGTGGGTTGTTGCTTCATCATTTCCTGTTGCTTCCTCTTCCTGTTTTAACCAGAGGTGCTTGATCATCCCTGTGCTGATTAGGACTTGAACTGCTGCTACCTTTTTGGTTATGGTAGTATTTCAAATTATTCTAAATGAATGATATTTCAAATAATTCTCATATAATACCATTATAAATCCCATAAACTTTGAAGTTTTGGTTATTGCCCATGTCTAGTACCTCAGCCTCAAGTCTGTTTCCTCAAGAGTTTGTGTTCCATCAGGGTTTTTTCCTTTTAGGATAATCTATTTTACCTGCCTTTGTGGCACTATATATGGTCCTATGAATGTGCTTCTGGATAATATGAATTATATTATTGCAACATATTTATGAATAGTATCTCCAGCTTCAGAAGCAAATAATGTAATAACTAAGATCCCATCTTCTTTGATGACTTCTCTATCAACTTGTTAAAAATACATTTTTTCCTTCCTACATTATCCCTTGAAAGACAAAATTAAAGTGCAGTTGTCCCAAATATCTTTGCCCCAATCTTGCTGCTGCTACCAAGTGGTTCATTATTTTAGGTCTAGTGAATAACAAACTTCTTGCATGAGTCTGAATTTTGTGACCGGATTAGCTATGAGTATTAGGTAAGATATGTCTACGAGGTAGAAGGTTCACTGTGCAGAAAAAACATTAGGAAATTTTAAAGAATTTGAACCTGATGCCATATTGACCAGGAAATGATTTCTCAGGTTCAGTTAATGATTTGGCCATGACTTAGCTGGGCTCTAGAATACTGCCAGCAGACATTGATTACCACATACACAAATTATGCCAACTACC
Source organism: Falco cherrug (assembly GCF_023634085.1). Classification (NCBI taxonomy): domain Eukaryota; kingdom Metazoa; phylum Chordata; class Aves; order Falconiformes; family Falconidae; genus Falco; species Falco cherrug. The sequence continues at coordinate 42,849,512 of NC_073720.1, read as the reverse complement.
TGCTGTTAGCATTTCCAGAAAAGGTGGGGGCACTCAATCACTGGGAATGAAAAAATGTCCAAATGGCCTTTTGATTAGGCATGATTAAGGAAGCCTGAGAGGACTGGCAAATCTGAATCTGAATAATTCACAGAGTGTTTAGGGTATAAAAGAAAATAAGCCCCTAAACCTAGATTCTCTTTTATGAATGTACACTAAAGATAGCGGGGTGTTCTTGAGAGCTGGATCACCAGCTATATGCCTGTGGAGTGTCAGCCAGTTACTTTAGAATGCAAAAAACCCTGGGCTTATTTTCAGATACCAGATACATGCATGTTTTCCTTTTATTTCTGACCACCTATTCCTTAAGTTTTGTGACGTGTGTTTAAAGCCGAATAATGATTTTTTTAATTAATTTTTTTTTTTACCTTGCTGAGTTTGGCCTGTATCAAGGGTGATTTCAGAGTAATTAGAAAACCAGTAGTCACTGGGTGGGTGATTCTTATAGAGCCATAAAGAAAGAAGACCATTTCCACTGACCGGCATCCCAATACAGATTATTACAAAGACTCACAGAGAACACAATTTATGTAGCTCCAGACTTTAACTGGAACTGGTAATGCAGGGCTTTGTGTGGAGTAGGTATCTTGGGTGACTAGCATTAATTGGTAAAGCTCCTTCACATGTAGCATATGCTTAAAATCTCCTAATCCCAAGGAAGTTATTAATATCCCTCAGGTAGTTTATTGTACCTTATTTTAGGAAAGTTTAACATTTAATTTCAGTTTGTTAGCAAAACTTACTCTTGGAAACTTCCTAGAATTTTCCAGTTTGTGGTTACAATAATGCGATTTTCACAATTTGTGCTTTGATCCGGCTCTGTAGGATCAGGAGCTCAATTCAGTCTTAAGTTCACTTTTTTCCCCTCTCTCTGTTTCAGATATGAAAACTATCTGCTAACAGCTATTATCATCTGCTTAACTATTCTGTGTAACCCATCTTCTTCATTTTATTTATATGTAAATTAATAAGTTTATGTCTGTGGTATACTGTACTACAGTCTTATTAAGTAACAGTTAGTGTTTTACTTCTGCTTTTACTCCTTCCCTTAAAATTTGTTCTTAGCACGATTCAACCCAGAAAGGACTGCTCAAATCAACCTAATGTGACTGTACTTGCCTGGATCACTGTTTGTCCCTTTTGGAAGTACAAGCATATTTACTGTTTTCCCATAACAGAATATTGTCTAGACTAAGCAAGTTTGTGTTAAACATGCAGTACTGGTTACTACAGATTCATTTCCCTGTTCTTTCAGTGTTGGCATGGAGAAGAACAGCTCATCCAACCTGAATCTATTGTAGCTTTACAATTTATGTTCCAGCTCCATTGGAATAACTTCTCTTTTCATATTGTGTTCTAATCTTTGTTTTCATCAGTGTTGTAATTTTTATAGAAAACTGAGTTGAAATACTCATTTTGTTTTGGGCTACATGAAGAGTCAGGGAAGTCAAAATAAAGGGCTCTATTTCTGCATATCCAATTTGATACACTTTTCAGGGTAATTCCACTTGACCTTTACAAGTTTCTCATTTAATCTCTATGTTCCTCAACCTCTTAAGAAATAACTTTCTTTGTTAATCAGTTCCTTTTTCTAATCCATAGAAGATCTATACTTTTTCCTGCTGTGCTTCCTAAGGGAAATTCATCTGGAGCACTTCCTACAAGTTTTTTTTTTCTTTCCTTCTTCATTGTATTTCACACCTTTAGCCTAAAGAAATAGTCTTAAAGGTTCAATATTTTTCTTCTCTTAGTGTTGAAAAAGGCATTATTTTCCCAGCTCTGTTACCTTCTGGCTGCCATTTGCAGTTTGCCTTCAGCCTGCAGTCCTACTCCCCGTCATGAACACTGGACCGTACAACAGTGGCTGGACTTCAGAAGTGTGGATCTGTTTAACTTTGTAAAACACTTTACTCTGCAGGTTTTCATTCCAATGTTAAACACCCTGGCCAAGTCCTGAGTTTGGCACACAGTGAACAAGAAGCTTGGCTGCAGCTCCGTGGGCCAGACTCCTTGCCAGTTGAAATTTATTCATATCTCAAGAGTGGAGGTCTTCCTGGAAAGAAGCCAGAGATCTGTTCTTCTCTAAGGTGAGATAATGGTAAAATGGTGGCTGTATCAGAATTAAAAGTGATAGTTTTATCACTTAGTGGTCCCCCTGGCTGCCTTCCACTCAAAAAAGCTGAGCTAGAAAAGGATAAAACATTCCTTCTTTTTCTGCTCATGTCTGGCATGAATGTTGCTTAAGAACTTCAGAAAATTAGTTGTAAACCAGGGATAAGGCTTTTCAACTTAGAGATCTTGTATTTAATCTTTTGCAGTTCCTTCTCTTTGAGGATCCTGCATGAGCTATCTTGTTACTCTGTGGAGGTTACAAGCTTCTCTGGTGTCTCTGCAGGAAAAAGGTAGTCAGATTAAAAAGGTTAGGAAATATTAGGAGAGATCATATCTTCTACATCTTCTGTCTTGAGAACTGCTAAAGCCGTTCCTTTCTGTAAAAGAAACAGTGCAGTATCAGTTCCAGAATTTGATTCTAAAATAACACATTCTTATTCTAAAGTGGGAAGAAAACCCTACCCTCTTTTTTTGTCCATAAGATATTTGGGAAACAACCTTGAAGAAGATGCAGAGAAACTTAATAGAAGAAAGATTCTTCTTTGTTCAGGGAATGGGGTGAAACATGGACAAGATGTTCACTCTAGGAATTGACTTTTTGGTATGAATTATTAGCCATTTTTGAATTATGTTTTCAGAAAAAGCAGGAGTATGTTGCTTCACCTAGCAATGACCGACATCACTGGACCTTTAACAAAGTGACAGAACTGCTGTGAAAACCAAACCCCAGGCATCTGATATTACAGTCTCACTAAAATATTACTGTATTCTTGAAAGAATTGCCTTGTAATGATTTCATGTCTACATATGTACACCTTTCCCTTTAAAAATTTATTTTACTGCTGAGTAAGCCTGATTTGATCTCTGATGCTCCACTTTTGCAGTGCCATATAGCTTACAGATGGACTGTAAAGGAGAAGTAATATTTCTCCTGTGAAAGCTGGGAAAGATTTTTGAGGCTAAGCCACATCGCCAATTGTTTGTTCAGGTGGTTTGATGCTAACTGCTATGTACTTTTTTGACATTACTCAGAAGAGTTTTTCTCACTTCTGGACAAAAAGAAATGTAGTTTCATTGACTAATAACAAACACAAAGGATCAAATTCTGTTCTTAATTATACCATTATAAATCCAGAACAAATTCACTGAAGCTAGTTCAGTCAATTTGGATTTCTCCCAGATGTAAGAAAGAGCCCAGTCCTCGTTGCACTCTTTAGAAATTCTTCTGCCTTAACAAGCACCCACCATGATAAAAGAAATACTTATACATCTTTGAATGAACACATAAAAATTAACAGACTTTCTGGTTTGTATGCTCCTGGTGTAAATCAGTTTCCACTTTGTTTTTAAAGAATACTTTTCCAACATTACAGTTTACCAGAAAGACCAAGGGAATTACTTTTGCCAAAAGAATGAAGTATATTCTCCTTTCCCTCATTCAGTTCCATGTTTTTCTGCTGACTCTTGACATTAGTCCAATACCTCCCACAGTGTTGCTCAAACAAAATTTAGAAAGCAAAAACCCCAACCAGTCCAGCATTGGCTTTTGGTGTTTGGTTTGGTTTTTTTTTTCAAATTCTTTTGGTAAATTTCCATTTCATCTACCATTAGAAACATTCTGCTGCAAGAAAAGGAGAAAATTGCAGACATATTTTTAAGGATATCATGTTTGAATATACTGTCAATTTTTTTTCAAAATGTAAAACTAAGCTTGCAGAATTCAGCATCTATAACCCATGTGGTACCACTGATATAGCAAAATATATTTTATAATTTCTAACTGGGTATCAAAATTAATAGAATTGTAGCAACACAGACTAATTTAGGTTGGAAGAGGCTGCTAGTAATCATCTAGTTCCATCACTTTCTCAAAAGTTTTTTCTGCAAAAGTTAGATGAATTTACTCAAGACCTTGTCCAGGAGAGTTTTGAATATGTGCAAAGATGGAGATTTCACAGGTTCTCTTGGCAACCTGCCCCAGTGTTTTACCACCCTCATTGTGAAGATCTTTTCCATATGTTTGGCTGGAATTTCCTTTGCTGCAGGTTGTTACCATTGCCTTTTGCCTTTCTGGTGGAGACCTCTTAGAAGAAGTCTGACTTCATCTTCATCATAACCTCTTATTTTACTTGATGACAGCAACTTGATCCCCTTAGCTTTCTGTTATTGGATCTACATGTATACAACTCCCTTAGCATCCTCTTATATGTGATGTGCTTCGTCTTCCTAAAAGTCTTGATTGCCCTGCCTTGGACTCTCTCCAGTTTTTCAACATTTTTCTTGTATTTGGATGAAATATGCCTGATCTAGTCCAACAAGAGCTGAACAGAAGGAAATAATCATTTCCCTCTTAAACCTGGTTTGGGTGGATGACTTTTCTGTATGTTGTCACTAGCTTCTGGAACGCTGGCTTGTAGCTCAGAAGTTCAGGACAGATTCCTGGTCATTTTAAACTGCCATTATGCCCTTGATTTCAAAATGACTAAGACAATTTACGTGTGATGAAGAATTTCCCCTTGAAATGATGAAGCCAAAATGTACTTTGGGATGCCAGCCGGTGCTGAATCTTGAGACTACAACAGGTTCCTTTGAAATCAGTGTCAGACTGATTTTGATGTTCTGTATGTTGAATTAAGTTGAATGTTTCCTCATCAGTGGTCTATGCTTTTTCCTCCCAAGTTTCAAGGAAACTTATATGTAGTTAAAAAGATTAAGATAGTCACTGAAGTATGCTCTCATAGGCATAATTATTTTCTCATGTATTGCCACAAGAATATAGTGAAGACTTCCATAAAGGTCTTTCTTCTACGCAAGCGTACACATCGTATAATATTTATAAAATAAAAATGAGAATTTCTTTTCACACTAATTTCGCTGTTAGGAGAAGTAGGAAGGTTACAATTTTTCATGTCACTTTAACCAGACCTCCTTAACTTACTATTGCATTCTGAGGCAGCAGGAATCAGGGACCAGAATCCTCATTGCTTCCAAACGCTAATTATTTTTAATAAGGTACTCACAATGCTACATTATTAATACATATTTTTAACAGTCATACGGTGAGATATTCATCTTTGTAATCAGTGTTACCTAACTAAAAGTAGAACTTCTATAATTTTCATACTTAAATCCTCATAACTAAGGCTTCTGGAGCACATGCAGTAATGCTCACTTCTTTAATCAATGAGGACTTAAGATAAAAGAGATCATCTGACTTACCATTTAATAAAATTATCTACAGTGGGCTAATGCAAGGAAATGGGAAACTTTTGTGGAAGCTTGCCAATATATGATAGCCTGGTCTAGCTTTGATTCTGGTGAAAAATGTATTTTAATCTTGAACTGATTAAATTTTGCATCTAGAACCAGCATCTCAATCGTGAAATAATATGAAATTGTTTATGAATGTTGTGCCACTGGCATACTGTTAATCCTTCAGAAACAATGAGTTTCTCTACTGTAATGTCATATATACATACATTGCAGTTCTGACTTCCAGGAGCTAATTCTGCCATTTCTGACAACAGTACTCCCAGCCACGTTCTAAGACCCAGACCCCAAAAGAGGTATGAGCAGATATTTCAAATGATACTGTGTTTTTCCTTATTCAGTTTCCAAACATGAATGTTTTATTCTGAATTTACTATCATGTTGTCATAATTAGTGTGATTTCAAAGTGATCAGATATGATATCTTGGAAATTTCTGATGTATTTCCAATGTATTTTCTAGGTTCATCTAATGAATCTTTTACAATTACTTCAATCCTTTTCTTCCTGTTAACTTGAACATACTAAAGTATTTGAAAGACAAAAAAGTGCTGGGGTGGTCTTAATATTCAAACCTGAAAATACCCCCTCCAGTAAGAAAACTTACTGTTTAGGCAGCGGAATGTTGTTTCAATACCTCTTGCTTTTATCACCTGTAAAGCTTCATTAATTGTTAAAGTGTACTCACTCTCTTAATTAGAAAGAACCAAGAGTATTTAAAACGTTGGAGTACTATTAAAATAATTAGTGGGCAAAGTGGCAGTGAGTTCCTCATTAAAGCAGACATCAAAGAATGTATTTGTCCTTAGTCTGCAATTGAAATACAGACTTTCTTTCAGAATAGCTTGCAAAACCCTGGGCAGCCACCACTTCCAGTATACATCACATTTCAAAAGCTCCAGTTATTTATTTAGTTTATAGATGGAGGATTTCTGTTTGCTTCCACTTTTCCTTTCTCTTGTATGTTTCTAAGGCAGCTGGTAAGATACAGGTCTATTTCTGTATGTGTTGTCAACTGGGAACTCTACATGAAGAACGGTATATAGTAAAAAAGCTGGATACCAAGATAGACAAGAAATAAGTAAAATAAGGACTCTCTAATTTGACTCAGGAATGCTCCCGAGAACTGGACTTCCATCAGATTTTGGTTATCTGAGGAAAAAAAAAGGACTTTGGAGGTAAAGGATGAAATAATTATTTTCATTTTATGTTTCTGACTCATTGATGGTGAGTTCATACACCTAAACTGATTAAAAGGTACTTACTAACATAAATTTGCAGATTTATTTCTAGTATTTCAAATCCAGGTCTGATTTAATTTGAAATTAGATGTGTATGGAGTAGAAATGTTGGTATTTGTTGTAAAGAGAGATGGAGCTTTTGGAGACTGCTGTGTTCACAGTGTACCTTTTCCACCAAGGCCAGGGAGAACGGAAAAATAATTTCTGAACTTCCAATGCTAGCCATTTTGCAGCAACTTGAAAACTGTTCTTAGAACAATAAAATACCATGTTTCCCCTGTTTACCAGACCTCCATTTGAGAAATAAAGGTTTGTTACAACACCACAGAGAAACGCTGGGAATAAATTTGTGACTCTAGCTGTAGACATCAGCAGCTCATGGACCAGCCTTAGAAGGACATGCTGAAAGAATCCTATCACAGAGTAACTTAAATCTCAATAGTTACAGCACTGACCTGGAAGCTGTAACATTTGAGCTCCAGGCCCTCAGCTGACTAACCTTAAAGTGCTGTTTTTTCCCAAAACTGGAACGACCGCAATGCAAATATTGCAATAAACCTACATCAAATATCAATTACCAAGCTATGCAATAGTCTCCTGAGACATAAAAGACATTGGTTCAAAGCCATTCCCTGGTTCAGGATGAGACAGGTTTTGAACCTTCTTTGGTTTCCAGAAAACTGTCCTTGCCACTCACTTAACAGGCCACCGGGGGAATTCATCATCCAATGACAAAGGTAGAACTTGTGCCTGCCCCTCTCCCAAGCCTAACCTCCAACAGAGCAAAATCTTTTTACCTGCAGATGCAAAATTAACTATTTTGACATTTTTTAGTCAGAATTACTCACCAGATGTCTGAACAATTCGCCAGTCTGCTTTTTGGAGAATAAATCGTTCACCAAATAAAAACACACCCAGGTACATTAGAAACCATAGTTCAGAACTGATGCAATTCAGAGTTATTTACAAAGACATCAGCAGACATGCTTTTCTCCAATGCAAATTTGATGCTGTAACTTCATATTATGCCATTATCCGAAATTTGAAGGCCTTGGAAGAAGTAATTCTGTATTTTCCATGGATTCAAATCACTTCATTATCTCCTCTTTAGTGAAACAATTACATTGCACTTCATAAATCATAATTCATTGATCATAAACAAAAATGAAACAGTGGATTTCTGCACAACATATGGAATCATCTCACATGTAATGAACCTGACAAGAAACAGCTCTAAAAAGAATACCTTCCCCTGCCAAAACCCCCTAAGCCCCCACAGTACTTTTAATAAAATGTCAGAAGTATATACAGTGAAAGAATTTCAACATAGACATATAAAAAATGTTGAACTCTTCTTGCTTCCTGTTTGTACACAGAAAATAACGTACATAGGCAGGCCAGTATGGCTAAAATTTTTAACACTTAAAAAGGAAAAATTTACAGCAGAGAAAATACTTTAAGCTGCTCCAGTTTCTGTCTTCACATGAGTTTATATTTGGCTGTAATCTGCTTGAAATGTATAATGAAATAGTTCAGTTTAGAGAGTAGGGGAAAATAGTAGCTATGTTCCTATTATCTGGTGATAATAAAAATTAAAAATATGTACATAACTATCGTCCAGCTTATAAAAAGATATGCCAATTTTAAATCCTAGGACAGCAGTGAAGACATTCAAAGTAGAATAATATTACTGTTCCTTATGGCAATCTTTTATTCTCAATGCTGCTAGCATTCCTAGATGAACATGCAAAAGGACTGAATCAAGATTAAGGCTGTCTTCTTATAAAATCATACATATTTATTTCACTTTATATACTCTGAATGGTCTCCTTAAACTCCTTTTGCAGAAATTGAATGGGATCATAAGAGTATTAAGGGAAAACTAGGACCTGGCAAATGCAAATAATTGACATAGAAAATTAATCTGTCAGATGGCAATGTATGACCAGTAAGACAGAAGATACTAAGTTATTCTTAAAAATCGAGCAAGAATTCATAAAATTCAAGAACGGAAGGAGAATAATATGAGAGAAAAGCATGAAAATTACTCATGAGGCTGAGAAGAAGCAAGTTTCAGTAAAAATTTATTTTCTGTGTTCAGAAAAAAAGCAGGTTGATGTATCAATAACATTTGATTTTTTATATTGCTATTCAATATTGAGTTTCTTAATAATGTTTGAGTTACTTAAAAACTTGGAAGAATCTTAAGCAGGTTAAAAAGTTAAAATGTAACTTTTCAAATGTTAAACACTAAAAATAACTAGCTGAATTAAGGAGTTGGACAGGTTGATAACATATATCTTGGTTTAAATTTTTCTAGAAATCATAGTGCAGTGGGAAACATTTAGAATTTTTAGGTAGGGAAGACTGGTGGAGCAAAAATTGTACTAGATTATTGGAAAGGTTGAGTAGATTGTTTGCTACCTGAGAACATGGCTATCTTGGTAACATGCAGTAGCAAGAATGATTTAGTATTCTGTGAAACCTATACAACAAAGTCAAAAGATACATTTCTCAATAACATAGATATTCTGCTTTTGCTTCCCACGTGTGCTCTACCAGCTTAATAATTCAAGTTTTTATTTGTTTATCATTGATATTGATTCAGACCAAATGTGTGGGAATATTGATATGGAATACAAAGAGTAAAGAATAAGACCTTTTGAATAATTAATGTGACTGGCTGTAGTGTTTCAGAAAAAGGCCTGTCAGCCATGTCTTTTGTTTCAGTGGTCACTGGATCAAAAAGAGCAATCAGCAAAAGGCTGACAGCAAAGTAATCAAAAAAAGTCACAGGCAGACATCTAGGTAAGAATAAGGCATATTATACATTCCTCTACTACTCTTCCAATTATCCATTATGATACTTCTGAAAAATTGTCATGTTAAAAATCTAGCACTCAGTCAATACTGGTAATGTGCCAAGGAATAAACTTCTGTGTGATGTTTGAATTGGCTCCACAATCTGATGTCAGAGAGAAAAAGACAAAACAAAAAACCTCACTCATAAAATCAATGCAACCTCTATTAAAGGGATTAAAATTTGGCTAACCAATAGACCACAAAATGTAGCCCATAAATGAAGACTCATCTTCCTGTTGGGGTTGCTTCTAGTTCAGACATGCAGGAATCTGTCCTCGCCCCATTGATCTTCAATACCTTTGTAAATGAACTGGAATAAAATATGGAAGCATTGCTTGTAAAATGTGCAGATGATACAAAAACTGCTGGAGACAGAAGTAACAATGGTCATAGGTCAGTTATAAAACAGGTTGATCTGAATCATATATTGAAGTTGTCATATTTGATCAACATGAGGTTGAACCAAATGCAAGGTCACACAATGCACAAAGAAAAAATGTAGACTGTGATTACTAGGTGAGAGATAGTATCATGCAGTGCATTAACATTCGAATGGCTCACTGTAAATAATCAAATAAACATGAGAATTTGTACCAAGAAAAGAGTTTTCTTCGATGTATAGACAGCTCCCACAGACAATATCACCACTATGTATACGAATAATTCTGGCAACTCTGCTTTGAAAGGGAACATTAAGACATTGGAAAGGATTTTAGAAAGAGCCCCAAAAAGTTTTCAGACTAGAAAACTTGTCTTTTGAAAGACAGCTAAGCCACTTAGTGTGCTATATTTATTTTTAAAAGGTTGAGAATAATCTTCATTATCATCAGTGTGTCCACATACAAAAGGGTTTTCTTACAGTGAATGACTCTTTTCAATTTACCAGGAAAAAAAATCCTAATTATTGGATAACAAAGCAAGGAAAATCCATAATGGGCAACTCCTTAAATCTAATTACAATTTTTTCAAATGAAATTTCTTAACATTGCATGCCACTGATAATTGCCTTATCTATCTAGATTCCTTTGTGTTCTATCTAGATACCTGTGTGTTCAACATTTGCATCCAGGTCATTGATAAATATATTGAAAAGAACTGGCCCTAGAATTGAACCCTGAGGAATACCACTAGTGACAGACCACCAGCCAGATGTAGCCCCATTCACTACAACTCCTTGAGCCTTGTTTTCCAGCCAGTTCTTCACCCAGCTCACCATGTACCTGCTCATTTCACAGCTGGGCAACTTGTCCAGAAGGACACTGTGAGGGACAGTATCAAAAACTTACTAAAATCCAGAGAAAAACTACATCCATGGGTTTCCCTTCATTCAGTGAGTGAGTGGCCATATCTTAGAAGGATATTAAATTAGTCAGACAGGACTTTCCCTTTGTGAACCCATGTTGACCATGCCTGATGACTGCATTGTCTTTTAAATGCCTTACAATAGCACCCAGTATGACCTCCTCCATAATTTTTCCAGGAACTGAGGTTGGACTAACAGGTCTGTAGTTTCCTGGGTCTTCCCTCATGCCCTTTTTCTAAGTGGCAGTAATGTTAGCTAGCTTCCAGTCAATGGGGACCTCTCCAGACTCCCAAAACGTCTGGCAGATGATTGAGAGGGCTCCTGCTGTAACATCCATTAGTACTCCTTCAGTACTCTGGGATGAATCCCATCAGGCCCCATGGACTTGTGAACATTCAACAGATATAACCGATCCCTCACAGTTTCAGTGTACATGTAGGGAGTTACTGCTCCTGCAGTTGTCGTCCTCCAACTCAGAGGACTGAGCAGCCCAAGGTCTATCAGTGTTATTAAAGTCTAAGGCCAAGAAGATAGTTAATCTGTCTTGTTTTTATTCATCCCTGACCATCTTCAATGTGTATCACTCCAATGTTTTCCTTGGACCTCTTCTTGCTAGTAACATACCTAAAAAAGCCTTTCTTGTGGTCAGACACAACACTGGCCGGTTTCAGCTCCAGTTGAGCTTAGGCCTTTTGTGTGTTCTGCCTGCATACGTGAACCACAGCTCTGTAATCTTCCTGCAATGCCTGAACTCCCAGAGATCATACAATTTCTTTTTCTTTCTGAGTTCCAAGAGGAGTTCCCTGCTCATCCAAGCTGGTTTTCTGCCCTGCTTGCTTGACTTACAACACAATGTGGGTTCTGAATGTTTACTGAGCTCCAGAACACTTTTTTTTCCAGTGGAATTTGCTGTAAACTACATTAAAAATAGTTGAGGTTTGATAGCAGGAGCTTGCAAAAAAACCCAACACTGCTTCTTTTCTCTTCTGAAAGAACATTTTTTCTTCTGTTTATAGGAGAAGCATTTGTGATTTGAAACAATCTCTATTATATAAACCCTGCTCTATAAGGTATTTATTTATGTGTCTTCATAGATAGTCAATCATATCCATGAGGTCCTGAATCCAGAACTAAAAGATGCGAGTGCCTTAAGTGCAGGCTAAGGAAATGTCAATGTACTTGTGAATTACCTCTAAAGCTTTACCCAAGCACTAATGTTCTTAGGAAGGTATAGGCATCTTTGAGTTTGGTTAGTTTTTATCACTTTTTTGAAATATTGTTCACTTACCCTATTGCATGACTCTTTACTGCAGGATATATAAACAATCCCTAGAGCCAGGACTAGAAACCAAGAATGCTCATCTTATGGAAAACATCTCCACATGGAAGCTGATCTCTGCATGTTCTCAGCTTTTATGATTCCCTGAAAACTACATTGTCTTCTAAATACTGCTTTTTAACTTCAGCAGGAGAGATGGAAAGTCCCTTCCATACGTGGAGGCCACAGAATAATGTTAGGCATCTTCATAGGAGGCAAGAGATGTTTGAATGGTTTCAGGCCGAGAGTGGTCTAGAAGGCACATTTTTTACTTCCTAGCACTTCAACCACTACCACTGATTTTGCCTTTTTTTTGAAGGCAAGAGCAGGACACTTCTGCTTCCATCCATTTCTGTTTACATCCTGTTTCCAGAATGGATCATGTGAGCAGCTTTTGCCTGTGACTGTAGGTGTTATATAGGCTCTCTGGAATAGGGGAATAGGAGAAACCTCAGGTACATCCCATACTTCACTGTTCCTTGTGAGCTGGTTTAGACACCTCTGCTGCTCTATCTATAGGTTGTTAATAGACTGCATTGTAGGGATCTCTTTCCCCATATGTTGCATGAGCTACATAGATGACTTACTGGACTTTGTGAATATTACTCCTTGAACTGAAGCAATTAAAGGGGAAAAATGGGAGAATACAAAATTTCTGTTACAGTCTTCCTTTGTGAATCTGGATCTTCTTGTCTCAAGGTGTTGTGTACAGCCTGGACAAGAAGGAAATCCTTCTTTTTCTGGCAAGTCCAAAAGAAACTAAAGAGGACGTACAGTTTACAGTTGTTTACCATAAACTGAACACAGATATTAATATGCCAATTAAAAGATAATTACCACACCATTCAGGTTGTTTAGAAGACATCTTAAATCTAATAACCCAATTATTAAATTCATAATGATGAAGAAAGATTATCTGTGTAAATAAAATAGCACAATACAAATAACCAGAAGTTGCAGTTTGGAAATTAAAAAATAAAATTATAGACAGTACACTCAACATAGTAAATTTGCTGTATCACTGTTATTGTCAGGATAATGTAACAAACAGATGAAAGATTGAATATAATTTGGTCATCTACTTTTAACATGCTTGGCTACAAGTGTTAACTTGTTTTTATGTTTGATTTTTACTGTATTTGCTGTAGCCAGCTTACATAATAAAAGCTGGAATCTGCACAAGTACAGCTGGTGAGATGTTGTCAGCAGAATATCATATAATCCCAATTAGAAGATTTATCTTTCTGTCCCACAAAAATATTTTTGGATTGATTAATATTTGTGCAGTTCTTAGAACCTATTGTAAGCCAACAGCCACACTAGTAAGGACCTAGGATCAAAATTATGTGCAAACACATGCATCCCGGAATGCTACTGGAGAAGAAGAAAAGATACCAATTAGCTGAATCGGTCAATGCTATTAGACACAATTTTTCAGTCTCTGGAAAAAACAGTAGGCTTCTTTTTGAATGAGTACTGAACCAGCATCATTTTCATGTCAAATTAAGCACAGTACACTATCTGAAAAATACAAGGTAGAAAAGAAAGAGCACCATTAAGTGATTTATGACAGCAGGTATTCTCCAGTTTCAATTGAACTCTGCATAACATGTACTATATTACATGGGAACATTTCACTTTATCAAGACTAGTAGCCAACTAGTACTTAATTGAGAACCTATTTAGTAATATCTACCAAAATTAGCTATTAACTTCAGTTGCACTATGATCATAATTCTTATTCATAGAAATAGAATTAATCTATAAAAATAAAATATTATGTAATAATGGTTGCAAGAGCAAGCCACTAGAAAAAGCTCTTAGACTTCACACAATGATTAGACTCATTATAACAGTGAAAGGAAGAAACTGTAAGTGAATTTGGACTTAAGAAACAAAGCTGCTCAATCCAGAAGATAGGGGGTGGCTGTACAGATTGTCGTAACGTGGTATTTCAGAGATTTTTGGTGTTTGTACTAGGATCTTAAAGAAATAGAAAATTGAAAATATTGGTGCATATATGGCTATTTGCATCAAGACTGGATACAAGTTCCTCTGACAATTCAACCCAAAAAGCAAAGCAAAGAAAATTTTGACATCATGGAGGAGACAGCATTCTTGCTTTCCTATTGTTTTTTTTTTATTTGTGTAGAAATCCTATATTGATTTTTGGCCATAAAAAAGTGAGAAAATGGTTTGATTTTAAAAATATATTCTACTACTTGATTCTTGTTCGAGAGACAAATAGAAGAGAAAGTCTCCACTCAGTTGTACATATCATACATTTACAAAGCTACTTAGAACACAGTTAAGAGGTGATTTGTTTCTTTTTTGTAGCAGATTCTCTTAAGAATTATCACTAACAGTATCTGGCAGCCATTGGATTAATAATTTCCATTGGCTAATAAAAGACAGAAAAAGATTTAACTTGAAAAATTACAGAGTCTTTGGTTCTTGGAGAAGTAAGGAGGGGGGTCAGCAGAATTGCTACCTTGGACTTCCAGAGGGCCGACTATGGCTTCTTTAAGAGTCTGGACCACAGAGTCCCTCGGGAGGCAGTCCTGAAGGGCCAAGGGGTCCAGGAAGGCTGGACAGTCTTCAAGAAGGCTTAAAGGTGCAGGAGAAAGCTGTCGCCATATGCTGAAAGATGAGCCAGCAGGAGAGAAGACCAGCCTGGCTAAACAGAGAGCTTTGGTTGGAACTCAGGGAGAGGAAAAAGGAGAGTTTATGACCTCTAGAAGAAGGGGCAGGAGACTCAAGAGGACTATAAGGATGTCACAAGATTATGCAGGGAGAAGATTAGAAAACAAATAGAACTCAGGCTGGCCATTGCCATGGAAATTAACAAAACACTTTTTCACAAATTCATTAGAAACAACAGGAGGGCAAAGGATAAACTGCATCCTTTATTGGAGGCAGGGGAGAGCAGGTAACACCACAAAGGATGAGGAAAAATCTGAGGTGTTTAATGCTTTCTTTGCCTCAATCTTTGATAGCAAAACCAGTTACCCTCTGGTTACTCAGCCCCCTGAGCAGAGAGACAGTGATGAAAGGTGGCAGAATGCAGTCCCCACTATCCAGGAGAAAATGGTTGGTAATCTACTACTCCTCTTAGATGGGCACAGGTCAATGGGACCAGATGGGAACCACCCAAGGGTACTTAGAGAGCTTGCAGAGGAACTCCCAAGCCACTCTCAGCAGTCCTGGAAAACTGGGGAGGTCCCAGGAGACTGGAGGTTCACCAATGTGACATCAACCAGAAGGGCAAGAAAGGGCATCCAGGGAACTACAGGGCTCTCAGCCTGACCTCACTGCTGGGGAAGGTTCTGGAGCAGATCATCCTGAGCTGCATCATGCAGCACATGCAGGACAACCAGGAGATCAGGCCCAGACAGCATGGGATTATGAAAGGCAGGTCCTGCTTGACAAACTTCATCTCCTTCTACAAGATGATCCATCTAGTGGATGAGGGAAAGGCTGTGGATGTTGTCTCCCGGGACCTTAGTAAAGCCTTTTGATAGCATCTCCCACAGCATTCTCCTGGAGAAACTGGCTCCTCATGGCTTGGAGAGGTGTACTCTACGCTGGGTTATAAGCTGTCTGGACAGCTGAGCCCAAAGAGTGGTAGTAAATGGAGTTACATCTGGCTGGTGTCCAGTCACAGTGGTGTTCCCCAGGGCCAGGTGTACTGGGGCCAGTCCTGTTTAATATCTTTGTCAACAATCCGGACGAGGGGCTTCGGTGCACCCTCAGTAAGCTGGCAGAAAACACATAACTGGGGAGGGGTGGTGTTGACCTGCTGCAGGGCAGGCAGGCTCTGCAGAGGGATCTGGGCAGGCTGCACCGATGGGCTGAGGCCAATTGTATGAGGTTCAACAGGGCTCAGTGCCGGGTCCTGCCCTTGGGTCACAGCAGCCCCACACAGCGCTACAGGCTGGGGCAGAGCGGCTGGAAAGGGCCTGGTGGGAAAGGGCCTGGGGGTGCTGGTCCACAGCCGGCTGAGCGTGAGCCAGCAGTGTGCCCAGGTGGCCAAGGCGGCCAGCAGCACCCTGGCTGGTACCAGACACAGTGTGGCCAGCAGGACCAGGGCAGCGATGGTCCCCCTGTCCTGGGCACTGGTGAGGCCGCACCTCGAACGCTGTGTTCAGGTTTGGGCCCCTCGCTGCAAGAGGGACGCTGAGGTGCTGCAGCGTGGCCAGAGCGGGCAGCGAGGCTGGTGCAGGGTCTGGAGCACAAGTCTGATGGGGAGCGGCTGAGGGAAGTGGGGTGGTTTAGCCTGGAGAGGAGGAGACTCAGCGGGATCTTATTGCTCCCTACAACTACCCACCTGAAAGGAGGCTGTGGGCAGGTGGGGGCAGGTCTCTTCTCCCAGATAACAAGCAACAGGACAAGAGGAAACAGCCTCAAGTTACACCAGGGGAGGTTTAGATTGGATATGAGGGGAAAAATTCTTCACTGGAAGGATGGTGATGCATTGGAACAGGCTGCCCAGGGAAGTGCTGGGATCACTATCCCTGGAGGTATTTAAAAGACATATAGATGTGGCACTTCATGAGATGGTTTAGTGGTGGGCTTGGCAGTCCTGGGTTAATGGTTGGGCTGCATAATCCTAAAAGGACTTTTCCAGCATAAATGATTCCATAAAAATAATTGGACATTTGTCAATCTCCTCGTAAGAGACAACCTGTTTCTTAGGCTTCTTTGTGCATTTAAAAGTCAAACCCTTCAATTCTTTGTGTCTCAGCTAATCCTTTCAACATGGGACCATGATATTTAAATATCAGAAACACAGTCAGACTTAATTAATGTTTGTAACAAGCTTTTTAAAGATTACATAGTCTCTGGCAACAGACATAATCCTGGATTTCAAATAGTTGGACTGACTTCTGGTGTCAGGCAACGCTGATTATCTACAGTGTTTCTTTTTGTTACTTGCCCGAACAACCTACCAATGCTAGCAAGTTCCAACCCAATCTTGAAAAGCCTCATTCCAAGGACAGAGCAAAATTATGACCAATGGGTTTGAATGTCCTGAGTTGTAGCATGTGCTGTGAAAGTTCCATCAAAGAAATATTCTGAAGATACAAAGAGAATGACTACAGGAGACTGTTGTTCCTGTTCTGCCCCAGGTTTTTTACTACCCTGTCTGTGTACCTTCAAATGCATTCTCTTTCCTGTTCCCACAAACCTGCCAGATTTAGTGCTCTTTGGGAGCTTCTTGTAGACCTGACAAAAGGGAGCAAGAACTCAACCCATAACAAAAAAAGCAGAGCTAACACCTTTGCTTTGTGGAAATATGTTCTGAAGTGAATGCTTAACTTTTAATTGGTTCCATATCTAACACAAATCTGTATCCAGTTCCACCCTGTCTGTCCACCACACCATTTCCTCAATTATGGCAAGATGGAAGATACACCTGTGATCTCCCTTCTTACAGACCTCTTTCAAGTGACAAGCCAGCACATTTCCCTGGAATCCTGCCACTCATCTTCTGGCTTTTTTGGATAAGTAGGACAAAAAAGACTTTGGGTTTTTGAGACTGTAGTGATCTTCAGACTTATCTGTGGTACAAATAATAAAGTACTAGCCGTTGGAACAACCAAATAATGGGTGAAGCTGTGCTCCAGATTTTTTCCTCAGCCTGTCTCTATCCTGATCCTTAAGTTGACTTGTCAAGCTACTTTCACATAGCAGATATTTTGATCATCTAGTCCAGAATGCCTTCATTATGAAGACTAATAGATCATCAGCTGCCTGCATGTTGCAGCATCAGCTAAAAAGTTAGACCCTCCAGATAGATTTGGTACTTTGTCGGTTTAGTTCTTAGTTTTCCCATCTGCTCCCTGTTCAAACAAACTCCTTGAGTTTATCTCCCTCCAGTTCATTGGAAACCCTCAGATCCTGCAATCCTGAGATCCTCAGATCCTGCTCCTAATGTTCTCAAGGGATGCTTCACACTTTGCAGGCTCAGGCAGTGATTATCAGTTCAGGGCTAAATGAATTATCAAAATATAATGGTCTGTGATGGGAAGGAGGGAAAAACAGCAATGTGGGGAACAGCTTCCAGGTAATTTTCAGGAAGTACATTTACAAAAAACCAAAACATAAATTGCTCAGCCTGAGAAGATTCTTCCCAAAAGTGCCTTCTTAAAAAGCTGAAATTCTTGGAATACCTCAGTGGGTTGAAGGAATCCAGGGTGAGAAGCTTATTCCCTAATAAATGAAATGTAGAGAGAAAGTATTTAACTAGTCAAGACGTAGAAAAGAAAAATTGTAATAAAAGTGAGATAAATAGTGCTTATGTGGAGGGATAGGCTCTTTCCTTTATATACTAGCGAAATTAACACCAGGTAGACTGGCAGCTTTCCCAGATCAAACGCTACTAATAGCACACTCTATTCCTCTAACCAATGTATTTTATTTTTAAAAAAATTATCCACTGTGCACTGATGTGCAAAGGAAACATCAATTCCTAATAAAAAAATAGCCTGATATTATCTAATGAGTAAAAGCTAGAGGTCATCTTGAGAATGCAAAGTTTAATAGAAGCCTTTCAATACTGAACTAAATAAATATCTGTCATTGTGGTAACCTCATGACCATATTTATTTTTAATTGCTGGAATAAATGATTTCTGCTTAGATGGTTTAAACAGACATGTTAAGACTTTTCTAGGTTTATTACTTAGTGCAAGTGCTGATGTGCAAGCTGTAAGACCCTGAAGTGCATGCATAATCAATAATGCATCTAGCTGCTCTCCGACTGAGTTGAATTGTAGTATCTATTAGACCTAGCCTTCCAATACCTTGCCTTGAAATAATTATTCAGGCATTTCAGGGCAAGCTGTGCTACATTAACTTCTTTCTGGTAGTAATAGAACAGAAAGGAAATGTTGCTTGCAGTATAGATACTGTGCAGTACAATGTCCCATGCAACAAAATCACCCACCAAACTACAGTTATTCACTGGTAACAGTATTTCTATATCCTTCTTCACGTTCATACAAAATGTACATAAGACAATTTATTTAAAAGATTTACTGTCCTTCCTATCTTCCCTTCTTTTTAAAAATGTACAAAACAGAAAATATTCTGTACACAGAAAGTCACTGAATGCTTTGTATGGCTTGGACATTTCCTCTGTGTTTTTAGGATTTTATAAATTTGTATTTCATATTTAAAAAAGGAGGAGGATCAAGCTAATGTTTGCTGGCATTCCAGCTAGTTTGAAGAGACAGGATAGCTCTTTAAGATCAATAGAAAAAATAATCCCTCTTGGGCCTAGCATCAAGAGACAAAGAAGATTCACAAAGTAGTTGTTAGCTTTTGGCAGCTGTGGGACAAGTGTGGACCTTTCAGCTGCTGTCTACCTTTCACAGCTGGAGAGGAATATTGTGGAAAAGGTGAAAAGCAGCAAATGAGAAGGATAAATTAAAACTTTGCACACCAGAATAATCCAAGGATTATGAGACTGTCTGCATATTCAAGAGTTATACAAGTATAGCTAAGGGCAGAATATGGTTTATGGTATTGTAAATGCTGTGGTACTGTATCTTCTTCTCAGTCAATGAACTGTCAATTGGCAGTGAATCTGGACTGGTTTCTTCTAGTTCAGGGCTTTCAGTGACCTCATGTTCACACCTATCACTCACTAGTTATCTAGTCTGAAAAGTCAATATGATTTTCAAAAGATGATAGACCCACATTCTGCTTTTTCTCCTTTATACAAGATTCATTTAAAGTGTATTGGGATTGTCATGCACTATCACTTCTGCAATAGTTAAACTAGAAGCCAAAGGTCAATTTGCCAGATGCCTTACATCTAGCTCATCCTCACACCTAGTAGGTCACACTGCTCAATGACATAGTGATGTTTCCAATAAAAGAAACATTTCTTTCATTCTACTCCTATTTTTTAGGATGGGGTCTATAAAATTGAATTTCAGGCTGGATTAATTCTTAATCTGGCAAGGAGTAGAGACATACAACAGTACTGGAACATGCACAGGTTGTAATGATCTGTACATGGCTATGAAGATGATGACTTGATGTGTAAAACAATTACTGCAAATTATACAGTGAAATATAAATTCCTTAGGCAGTAAAGCTCTGACTGCAGTATACTGAAATTAAGCATAATGTCACTGTTCTACAGCAGTATATTTTAACACCAGTTAAAAGGTTTTTTTTTCCTTTCTTTTTTCCCCAGTCTATTTTATAATCACCTCTTTGTAAACAACAAAAAAAAAATTACAATCATAATCCTACTCTTGCCTTCTCTAACAAATATTTTGTATCTGATTCTGGCTTCTGTGTTTTTCTGAATAGTTTCTTCAGCTGAGTTTCTCATCCACTATTTGTGCTAGTAACTTTTCATAATCATCTATAACCTTAAGACTGCATGTCTCCATCATCTCCCATCTCTGATTTCACTTTCCTTCATTTCTGTTAATCTCCAACCTTACCACATTTCAGCCTGTAACCCAGATTGTAACCTGGGGACATTACAAAGGTTCACATGACCAATCTGTGTTTCAATTTTGTTACATTACTCTGCAAAACATGGGAGAAAAAAAGCTGCCTATTCCATTCCACAGATCTATTTGCAATATTATTCCATGTCTTCTTGATTTCTGAAACATTATCTTGTGGCCTTCACAAATGCAGTATAGCTCTTCCTGTGGATATTCGACAAGCTGTCATGCAGTTCATTTTCTCATCTCTCACATTAAACACTGTTCACCTCTTTAACTGTCCTTGCTAGTTAATTTTTATTGTAGTTTCATGTTTAAGACTCAGAAGACTTAGCTCCACCTTATCTACTCTCTTTCTTTTAATATGAAGAAATTGAGCTACGCATTTGATCAGCCTGTAACACCAGTCTTGCTGTCCTGCAAGTTAGATTTTCACAGTAATAGAAAGATTACTATTCCTTCAGTACTAGGCCAAACAAAACACATTACAGTCATAACCCCAGGAAATATAATACATAAACTAATATAGTCACTACCAGATTATTTTTCACTTCTTATTTATGGCAAAAAAGCAATATTTCATTAACATGCTGCAGAGTTTCAAGAATTTTCATAGTCTCATAGAATCATATAATCATTTATGTTGGAAAAGTCCTTTTAGGATTATGCAGCCCAACCATTAACCCAGGACTGCCAAGCCCACCACTAAACCATCTCATGAAGTGCCACATCTATATGTCTTTTAAATACCTCCAGGGATAGTGATCCCAGCACTTCCTTGGGCAGCCTGTTCCAATGCATCACCATCCTTCCAGTGAAGAATTTTTCCCCTCATATCCAATCTAAACCTCCCCTGGTGTAACTTGAGGCTGTTTCCTCTTGTCCTGTTGCTTGTTATCTGGGAGAAGAGACCTGCCCCCACCTGCCCACAGCCTCCTTTCAGGTGGGTAGTTGTAGGGAGCAATAAGATCCCGCTGAGTCTCCTCCTCTCCAGGCTAAACCACCCCACTTCCCTCAGCCGCTCCCCATCAGACTTGTGCTCCAGACCCTGCACCAGCCTCGCTGCCCGCTCTGGCCACGCTGCAGCACCTCAGCGTCCCTCTTGCAGCGAGGGGCCCAAACCTGAACACAGCGTTCGAGGTGCGGCCTCACCAGTGCCCAGGACAGGGGGACCATCGCTGCCCTGGTCCTGCTGGCCACACTGTGTCTGGTACCAGCCAGGGTGCTGCTGGCCGCCTTGGCCACCTGGGCACACTGCTGGCTCACGCTCAGCCGGCTGTGGACCAGCACCCCCAGGCCCTTTCCCACCAGGCCCTTTCCAGCCGCTCTGCCCCAGCCTGTAGCGCTGTGTGGGGCTGCTGTGACCCAAGGGCAGGACCCGGCACTGAGCCCTGTTGAACCTCATACAATTGGCCTCAGCCCATCGGTGCAGCCTGCCCAGATCCCTCTGCAGAGCCTGCCTGCCCTGCAGCAGGTCAACACCACCCCTCCCCAGTTATGTGTTTTCTGCCAGCTTACTGAGGGTGCACCGAAGCCCCTCGTCCGGATTGTTGACAAAGATATTAAACAGGACTGGCCCCAGTACACCTGGCCCTGGGGAACACCACTGTGACTGGACACCAGCCAGATGTAACTCCATTTACTACCACTCTTTGGGCTCAGCTGTCCAGACAGCTTATAACCCAGCGTAGAGTACACCTCTCCAAGCCATGAGGAGCCAGTTTCTCCAGGAGAATGCTGTGGGAGATGCTATCAAAAGGCTTTACTAAGGTCCCGGGAGACAACATCCACAGCCTTTCCCTCATCCACTAGATGGATCATCTTGTAGAAGGAGATGAAGTTTGTCAAGCAGGACCTGCCTTTCATAATCCCATGCTGTCTGGGCCTGATCTCCTGGTTGTCCTGCATGTGCTGCATGATGCAGCTCAGGATGATCTGCTCCAGAACCTTCCCCAGCAGTGAGGTCAGGCTGAGAGCCCTGTAGTTCCCTGGATGCTCCTTCTTGCCCTTCTGGTAAATGTCTTTTAGTTCCATTGAGGTTCTAAGGAAGCTTTTCAAAATCTAATTTGACACCATAGGTACTTCAGATATTGTTTTAAATCTTGCTTCCCATGACTTACATATTGATGGAACAAGTCAATGGTAGTCAGACAGGGTAAGTCCGTCTCGGAGCAGCTGTACCGTTAATATTCCCTAGCATGCCTAGAGACAGGCTGTACCTTTTCAAAGGCTGATATTGGCCTTAGTTGTGCCATAAAGTAGCTCATTTAGTCTCACTGCAGTTATTCACAGACTGTATCTACTTGATAACTTAAACTATATTTTGACTTCAAGAAATCCTTGAAACATTTGATATTAAAAGAAAAGTCTCAAAACCTGCCTTTCTGGCATGTTCCCTGGAATGACATTGTACTCACACAGTAGTCCTGACTTGGGTTTGTGATATGAGTATGTTTATTTGTGTGAATTTAGTGGGATTTCATTTGTTACAGGCCATGAAGCAAACCGTTGTTAAAGGAGCCCTCCTTTCTGTTCCTCTACAACAGGGGTCCTCCAACTTTTTAAACCAGCGGGCCAGCACGGGGATGCAGTGGCAGGCAGCCATCTGCGGCTGCTTGGTTTCCCCAACACCCGGCGGGGGGTGGGGGGGGTGGGGGGGGGTGGGGGGGCGGGGGGGTCTGTAAATACAAGGGGCCGGATTGAGGACCCTGGGGGGCCGTATCCGCCCGCGGGCTGTAGTTTGAGGACCCCTGCTCTACAACATCAATCCTGCCTCCAAGCCCTTGCAATGAAGTGCTATTGCCATGTACTCAAACCCATTAATCTTTTGTCTGAGATCTTGTTATGCTAAAATATGTTTTGTGTAATTCTAAGTATTTGATCTCTTCTATTCTCAGAAGCCCATCAGAGAGATTCATTGGCTTTTTGAGAAAAGCATGCATGCATGTAGACTGTAAATACTGGTATATCACTGGCTATCTGAAGTAGCTTAATGCAGAATTGCAGTACCTGATCCACTGCTTGCAGAGCTTGCCTACAGACAAGTAGATCTATCCCAGACACTCACATCTGTGCAGGCAGGGTAGCACAGCTGCTCCATGGGGTTCAGGTATCCTCAGTGTAGTGAAGACTTCTGTGACAGAGCTAGAAATTTCCAAGTTTTTTCTTCCATTTCTGTGATTTCTTCCACAGCAAAAAACCCCCAAACCATAAAACCTCTGAGTACTGTTCAACTGTGCATTAAAATAGATGGACAGCCCTTGATTAACATTTTAACAGGGCTTTTGGACAACATTTTATATAGTCTGTGCTATCCAGCTGGAATCTGTTTCATTTGTCCCCAAATCAGCTTGATAATGAGCTCATAACAATTTGTTGATAGCAGACTGGCTGATTCATAAACTGCTTGTCACCGTTTCATAAGTTATATATGAGTCACAGATTTAAATAAATTCAATATAAGAAATATTAAGGAGCCAATAAATCTACCTATTGCTTATGAATCTAGCCCAACATCTCCTGCACTATAATTGTGCTTTTTCACATTTTGCTAAGACCATCTTCTTAGAATTTACTGTATATGCAAAACCAGCAGTGCAAGCAAGATGGTAATCAGAGCATAAAACAGAGACTCATGCACTTTCCTACTTATTAATAAGTTAGTGGTGGTGGGAGGAGAAGAAATGGAAATAAAACAGGCTTCAGATAATGCCAGAATGACAGAAGTGATGTAATGCTTAAATTATAGTATTTTTGAAGTAGGTTCTGGGTGAATTAAATGAATCGCACATGGCAAAAAATGTGTGGCAACAGTTGTGGTAGAATTTGTCTTGATTAACCCTCCATATGAAAAGATAAATCTTCCTAAGTAGGAATAGAAGTTCAATGAATTGAAGCCAAATATTCAGCATGCCATTTGAGTTCAGGAAGTGAACTAAACATGAGTTTGCATAATGTATTAGAAACCACTGTTTTGCATTAGGAAAGTTCAATGTCTTCTGAAAATGATATAGTTGTTGTTGCTGCTAAACTCTGTTTAAATTTTTTTAAATCAAAATCTTATTTATTCAGGGTGTGGTCTTAGCATTACTAAAATGTTTTAAGATATTTTTGTCATTTTGTGAGGTTTGGATTGTGTTTCTGACACCACTTGTACCATCCCTATCTAGAACACAGAGCATGAATTTGTTTTAGAAGGAATTGACTTGCTCTTGCTGACCAAAGGGTGAAAACCTGCTTTTATTAACTGTCACTTATAGATGGTTTAAGCTTCTGTGAGTAAAAGATGTAACCAAAAATGCTTTGTATCAAGTAGGTAAGTATAAACACATAATTAAAAAAACAACAACAAACAAACAAAACCAGAAGCCCCATAATGAATCATCTATATACATTGAAAAGCAGGACCAAAGCTGGCACAGACTCATAACTGATGCAAACCTGTTGCCTATGAGTGACAGTGGAACAGATTTTAGTCCAAATGCATAATATCCATAATATACACTAATTGATATAACCATTTTTCCTATTACATGGAAAAGTTATACGTAATAACTGCATTGACAATTTGTAGCTGATAATTATGTATGCAATAAGAGAGCTGAGGCTAGTCATACATTTTGCAGCCAGTTGTGTAAGCAAGTAGAGCTGATTCGCCCTGTCACTGCCTGTAGGTATTGACACCTCTTCCAGAGGTTTCATTTTTTGTGTTGAAATAACCCATGGACTTTGAGGCTTTTTCCATTCCTTATGAAGGAGCGATTATTCTGCCACTGGTTCTTCAGAGTTATCTGTCAGCTGAGCTGATTTTTATAAAAAAGTTCTGCCTTGTTTTGTAAAAGTACCAGAGGCGCTTGGTTGTTGAGATTTATAAATTCATCCCAAAAAAGGTCAGTAGAACTGCGTATGTTTATTCTGTATATATATATATATATATATATATATAGTGCCTTAAAACATAAACTTGGCATTAGGGGAAAAAAGCAAATATAATAAAAACCCACTTTGTGTTCTTCCATAGCATTTTGTGGTTTTGTGGTCATATTTGTACAAGCTTGTAAATTTTATTCTCCAAACCAGTATTTAACAAAGGAGTACACTGAAATAGAGTATTTGTTAGAATATACTAGTAAAAGAAGATTTGAATTTTGGCTAATTCAGAATGGGCAGGGTGCAACTTTTTGCTGGTGTAAATCAGCACTCTTCCATTTCATTTAGTAGAGCCATCAAATTTCAAATGCCTAGTAATACAGCCTCCAATTTTTAATTATTTGGGAATCTCGCTCCTCCATACTTACGACACAGCTAAAAGTCTGGCATACTGCTTACAAAGCTACAGCTAACATGGGTGGACAGGAGATGTGATTGTGATCCAGAGCAGTAAAGGAAAGTTCATGAAAATGAACATAACAGGGTGGTTTTGATTCTGCATCTGTGTACAAACAAGAATTAAAGGATGCTGTAAAGGTTTGCTTTCTATTATCCTTGAAGACTCCAGACAGGTGGAAAATGTGAAGAAGATCCAAAAGAGAAAGCACATACTAACTATTAGTTCTTGGAACTTCAGTTACAGGTCATTCCTTTTTTCAGGATAATATTTTTCTCTAATACCAATGTCATGATTCTTTATGATTGGAATACATTGTAATGATAAATGAGAAAGGTTATGAAGTTCAACCAGAATTCTTCTACATAACTCAGGACTGAATACATATGTAAATTCTGCTAAAGTAAGGGGATAGGCTACTCTTTCCCTCATATTCCCCAAACAGCAATAAGCGTACCACTGCAAACAGGATCAGCTTTGGTCAGGCTGTTTGAAAGGTGTTGCCAGCCCATCAGTGTGGTTTTGGATGCTCTGGGTGTGCCATCACCCATGCTTCTCTTCTGACACACTCATGGCACTCAGGATGCAGAGGCAATATCCTGCCACACACCCCTATTCCTCCTCAGCTGTGGTCCCAAGGAGGCCCTGATGGCTATGGTCCTTCAGGAGATGACAGCTTCCTTGGCATACACAATTGGCTGCAGCCAAGCTAGAGAAGAAGCATCCAAGGTTTTATGCCCAGGGGTCTTGCACAATCAAAAGAAAATGCGGTTTTGTTTCCAAACTAGCAGCAGCAACAAAGATTAGAGCCCAGCGACCATAGTGGCATGCTTAGTGCATATGTGTGACAAGAACAATATGCTAGTGCTTAATAAGAAGCAGAAATTTTTGGCTCTGACAGTACTGTAAGGTTTTCAAGACTTTACAGCCACTTTTAACATCAGAGGGGTATGTAATGCTTTTCCTTTGTCTATAGCTACAAAAGTACAAACATATATCAAACGTATATGTGAAAGAGGGTAGAAATGACGCATGCATAACAAAACAGACGGTGTGTTGATGACAACTTGTAGGCTACATATTGAATTTATTTAATTTAATAGACAATAGCCTGTCCTAATGTTTTAAGCCAACAAAGTCTTCCCTGGCCCCCAACTGTTTGCTAAAATAACTTTTTTTCCTTGTTAATTTCCAGTTCTTGGCTGAATTTTGTGCTAATTTCAAACATATGTCATATACAAAATATGCTAATTTTGAAAGCCAAATCTGGCAGGAGATGATTGTAGAACTGGCATAGAAAGGTTTGGGACAAACAAACAGACAAGCTCAAAGCTGGCAGCATGCATTTACAATCCACAAAATGTATTTTTTTTTAATATTTTCCAGTCATTTCCATGTGTGCACAGGCAGGAATAATGAAGGAAAAGCAAATGGTCTGTGATAAAATTTCAGTATGAAATGAAAACACCTTTAGTTTAGGCATCTGCTGCATTTTAATTTATCTACATTTTAAAAATCAGAGTTCAATGTTTAATACAGACCTTCTGGTCCCTAAACACTGTAGATAAAAATTATGGTAATTGAAATGTGATAGTGTTTATGATAAATATTTGCACTTTACTAGAATAATAGCTAATGGAACTGGCCATAGGAAGGAAGTGGGTTGTTATTTTTGCAAAAAACTATGGATTGCCATCAGTTGGAAACAGTTACGCTTTTTCATTTGTTTGGTATGCTGCTTTGCAGAAGTGATATCTTCTCAAATATGCTCCATGAGGTATTAAATCAGTTAAAAATAAGTGAAATCTCTCTCCTTGGTACTGATCTCTGTATGAGTTTAACCCAAAAGTTATTGAATTTTACGGTCTACATTTTAATTTTTGCTTCTTCGAGATATTTTTACGTTTGAGTCTAGGTATCTATGCTTAATTCTTAAATTACTACTGCAATTATTTGTGCATATATATTTATTGAGTTGATTGTAGCAGTAGTACTTAGTATCACAATACACATAGGTATTGTAGCACAAAGAAATTTGATAATGATGGACTTAATTCTTAATGGTAGATCTCTAAATAAAAATAAATATAGCTTCATAGGGAAGTGCAAAACTTCCTCAAGAGAATGCAATAATAAAGTGTAAAAGTATACTATTAGGAGAGACAATAAAAGTCTGAATATAAGAATACAACCGTAGTTCTGCCCTTTTATTTGGATACATTACAAACTCAAATTATGGGAGCATTTTTCTTTTATCCTATCTTTTCTATTTCTTCAGTTAGAATTAAATTTCTATTTGGTTTGAGCTTATGGGTTTTTTTAAAGTTCTGAACTGGAACACAAACTTTTTGAAATTTTCCTTGGTTGGACATTCTGAAAATTTTCAGTGTGAAGTATTGATGATGTCAAGCACCACAAAATATATGAATGATATTAAACTGTATGGAGATATTACACACAGCAGTATAAAAGCCAAAATGAAACAAAATTATAAAGTCTAAATGCCCTTAAAGAGCATCGTTATGAAAAACTTCTGTAGGCGGGCAGTTCATGTTTATTTCTGCTTGTGGTGGTTGACATCCAGCTGTCTCAGACAGGTACATTGTTTCCCAAAATGCTGAAGGATAAATCACCACCAATCTTCTGACTGAACAAAGGGAGAAACGAAGTATGAAAGAAAGAACTGAAAGATTACCAGGAATCTTTGATGATTGATCTTGCTGCTGAGGTAAAAAAAAAAAAAAACAACACAACAAAACAAACAGTCAACACTGTGACTTTTAATACAGAAAAAATTTTGCAAAAATCTGGTTGGAAGATAGTAATAGGATAATAGCTACTTATTCTGGAAATCTGTATAAAGAATTACATTGCAATCAGATACCATAGGAAGGTTACTTTTGGTTCATACATACAATTAAAATAATGTTACTGCCCTGGACAATTAAAAAAAAAATATTTTAAATAAGTTTTAACACATGAACTGTATGGGATGTAGAAAGATTGAGAAAACCTAATATGCTTAAGTGCAACTCTGGATGTTTTAAAAATTATTCTAATGAAAGGTTCTCCCAGCAGACTGTTGAGACGATTACTCAGGGACATATTGCGTGGCTAAGAATAATACATATACTGATGCTTGAACCCTATCAATGAATTGACATAAGGCAATACAAGTGGAATTCCTGTTGTGTGCCTTTAACTACCCAGGAGTTTAGGCCTTTCAGACTCCTCTATACTCAAGAGAGAGAAACAGACTCCTCCATAAGGAGATTCATCCTGTCTTTCTTGGACAGCTATTCTAGATGCATGGATTGCTTCTGGAGTTTACATTTTAACCTTTAAACATAAGAAGATAAGTTAATAAGGTAACAAAAAGAGACTAGACACATAGCACAGGTCAGACAACTACTGCTGAGATAAATAGAATCACAGCAGGGATGTCCTCTTCAGAGGGATTGATCATTTGTGAGGAAGAAGAAATTTACAGCCAGTCAGAAAAACTAGAGAAGAAACTTTTACACTTGAGCTTTGCTTTCAGGACTCTAGAAAAGATTTAAGTTGTTTAGCATCAAATTTTCAGACTGCAGAAATAACAACAGAATTGCTCCTGGTTAGACAGAAGTTTGTGTGTAGAACAGTTCTCTTTCTACACACACTGGAAATGCACTTCTTCATACTCTCTTATAGTTTGTGAACAATGGCGGGTAACGGCAAAACAGAAAGACTGAGCAGACAAAAGCATAGTGACCTATACCATGAGGGTGTGGGTGAAACTTTTACTGTCCTTAGGCAGGGATCAATGGAAATGGCATACAACACTCAGACTAAATATAGAGAGAACTCAGCTATTCTGTTAATTCAATTTAAGTTATTATTTTCTCTATGGGACTTATTTTTCTTTACTCAGGTTAATTGATCTCTTGTTCTTTTGCAATGTGCACTCAGAGGTAAACAGTAATCAAATTGTACCAGAAAGAGATCCAAATCAAAATGAAAAAAAATTTTTTTTTTTTTGCTTTGTTTTTTCTTTACTAGAAGTAAAACACATGGAACAAGAAAAGAAACAGAACTTAATTGGGCATATTAAGCTGACATTTTGTAGAAGGAAACAAATACTACAGAAGTCAGATTTATCACAGCTTGGTTTTAAGCTTACAGAAATGATTGGTAGTATTTACACATTTGCATATATTTGGATAATGGATATCTTCTCAGAAGAGAAGTTCCTAAAACTCCTGTTATACCACAGAAAATGTTAAACCAGAATTGTAGTTTACAACGGATATAAAATAAGATCTAGATTCCATGGACATTTACTTCAGAAGCTTAGCTTTACTCATGGGAGTGACAATACTATGCATTATAAACAAAATTGGTAGCCCTGCCAAAATGAAGGCTGTCTAAAAATTCTCATTAGTAAGCTTTTCTCATTTGGTTATATATTTATTAAAATTTAACCAGATGGGCTGAAATTTTGCACACTGAATGTCCATTGAGGAGTGAGCTTATTAGTTTTTTTCTCATCCTTTCACTGAAAGAAGTTATGTCATTTGCAGTATTTCAGAGGAGAGATATCCTCTATTTGCCTTAAAAGAATGGTTAACCTTCCCTTCCAGAAGCTTCATTGTCCTCTACTTGGAGCAGATACTTGAATCTGGGACTTGAGGCAGTCTACTGTCCCTTGGAAAAGGCAGACTCTTATATTAGGAGTGTAAAGTAGCATAGGTAAGGATTGCATTCAATTCTAAATCTGGGACAGTGTAACTCTGACTTTCCAGTCTTAACATTTCTTCTACTATTAATGTTGCTGTGTTTTTTTATAAAACATTTAGAAAATGGTGTTGTGTTCAACAGTTCCATGGTACTTCCTAGAATGTACAGCTGGGTCTTCAGGAGAAATTAGACTTTGGGGAACCAAATATTGAGTGGGCATCTGCTTACATATTTGCAAAATATTATTTTCCCCCAAACCCAATGATCTTTCAGTAATGTTGAAAAATAATCTCTAAATTCCATAGTCATTTAGTGTCTTGTGAAAAAATGCCCCCCTAACTATTAAAACCACTACCTTCAAAGATAAATGCAAATCATTACACAGCAATAAGAAGACAGTTCATAAAAATAAAAAATAATAATTTACAAGTACTATTTTATTGACTCAGACTGAATTCATTTTTTAATCCCCTGTGAATATGTATCAAGATTAGTTAGCATGTAAGAAAATACTGAACAGATAACATTTTCTGTTCCTTGTCAGTACCTGTGTTTTGACAAAAGAAAGCTTTTTGGCAGTGTAGAATAGTTTTTTTATTTGGGCAACTTTACACATATTTAAATGTATAATAATTTTTCCTGTTAGGAACACATGTGATGATGATGGGAAATTATTATTAATAGAAACCAATCAGTGAACCTTGAATTTTAGACGTTCCGAGCAAGGTGACAGGTTTTCTACTTCCCCTTTTTGCAGGTTATCATCTTTCAGAAACCCCAGATAAAAAAAATAGCATATAAAAATCCTCTAAAAAGAAAATAATAGAATAGTTTCTTCATATAGATTCAGTTAGATGTAAATTGAATGTCTTTAAAGTTACAAAACTTTTGTTCTGTAACAACATTCCCACATGCATTATATAAAGACAACTTTTACCCACAAATTTCTGTTAAAAATTTTTACTTCTGCTGTTTCAAAGAACCTAACAAACTTCCTAATACTGTGTTGTATTTGGTATATTATAGATTCATATTGTGTAAGAGATTTCTATATGCATTTATATACAGTTTACATATTAATTTGTGCATATCTGTACATATATAATAGGACTTAATTTGGCAGTTATTTTTCCAAAACAAAGATTCTACTTGCAAAGACTCTGTTCTTACTTTCATCTCTGGCGGCTTTCTTACTGTTTCTCTTTTTTACATCTTTTTTTTTTAAGCCAAGCTCTGTGTATTCTTAATCCAGATAGTGTTATTGATGTCTGATAAATGGGAAAGGTACTGAAATTCTCACTTGAAAATTTTGAAATTACAATTTAATGGTTTGAATTATTTAATAAGGATTTATTTATTTAATAAGAAATATAATTTACTACTTTAAATAAAATCAATAATTTTGTTAGCTCTTTATTTTAATTGATTTTCTGGAATTTTTTTTCTGGGGTTTTTGTGTTCATAAATAGCATATAATTGACATCCACAGCTCTTGCAATTATCTACATGTTATGGTTATTACTTTTTCAAGGATTTCAGCTTGCTGTGCTGCACAGTGGAATGGTGATGCCTTTACATACTACCTGTCTAAAATACGTATTTTTGTCATCTGACTTCAAAGGAGTCAAGGATCATAAATGACTAACTGAACCACAGACAGCAGAAGTGACATGGTCATAGCAGGACAAGATTAGATCTCAGGACCCCAATTCACAGATTATTCTATTTTAGGGTACATTGCCCAACCCCTCCTAAAATACTCTGAGGATTTTGCAGGGGCAACATAGTACTGTAAACAGGAGTGGTACTGAGAAAGGTATTGTCTTGGTTCTCTTTTGTCCAAGTGTCCTTTCTTGAACAAAACCAAGTGGTTTCAGCTGGTATAGTGTTAATTTTCTTTTTAGTAGTTAGTACAGTGCTGTGTTTTGGATCTGATGTGAGAACAATGTTGATAATGTGCTGATGTTTTTAATTGTTGCTGGGTGATGTTTATACTAAATCAAGGACTTCTTGGTTTCCTGGGCCCGGCCAGCAAGAGGGCTGGAGGGACATGGGAAATTGGGAGGGGACTTGAACTAGCCAAAGGGATATTCCATACCATGTAACATCATGCTGAGTATATAAACTGGGGGAAGAAGAAGGAAGGTGGGGACATATGGCATTATGGTGTTTGTCTTCCTGAGTAACCATTACATGCGACGGAGCCCGGCTTCCCTGGGGATGGCCGAACACCTGCCTGCCCATGGAAAGTGGTGAATGAATTCCTTGCTTTGCTTTGCTTTGCTTTGCTTGAGTGCGCAGGTTTTGCTTTACCCTTTTTTCTCCACCTTTCCATTTTCTTCTTCTTCTTCTTCTTCTTGTTCTTACCTCTTTATTCTGTTTAAATTATTAAATTGTTCTTATCTCAACCCTTGATTTTTACATTCCTTTCTGACTCTCTTCCCCATCCCTTTGGGTGAGGGAGAGCGAGCAAGCGGCTTTGTGGTACCTGGTTGCCAGCCACGGTTAAACCATGACACCAAGGAAGAACACTGGAGATTTTTTCCAGTCATCTTTGGTATGATTTTATAAAGTGTGCATAATATATATATATCTAAAATGTGTTTCTCCCTAAAAATCTGTAGAGATGTCCTTTAAGTGTACTGATGCTATATATTATCTTTTAGGGTGTTATTAACTTTAACAGAACTACATAATTGCTTAAAGTTATACACATGCCTAAATCTCTGAAACATCAGATCCCTGATCATCTTTAGTATTATACTGATGTTAGTTAGACCAGCAGGCAAAACAACCTTGTACAGAAAAATGCAAGTTTCCTCCAAGACTGAAATGAAAAAGCTGTCTTGCAAATACACTTCTGCTCATTGTTTATACTTGTTAAATAAAATAAAGTTGAAGAACACCAAAGAACTAATGTAAATTTTTAACAAGCCTTACTTTCCAGGGCATGCGTTTGGGAATGCTGAAATTAAAATGGCTTTTGATAAAAAGTTTAGTTTGGCGGAAGCTTGCTATTATGTGAAATATTACTAGATGAGTTTGAAACAGGCCAGCTATTAAACACACAGAACATAATTGCAAATAACAGAATTGGAGTTCACTCAAGTCTGCTTTAGTTTCTTAAAGAAAAACCAAGAACATAGGAATTTAACAGCTTGTATTTCACTTTTAGGTATAAAGCCTGGGAAACTTTTCTGAGTCTGGTAGGTCCATACAGTTGCATCTGAGGGAGGAATTTTACAACTGAACCTCTTCATGTACCAAACCAGTTAAAAGTATATTTTAGTTGCATGTAAGGAAATAATTGTTTAAGCAGTGCAGCTGCCAGTGATACTCACGTCACAGTGCTGGTGTTCAGAAAGCATACGGAAGGTGAAGAATGCTACCAAATATGCAACAGAGGCTGCCACCACACATGAACATTCAAAATTTACGCACCAGTTCCTACCCACCTGAAGTGAAAGCTCTGCGTGTGTAAGGGAGGGTTCATCCACCTCATGAGGTTCTCTTGAACTCTCCTGAGTGTGACAGGTGAAGTGTGAGGCATGCGATAGAAACATCCCCTCCCTACATGCAGTGTGGGGCTTGCTGGCCAGCTGGGTCCCTCAGACAATATTTGGACTGGGGAATTAGTGTACTTGGGCTTGCCTACCAACTGACTGCTAGCCCAGCCCTGTTTTACATGTGCTTAGCTTTTGTCCTAAAGGCCAAGGTAAATGAAATCTATATAATCGGTAAGATTAAATCCAGACTCTCATTCATGAAAATGATGGGATACTGAAAGGCTTTCGTTCTTCTTTGACTTCTCCAGTGTTTACATTAAGTTCCACAGACCTGGAGTTTGGCAGTGAACTTCAATAGACAAGCTTTTGTGGGGTCCTTCCCAGATTCTCTCCACCCATGTAATTGTCATACATTAAAACTTAAGTGCTCAAATCAAAACAGTAAACAGCAAGCAAACAGTTGCAACAATTCTTCATATCCTTTTTATTTCCCTGTGGGTAGTAGGATTGCTGAGAGATTGAAAGATTTGTTTGTTAAAGCATTTTGGAATTTTAAAATCTTGCTTTTCTATGAAAATAAAATGCTTAAAATATCCTAGCTACAGAAAAAATTCCCTCTGACCCTTGAAATTTTTTAAAAAAAAAATTAGTCTTGTTTCAAGTTTTTAAAAGTACTTTGTTTTTATGCTGAATTCTTCTAGTTTGTGTATTTTACATTAAAAATAAAAGTTCATTGTAAAATAAGAAATGGAAATTACAATTTCAGAGTGTTAAACCAAGATATTTCTCTGACAAATACATTTTTTTTTCTTATATATTTTATTTTGAAATACAGCTTGGATACAGTATCTGTGGCAATGTACTCCTGCGAAGTATTCTGATATAGGACTCTGTAGAAATTTTTTGTCTAACTTTTCTGTTGAGGTAAATATGGATAATACATGTTTCTCCTGCAGTACATTGTTAAAAATTATTGTCTGTGTGAAAATTGTCACATTTTTGTTATGTATATGTATATTTTTAATATTTGTAAAACCAAGTATTTTTTAACTTTTCATCTACTGATTCGACAATATTATTTTGATTACTTCAGAAACACTCCTTTGTCACACAGATCACATTAGCATACTCCACTTCTCATATGAACACTGAGAATGAACACTTTAAATAATCTGGGAGAAACAGCAGCTATTACAGACGTTAATCATTCCTAAAAAGCAGCAGATTATGCCTAGCTTTTATTCAAAATGTGGAAGTCCTTGTGCACCACATTTATACCCTGCTGCTAGAGTGGAGGCAGAATAAATGGTCCTTATCAAACAGGTAAAGGAAAAAGAAAAGCTTTAAAAGTTTGTGAACAAAGAGGGAGCAGATTTCTGTATACAAGTAACGAGTTTTACATCTGATTGTCGTTCAAGGTTGCCAGTTTTCAATCAGAAGCATTGTCATGTCATTGAACTCTAGAGAAGTATATGTTTTCTTCAAAGTGAGTGGAAAAGTCTCACTCTTTCTCCTGTTAGAGCTCATACAAGAAAATGGGTCAAAGAACTAAAAATTCCAGGTAGTCCGCAAAGTATGCTTTTATCATGATTGTACTTTTCTGACACAAACTCAGTGCAATGAGTAAAGGAATTTGTATGAGAACTGAGGTCACTAAATCTATGGCAGTTTTCAAATTCTACTTTAAATGGTTTCATATGTTTCTCAGAATTTGGGTTACTTAAGAAATAGCTGGAAAGGAAATAATCAAGGGCATGATAGGTCTCTCTAATTCCTCCACATCCTTACTTCCCTTCCCCTTCTGATGTTTGGAGTTCTTTCTTTTCCTTACTCCATTCATGCCCTGCAGTCTGTTAATGCTGACCACTTCTTTAATGGTTTAAATAACTTCGTAGTCAACATTTTCTGAGTTTAATAGTTTCACGTCTACTAATAGTTTTAAGGTAAAAAACCTATTCCTTTGGACAGTAATAGAGATGATGCTACCCTTTAGTTAACTGCAGCTCCTTAGTTTTAAATACACTAAGGGTGTTGGAGGGAAGATATAAAAACTATTATGCTGACTTTCTTGCCATATACAGTTTATGCAGTATATTCATTTTGATGCGTTGTATATATGTTTTAGGTTACTATGTACATTTATAGTAGATACTATATTGATACTTATATGCATATAGTATTATATTTGTTGTGTGGGCTGTTTGTATAAAATATATTCATATACATATAAACAGATACATAAATAACAGCAATTCTATAGCTGTCACAGAACTGAAGAGTTGTCGTGTTCAGAAAATGTGCAAAATCTATTTCTATATTTGTTTAGGTTTCAGTTGTCATGGTACTCTGAAGAGTTAGTCTAGAAACTCAGAATGACCTTAAAAACAGAATTATGTGAACACTTATACAGGATCCCGGGAAGTTCATTGCTGTTTTTTGCAGGGATACCTTTTATATGAAGCTTCCATAACTCAGATGCTGAGAGATTAAATTTATCTGCAAAATACGTGTTAACATTGATCATGTGCATTAGGACCAACCATGAGTTTCTAACACCAAGAAGTTTTGACCAATGCTGTACTAAGTTTTACACCTTCATTTCCTCCTCTGTGGCTATATTATTTGATACCACTTCATGAATTGTTTTGCTACCATCTCAGCCATTTAAACTTTTATTTTTGGGGTTGTGAAGACACAAACATGTACAGGTGTCACCCACATGGTTTTATTCAAGTTAGATTTAAGACTAAAGGAATGCAGTATTATTGCTAAATGTACTGAGAATTACTGCAAAGCTGTTAGCATGAGATGAGAAACCCACAGAAAGATGTTTAAAAAAAAATACCAAAAATTTCATGACTTTAGGGTTCATTTAAAATTTAATTTTGAATACTGCTTTTATAAGTTATTTTTTTGTGTGTCTGCACCACAATACTGCTTCAAACATGAATATTTGGATTTAAAAATCAAATGGGGGGGAAAAGTGTATGAAGTTTAAAAACAAAATTAAAACACAAGAAAGTTTTTTTTGACATCATTTGAAGGCCATTGACTATAAGGTTATCATTGGCTACATGATACCTTCCATCAAACTTTATCTCACTACATGTGTCACTAATAAACACAGTATAAAATCATCACAACTCCTGCAAAGAAGAAATCATCATGAACTTGCTATATATGTTGTTAATAATATTAACTTCAATTTATAAGTAAGAGAGGAAAAGAGCCTTGTGACTGAAAGTCTACATATCGTAAATGTTCTATATTTGTATTTCATGTGAAGATATTGTTGCCTCACAAACGGAGTTTGTTAACCTGTGTGTAAAGAGACAGTCTCACGCACACAGATGAGATATCATTTGTTGAGTCTGTGCAGGATTGGGTGTTAGGAGTAAATCCACAAAGCTAGCAGCACCTCTTAAAACATAAAATTCTGAATTCTCGTTGGTTCTTATCTTATAGCCTGGTCTCTATATAAAGGCACGGCATTTTTTTTTCACCAAGCGCTTTTTGTGGGGAGGTGGTTATGTTAGTAGGGGGGCTTTCTTTGCTGGAGAGTGGATTTTTAGTGTGGTGATTAGGATAGTTTACACATAGTTCCAGTAATTTTATGTTTGGTCTCATTGACCATTTGGTTCTCCTTGAGCTTCTCTTGTTATGCCCCAGCCTGACCTGTGTTCGTGTCTGTTCTTTCTCCCAAGGCCATGTTTTGTTAACTGCTTGTAACATCCACTCTTTCAAATCCTTTCTTGTTTTTTCATTATAGGTACTCCATACTTGATCTAAAGTTCAAGTTTCATCTAACACTGAACTGGTCGATTGCAATATGTCACGACTGAGGAAGAAACCCTGCTAAAAAAGCATGATTTTTTTCTGTTCTGATTACAGTTCAGATCAGGTAATTTCTTACACAATGAAAGGAAACACCAGATCAAAATTCAGAAAATGTGGGCTGGGCGCATGGGCAGGGAGGTGGGCTGAGGCCTGGCTGATGGCAGAGCCCAGAGGGCTGTGACCAGCGGCGCAGCCCAGCTGGGGGCCCGCAGCCAGCGCTGTGCCCCGGGGCTCAGCACCGGGTCCCGTCCTGCTCAGCCCACCCCCCAGCGCCCTGGGTGAAGGGGCAGAGCGTGCCCGCAGCGAGTTTGCTGGTGGTACAGCGCTGGGAGGGCGGCTGATACCCCGGGGGCTGCGCTGCCGTTCGGCGGGGCCCGGGCAGGCTGGGCAGTGGGGCAGGGGGGGGCGTCATGAAGCTCAGCAAAGGCAGGGGTAGGGTCCTGCGCCGGGGGGGAGCGACCCCACGCACCAGCACAGGCTGGGGCTGACCTGCTGGCAGGCAGCTCTGCGGGGAAGGGCCTGGGAGGCCTGGAGGACACCGAGTGGCCCGTGGGCCAGCAGTGTGCCCTGGTGGGCAAGAAGGCCGCTGCCAGCGCGGGCTGCATCAGGAGGAGCGTGGCCAGCGGGTGCGGGGGGTGTCCTGCCCCTCAGGTCTGCCCTGCTGAGGCCGCACCTGGAGTGCTGTGCCCAGCGCTGGGCTCCCCAGTTCAGGAGAGACAGGGAGCGACTGGAGAGGGGCCAGCGGGGGGCTGCCAAGGGGGTGAGGGGGCTGGAGCATCTCCCTCATGAGGGAAGGCCGAGAGAGCTGGGCCTGTGCAGCCTGGAGAAGAGAAGACTGAAAGGGGATATTACCAATGTATATAAATATCGTATGGGTGAGTATCAAGAAGATGGGGCCAGGCTCTTCTCAGTGGTGCCAAGCAACAGGACGAAGGGCAATGGACACAAACTGCAACACAGGAAGCTCCACCTGTATATAAGGAAGGCATTTTTTGCCTTGAGGGTGACAGAGCCCTGGCACAGGCTGCCCAGGCAGGCTGAGTCGTCTCTCTCTCTGGAGACATTCAAAACCCACCTGGACTTGATCCTGTGGAACCTGCTCTGGGTGAACCTGCTTTAGCAAGGGGGTGGAGTAGATAATCTTCAGAGGTCCCTTCCAACCCTGACTATTCTGTTTCTATGAATCATTCACCTGGTCTGAGAACAGTTTTTAACTGTCAGATTCAAGAATTGTCTAAAGTGAGCTTTGGCTGTTTGTAGGAGGATAGGAGAGAAACAGGAAGGACAAAGAGAGTGAACATTGCCAGTTATATATAAAATAAGAATGCATGGTTTTGCTCAGATAAATATCTGCTGTGCAGAAATGGAAATGGAACTCCCCTGGCATTACAGCACAAAACAAAAAATGTACAGATCTGGGTGATTTTGGGTTACAGATAGATTTACAAAACTAGACAGACAAAAGGATATGATTACTGTATTATTTAGCAGTGAATGGAGGCAAGCAGGGGAAAGACTATTGAATGCTTCAGAGCAGCAGGGAAACAAAGTTGCCCAGTTTGCGAGGCATCAAGCTTTTGGGGTGATGGATATGCACTCACTTTAGTGGGAAGTGACCTTCTAGGCCTACTGAATTCTGGCTGGTGATGGTTTTGTCATACATACGCATGCTTATGACTATCTACTGTGTCTGGTTTTGACAGAGACATTTTGACAGGACTAATGAGAATATATCTCTTTTCAATACTTTCCACCATAAAATCATTGTTCAGAGAGCACTTTACCGAATAATCATTGCTTTATTTTTTTACTACCTGGATCCTTTACCCAGAAAAAGAGAAGGCATTGCATATTTTTTAATGCACTGGAAGATTATAATATAATTTTCCCTACCTGGATAAGTTCCCTGCAGACCAAAAATTGCTGTTCTGAAAGGAATAGAAGGGACTGGGACAGGCTTTCTTTGTTGGAGGTAAGAGCTCTGCGGTGCACTAGCTCATGTCAAACTCCAGTGAAATGATATTAAATGTTCTTTCAAAAAGCCAAATAATGTGGCCTCCCAGGAGCACTGGTGTGTCATTTTCATGAAATCCAATTCTACATCATTCTACATGTCCAACAAACATCTTTTGCTATTTTTTTTCTTTAAAATAATTCTTGAAGATTTCACTGGAAGTTATTCTTAAAATTTGCTTTAAGATGACACAGTTAAAACGGTTTATACATGCTGCATCAATACACAATGCAATTGTGTTTTCTGAATGGTACAAATAATTTTGAGTAGTTTGTGTGAACTGATTACACCAGGGTTTCAAACTCAAGGGGGGCTACTATATGTATGACATAAGGTCAGAGACCTGAATTTACAATTTTGGCTGTTGCTGAAACATATTACACCAGACAGAACTGCAAGGAACTGCAAAGTGATTAACTGACAGTAGGAAGTATGACATTTATTTAAATCTAATACTGTATTCACAGTTGCCTGGTACAGGGACTTTGATGCATATGCCAAGGTTATAATAATAACACTCTTAAGGTCCATTTACTACAAGGCTGAGCAGTCACAGTTCCTCTTCAGTTTGCAACAAACTCAGTTTTTCTACTAGCAGTGAGAAAATTGATGTTGCTGACACTATGAATAGAGAGTCCTGCTAATTGCTCACAGGCATTTTCATCAGTCTTTTTTTATAGCAGAAAGGCTGTTCAAATGCTGGCAGTCATAGGCTGTGGATACATAAATGTCAAACTTGGTATATGCAAAAGGTGCTTTAAGTTAGGATGAATCAGTGTAAGTGTACACCAACATGGAAAAAAATTCTAAAAATGTGTAGTGGTGTGTAAAAATTGATAGCTGATTATTTAGTTGCACTTGCACAAAGGATGAGACTGACACTCATTTCCTGTTCAATACGTACCATATTAAATTGCCTTGGAATTCCCAGAAATCCACAAAGTAGAAGAGAACAGACATCAAGCATTATGCTTGTCAATGAGCCCAGAATTGCAATGAGTTCATTATTGCCTTATTTTATATTGCTTATCCTAAAAGTTCAGAACATCCCCCGCTTTGGACACCTCAAAATAAACTTGACTTAAAAATACTGAATTTTATAAATAACTAATTGGAGGGCTTCGCTTATTTTTTGACTTGTAACTTTTGACATTACCTATCTGAACTTTTATCCATAACCTAGAAAGCTAGCAACTCATATTTTTAAGCCACTGTCATGGTTTAACCTTGGCTGGCAACCAAACCCCATGCAGCCGCTCACTCACCCACCCACACCCCACACCCCAGTGGGATGGAGAAGAGAATCAGAAGAGTAAAAGTGAGAAAACACTTGGGTTAAGGTAAAGACACTTTAATAGGTAAAGCAAAAGCCGCACATGCAAGCAAAGCAAAACAAGGAATTCATTCACCACTTCCCATCGGTAGGCAGGTGCTCAAGCATCTCCAGGAAAGCCGGGCTCCATCACCTGTAATGGTTACTTGGGAAGACAAATGCCATAACGCTGAACATTGCCTTTCCTTTTTCTTCCCCCAGTTTATATACTCAACATGACATCATGTGGTATGGAACACCCCTTTGGTCAGTTCAGGTCACCTGTCCTGGCTGTGTCCCCTCACAATTTCCCACGCCCCTCTGGTCCTCTCACTGGCAGGGCCTGAGAAACTGAAAAGTCTCTCACTTGGTATAAATACTACTCAGCAACAACGGAAACCATCCTTGTGCCATCAGGATTATTCCCATACTAAGTCCAGAACACAGCACTGCACCAGCTACTGAGAAGAAAATCAACTGCAACTCAGCTGAAACCAGGACAGCCATGGTTCTAATATAACAGGTATTTTTTTTTAGCATTCTGTATGAATCTAGGGTTTAGAAGCACGGCAGCACTAGTGACATAACGAGCAGGCAATGAGTTGACAATGAGTTAGTAATGCTGTGTGTATAACCTGCAGTCTTGCCCTGTGGTTATATGAACAAAGTCACAACAGCGTGGTAGCTCACCAAAGCTAATACAGCAATAGCTTTATCATGAGCTACAAGATTAGAGACCTTCCAATAACACCTGTGAGCATATTCCCAGTGGTTGTTGCCCCACTTCTAAATCTCTCTTATACGGGTCCCTCTCACCCCATGACCCACTGTGGATGGAGGAGATGGCCTGTTGGCAGTGATTTTGTTGGATTTTTTTTGTTGCATGACTGAAACTTTTAAACACTACACCATGAAATAACTGGTTTAGGCAATCTTTGTATTTTGTATGTTAACACATTTTTTTGCAAGTATTTATACAAAGAACAGTCATTCTTAAAATCTCTGTATAAACTTGTTTGGTGAGCATTCCCAAACAGGAAGTATACAAGAGCCATGGACAAAATGAACACATAGCCAAAAATTAAATGCCTGTTTCCTCAGCATTCTTAAAGAGCTACTCAAATGCTAGAAATGCATGTACATGGCATTCAAATAATGTGACTTTTACAGTATTCGGCCAGAGAAAGAAAGTTCAAGTAAGAATAAGCATGCCCAGGTTTCTTGCGATTTCACAGGTACTAATTTCTTTTGGCTGTTCTGCCACATTAGATAACTGAGGAAATCTTATAAGAAGGCCTTATCTTTAGATTTTCATACCAGAGAGGCTTGGATAAGCTTTGAGTGAACATTTATCCTCACCCCAGGCACCTGAATCTGACCAAAATGCTTAATCTTTTGAGGTTTACATATGAATACAGGTGTAGGAACTTGTTGGATTAGTATGGATAAATAACATCTAATATTTACACAGCTTTATCAGCCCTTTAGAAAACTGGGAAGTGGCACATCTTTTCCAGAAATACTAACCTGCCTACGTAACATAGCTGCCTGTTAGTCAAAGGATGTGTTGAATCTTAGGGAGTTTTTATACACGCCTGCAACATTGAGGAGCTCTTTTGCAGATTCATTTTCCAAATATAAACTATTACAAGAAAAGAATTCTGGCAGATTTTAATCGTAAATATTTTTTATTCTACAAATACTCTAGACCTTATGTGTTACTGACAGTGAACTGATTTGAGCAGAGTCAACAAACTATTGTTTATTTTTATCCTGAAACATCTTTCCTTTTTTAATCTGTAAATGTGATTTCATTACTTACATATTGTTGATTTAACTGCAGTTTAATTAAACTATTCCTACACACTGTTAACTGCATGATTTAAGGTGTGCTAACTGTTAACCACTGTGTGATTTAAAGTACAAATACGAATTTAAAAAGTCATGCACAATTACCTTTACAGAATCCCTCATGTTGTAAACACAACACGTATTCCACATTAAAGCATAAACCTGAATAGTGTAAGTTAGTGATGGAAAACCACTGACAAGTACTAGTGAGGATCAACCATTCTGTTGCTTGATTTTTATTTTTTTTTTTACATTAAACTTATCTAATCTAATCACAGTTGCGTCACCATATGATGTTTGTTTTTACTTTGGATGTGTATTTCAAATGAACTTACATTTCTCTGCTTGAGAAATTTGCTCTGGAATCCATTGGAAGCAGGAAGGTGTTAGTGTAATAAAGGCATGAAATTGTGACACTGTGAATTATTTGATATAAATTTGCACCATGGTCTAAGAACTGGGAATTAAGCTTTCTCAGTAAAGCTCAGCTTCTGTGGATCTCATTGTTTTCTGTGCAGCTTCCTCCTTTTGGTATCACAGCTAACCAAATCATTGTACCTGGCTGCCTATTGAACTACAGTAGTTGTCTTAGGTCCAGTTCTAAAAAACCTATCACAACTGCTCTGCAAGCTAAATAATATGAGAAGAGACAATGACAAAAAACCTCTTATTACAGCTCTAGAGGAAAGAAGCTGAATTGCAGTGAATAACGCCAGCTGAAGAGATACCCTTCTCCACATCAACATTTTGCAAAACACAAAGGTAGTTTAGGAAACCTACCTAGACTTATGTAAGGCCTTTGACATGGTCCCACACAACATTCTTGCTTCTTAATTTGAG
Source organism: Falco cherrug (assembly GCF_023634085.1). NCBI lineage: Eukaryota > Metazoa > Chordata > Aves > Falconiformes > Falconidae > Falco > Falco cherrug. The sequence goes on along the minus strand of NC_073720.1, from coordinate 42,805,494 downwards.
AGATATGGGATTGATGGATGGATTGTTAGGTGGATAAGGAACTGGCTAGATGACCACATCCCAGAAGACAGTCAACAGCTTAATGCCCAAGTGAAAACCAGTAATGAGTACTGTCCCTCAAGGGTCTATATTGAGACATAGACATAGACAATGACATAGACAGTGGGACTGAGTGCACTTTCTGTGCCCTCAGCAAGTTTGCAGATGACACCAAGCTGAATGGTGCAGTTCGTTCACTAGAAGGAAGCAATGTCATCCAGAGGGGCCTGGACAAGCTTGACAAGTGGGGTCATGGGACCCTAATGAGGTTCAACAAGGCCAAGTGCAAGGTCCTGCAACTGGGTAGGGACAGCCCCCCAGCATCAATACAAGCTGGGGGAGGAAGGGACTAAGAGCAGCCCTATGGAGAAGGCCCTGGGGGTACTGGTGGGTGAACAGCTGGACATCAGCCGGCAATGTGCACTTGCAGCACAGAAAGCCAAACGTATCCCAGGCTGCATCAAAAGAAGCATGGCCAGCAGGTCAAGGGAGGTGATTCTGCCCTCTGCTCCACACTGGTGAGAGCCCACCTGAAGTACTGCATCCAGTTCTGGGGCCCCCAATATAAGAAAGACATGTACCTGTTGAAGCAGGTCCAGAGGAGGGCCACAAGAATGGTCAGAGGGCTGGAACGCTTGTCCTACAAAGAAAGGCTGAGAGCTGGGGTTGTTCAGTCTGGAGAAGAGAAGGCTTCAGGGAGACCTTATAGCAGCATTGGAATACTTAAAGCGGGCTTATAGCAAAGATGGAGAGAAACTTTTTGCTAGGGCCTGTAGTGACAGGAGATGGGGCAACAACTTTCAACTGAGAGAGAGTAGATTTAGACTGGACATCAGGAATAAATTTTTAATGATGTGGGTTGTGAGGCACTGGAACAAGTTGCCCAGCGAAACTGTGGATGTCCCATCCCCAGAAGCATTCGAGTTCATGTTGAACAGGACTGTAAGCAACCAGGTCTGATGAAAGATGTCCCTGCCCATGGCAGGGGAATTGGACTAGATGATCTTTGGAGGTCAATTCCAATCCAAACCACTCTATGATTCTACAGTTCTAAATGCTTAACTTTTACTGTTCATCTCCTGCAAGAACAACGTAACACATACTTGGCTCCAGTCAGGAGCATTTCTTAAACTGGAGAAAGTTTACGTCTTTACCACAAAATTATCCACATTATTGGATCACGAACCCACTTTGACCGAGGGACTGAGCCAAAAGGAGAAATCTCATCTATTTTTTCAGATCTTTCCTACCCTCACACTAAAGTGTCTGTAGATAGTCTCCAATAGCACTCTCAAAAGGTAATGTGTCTTACTAATTTGGTTCATGTACCATTGAAGTAGAAATGCACCTCTGTTTCATTGTTGCAACCTTTTGATGGCATCAGTGACAGAAAAATGTCATGTAGCTCCAGCTGTGAGGTACACATTTACGGGGGTCATATAGATATAGTCTGAAGGTATTCAGTTACTACTATTGGAAAAAAAGTCTAAGAAAGGTAAGTGAAGGTGTTACTGGCTCTTATATAATGAGCTGCAGGTAGTAAAAGGAGAGTAAGCAAGGAATTTAGAAGGAAGTGTATCCTTGTATGCAAAAGCTTAGCCAGACTTTTCATGGTGAATTGTACAAATGCAGGAGAATGGCTCATTTTTATATGGAGCACAGAGATTGAAAGGAGCAGTTGCAGAACAGAAGGAGGAGGTGACAGCAAGCCTTAGGATTACTGTTATCTAGTGGTCATGTATTGTTCAAGAATTTCTCAATTTGTCTGTTAAACAAGAAAACCTGTATGTGTTTCACAAACAAAACAGGCAAAGATCAGTTCAAATAAAGGTAAAAAACTCATTAGAGGTAGGAAAAACACCTCCTACCCATAGAAACCCAAGATTAGACAACTTGTTCAAGGCTGTGATCTATCTAACTTTAAGGGAACATGTTAAATGATAAACTATTTCTTGAGTGCTCTAGAGCAGATTCTAAACCACTGGTGCAGTCAAATTAATTTCAAACCATGCAGAAGCAGCACAGCAATAGAAAGGGAGTGACTTACAGTGAGAAGCTTTCAGAAATTTGCCAAAGCTGGGGTTTGGCTCACTACTCCTAGAAGAGGCAGCTGACTTGAGAGAGAGTGAAGTCAGTGCAACCAAAAATGCTTTGGAACTCCTGGCCTTAATTTAAAATAACACCAAAAGGAAAATTCAAGTGGAAAAAAAAAAAAATCTGGCTTTTTGACTGAATGTAGTAGACTGGGACTAGCAAATTAAAAAAAAAGGAATCAAACTGACACTATAAATCATCTAACTCCATTTTAACTGTGGTTAAGTGGCATACTATGTAATTAGTGGAAGAGTATTTATTTTAATGGTACTATCACAATTTAGGGTGATATAGTTGTATCTTATAAAAAAAATATTATGAGCATGATTGACAAACATGACTAGTACTTTTGCTAGGTACTCCAATAAATGTTTTCCAGAAAACAAAAATACATGAAAGTGACTAAGCAGTATTATAATTTAGAGGTCTCTATAAACCACAAGATAGTCCTAAATATACTTTACGAATAATGAAGAATGTAGCCACTAATTTTAAAAAATCCTCATTATTTTAAAATTTATTTATTTCTTCTAAATATTTTGGATACATTGCATCTGGAGAATAATTTCTACAAATCAGTAAGAATTTTACTCAAAAGTGCTGAATGATTTTTTTATTTAAATGCCCACAGTTGTTTAAACACGTGAAGTAAATATTGTAATTTAGAAACCTGCAACCAAATAGACTGAAGCTATTTACAGTTCCATCTTGATTATGAAGTTATAAGAATCCATATTTATATGGTTTAATGTTTCTAAATCCTTATTTTTTTTCTATATTAATCATGTTAAAATATGCATATCTTCATGGTTTTTTAAAGAAAAAAGTCCCAAAACAAAATGTACGTGAAATCTTCTATTCATGTCAGTCACAGCAGTGTTCCTTGGTACAGTTCTAGCCCTTTTATGTTATTGAGTTGATCTTACAAGTTACTTCAGTACAGTGTGAATGCTTATGCAATATTGTTATCATCCAAGTCATATGTATATCCCTTTTGCTGAAAACTTTTGCTTTATTCATTGCTGTTCACTTTTTTTTAAAGCAGTATCCAGAGGTTAAGTTTCAGCTTATGAAGTTTAGAAGAATATTCCTACTTCTGTCAGACAGTGGTCACACATCTGGTAATTTTATTTTCTTTCCTCTTTACAGTATGTAAGGGGAATATTGGAGTTAGAATCAGGAAATGTCACCATAGTTTTGGGAGTAGGATGAATTGTTTCTTTTTTATCTATAAATGAAATTAAAAGTTTTGGAAAGCACTGACATGTTTTTTAAAGTGCACCATTCCCATGTAATTTATTGACTAATTAACCTTTAGACTATTGCAGTAGTTTGTCCTTTCCCTGGAAACTTCAATGAATGTCATTATGATTATTGGGTTTTTTAAGTGCAAGGTAAGGACCAGGAGAAGGAGTAATGTGGTGAAATCTTGTACCTTCTGCTTTATACACAGGATCCACAGGATCTGATAATTGTACTGCAGCTGCCTATTGTGGATACATTAATCTATTGTAACCCGTTTATAAGTTCTGTTTTCTTGATCCTGTCTGCCTACAGAATACTAAGTGGATTTCAAAGTGGGATTAATTTGTAGGTTTAGCACCCAAATCTGTAGCAATCATCAATAATTCTTTCTCTACTGTGAACTGCAAGGGTAGGAAACTTGTGACCCAGAGGTTGGATACAGCCCATGACTGTTATTTCCTCAGTCCCATTGCCATCCCTTTTTATGCACATTTATTGGCTATTACTAAAGCACGTGGTAGTGACTGTAAAATATCTTTAAAAGGCTTATTTGGCCCTGAGCAGGGAGAGGGTTCCACTCCCCACCCTCTGGTAGTATCAAGATTAGTATCAAAGATTAAACGAGCAATTGAAAAAAAGAATTCAATTTGTGGAGGAAGATCAAATTACAGTGAACTTGCCTCCTGGGATCACTGCCCATAATAATGACTTTATTCAAAGAAATATTATTGAAAAGTACTACTTTAAAATATGTCTTGTGTCTATTTCAGTGTCAAGTTGAAGCAGATGCTTTGTGGGATGATGATCCAGATGGTTGGAGTGGATGCCTTTGAGAGTCAGATATATGTTTTTAGGGTAAGTATTGAATGTTCTTTGCACACCAAAAAATTTAACTGGTAAGGCACCTATCAATCTCTTCGGACACATTCTTGAAAGTCTTACAACCTATTTTCAGGAGAAGTGGCAATCTCTTATCAGGATAATGTGGCCTGAGTCTCACCTGGACTCTGTCTCTGAGGTGGGAAGCCAACATACTTGGCAACCACTGCAAGCAAATTCACAGAGATTCTTCCTGTGCCTACATGATTCTTTCTTACATGAACCTTTCTGTTCTACTTTTTTTGAAAAAAAAACAGTCTGGCAGCTGGGTCCCTCAGAACAATTTTGGCAATAAATCCCTACCAGTGCGTGAGCGCTTTCCTTCACTTGTAGAACTATTTCATGAGGCAAATGTAATGCAAGTAGGCTGACTGCAGATAAAGTTTGTGTTTTATTGTGAGAATTCTTTGAAACATCAATGAATTTATCTGTAAAAGACCACATGTTGACATTCTTTGTCAATTTTAAGAACTGCTAAATTTAAGAAAAGAAAAAAGGAAACTCAGGCTTTTATTTGCCTGGGCACCTTAGCATGACTTGCCCCTGTTCCATCAGTCCTGTTAAAGAGTCACAACAATCTTTCCTGCTTGTTCCTTGTTGATTTGTATCTGCTCCTTTGTAAAAATGTTAAGAGAAATTCATAATACAATACAAGAAAAAGACATTAGCCCCATAATTCCAAGAAAGACTTGCACATTCCCCTTGTTTGGTTTTGGTTTTGGTTTTTTTTTTTTTTACATAGACAAAACCAGAAGATAGTAGGGTGGATTTTTTTTCTCTGTTGCTCTGAAGTGGCTACACATCTACTCTTGCATTAGAAAACATGTAATGAAATAATTACTTGAATTTTAGCCAGTATATAAAATAGATAGGCTTTCATTTCCACATAAATGGAAATTCCATGGAAACATTGAAGAACAACCTGCATAATTCAGTATTTGGTTTAGTCTTTACCATTTTTTCTTAATTTGCCTGCATGCTGTTTTACTAGCCAATGATCCTGACAGAGAGAGAAGGCTTAAGCCATCTTTAATTTTTTTTTGAAAGATCATAAAGATCAGTCAGACAATTGCTTGTCTGTACTATAATTCATAGAGTTCAATTAAAAACAAGATTAAAAACTGCAAGGAATGCAGTGCCATTTTTAATTACATATCTCACTTGTGTCTATCTTTTCAGGACTTTACAAATCTGAGAGATCTCTCTGCTGTGAGTCCTGTTGTGTACATCAATTCAGAATAATAGCCTTATGTTGAACCAGGCCTTAAGGATTTAGAAAAATTAACAGGCAGTTTGATATGTCTCTGCTTCAACACCCAGGTCCTAAAATTTAGCACATTTCTTCCAGTAGGTTTACTAATGGAAGAGGTAATAGTAGGTTTACTCTTCCATTATCCTGCTGGGGACGGTGATCACATAGTCTTTTCCTGCTTTATTTCTGGATATTGCTAAGAATATGTCACACCTCCTGAACGGACTCAGAGCTCTAACTTTACCCCAGTCACACCATTTTAAGGCCAAATTAAGCAGCATTGTCACATCAGGAGACATAGGATCTGGGGCACTGCCATGTAGTGTTAAGGTACAGGTGGACTCTGAACCAGTGACAGCAGTAACAGTCTGGCTAGAGCAGAGCATCACTCACAGCAGGTAAACTGACTCAACAAAGAAGTTGCCTTCACTCTACTTAGCACTGAAATTTGACAAAGGTAACCAAGCTCTCAGTTTTTAGCGCCTCTGTGGTAGCTGTTTGCCAACAGATAGTCCTTTGCAGCTGCAGAGTAACTTGGTTCAGCTTGACTGGGCTAAATCAGCTTAGACCACATCTTATTTGCATGGGCTGAAAGCAGAAAGGTGGTTGCCATGGTCTGGCTGATGTGAACTGCACGTTGCCTCACCCCTCAGTTAACGAAATGTACTTAACATTGCTGTATTTTTACATGATTTTCTATAGCTAGATCTTTTCCCCTACTAGCTTTTTGAGACATATAAAGACATCTTCCAAAATAACTCCCTTCATGTAGCACTGCACAAGATTTGACTAATTAAAATGCAATTACCAATTGTCTCACATTGATGAGTGCATTCATTTATGATTAACTAATTTGAAAAAATGGGCTGGAAAAATAGAAGATAAAAACATTGAGAGAGAGGAGAGGTACAGTGGAAACAGAAATCCAAAAAGAATTTTTATTATTTTTTTTTTAATTTGGAAATTAAACTTGTTACTAAGAAAGACACTCAGATATGTTAAGTAAATTAAAGAATAATAGAATCATAGAACTGTTTAGGTTGTGAAAGTCCTTTAAGATCATCGCGTCCAACCATTCACCTAACACTGCTAAGTCTACCACTAAACCATGTCACTAAGTGGCCCAAGAAGATCAAGAGAAGGTCCTTGCAGGAATGGTATTTTATTTTCTTTGAATACCAAACCTTTATTTTCTCTGAATACAAAAATCCAGCACTTCCAATAAATTAAAATGCAACCTGTACATATATATATATATTTCAGTATAGTGTTAGATGATACCTTTATATTCTATGGAACTCATTGCCACAGGAAGTTACTTATGAAATAAGTATTTGCAGAAATGTGCATAGGACTTAGACCACCTTTGATAAAATTACAGGAATTATCACCTTCATGCTGTAAATCAGAATCTGAACACCTTACCTCTGGAGGAAACTTCTTCCTCTACTACGCTATTGCAAAACTAGTTATCTTTTGTTATGTGCCTGCATTCCCCTATGATATTTATAATTAGCTTGAGAACGCCAGATTACATGAACTGTTTTTTTAAGGTTGTTGGCAGATTCAACGTTCCTAAATTATTTAAAAAACAGAGAGAGCTAATGCTACAAGCCATGAGAGCTAGTGAAATAATTGATTAAAATATTTAATGACTTTGTGTGCAAGATGGGACTCTAGATGGAGCAGTTTTCTTTATTTGAACTTGCTTTGGTAGGCTGATAATGATTTCACTAAGCAACTATTAGACAAATGACTGGTAGAAATATGATAACACAGTTCTGTTGAAACATTCAAAAGTTAGGTTGCATTTACTTAATAAGAAGCTTGTGTATTAATACAGCAAGAAAACCTGTAGTGAGTGTTCACTTTCCCAAATTTATTATCTGAAATAATGGTAAAAGATATTTTATGAAATAACCATATTGTATAGTGCAGTAAAAATTAATTCCATATTTATTGTCAACATTCTTGAATATATGATTTGATCTAATACGTAACATTTAAAAAAGAGAAATATGGAAAAGTTCTAGCTAAATACTGGAGTTATGGGAATTAAACTGCTGTGTCATGTACCAGTAGAATCAGTGTTACTAGATCCACTTAAAGTACCTCAAAGCTCTGCTTGTTGCACTGTTTAGAAGGAAGATGCAAGTGGTCAGCTTACAGTTCTGTCTCATGGAGGAAAGGTAGAGGGTGGCCAGTGGCCAGGCTTTGCCTTCTAAGTCCTTGTTCACAATCAAGATGGTCAGGAAAATAGAACCAGTTATCTCAGACCATTCTGCTTGGGCTTCTGCAACCATGAGAAGCATGCTCAGCCACTTGGCATCGTGAATACTACCACTGTTCCCTCATCTGAGCTTCTCTATAGCTTTCTAGGACAGTACACCTCTCTAGCATACTTCCAGAGAAGTAGTCCCACTCATTTAGTTTTCCTCCCTACCCCCAATATTTCTAACAGTCCAACCACTGCAAAATTAAAGATGCAAACTACAAAATACCAAAAGGAGTAACTTTCTTTGGCCTGATTGCCTTTGTTCTCCACGCAAAGGAGAATCAAAAGAAAATATTCCACTTAAGTTCCTTTTCTTAATTAAACTCCCCTTCCAGAAAATTAAATTCAAAAGAAATGGTCTTTCATACCTGATCTCTGAAAACTAGAGTGGATGCTTGAGGTAAAGCTGTGCCTATTAGTTTAATTCTCCTTCCCTTCCGAATGAGACTTCAAGGAAAGCATGTCTTGGAGTCCCACCTTTTGTTAATGGCCATTCCTCATTTTGAAACTAGCCTCAAGGTACCCAAGCAAAATAATATGTAATGCATGCAAAAGCTAGATGGTGGGAAGTTAAATTAATTTCTTCCACAGAATATATAATTCTGGGCACACATAGAATAATAAACACTACAAAAAGGGAGGGTTTTGTGCAGGTATGTAAATATCTCCAATTGAAAGAATGACAAAAATAGTTCTTCCTTTTCATTTTCTCTTCTGTTCTCAGCCAGTTGGTTTCATGGACCAACTTTTTTCAGTAATATTGCCTCCTAACTTCTCATGAAAATTGCCTTACTTCGTCACTTTTTTGCAAAACAATTTGCTCATATTTAATGCATTCCTTCTTATACGCATTTATATGCTGTTTTTCCTCATATTTAACAGTTTCAGTCTTCCCTCTGTCCCATTCCATCTGCCAATCAAATGATATATATTCTCTATATTCTATTTTCTTCAGATTTTTTTTATTTAAAATATTACTTTAAAAAATTGACTGTTTAAAAAGGAAATATAACTTTATAATGCATTAAATGAGAAGGTACTTTAGGGTGCAGATTAATGATCTATTAATATTCCTTTTTGATGGTTTAAGCCAATTGGCTATCATTCCTTCCTGCCTGACAGCACACTAGAGGCATGTACTCAGAGGCTGTTAATAAACATCCCTCCAAGATTTTTCTACTAAATTGTAAGCTATCAGTAGAGTACATAGTCAAGGAAAGAATAGGACTTGCTGGGCCTCTGGCAAAAAAAAGCCACATTAGATTTGGAGAGACAAGATGCTGAGCCACGTTGCTAAATGTGATGCTTTGACAGAAAACAATCCATGGGATACATCTGTTTGCCAGCAGAGGTCTGAGTCAACAGAAATATTCTCTGCCTCTTTCCTGATCTAAATGAGTTGTGTCATTATAGATGAATAAATTATACCACCTGACTTTATTATTTCAGCACATTAGTCACTCCACATTCATATGCAAGGTAAAATTAAGTTGGAGACGCTTTTTCTAATTGGGAATTTCTAAATCAATGTATATTCTACAAAAAGAGCTATGTTAACAGATGAATATGGGTGGCTGGCAGAAAGCAAAATTATGCCTGGAGGAGCTTACAAATCACAAAGGAAAGCGATCGCTTAATTTCTGTTGAGCAAGTAGCAGGCAGCAAGACAAACACCACACTTCGCCAATTTAGATGTGATCAGAACAAGGCAAAGGATGAGAATGATGCATCGTATTTAATGGAAGGTTATGAAGTACTGGAACATTAACTCCAGGGTAAATAAATAGTGGATTTTTCTCAGAACATAGTACCTAACATCAGACCAATCACAGTACACAGAGTAAAATTCTTTGCCAGTTCCTTTGGAAACAAGTCACAGTTTTGCCCTTAACTTCCGTGGCAGGGAGAAGAGTGTCTTTGCTGAATTTAAGTATAACACACAGCTGCGGAGTCAAATACACAGCTGACAAGATCAGTCTAACTCTGCTAAATAAATTAAATCCAGTGAGGATCTAACCTGAGAGGTGACTAAAATGTTGGTTCACAGACAGAGATGTCTTTTGCACAGTTCATACAGACAGAGCGGTCCATATTGAAGAACTACGTCTCCGTTAATTATCAAATAAAGTATATGCTGACGATTCAGAACTTCCACAGCTTGATTCCTTCAAAAGTCTCTTTGTTGCAAAGCAACATTTGTTGCCAAAGTTATTTACCTGTTCTCTACACTAACACACTCATTTGTACACATAGACTAATAGACTTTTTCTTAATTCTGTTAGTTTTTTTACTAAAAAAAGAAATTAAAAAAAGGAACACCTCACAAGAAGATCAGGCTGCAAGAGCTGGGAAGAAAAACATATATTCAAGACATGTCTAAATCAAGTTTAAGTATTGATTTAAGGTTTAGAATATTGTTCTTTCATTGAAACAATATCCTGTTTTCTAGTGAAGGTCCCAATTTCACATGAAGTCATTGAGATTTAAAATAATTTCCTGAAGGATAATCTGGTTTCCATCATTTTATTTCAGGGCTCACAGAATCCAATAAATAATCACTTCATGTAACACATTGTAGTACCCTTTACAAATGAGGCCTGCCTCTTAAAAACAGGCCTATTTTTGTTGCAGTGGTGTTTCTGTGCATCTTTATCATAACACTGAAGAGTGTGATTTCTTAAGGACAAATGACGTAAAGAACAGCAACATTGTTAATTTGAGGGTTACAGATAAGGATTCCTAAATTCAGGCAGCAATCTAAAAGACCTCTCACTAAAATTTTTCAATAATTCTCTCACAAAATACTTTCAACACACAGAACACACTAAAAATAAAAAACCCTATAAGCCCCTCAAGGGCATATTACAGTAGAAACAGAGTCCAAATGTTTTGTCTAAGCAAGAGTTCAAAGGAAGAAGATAAAATGCATCATAAGCAAGCCTCTGTTTTCGTGCCTTCTTGAGTCTGAATCTCTGATGAACAACTCCCTGTACTTTCAAGATGTGATACTATAAAGGAAAGTGAAGTGATCTGGCTTCTGTGTTTTTCCTTTTACGGCAATAAAAGAATCTCACTAAACTAGATTTCTCGTAAAGTGCACAACCTACCCCATCAAAGCTGTTCTATCAAATTGTGTGCCCCAAAGCCAGGACCATGTCTACTTAACTTTGTGTAAGAATGTTCATGCTCATCACCATACCAGTAGATACTTGAAGTTTCTTCAAGACTTTTAAGCCCTACTCTCCTGTGTTGAACTGATTCTGCCATTGCCCATCTTAAGAAATCTGACTGAAGGAAAAAAATATAAGGCAGCAGTGGTTCTTACTTTACAGGAATGTACATGGAGAAAGGGCTTAGCCCTGTGGTATCTGCTAGCTTGAGCACTGATTATTTCTAAGCACTTACCTGGTTTTGGTCACATAACCCTAGTGTCTGCACAAGGAGAAGAAGAAACAGTTGAATGCTACTGATAGCTGAGTAGTTAGTGTTTTCTCTGCTAGATGCCAGTGATGGTTGCTATTTGATCGCTGCAAGGAGTATTTTCCAAACAGCATGCAAAATCCTCCCTCTGTGGATTTCAATGGCAAAACTCAACTGACATCACTGGGCTCAGGATTTCATTTAGTGCCTCTGTATTTTAAAACTCAGAATTTGCCAGTGGCATACAGTCCTTCAGAGATAAATAATTCTTAAAAAACAGAACAAAAGAGAAAACCCCATTGCTTTCCTAGCACCTAAAAACCTTTCATTGCAATGAGTACAAGAGCAAATAATCTTTCTCACTGTGTCTTAAGGGGATTTATAGTGTATATGAAGTGCACTCTCTCATTGGATCACAACATGTTTGTTGCATTCAGGCAAGAGTCACTATTCCTATGTATGCAATTGGATGATCTGTAGTAAATGTTGTCATGGAATTTGATGCTGCTGATACCTCCACTTCCCACCAGTGAAGCTTCACCTAATCAGGGAGATGAAGGGTTTGTTTTGATTGTAGTGAAAATGTATTTGCCTTTCCATAATAACTCCAATTTAACTACAAAACATATTTAAATATCTAATAATGATGTCAGAAGAAATCAACAAGTTAAAAAATGCAGAATTAAGGTTAACAGCTTATTGTGCAAATTCACTCCCACTGTCACTAACCCCAGGTATTTGAGACACAAAGCACTGACAGTCTTTAGCCAGTCCTGTGGTGGTTCTTTAGGCAGGTTATAGCTCTTGCTAGTCTGAAGAAAGTGTGTATGAACCCTCACCCCAACAAATTTTTTACTTTCCGATCATGCACAAAAGATTAGCCAGATGGGGCTTTAGTGTCATTCTCCGACATATATTTTTGATATGCAAATATAGTTCATTCAAAAGAAGACTAAATACTTCCTCCTCATTCATCTTGAAATATCAATATAACATCTGAAAAAAAAGCAAGGGGAAAGGGACCTCATTCTTCTAAAGATTCAAACCTCTTTGATAAGGATCAGAAGTACTGGAATCAGGTGAATTATATTACTCGCAAAACCAACAACCATTGTTGCCATGTATAAATATACATACACGTTCATTTGTGTCTAATCAGAAAAATGTCTCTCTACAGGCACATGACTTCTATGTACATAAAAAGTGTTTGACTGTATACCTGGAGTGAGAGAAATTGAATTGACAAAGGGTTGTACAAATTGGCAGCATTGCTTAAATGCTCATGCACGGATATGTTATATGAAAGGGAAAGGACTGGGGCAGTCACATCCCTCTGCTACTTTTTAATCTGTGATTAAAAGAAGTTATCTTGCAACCCTGAAGGTTTTTTCCTATATTAATGACAAAATGTCATTCATTACTTAGTTTTAAAATGTTCAGTATACTTTATAACGGATTAGAGTCTAAAACAAGGTCAGGTTACTACATTTTTTTTTTATCTACAAGGTTTTGCCTGTAAGGCAGAAAAATAAAAATTAAGGTTTTTTTTCATTACTGTATGTTGGCTGTATTTACATCATAGGTTTTGAGCCACAATAGGTAAATATAATCAACCTGGCATGAAAACCATACTGTTTTCTAGATTATTGTGTCTTTTAATAGCCCTCTGTTGTATTTGGCAAATAGTTTCATGCAAAGTGAGATGGGGAAGGTAAAAATAAATACATCTTGTTGCCCTCTTTGAACATGGTAGCATAGATTTTTGTGATTTTTTAAGATAATTTTTATTTTCATGCAGTAACTATGGATTTGTTGTTTGAATTGGTGTTGACTTTGAATTGTTTCCAAATTACTCATTACTGCCATGCATAAAAATCAATCAATTAAAAAAATAATTAATAGCAATGCATGTAAAAAACCAAACTATTTTCACATGAATATTTCTGTTTCATTTCATGTTAAAATCTTTCGTGGTTTGGGTGTATATTCATAGGCGCATAACACATTAGGCTTCCCAACTAACTTTATACCATAAGTTGAGATGTGACTCTTTTTTGTAGGAATTACAAGCACTTAACATTACTTGGTTCATTATTTTCCTCTCAAGAATTTATATTCCTTCTAATTTGTGAGTTTATTTTTCAAAGAAACCCAGAAATCAACAAATGTATTCAATGTTTTAAATTTTACTTGACGTACTCTGATTCAACAAGTCAAAACAAACCAAAACAAACAGAAAGGAAAACTTCATCATTTAAAGACAGGGAAAAAAATGGAATTATACACATGGCTTTGGGTGAATACAACAGATGTTAGTTCCTCCAACAATAATCCACAACATCAAGTAGTCCTTAAAGACTCTGCAAGGAAATGGTTTCCAAAATGCCTGGATTGTCATGATAGTACGTTTCAATTCTAACTGTTACTCATTTCAGTGAGGCTCAGTTTCAGGAAAACTGAGAAGCTTTGAAACATATGAGCCTATACATTGCTAACTGTCTTCCCTCCTGCCCTGCCTCTTCCTTTCATTATCTTCTCCCCACAACCTTTTCTTCATTTCCTTTGACTTCATTCAGCTTTCTCATGCTGGCATCCATAATGAATAAATTCACTGGTATAGCTAGGAATATATTACTGTTGAATATTCCCTGTGGCAAAGTTCCATCAAAATTGCTTATCAGTGACAGATGCCACCTCAGAGATGCAAAACTGCCTAACTCAGTCCTCCCTTTCCTACCCATTTTTGTGATATGTGAATGAAAATGGAGGTGGGAGGACAACAACCATTGCCTCTAAGGTACAAACCTTTGAAGTGTTCAGATTATTCTGATTCCCATCCAGGCTGCTGGAAATTTACCTATTCCATGTGCACTGGCATCCATCAGCCAGCAAAAACAAGGCCAACTTGAATAACCTCATTGTTTGAACTGCTTTTCAAAATTAGTACTTTCAGAACAGTCTTTCAAAAAAAGGAGATGGGAAACACTCTCAATCATATCAACAGTTCCTGATTCACTCATGTTCCAATACACACACAGTGCAAAACCAGCACTTCCTGTAAAGATGAATTCAGTTCTTTGCCTCCTCTAAGACAGGAAAGTTCTGCTTTAACAGCACTAAACCACATTAATAAAAATTTGGCCATCACTTCCACAGACACACAGTGTTTCAAGTGCAATACTAATATCAATAAACCTGTTGCCATTAACAGATGGCAAGGCACTTGGGATATGTTCTGGTGAATGCTGGCAGATTATTTCTGCCTCCGAGAAGGCAAGAGGGTTGAGGTACCTTTGTACTCCCTGCTCTTATATGACAGCTGTGTGTGCTAGGATGTCTACATTAGTTATACAGGATATTCACCAAGTTAGCAGCAAAAATTACTAGGATGGACTTCTTAACCAGTTATTAATCCTAAAATACCCAATGACTGGAAAAGATTTCAAGCACTGACTTCCCAGTATGCATTAATTTATATAAGGCCTCTGACATGATCCCACACAACATCCTTTTCTCTAAATTGGAAAGATACCAATTTGATGGACGGACTGTTCAGTGGATGAGGAGTTGTTTAGATGACCACATCCAGAGGGTAGTGGTCAATGGCTGAATGTCCAGATGGAGATCAGTGATGACTGGTGCCCCTCAGGGCTCGTGTAAAGACCAGTACTGTTTAATGCCTTCATCAATGACATAGACAGTGGGACTGAGTGCACTTTCTGTGCCCTCAGCAAGTTTGCAGATGACACCAAGCTGAATGGTGCAGTTCGTTCACTAGAAGGAAGCAATGTCATCCAGAGGGGCCTGGACAAGCTTGACAAGTGGGGTCATGGGACCCTAATGAGGTTCAACAAGGCCAAGTGCAAGGTCCTGCAACTGGGTAGGGACAGCCCCCCAGCATCAATACAAGCTGGGGGAGGAAGGGACTAAGAGCAGCCCTATGGAGAAGGCCCTGGGGGTACTGGTGGGTGAACAGCTGGACATCAGCCGGCAATGTGCACTTGCAGCACAGAAAGCCAAACGTATCCCAGGCTGCATCAAAAGAAGCATGGCCAGCAGGTCAAGGGAGGTGATTCTGCCCTCTGCTCCACACTGGTGAGAGCCCACCTGAAGTACTGCATCCAGTTCTGGGGCCCCCAATATAAGAAAGACATGTACCTGTTGAAGCAGGTCCAGAGGAGGGCCACAAGAATGGTCAGAGGGCTGGAACACCCCTCCTATGAAGAAAGGCTGAGGTGCTGAAACACTGGAACAGGTTGCCCAGAAAGGTGGTAGATGTCCCATTTCCAGAAACATTCAAGGTCAGGCTGGACAGGGCTTTGAGAAACCTGATCTAGCTGAAGATACCCCGGTCACTGCAGGGGGAGTTGGACTAGATGGCCTTTAAAAGTCCTTTTTAACCCAAACTATTGTATGATTCTATGATTCTGTGTGCTCATGGAAGGGCATAGTACATCCCTTATGCAAGGTACAGCCTAGGGCGTGCTTAGAAATGGAGATAGAAATATGAAAGCCTGGTTTATTGAAACTCATTGACAAACATGCTCAAACCTGTAAATCTGTCAATCAAGTTTGTGCCACTACTTAGCAAATCTGAGCTGCTTTGTATTTGTTGGGATGGAGGCTAAGAAAATGAGGGTTTGCTTGCTTGTGCTGTGCACAAACCACATGAAAACTGGTCATTTTTTATTCTTTTTTTTCCAGACATGAAAAGCAACCACATACTATCAGGGTGAAGTATTTTATTTTATATCAAGACCTCAGAGCAGAGGCAGTGTGCAGAAAAAGCAAAGTGCCGGTATGTCTTTTACTCTATTACAGAGACTGTCATAATAGAAAGAAGTGTCGTCTTCCACTGAAATAGTGCCTCTCTCTTTAAAGAAGCATTTCCAATGAAGTAGACAAGACTGCTGAAACATCCGTACATCCCCATTGCAAAAGTGTTCCTGTTGTTCTTTTTCTTTTTTCCATTTTATTCTTTCTTTGAAGTTAAACATGAGATGTAAACTGAAACAAAAAAAAAGCTATGTGCATTCTACATATATCTTGTGGAAATCTCTGCATTCTGCACACTTACAGTGCTGTTGGTTGCAATATGCTGTGTACCTGGGTTCAAAGTGAAGTTTGTGCTTTTGTTCTCTTGCCAATGTTCTTGCTCTGTTCCGGAGTATCCTTCTTTGCCGCTGTAGATCTCTAGCATGCTTTGTAAATTTGAGCTGGGCAAAAATATATTTTAATACAAATACAGCAAAAGAAAGAAAGAGACTTTAAAGAGAACTGTTGTAGGCTTACTATACAGAGGAGACATAAAAGAAATACATGAGCTCCTGGACTGTTACAGTAACGACAGTCTAAAATACAGTCCCCAGACCAACTTTCTGCAAGCAGGAGATGTTGAAAGCTACTGAAAACAGCTTTCCCTTTCCCGCTCCATTTCTCTCCTTCCTTCCCCCCTGCACCCCTATGCCATTAATTCAGCTCAAAGATATTTCACACAGGTGTTTATGTAACTGTGATACACTGGGAAAATTCCAACTCAAATTGATTCAGCTCAAAGATCTCCTAACCACACTTCCATCAGCACAGTGGGATGGTCTAGATCCACAGTAAATGGCCAGTTCAAGAAATTCTGCAGGCTTTCTCTAACCTCCAAACCCAGGCTCCTTAGCACTGGTGTGTATCAATGAATCCATTGCTAGTAATGAATTTCCTGTTAGGAAATATATTGCACTCTTGATGCAAGCAGGATAAAAGTTTAAGTGACTGTCTTGCTTTTTCTTTTCCCTGTGGTTTGTGTGGAAAACACATCTCCAATTGTTTTACCATAAGCCATGCTGGGTCAACCAGTTGCTGCTAGATAATTTAAAAGTAATTGAGGAGACATTTAAGTCCCAGCTCTTCCCAAACATTACCTTGCAAGTTTGCAAAAATTAATGTTAAGAAATAAAATTAGCTTGTGTAGTAAAGGCATTTATTTAGCATTGTAAAAGCTAAATGCTGAATCCTTTTTTGATGCAAAATAAAAAAAATATTTGGGGAAATTGCTCTCTTGGCAAAGTCACATACATTCATTTGAAACAAAGGATCTTTTAAAAGCAAAATAAAGGATTCTGTGGTTCACATATTCATTGAGAGTTTTTGGCTGTAAATTCTCCTCCCTTTTCTCTGTGGAAGCACATGTCTTTGCCTGCTGTTCATCAGCCTTGATTTTGATGGGGTGATTTTTAGTCAGCTGTCTCTATCATTTTGGCACAGACAAAAATCCTTTAAAAAATGTTACACTTCATCAAAGTGTATCATGAGACTTCACGGTCATTATCTCAATGGCTGCTCTGATGTGCTACAATTGGCAGGGCCGCAGACAGTGGGGGGTGTATTAGAAGACAGCCAGTGTTTCATGTGGAAAGCTGGCAAGGCTCTCCAAGCTTCTGTCAACAACTCAGTGGTCTGATCCGATGCACTGAGTGCTGATTATGCTCTTGTTTCTGTAGGAAGTAAACAAGAAAATGAATTCCACAGCACAACACAGCCTCTTTGTATCTTCAAAATGGTGTGGCTGGAAGCTAGCCAGCCTTGTCGAAAGTTTGGCTATTTGTGTCATCAGGACCCTGGTGCTGATGGAAGCTTTGATTACAGCTTGGATCCAGCATGGAGACCTTTCATGGACAACCACTCAGCAAATAAAGGCATTGATAGGTTGTTAGGTCAATTTAGCCATAAGAGTGCAGAGCAAGGTCCTTTTGAAAAGACTAATGGATTAGCTACACAACCAGTCCCACCGTAGGGCCTTATTTCTCAAGTAACTTCATGACTGCTTTCCAGCTTGGCAGGAACTCCCTTCCTCTAAAGCTAGCTCCAGCGCGTTCTTGTTATCAATAGTGCAGCTCAAAGGATTAGACACAAAGAGCTTTACAATTTAATGAAAACAGCTGTTGAAACAACAATTAAGGCAAACAATAGTTTGCATGGAAAACTATTAATTATGCAAAGTTATGCAGAAAGTAGAATACTCTTTTATTCATAACCACCTAATGTGACTGACAGAAAGTTAGACACCTTCTCCGCTGTTGATTTAAAGGTGTCAGCAAGTGGCGTCGCTCATAATAATATTCACCATTTTTTTTGTTTTGTTAACATTTGAGCAACTAATGGTTTAAAGCCTTTGAATTCTCTATGGCGTGGCTGCAGCAGGAACAAGTAAAACAGTAATCTAACAGCTAATATTTCCTGTCGAGGCAGTGCTGAGCTCTGAAGTTTACTGCGCTACTTTACTACAAACAATGTTTTACACACACAGTATGCCATATTGCTATTTAAACGTACTCTTCCCTTTTGTACCCTGCCCCCTTTACACAATCTCTTCCATCATGGGCCTTTGTGGTGATGTCTTAAAGGCAGGCACTTGGCCAAATCACTCACCCCAGGTTGCTTCAACAGTATCCACTGGATGCCCCCTTCTTTTTTCACTGAACGGTTAGCCCCCTACCTTCTTGCCTCCCTTCTCACTGACTCAGAAATTCATCGCTTCTCTATTTGCAGTCTCCATCCTTGATTAGCAGCGCTGAGAATTGACTTACAGTCTTTTGAATACAGTATGTTCCACATCTTGCCCCCTTACAGCAGCTTGAACCATCGTAACAAGTTCCATTTAAAATGTTATTAACTTTGTAGATACAAACACTGTCTTATGCCTCCAACTACTGTTTATTTCAGGCTGCCAGTTAATTGGCATGCTCTAACTCCCTTATTAAGCCAACTTGAAAATATTGCTTCAGAATGCCTTGGGAATTTAACTAATTTCATGCTAGAACTTAATAAGTAAGATCTGACACTTCCATATCTTCAGTAATCCATTAGGTGACTGTAACTCCTTTCTGGAGTGGTTAAAATCCTAACTGGATGAAAGCTTTATTAGTCATAGGGTCTCTACTCTAAACATGTCACCAGAATTTAGCACAGTATCAGCACTAAAATGGAATTGACTTTCTGACTAAATAGACTTTCAATGATGTCCCAGAATGTAGTTTTAGATATCCACTTTAAAAGCTTTCTGCTAAACAGGATTATAACTTTACTCAAGCATTCATTTTGTCTCCTTGAGCAATTTTAATTTAGCAACAAATATATAGTAGTGACATAAAATAAAATAATTAATCCATACTGGATCAGCGCCTCAAATGATGCAAATGGAGTTGTGCCCAATTATGTTATTTAATAATCTCACCCAATATTTAAATCAATGTCCTGTAAAGCTACTTCCTTTTAAAGTCCACTGCATAAACTTGCTTCCCTCCCCCATTTAATCTGTTAAATACCTTCCTTTTTCCCTTTCTTCCACTCAGTTGTGGAAGTGAAGAGTTGTCTTATCCATGCTGTCTGATGCTTTAAGATTGCATCTTCTGTCACCAGTGTGTCTCTAACAGCCTGTGAAAGTTCATTAGCACATTTTCTGGGAATAATCCAGTTAATGTGTATTTGTTTAAAATCACAAAAATAATTTTACTGAGAAAATCCAAATTTTCCAATGGTAAGGTAGATAGAAAGCAATTTCTGTTTTTCATTAGAGACTTCTAAACAGGGTCTGAAATTTGAAAGGAATTATGCCAGTTATCCAGATGTGATTTTTCAATCATTGTGGGTTGTGTTTTTTAATTTTTTTAAAAAATTTCTAGCAGTTCTTATGCAGTGGCACTTCTCATAGCTGTCATGCTGGCACAGCACTCCCATCTCTTCATTAGTCATTCAGCTCATGGAGCTTAATTGGACAAGGCTAGAGAGAATTTGACAAACATCACAGCAGCAGAAAAAGCAATCACTCTTTCAAGATGAAAATTTGTTTGATGTCTTACTGTGTAACTCATTTACTCTCCTTGGACATCACATGACCTGAATGTTAATCAGCCATTGATTGGCTTCTCTCAGTGGACAGTCACGTGGTGAGAATATTAATGTGCTGGGACCGGTAGCAGCACTGGTAGGCAACCTTTGGATTGGCTGCCAGGTTAAGATAGGGAGATAAGTGGGTGCTTGATGAACACTTGACAGAACTTCACAGAAAATTAAGGCCCTAAAATAGCATGAGAAAGTCTTGTCAAATCAAGCATGATTATCATTGAATGCTTAAGGAATTCATCATCTGCATGAAATTGATACACTTCAGCACCGGCAGGCCCTGCAGTCAGCAGGGACTCATCAGACTTTTATTTATATGTGTTCACCAAATCACATTAATTCTGAGAGCTAAAACATGCTAAGGATGAAGGTTATTTTCTGTTCAATCTAATTTATCTATGACAATAATCATCACTAATAATATGTCAAATTAGATTGCAGTCATTTTGTGCATGCATGCTGATTTAGAAAATAGTGTTAAACCGTCCCATAGTAATTAACAATTGGTAAAGGTGTGCAGGGCCTGAAGTCATCAGCCTATCTAGATGGAAAATTACATTTTATAGAAGGGATTTATAGATATGTATCCTCACCTAAATAAATTATAACCTGAAAAAGCAGGTGCAATTTTTTAATGATGCTATTAGGAGTAATAATCATAGAAGGAAGTGTGTCCTTTTTTCCAAATTATTTTGGCCCAAATTCTGCTCCTCTAGAAGTAGAAAGGAGTTATACCACAGCTTCATGAGAACCAACAATTGATTCTTTGTTCTTCGTATTTACCTTTTTTTTCTTCTTTTGTGGGTTAAGTTCCTAATCACTTACCAACACCTTCTAGATTTGAGTAGAGATTTAGCAAGGTTCTGCAAGTACTTACACACAAGTCTATTCACTTTACAAGCATTAACAACAGCAGTGGCACTATAATTACATGTATTATAACAATGCACATTCTGTAACATCTGCCAGTGTTATAAATTTAATACATTCAGATCTTCATGTGATGATGGTGGGTGGGGTTTTTATTGTTGTTGTTGCTGTTTTTGGATTTTGCTCTTATTTTTTCTTTTAGATGAAGGAAAGATTGGAAATTGTGCAGATTAACCCACCCAGAATCCCCAATTCTTAAGGAGTCATTAAAGAAAAAATTGCTTCTGCTGAAACAGTCTCGATAGTTCTTTTTTTCACGGTAGGTATTTCATGGTACTGATTGCTTTAATAACACTTTTACAGTCTCTTGACTTATAAAGTATTACTGTATTACAAAATACTTCGTTTTAAACTGTCTGCTTGGTAATGAAGTTTTAAGGGTGCTTTTATATCCTTTTTGGCTGGTTTCGTTACAAGAATTTGCACACACACAAAATCATGCTTTGGCTTACAGAATTACATTTTAAAAATAAGAGGAAAATAATCTTTTGTTTCTTATTTTTCCTACTCTAATCTCTTGTGATCCTGGTACTGCTTCTCTCTGTCTTTGGAGGCTCTTTTTATTGATTAAATGAATCTGCTCGAAAGGCTGGTTCCCAGGCTCTTTGATCTAATCCGATCTGATCTTAGCCGATCGCTTCAGCAGGACATTGGGGAATTAACAATAAGCAGCTTTACCACAAGTGTTTAATAACTCAACACAATCTCCTTATGGCTCCGAGCTGCTCATGTTCTCATCCAGTCAACAGCTCATGGTGTAACAGATTGGACATCCCTCTGAACCTGAGGAATTTTCATGCACTGTGAAACTAATCGCTTCAAGTTCCTTCATAAATCACACAAAGCAGATTTCAGCATCTTAACAAATTGAAAAAAAAAAAAAAAAAAAAAAAAAAAAGGAATGGGGAGAGGAATTCATCCACTGAGCTAAAGATCGGGAAGGGGCACGAGGAGGGGAGGAGGTATAATCTAAATTCTGTCATCTTATTTAATGTGTTTCTCATCTGCTTAACTTTCACAAGCATAAAATAATTCAGGCAGACTAAAGCTTTACAACCCTTCAAGCCCACACTGACCTTATTTTTTTCCCCTGTATGATAGAAAACATGTGGTTTCTACAGCAGTCATATTATTTTTGTCCCTGTAACAGCCCTTGAGTTTGCTGGCAGCATGTAGTTAGGCAGGTAACACGTGACATGGAGTTGCAGTGTATTTTAACTTCCCATTGCAGGTACCTACTAACAGTGAATGGATGAGCAGAAGGGATACCTTGATGCTGACAGCAGAATCAAGGTTACTTTTTTTGGAATTCAAGAGCAGTAGCATCTTCAGAATGGATCCAGTGTGAGATTTGTTTAATCCTTAGACTTGCCATGTCACTGCCCTCCAGAGAAATTGAGTTACATTTCCACTGTCCAAGCATCAGAAGAAGAATCACAGTCATTGACATTTAGGCTGTGTCTATCATCTCCAAACAACCAAACAGACATCTGAATCCATGTAGGAGGTAAAGAAAGAAAAGGAATGATTCAACAGAGAACATCATCCTTGAGAAAAGGTTCACTAAATGTTAGAGATGGGAGTGAGGCTTTTTAGAACCATGAGGAAGGCATTAGAAAACCTCACAGATTTGCTATATAGCCAGCTCATGTGGCCAATGTCTTTGGAATTCAACTGAATAAGTTTAAAATGCATCCAACATCTCACAATTAAATTCACTAAGTCCTTTTACACAGTTGTGAAGACTCCTAGAAAGTCCACAAATAGTATTAACAATGCAAATGTACATGTCAACATAGGTTCCTTTAACAGATTTGTGAACCTGATTAGGAGACATGAAAGAAGTTTTTTGATTATTGGTTTTGCTGCCAACATATTTGTCAAGTTATGAAGCTCATCTTTGTAGTACAGGTTCTAAATAATACTAATTCCAAATCTAGCTATTAATTTAGCACTTGCTTTGGAAAGCAGTTATCTGCTGTCAAAAAGTTCCTTGCTGAATTTCTTACATTCAGAGGTTACTCTGCCATGTGGCTTGTAACTGAGAATGGATGCCTAGCCAAGGTACTATAAAGGTATCTCATCTCGCTCAGATCTTAGATCAATGGGAACTTTTAAAATTATTGAAGCTGCAGTTAATTTTCAAATAAATCTTTGAAATTCAATTTTTAAATTCAAATACAGTTATGAAATTAAAATACAATTCAATGATTCTCTCACTACTCTTTTATAAAGACTACTGAAAGTATCTCCATAAAGGATTTAAGGTCAATAGCAAATTCTTTTGATCTATAGTTCAATCAAGAGGCAAGTCTTGAAGGTTTAGCTTGAAGACTGTGTATTGTCGAAGTCATCTGAATCTTTAAAATGATGGCAAACAATGTCAAAATTATCCTATAAAAGGAGTCTTCTTCCATACCTAGGTTTGCTTTCCAATTATGAACAATGCTTTTGGTTTGGTTCATGTCATGGGAGGAACATTGAAATTTCTTGCTCAGTGGCAATCACCAGCCACCAAAGACTTCTTTATTCTGTATTTACTTGACTGTGACCTTAACCAGTGATGACGGAAAAGCCATGGAAAAATTTGCTAGAGTTGTAATGTGTTGATCATTTGAAAACCAACCACAGAAACTCAAAAATATTGTGTGCTCATAGCAGATCAATTTTTAGAAAACAACCCAAGGAAGAGACAAAACACAAAATACCTTCTTAAATTAATTTACAGGGAGATGTTTTCCTAGCAATGAAGCAATATTTATAGAATTGATATACTATACAAATGCTCCAACAAGGAGATTAATTTTGTTGCTGTTGTGCTTGGAGTCCACTGGGATTTAGTGGTGATTTATAGCATTTACACCTAAACATTTTCCAGAAATGCTCCATTTGGCAACTGCACTTTTCAAAAGTCACCAAATTAACAGGGCTGACTTGTATATGTGAACATACGAAATTTTTTTCTCACTATCCCCCCTCATCCAAATAACCACAAAAAAAACACTAAACTTGGAAACAAATTCTGAAAAATATTGTTGTATGACTGACAGTTTGGGGTGTTCATGACACTGGCTGAGAATTTTCCAATGAAACAGTTTTTTTCAGAGCACTTATTGATTAAGGCTTTGTTGTGTTACAGGAGGCACAAAAGTTAATTTTCATGTTACTCATGAAACTCAGAGTTCCTTTGGACAGCTATTTCTTCTCCTTCCATCTCTCCTGCTATAGTTCTTTAAAACCTAAAACGCAACAGGTTTCAGCAGCGTACCTGTTGTACAAGTTGCCTTTAAGGTACTGGATTGTGACTTTAGACAGCTTGGTTTGTGAACCTCATAGTATTGAGCAACCAGATTCTGGAAGCCTGAGAAAGGCCAGCAGCTCAGCAGGAAGCTTGGAGACCTGAACAGTGAGAGTTTGAACTGATGTTCACATGACTTCCATGCTTTCTCACGGAGCTGAACACTAAATCTCTTCTGCTTTCATGTTTTCTACACAGATATTTTGGTTAGTTCAGAATTAAGATAATTTTTATGGGTGATTTTCCCATCCATTTTTTTAAACATCTATTTTACATTCCAAAAATTGAAATCTGGTGATTGTTGTTTTGGGGTTTAGTTATTGGTTTTTTAAATTCTCCAGCAAAATAGAAACTCTGATTTTTGACACTATGCTTGTAGCTGTTGGATCAAACATGACTGCATGGTTATGTCATTTTGGCATCTTTCAGAATCTTAGCACTCAGATCTTGTTTGGTATTGCCATGAAGCACAATAATGGGAATGGGTGCTTGCCTACAGATGGTTTCCCTCTTGGCTTATTACAGATGGGATGAAGGAAGATCCAGAATTTAGCCTTAGTGTGACAGCCAAATGTTGGAGCTTTACACTTTGAAACTACAGCAAGGCTAAAAACATTAGTCTCTGGATTAATTTGTCCTATAAAGCAAGCCGCACTGATGTCCTTAGCTGCACAGGCTGACAAAAAGATAACAAACACACTGTACTCATAAAGTTGGTTTATCAGAGAATGTGGAGACAGACTAAAGGTTTAGACCTTTATATTCGTCATGTTCATTGCTCAGTCTCACTGTATCTTAAAGATATATGCCAGGATAAAGACCATGACTGACAGCTAGTACTCTGGAACAATGCAACTTTAAAGCCTAATAATCACTGTAGACATGTTTTTTGTATGAAGCAGTGTAAGAATATTTAAGGAAACTAAAAGTTGTCACATTTTTTACCATTTTCTACTCCTGCTTCCAAGACCAAGCACTTTGATTGCACTAACAGAACACATGTTCATATAGGTATAGTAAAAATAAATAGAACCCTAACAAAATGAAAGAGTGAATATTGTATATAAGGTGGTAACAGCAAACCACATATGGTAGATATTATGCATTGTTTAATGACCAGCTGAAGGCAATTCAGATATGTAAGGATGAGAAAGGTATAAGAACTAAAGCAGAAGTGTTGGGTCATTTATCCAGCTATACTGACTTTATCCAGAAGCTACGTTTCTGCCCTTCATCTGTGACTGCACACTGGTGTATTGCAATGGGTAGGCCAAATCATATTTCATAGAAGTCTAATAACGAAGAAAGTAATGAACGTGCTTTCCCAGTGACACATTGATAGGGTGGGCCTGCAAAGTATGAAGCAGTGACATTCAGAGATATTATAGCTGAAACTGAATTGAAGCAGTGCAGTCACTTCCTTCCAGCACAGTCTGTGGCTATGCAAGTATCTTGCAAGGTACTTGCCTTGTGCTATGTTGGCACAACACATATTTGAATATAGCATAGGTTCTCCTTGTATGCCTTGCTGTTTAAGGATTGCAAGATATCAGATACTGTTTGCCTGAAAAGTATAAAACCAGTAGTTATTTTTCTGGTTTTCTCCATACTTCACTTGTTCACATTCCAGTTGCTGAAATTTGGAGACTTCCTACAAATGATACTGACTGTTGTGTCTGAACTGCATACTTATCAAAGCTTTAACACATAAATTACAAGGCAGGGCATTTGCCTATAAACCTCCATATGAAACTAATATGGTATAAAATCCAACAATTATTTCATGTTCTCTAGCAGTAAAAATACATTTTTAAAATGTACAGTATCCTGAACATTTTGGAAAAGTGGCTCTCTCTTCAAAACAGAGCATCAGGCTTTGTCAATTGTTTTAGCTTTAAAAATACAGCACCAGTATTGTAAGCAACGTCCTCCTTTCAAGGGCACCAAATAGGCAGTTGTGAAGAGCACACATGGTAATTATGCAATGAGTAACTAAAAATTAAATTCAAAGCAAGCACCTCTCTTTATATCAGAAATGGTCCTGAGCTATACTCAGGACTTAAAGCTGAGCAACTGAAAAAACATGAGCTATGCCAATGCTTTTCAAGTATTTTTGTCCAGGTCAAGCTAGAACATCCAGAGTACCTAGGTGAGGTTGTATTTTCTTCTTTATTAACTGTATTGCTGTTACTGAGGTCCATGAGCTCCAATGTTCTGAACTGAGGCACCTACCTGATCAGTAAGTCCCAAGTTTAGTCTTCGCAAGGATTGGAATCATGGTGCTTGGGTGCTGGTCTAACGCCTATGCAGCTATCTAAGCAGGTTCCTTCGGTGTTGTGGGCCAGATCTTTGTAAAGGTGTCTAGATGCCTAAAAATATGATAGGAATAGAGTAAATCTATAAGGATTCTGCAGTCTTTGAAAACGAACCTAGTGATGGGATTACTCTGTCCAATTCAGCATGTCTACATATAAACTAGTTTTCTGGGCTTTCCTTACAGTCAACACAGAAAGGCAATTCTAGGGTGTCATTCCTTTCACACTACAGCAATTTTTTTTGCAATAACTTAGATGAATCATGTTCTAGAAGTGCCCATTTCCCTCCATTAACCCTCACATAGGTAAGACACAGAAGTTCACACTTGTTCTGGTTTTGGCTGGGGTAAAGTTTGTTTTCTTCATTGTATGAGGCTATATTTTGGATTTGTGCTGGCAACAGTGTTGATAAATAAATGATGGATGTTTTTGTAATTGCTGAGCAGTGTTTACATAGAGTGAAGGTCTTTTCTGCTTCTCACCCCACCAGCGAGCAGGCTGGGGATGTGTAAGAAATTGGGAGGGGACACAACTGGGACAGCTGACCCCAAATGACCAAAGGGATATTCCATACCATATGATGTCATGCACAGCATATAAAGTGGGGGGAAGAAGAAGGAAGGGGAACATGTTCAGAATTTTGGTGTTTGTCTTTCCAAGTAACCATTAGGCATGATGGAGCCCTGCTTTCCTGGAGGTGGCTGAGCACCTGCACACCCGTGGGAAGTGGTGAATGAATCCCTTGTTTTGCTTTGCCTGTGTGCGGGGCTCTTGCTTACTTCACCTATTAAATTGTCTTTGTCTCAGCCCACAAGTCTTCTCACTTGTACTCTTCTGACTGTCTCGGGGTGGGGGGGCTGTGTGGGTGCGAGCGAGCAGCAGCATGGTCCTTAGTTGCTGCTTCAAGTGAAACCATGACAGCACTGTAAGCTGTCTAGGTGAACTGAATCTCATCCTTGGTGCCTGCTTGCATCTCTCACTGTAAAAGAAAATCTACAAATCTTCCCATTGTGTTTACAGATTCTCAAGTTCTGACTCTTCATGTGCTTAGCAAAAGCTTCCCCAGTTAGATTACCATCTGAATCAGTACAGTGATAATCAAGGCTTAAAAACTATTACATGTAAACACATTCTTCACATCAGATATTTAAAAAAAAACATTCTTTCCTAGCAGGCTGCTGCCATTTGTAGGTAAAAGACCATACTGTGTTATTTAAACCAAAAATAATAATAATAATAATAAAAAAAATTCCAAATGAAAGCCACAAATTGGAAAAGAACCTTAGAAAATAAAAGTGTATCATGTTTTGTCTGGTTTTAAAACATGGCCAGAGTAAACCATCTAATGGGGATCTTGTTGCACGAAGTCTGCAGAATTCAGCCATGAAGCCACTATAACAAGAATGTTGTGCCAAACAAAACATATCAAGACTAGCTATGGTCAACAAAATCTGTAGACCAAATGAATGCTCTTCATGCTTAGAACACTTCCTGATGTCAAAGAAAATATATATGATTTAGCTTAGATAGGGGGAAGTCTTTTGGTGTCAATTCATTCATTAAAAAGAAAAAAAGTCCAAATTCAAGATAGAAAACCAGAAAGTCTGGGTAATTCTTTATCCACATTAGTAGATTGTTAGTGGGTAAATTTGCATCAGCCAGGTTATGCATAGGATTAAGGGTTACTGTAGTGGTCCAAGAATCTCCTTCACTTCTGATAAAACTTGGAGGCAGAGATGCAGAAATTATGAGCAGTACAACTCTATAATTTGTATGAATATACTTATATATATATATACACACACATATTTATGTGTAAAGTTTGGGGAGAAGCCATAGAGGCTCAAACATGAGAAAGGAATCAGGTAATCTTCATGTGCCATGGCCTATAACAGAAGTACATTTTATGTTTCCAAAAGACAAGCATTTGCTATTTCTCCAATAAAAAACACACAACTAAGAGTGCAAGAAAATTATTTTATAGGTATACCATTGTAGTGGGTTGGCCCTGGTCAACAGCCAAGCACTCACACAGCTGCTCACTCACTCCCCCCAGCCCAGCAGGACAGGGGAGACAACAGGAAGGGCAAAAGCAAGAAAACTCATGGGTCGAGAAAAAGATGATTTAGTAAATGAAGGAAAGATAAAAAATGAGTGATGCAAAAGTAATCAATCACCTCCTCCCACAAGCAAACTGAAGCTCAGCCATTCTCGGATCAACAGACACCCTGGAAAACATAAAAACCCCAAACACCACTTTATTCTGCTGCACCAGCTTTATTGCTGAGCATGATGTTAAATGGTATGGAATATCCCTTTGGTCAGTTTGTGTCAGCTCTTCTGGCTGTGTCCCTTTCCAATTTACAATGTCTGACTGTAGGGCTAGACAGAATGAGTGGGTAAAAGAGAAAGAAAGCCTTGACACAGAGCCTAATGCAAGGAGTATTTAGTAATAAACAAAACATTAGTGTTTATCAACACTGTTTTGGTAAAAAATCCAAAATATAGCACCATACTGTCTGCTACCAAGAAAGTTAACTTCATCCCAGCCAGACCCAGTACAAACATTGGAAGAGTTAAATGGAAGAATGTGTAATGCATTCAAATAATTTATCTCTATAACAACTGCATCCAGTTGCATTGCTTTTATCAGAAATCATTATTATGTGTCACATGATATGTTTCAATCAAAAGGACTCTGGTTTTCTTCAGTGCATTCCAGTTTCTTTAAGCTTCAATACTAGAAAAAACTTATTCAAAATACTGCTTTGTGATACATAAGCCTTTATCAGTCTGGTTCAGGGATTTCTGCCAATTACCTAAACTGTAATGAATAAAAGAATATGCTACATTTGGTGCTGTCTTTCCTTGGTCTGCTTCAGAAATGCATTAAGAATGTAACATTGTCTTCATTTGGAGAGGAAACAGATCTCATTATTCATGTCCTTGTAAAATTCCTATTCCTGGCAGTCAAGTAGCTGACCTTCCTACCTAAGCAAAGTGTTAAAATGGTTAACAGATTTGTTGAAAGTGACGGGTAACAGAGAGCCTATGCTTAACATAATCCTCTTCAGAAAGCTATTTGCTGTTCTAGCCACAGTAATCAAGGTTGTCATGTCAAATCAGGTTCTTGATTATCTTTGTGTAGTTTTATGCATCATCACAGGTCCAATGACAAACTGGTTATAAAATAGCTTTGTTAAACAGAATGAATTTTATTGGGTATTTCATGCCTCCTCCCCCAAACCTAACACACACATGCTGTCTTTTCTATGCTGACTTAACTATTTAGAAATCACAGAATTTTATTTTCAGTTTGGGAAAGAAATAATTAAAGACTGACTGTACTTCTTAAATCATTGTGCTTGAGTCTATAACCAGCCCTTTTAAACTCCTTACATGAATATTCTTATTGAACCCAATAAGCTTTCATAGGTAGGAATTTGGAAGACCAGGCTTTGCTAGGTGAATAGTGCTTACCTTCACGGTACAAAGATCTACCATCAATACTTAAAGATCTTCAAAGAGCTAGTGGCCAAAACACTACTTTTTGCAAGCATCCATGAAATAAAGACTGTTACCCTATTTTATGGATGAAACTGCTGACAAGCAGGACAATTAAGCTGGTTTACTCAAGCTAAATTTAATAGTATGGCAGTGAACTTTTTACCATCCTCAGCCAGGCTATTAAGAAAAAAGGCTGGTATAGCATTATTGCATATGAAAACCTGAAGAAATGTAATAGTCAGTCTGAGGAACGTCTCTCATGTGTTTCTCAAGGAAAGTAATGAAAAGGCTTGTGGGGAATAGTATAATTTCTGCATGGTGCCGGGAACAAAATTCTTACAAGATTTTTAAAGTTTGGACTTTTTTTGCCTTCATCTTGGAATGAAAAATAGAAATCATGTGAAAGTTTATGAACCAAAAATCTGAAGAAAAACATTAGTATCTGATCTGTTAAAACTTTCAAATTAGACTGTGTTTCTCTGGTAATCTACCCACATATTTTTGTGTGTTGTGTTTATGATGGTTTCTCATTGAATAGTCATTTTGACCTGAAAATCAGTATATTTTCTGAGGAAATATGTGGTCAAATTTCTATGAAAAATCTTCAGATTCAAAATGAAAACGATAAGTGAGGAGGAAAAATTGTGTATTTTAATGCAAATCTAATTTTGTCCATCAGAGATTTGCAAAGGACATTTCTTCAATGGCATGATGAAGGTTGCTGCATTTCACCTGCAACTGCTTGCAACAAATAATTTCTTGTGAGTATAGATTATATAAGTTCTTCAGAGTTCAGTAAAATTCATACAATTGTAAACTTCTTATATCTGCAAACCCCATAAACAAACCTCTTCTCTTGCAAGCCCAGTTTCTGGGGATTCATGAAGATAGTCACAAGCGAACACATAGTTTACACAAGACACACAGAAACTTTACATAAACTAATGCAGTGTATTTTAAAAAATATTTAAAATAAAGAAATTTAATTTGAAAATAATCTCTGTGAGCATACAGTAAAGTTAAGTAATGGAGTAAATCAGATAGCTCTTCAAGGAATATTCATTAGAAAAAAATGATGGACGTAACTGGATTGAATGCCTCTGTTTCCATTACAAACCACAAACTTCTGTATTTATTTACTACTTCTATAAAAAAGTGTCTATTTTAGATTGTCCATTCCAAAGGCTGGTTTACTTTAATCCATAGAAAATATCATAGTTGAGGTCAAGCATTTATTTTGCAGTTACCATTCTCAGAAAAATATAAATATTCAGAAAGCAACAAGAATTAATGTTTTCCCTATGACCCTGAATGTATGTTCTAGCATCTTAATCTTGTCCTTGCCTTTACTGGAATTCTACCAAAGGGGAAAAAAAAAAACCCACAACAGTCTGGGAAAAGTTATTTCGTTTTATTTCCTTAAAAATGAGGAGAGGTAAGCAATACTGATAATAAATTAATTTTTCCTGAAGTATACACATGAATTTAGTGGCTCTCATGTAGTTCTAGACAACTAGAAAACTAGTAAAAACACTCGGACCTGTTGTTATCTCCCTTTTGTATGTGGAGATTGTTTGCACGTTTTCCTGCAAACTTCCATCACTCTGTATGAGTTAGTATTGTGATCTAGTTCATCATCTGGTCACAACTTCACCATCTCTTGTCACCATATTCTAAACTTCAAAGGACTGTGATATTTCTTTTGACTCCTGAGTGAAGACAATTATGTGTAAATCAGCCCTCTAAGGAATCCACAGACATTACAGTGTTTTAAAATCCAGTTCTTGTCCCATTATTCCAATGCAATAACTTCCCTGCTGTTACTTTAAACATTGTAAATAATTTCAGTTCTTTTACAGTAATTGGAAACTTATGCAATTTTGTGGCTTAATATTGCATATGTAAATATAGGCTAATTGAAACTGACAACTAATAAATGTTCCTAATATAATATTCATAAACCCAGGATATTTCATACAAATATTTGGTTGCACATGAGACATCTGAATTAAATTTTGTTTTGAATTAAATAAAAAATAAAGGTGTTTTCATTTTATTGCATTAGGCTTAAAATGTACTAGACATTGGAAAAGTGAATGAATTTACACAGCAAGATTAAGGCAACTATGAATATCAGAACATGCATAATCACATTGCTCTTCTTCAGTCTTATTAAGAATTTATACTAGAAAAAAAATATCCCTGGATAAGAAACTGCAATGGTTGGTAGTTAGAGGCAAAACGTAATCATGTTTTTCCTGTCAATGTTTCTAAAAATGTCTCTATTTCAGTGTATGTCTGTTGCGTTTAGTTATGTCCTGAGCTTGCTTGTGGTATCTTGCAGCTTACATCTTCTGAAAGGCAGCAGGTGTGACATGGGACCAATAAATTGCTAGTCAAAATAAGAATTATTTTAAAATAAGAACATAACCTCATGAAAATGTAAGCCCACTGCACTCTTTTTTTTATACTGTATGCTTTGTAAGAAACACTGTTGCACAGCAACCATCAGGCAGCTGTACCACTAAGCTGAAAAAGCCCCTAACACTGCTAAATGTGCACCAAGACTTCAGGCAGCCTCTTTGCCATTGCCTGCAGGCTCTGTCGTGGGTAACTGCCTGTGTCCTTCTCCACAACGATGGCCCCAGAGCCCAGGCAGAATTTCCCCCAAAGTACTAGCTGAAATATCTGGACTAATAAGACATTAACCAGACTGCTGAAATGGTGAATTGAAGGGGGTGGGGGTGGGATGATCTGGAGGGAGGAAAAAAAGAAAAAATATAAAGTGTAGTGATA
Source organism: Falco cherrug (assembly GCF_023634085.1). NCBI lineage: Eukaryota > Metazoa > Chordata > Aves > Falconiformes > Falconidae > Falco > Falco cherrug. Next base: position 42,772,552 of record NC_073720.1, on the reverse strand, counting down.
TTTCTGTCGATATGGTGTGAACTGTAAAGCAGAAGGACAGCTGTGATGTAGCATTATGTATTATTTCCTTACATGTATTATTTCCCATTTTCTCACATCACAGTAGCCTTCTAATGTATGAAAGAGTAATGGTGTTTGTACAGTATTAACGTAATTATGAAAAAAACTGAAGTTGTACGTGATTTCTCTAGGACACTTTCCATGGCTGAATTCTCTGACTTGGAAGCATTGCTGGTCCTCAGGCCATGGAGAATATTAGGCTTACATTTGTACAGACACAAGGGTTGTGTCTGTGTACACAAACTTTTTTCATGTCCGTCTTCCCAAATAGCTTGACTTCTTTTAATGCACACAGCTTTGAGATGTCAGCAATCTGCCAAAAGCTGAAGATTTGGCCAGGGCGACTTTGGTTAGCAAATTGGTCAGCATGTGTTTCCAATATGTATGCTATTGCCTTGATTAGGTTTCATTAACAAGTGTTTATGTCTGTTGTAGGGGACAATGGCTATCTAGTGAAGGCTTATTTATTGGCAACATATGGCATGCTGCTGAATGATAGCCAGAATAACTGTAATGAAGCATTTAAAAGAACTTGTTCAGTTCAGACTTTTGGAATACTGAAAATGTTTTTCAATTTCTGCATAGTCTGGGAGATGTCTCTTATCTTATTTCTTTGAACATGGACCTGGTGTTCCTTTCAGCACCTTGTGACCTAATGGGATGGAAGGTGAGAATAAAATGTCATAGTATTAAATGAATCAAAAAAACCCTTGAATATAAAACAAGAAAGGTACCCAAAAGCATAACTAATAGTATTATTAAAAAAAATAATTACTACAATTTCTTCTCTATATCCGAACACACCTACGTATGCCTTAGACTTTACAATGATAACCAAAGAAGTAGGATCTCAATTTCAAATGACCCTAAACTTTAGCATTATCTTTACATAACTTGTAAAAGTGGGTCACAATCAGAAATGTATACAGCTTATGGATTCTATACAACCACAGATACTAACTCTAGTTAGAAAGCTTTGCCTCTAAAATTTGTCAAAGAAAAAAAAGGGCACATCCCACCTAACAGACACTGGTCTAAGAAAATACAGATTTTTGTAATATAATGCTTTTTAATGGGATTGGCCAATAAAAGCACCAAATTCAGAACAATGGTTTGCCATTAAAGTTAATCTTCTGATCCAGGGTCGATGCTGACTGCATTTCTGGTCTGGATTTTAGCTAGGAGCTTGTTGGCAGTTTAACTGCCTCAGAATAAAAAACTTTATTATTTCATGGAATTATTTTGAATTTTGCTAGAAACAATGGGGATGTTAGCCTTCATCAAAGCTCTTTTTTGTTATTATATCTTTGAATTCTTGCTTTCAGGCCTGTACTTTCAAACCAGCAATGGAAAAAGAGTCACACCAGTTCTGGCACCCCATGGCAATCCGAATTTATAGGCTTCTGAGGAAGCTGCTTCCTTATAAATGGAACCTCCAGGAGCAATTCTTCATTTGGGCTTGGTCTTCTCACTGTCAGACACATCCCTGATATTACTGAAGGACTCTACACCGTGCCCTTCCCCACCCCTCACAGAAAGGGAGATACACCCCTTGTGCACAGGCAGCTCCCAGGAGGTCTTCTCTCTCCCTGGGTCAGTCAGCAAAGCATGTGGTCTGTCTCTGTGGATTTCAGGCACAGGCAGATTTTTGCATGCAATCTAAAGGGTCAGGGCCTTTGCCCACCTATGCACTACACAGATAAATTTACTTGCCCTCCTTTTCACAGACTTCTGCGAGCTTCATCTTTGCTAGGGCTTAGGTAAGGGGACAAAACCTTTCCCTCTTAAACATTAAAACTGCCATATATCCTTTTTTCCGAAGGCCATGCAGTTCAGTACCTCAACAGAAGGTATCAGAGCTCACTCAGGAGGTTTAGAGGGAATTTGACCACATCCTCATGTATAAACCAGGTTTGAAAAACTGCAGTTAAAACTTATTACAACGATAAAAGCTTGTAGCTTATTTCATGCTGGTTGTGCTTGAACATATGACCAAGGCTATTCTTACCTTTAACTAGAACATAATTTAATGTGACGGTGTTAAATGAAACCATATCTTCAGACTACATTTTACCATTGATTCACTCTCCTATACTTATATTTTTTTTTTGTTTGTTTGTCCCCTTCCACAGTTATTTCAGAGTTGCTCTTTGGCTTTGCTTCACAAATACAGAATTTTGCCATTGATCTTCCTAGAAATAAAAAGTCTTCAAGATTTTTTTTTAACAGAAACATCTTTGCCTTTTATTGAGTCAATGCCATTTTACACATAAAAATATCCAATTGGCATACACACTTTTCAGAATTTCAGAAAGTAGATACCTACAAAGCTAATTTTTAGTTGCAGAGGAAGGAGGATGATCATTGCTGTTTTGCCGGGTTAGCAGTCAGATTCACATTCACTTCCCAACTGTACTCATACAGTTGCAAATAATTTTTTCCTCTCACATCAACACTGGTGCTCCCATATGCTTTCTACTTAGCTACATCAGGCAGCTCCCATACAGAAAAAGAAGCTTTCACCTGTGGAGATTAACAAAGATCCTGGAGTATGAAATAATAGCACATATGATGAAGTACTTCAGATAATTAGCAAGTATCCCTAGAAGGCAATTAATAAACACAAATTTTGGGGTGGGGTTGGGATGGGGGGAAGTGCTCTATTCTTAAATTGTAAGCTCTTTTCTTTCTTTTTTTTACAGAACATAACACATAAAAATCCCAGAGTAGATTAACCTAGCGCTAGGGTCTACTTCAGAGTGAGTATTTGTTACCTTTTTCTGCCCCTTCTCTACATTGTTTCTCTACTTTACAGATAACCCTCCTAAAACTAGAGAAGCTATTTAAAAATAACAGCTTCATTGAACATGAGGAAGGGTAATGATACTGACTCAGTATATTTAGTTATAATCTACCATACTGTTATGCCATTGCCAAAAGCTAAACATTATCAAATACTGAAATGTATTTACAAGTGACAAACAAGATGTATCAATTCCAAGGGACTGCATGTTTCAAGGATGTGGCAATAGGAGATATACACCACCAGTTTAAAGATCACTGCTTCAAGTGTGGACAAAAACAGTCATGAGCTCAGGAGTCCTGTGTGATTATCTCTGTGAAAGTATTTTATCGATTTATCATTTATAAAGAAATGTCACAAAACCTCTAAATCATTGAAATTCAGCCAAGACAGGCTAAAAACAGATGGCATTTCAGTTTCTTGTTCTGAGAAAAGAGTGGGTGAAAGCTCACAGAACTAATTTTTATAATGCTGGCAATATGCTTTCAAGAGGAAAAGGGAGGAACTATTTTCCACTAATTGAAAGGTTATTACTCACATACAGTATGTAGGACAGAGTTGATTTTAAAACTATCACAGTCCTTCAGTGCTTTAAGAGCTAATGATTCATGTGAAGTTTACATATTCAGGGAAAATATAGCCCTAGTACAATCCCATAGAAATCAGTGACAATACACCTCCTACACTAGGTGTGATTTCAGCATTCCTTCTTTTAATAAGTAGACCTGCTGCTTGACTGATAATATAGTCATAAAAAAATAATCAAGCACATTAAGAAAGTTAAAGGATATTTTTTGAAGAGCATTTTTGTCATTACCTTTGTAATTGGACCTCTACAATTATCATTACTGCTCAAATACTGAAAGACTTGAGGAACCATTTTGTACCCAGAAAATGTGGACATCAGGCAGGTGCCCTTGTCAAAGTTTTATTTGAAGGCTCATTAAAAAATGCATTTTCAAAATTACAGTTTACTAGTAATGTGGTAGACAGGAACAGTTTAGCAGGTTTTTTACAACAGTTTGTTTGGTCAGATGCTATGTGAACTAGAAAAGTCCTCTGAAATATATTCCAATTTGTGGAAAAGTAAGACATTTGAGAAATGCTGTTGTGGTCATGAAATAGTATTTCATCAGGGGATGAAGAAATACTTTGGGAGGTTGAACTGTAGCTAGATTTTTTGGGGGTTGGGTTTTTTGTTTGTTTGTTTGGTTTTGTTTTTGTTTTTTCCCCCAATGCACTCCAAGGAAGGCAAGGTAGAATAAAATACATATAAAAATTATAGTCGGAAGCAACATTATAGCAACATTAAAGTGGAGATACTGGTTGTCCAAAAGGTCAAGAAGCTCCAAGTCAGGTTTCTCATTGTAAGCACAGTGGTGTTCCTCACACTTCTGAAGATTGTGATTGGTTTCATTATTCATAATTGCCTAATATACACACCCAGTGAAGTCTCATAACTTAACGGCTGACAAGGAAAAAAATGTGTTCCTTCCTGCCTTGTAAGTTGCTGAACAACGTGTCACACCAGCCTTTCAGGTATGCTGCAGCAAAGATGGAAAAAATTAAAGCATCCTCACTAGAGAACAGCTTTGAATTGTGAAGTCTGAACCCTTTCCTGGGAGAGTAGTTGGGTGACTGGCTCTCACCAGAAGCAGGGTGACATGCTGGAAAAGAGGGAGTGAAATGCCACTCTTTCTGTCTCTCCTCTATTCCTTCCATGTGTTTAAGAGACTCTGCCTTGCCCAACGGTCAAAAGAAAAGGGTAATGTCCTGGGCTGTGGATGTAGGTGCTCCGTCTGAGAAATATGTCTCTACAGTTCCAAGCCTAAGCCATAGACTGAGATAGAAATCAAGGCATTGACTGTCCCAACATTTTCCTACATCCTAGTTTTGGCAGGTCTGTTTTCTATTCAGGGTTTTCAAGGGACTTCACCCTTCACATGCATTGCACCAGCAGCCTGAACTTGTACTGTGAAACTGCACATTCACCATGGAATATGAGGGACAAGTGCCTCAAAACAAAGGTTGCCGAAGTCCTAAATCCCCATGTAGACCAGGGCCTCAGCTCATGGCCTGACTGAATCCCCACCCAAGCCAACAAAGCATCAAGCTGCACTACAAGTAACACTTCAGTTTCACATCAAATAGAAGAAAGTATAACTAAAAATATTGGGACAATTTTTTAACCCAGAAGGCTTTTAAAATCATTCTCCTTCTAAATTCTTCAAAATCCCTATAACTGTGGCCTTCACCTTAACACCACGCACTACATTGCACAAAACCAAGATTAGCCCTGTCATAGTGAAAAATAACCGTCTGGCAGTCCTGGTACAGTGTAACAGTGTACTACTTTGAAAAAAAAACAAACCAGTGCACTTTGATTATGAACAATTAGTCTCAAATGCAGTACTGTTACTGTGTGTAAAAAGAACTTTAATTGTTGTCACTTTCCCTACAAGGATCAAGGACATTTCTCTGAGAAAGTGGGTGGTGGCAGAATTGGAGGGGTGTGCGCAATGAAATTTACATTTTGTCCCTCTGTTCAAAAGTCTCCTTGCCTGCAGAAAATTATAAAAAAATATCTAATATCTGCCAGAAATTCAATCCCAGGTGTCAGCTTTCTGCCACACAGCAGTATTTCCATTTGCCGCTCCTCTTCTGAACATGTCAAGCAGGAAGGCAAGCACTGCTGCTGACATGACCCTGATAGGCTGACACACAAACAGAGATGAAAATTATGATGTTCAGTCTCCCACTCATTGCCTGAATGCCCTTACAATGATACTGTTCAGAATGAGTGTTTACTATTGAAAGTGGGTGTTTGCACTGTATGTCTTGCATAAGACTACCATCACATCTTCTGTAATGAAAAGTGGCTTTCAATAGTTGTTTTAAACCATGAAGAAGCAGGATTAAAATTAGGAAACGAATTTCTATACACTGGCTCAAATCAAAACTAAACAAAAGAATAACCTCCTTAACAGCCCTAAATGGGTTCTTTCAGGCCAAACAATGCAAAAGCTTACCCGTGTGTATAAAAAGGAGAGATAGAAAGAATAATTTAGGATATTATTCATCAGCTAAACACTATTCATCAGATGTTCAACTGTATAGGCCTTGAACTTCTGACACAGCATCTGCTACAGTAAAAGCTGGTGTTAAAAAGCAATGACCTTGAGATGAGCAGAGCTTTAGTCTCCATGCATTAGGTGACCAACTTTGTAAAATCAGCAAAAGGCGAAGTGAGAACAGACACGAGAATAATTCAGAAGCTCTTTTCCTTTCCTGCTTTTTTTTCCATCTAGAAGTAATTCCACTCCTCTGTGAAGTTTTTTAAAGATACTCTACTAACTGGATGATGATTACATACTTAGACATTTTGCCACTGGATTTGATAATATTGGTTCATCTGAACATTAATTGTGTTGTCAATTCAACTCAAGAGCTTAATCAACATTTATTCATTATGTGCATTTCTGAATTGTCCATGGCAGCAGGATGCAGAGCTTTGGCCTGCATTTGCTTTGTGCGGTTGATGGAAAGAAACTTAAGAAGAGCCCACCTTTCCCTTTTCCCTTCTTGCACTGCATCTTTCATGATGACTTAGTCCACAGAGAAGATAGATCAGACTTCATTTATCTGTTAGAGGAGAAAACATCTTCCAGGAGGGATGAATGTAAAGTCTAATTTCAGACTGTGAGTCTCTGAGGCAGGAGGTGTCTTGTTTTTATTTTGTGTTGTATCACAAAGGGATTCCAAGCCTCACCTGGGGTGGCTACAATAAGGAGCCGGTAATGATTTTCTGTGAAAGGTACACAGAAGCACATCACCTGAACATAGATTTTGCAGGATAAAATGTCTGTCATACATGTAAGAAAGCATTTTTTTTTCAGCATTAAAAAAATTATATTTTTAGAAAACAACCATAAAAGCCAGCAGTCCAGGAAAATAGTAATACCTAAAAAATTTTCACAATCTCTGTGAATTAGAATATGAATTATTTCACTATAAATTAATACAGGCAACTGGAAACCCATGAAAAATGGGTTCCATGTAATGGAAATGGCAAACTTGATGCTCTAGTAACTATCTCCAGGCAGAAGCCAAAATTAACTTGAAATATTTAAAAGAAAAGTGTTTAAAAAAATATAAATAGGAAAAAAATATTTAAGGTAAATACAAGGCTCATAAGGAATTTTTTAGCTATTCCATTTGTATTCTAAACTGAATCATCTTCTAGCCTCAAAGACTTCAAGTAAATTGAGCTTACTTTAAGGATCAATCAAAATTCAATTGTAATATAGCATAATGAAGTCCCATACTATGAAAGTGATACTCAAAACTGAAAGACGCATATGGACATCCATCATGCCCTCTCCTCTCCTCTCCTCTCTCACTCCTTTGGGGTAAGCCTCAGCACAGCTGTTTTAGTGGTGGAGAGCACACGCAGAAAATAAATGTGCCCTTATTCTTTTGTGCTGGCAGTCTGGTTACTATCCTGCCAGGCAGTCAGACTTTAGGGAAATATCATTAGCCACCTGCTTTTACACACTCAAGAATATATATTTATATTTTTCAGAAGTAAAAGGTAACATAGATACGAAGAATATAAACAAAGAGGTGTTATTACTAATAAAAGGCGTGAGCAGTAAAGAAATTAATACACTTTCTATGAAGGTGTTTTTTTAAAAAAAACAATGTTTACTTATAAAGTGGATTATTGGAAATGAGAGACTGGTAATTGTTTCTTTCAGTGGTAAACATAACTTACCACTTTGCTTCCAAAGGAGTTTCTAAAGCCCTCTAAAAGCCGAATGGCGTGTAAGGTGAAATCCAAGACGAGAAAGATAGAAAAGTTCATTGTTGATTTTAAGCTTAGTGGAGAAGACAATGAAACAACAAAGCCACGTGTTGGCATCAGACATGCATGACATAGGAACGTTAAGTCATGTAAACACAGGAAACTGAGAGGATTGATGAGATAAATTATAACCTAGTTACCACTGCCTGAAAATCTGAAAGAAAATATTCTATTTAAACAGTATGTTACATGTTTCACGAACAAAGAATAAAAGCTGATACTCTACCTAATAAAACAGATTCTTGCAGCTAACTCACTGGTTAAAAGGGATGGAGCCTATGCTCCTGGTTTTGCAGTGGCATAGATCTGCCTGCTTGCTACTGGTGATGTTTCTCTTTTAAGTGGATTACAATCACTTTCCTTGCACTAAACAAGAATTTTGGGCCAGAATTTTCAAGCACTAAACCTCCAAAGAAGCTATTTTGCAATTTAAACTCACTATGTTAAAATTTATAAATTTTTGAAATCAGTTGAATCAAGCTATCAGAAATCTGTCCTTGCTTTCTTATCAATCAAACTAGCGCTACTATATAATATAGAATGTGCTTACATTAGTCCATACTATGTACAACTAAAGTTTAATCTTTTTCATTCAAATAGCTTATCTGTCAGTGTTTGAAACTTAGCTTACATAGACGGTATCTTCTTTAACTTATTGAAGGCTTCATTCCTTATATCTTACTTAATACAGTATATTGTCATTAAATGTGACAGGCATAGGATTTATCTATACAGGAAAACAAATAAATTTTCTTTCCATGGAGATCCTTACAAAAGGAGGCTCTGAGACAAGAAATTCCACTGAAAGCCTTTTGCAGTTATTTTGTTCATCATTCACTTCACAGCAATTATACTGAACAGAACGTAACTTTTGTTCTCACATTTTTTTTAAGTGTTTTAGGAAGTATTTTGTGGAATGTTTTCACATGATGGGGACAGAGAAGCTCTTTCCTTTTTGTCACTATGCTGGATTTCAGATGTGAGAACCTAAATGAAGGATGCCTGGTAGAGGTTTCAAACAGTGTCTTGGTAGACAGATAATTTTAGAATTGAAGATAATTCTGACTTCTACCACATAACAGCAACTCACAGCCATTAGGTTTCTTTCTTATTTAAGCAAGACTTACCAACTCCTACTAAGCTTCATTCACAGGTTTGAAAAACCTTAGTCGATGCCTGTAAAATGGATAAATGCAAAACAGTATTCCAGAAGTTCCCTTTGTTAAATAATGCGGGCCCTGAACATCAGCATAAAGCGAATCATACTTACATTAAATGAGCTTTATTTCAAACATACATATAAACATGTAAGAATGTCTGTGACTTGCTGTTTATGAGAAAGTTCAATGTACATTTGATTTAAAATATAGATTGATTTTTCATACTTTCCATAATTTTTGTCATTTTAGCATATTAAAAGAGAGCTTTTTAATATACATAAACCAAACCATGCACTCTGTTTAGACATTTCTTCTTATATTCCCCAAAGTGCTATGACTTCCCACAAATGATGGTTTTAAAGCTCTTGGCTAAAGATTGGGAGAAACTCCACCAGAAAGAAAATATGGCTTAAGACCACACACAATCAATGTAGTATGGGGCTGCTAGCATGAAATCGGTGTGTCTGCTGATGTGGCTTCTTCCCTTTGCAGTTACTGAAGCTCTATTAGATGTAGACTTAATGTCCTGGTTTCAGCTGGGATGGAATTAATTATCTTCTCAGGAGCTAGTAGGGTGCTGTGTTTTGGCTTTGATGTGAGACTTCTCAGTTCCTCAGGCCTTGTTAGTGAGAAGGCTGGAGGGGCACAAGGAATTGGGAGGGGACACAGCCAGGTCAGCTGACCTGAACTAGCTGAAGCAGTATTCCATACCATGGGGCGCCATGCCTGTATACATAGCGGGGGAGTTGGCCAGGGCGGGCGGTGAGCAGCTGTGTTGTGCACCACGTGTTTGTTGCTTTCTTCTTTTCCCACTGGATTTTATTCTTTCCCTTCCCCTTTTGTTATAATTGTCCTTGTCATCATTGTTACTATTGTTCTTTCATTTTTATTCTATTTCAATTATTAAATTGTTCTTATCTCAAGCCTGGAGTTTTATATTCCTTTGCAGCTTTCCTCCCCATCCCTCTGGGTGAGAGGGGAGTGAGCGAGTGGCTGCGTGGGGTTTAATGACCAGCTGGCATTAAACCATGACACTTTTGTAAGAGCAGAAACGTGTCATCCATGATGCCTGGAGTTCTTTCTTCTTGTATTGGCTTTATTGCTGTATCTCTGGGTACATCAGCTGGTTTTTACTATGTCTTCAGTTGCAACTTTTTTCTATCTTGAATTTCTGCCTAAAATCTAAAAGCCAATATTTGATGAAAACAAACAAACAAACAAATAAAAATCAAAAGGAAAAGAAAGAAGATATCTTCATGATCATACCTGACTATGCAGTTAAATTTTTTTGAAAGGAAGGAAACTGGGGCAGTACAGAAGGACCTGCACAGGACCCTTCCACCTCAGAAAGCACTGTTATGCAGCTATCATCCAAACATGCGATAATAACATCCTCTGTGCCAAAAGGAGACGGGAACCTGGGCACCGTTCCTTGAGAAGGAATGTGGACTCTGCTCTGTTTTGAAAAATCAAGCTTCTCCTCTTGCCGTCATACATACTGGCTTTACTGATATTCTATGGAAAGGTAACACAAGGTCCAGGACAGCTGCTGTTGCCCCTCTCTCATGTTGGTACATTATCGTGTTAAGCTGGTGTCATTCATGTAGTTTGCATTGATCAGTAAAGTAGGGTTTCTGTTGCTGTGTGTCAGCAACTGTAAATGCGAAACAAATAATTCAGTGTTTTGACTGTTGTTTTTTCCAGTGGACACCTGAATGTGCTCTTTGGAAATTATTTTAATATATAACATTAGCACCTAGTCACATCTCTTCAGTTTATCAAGGTTGTTCTTTGGATATTCAAGCTAGAACCCCATTGCAGTGGGTTGAACTACCTCACCCTTACTCCACAAGGTAAGTTAGTGTACTGCAAAACTTCACCACATCACAAAAGCTTTTTTCCTTGCAGAAAAGCTCCAAGGGCTAGTTTCCACTAAACTATTCAGTACATGGCTGATAAATGAGGCAGCACGGACACTGGAAGTGATCTAGCTGAGACCACTAATTGCAAAGCAGGTTCTGAACTGCACCCCTTTACTGTATTTTAGCATGCTTCCTGTTCCATTTTAAATTGTCTTTTCCACAGCTGCTATGAGCACAGACCCGTATGTTTAGAAGTAGAATCTTAAATAGGGTTTGTAAAGAACAGTTTGGTCACAGGAATTTTTGTTTCTGCCCCTTAAAAGCTCACCTCTGAACGACATGAGAAAAAAATTAAATATGCATTGCTTGTTTTTTAGTGTTCTTAACACTATCTTCAGTTGCTACAAAGATGGCACAATAATCAGGGGAAGTTAAAACATAGGCACTTTGCAAAATACTCCAAAGCAGTTATTAAAAAAATACTTTCAAATAAATACTTTTTTAGCTAACATTTTAAATGTGTTCTAGTTGCCAAATTTAATTTCTCTATGATTTCTTTATGTTAAAAAGAAAAATCAAAAGGGATAAACCGCAATCTTTCCTAAGTGATTGCTTCCCTTTAATAACCCTCAATACCTACAGGTGTTGTAACTGGAGCTCTGGTACTTCATTTCCAAACTACATACTTCGGTCTTTTGAACCAAAAGGTGAGGTCTTTTAGCTTGACCTGTAAGTCTTCAATGAACTGAAAACAATCACTAGACACACAACCAGCCCCACACTCAGCAACAGAAATCCCGCAGTCCTATGGGCACCCATGGATAAAAGGCTGGGTTTATAACAAGCAGGGAAATGACTGAGCCCAACCTACTTGTAACGAAATGATTAATAACTCCACTTGGCAAAATCCTCTGTCTTAAATACCTCTGTCACATGAATATTCAGCATATTAAAATAAAAGATAAGTTTTAAGTGGTAACAGAACAACAGACTTTTTGATCTTGACTGACAAAACTAATTGGAATTAAAATATTTTTAATATAATGAAAAAAAAATATTTGACTAATTTTTTTCTTTCTTCACATAAACTTTCTCACTTCACTTTAAAGCAAATGGGTTAGACATCGAGCCAAACCTTTTTTCCTATCTGGAATTTCAAGACGGGATGAAACAGTGTTTCATAACTGTGGCTGTTTTTACCCTGAAGCCTGGGGGTGTCACGTGGCATGCTAAAAATATATATATATATATATATAAAAAAAGCCACCCTGTGGAGCTTTTGTGGGACCAAACCAACACAACTATATACATGAAGTAGCACAGGAATCCCTGAATTGACTGGCTCTAGTGTTTTTTCAGAAAACCAGAGGAGTATGCCACAGTCAAGTTGCTGGATTCCTCTAACGAACCACTGACTCTTTCATTTTGCTGTACAGCAGCCAGAGAGCAAGATTTCACTTTTGGGCTCTGCAGCCTTGCAAGACACCTCTTTCCCCTCTCACCAACAGGCAGCAGGAGTAACGCAAATAGGAAATGAGGGAATGGTGTGTGGAACAGAAGTGTCATCTCAGAAAAAGCATCACGTATTCTAAAAACAGTATCTGAGAGTTTTAAATTAACAGAGGAAATATAGAAGTATCACCATCCCATATGAGCTCTACTATGTCATTCTTCACTGTACTAAAATCTCAGACTGGTACTGAGCACAGCAGACAGTCGCTTTGCTCTTGCCTACCAGACCCAGTGTGAACCATACATAAGCTACCTGTACGTTGTCATACTTTACCCTTTGTATGCAGACGAAAAATACATTTATTCTCATGTTCTCTTTTAACCAGACTGAAGGATGAAGACAAGTTCACTGCTTGTTTGCTTCCTATCTATAAAAGTAAAACGCCATGTCACTCTCCATCTAATAAGCTAAAGGACCAACCATATGTATCAGCTAGAATATCCTCTCCACCTGTACACAATTAAATACTTTTTATAATTTCTTCTATTATGCATACATTGATCACAAATCCCAGTGGCTTTCTACTTCCATAATCTTGAAACTTCTTTTGATTAGCATTTTACCTGCTTGTGTGAGCATTATGAATGTATGAGAGTGTGCACGTGTACATATGGAAGGAGAGATAAACTGGAACAACACAGTCTCATATTTAAAAATGTGAATGCTAAATCCCACCTGAATGAAGCATATTGTCCCAGAAAAGGACAGACTGGCTTGAAAGCAAAGTACAACAATAAAACAAAATAGTCTGAAGCATAACTTTGAAGCAGTTAATATAGTGGTACTTTTACAGCTGAGTTTGCATTTAATAAAATCAGGTTCTTTACTGAAACAGGAGAAATATACTTTGTCTTATGTTTCTATAAAACTTCGGAGAAAAAAAGAAACAGGATGTCTTACACTGCAAGAAGAATATTTCACAATTTTTTATTATAGGATAAAAAGATAAGATCTTTTGGACTCTTAATTACAGGATTGTCTGTATTTTTTTCTTCTTAAGCTATCAACAGATATTTGTGATTTCATTTAAATTATTTTCCCAGTATTGATTTGGCAGTAAAAGCTACATTAATATGTCTGTTTTCACAGATATACACATTTGAAAACATGATATAAATGAAGGCGGTATTCCTTCAGGCAGGCTGTTTGCATTTATCACCATCACTCCAATACTTCCAGTATGTTTTAACACTTTTTCAGGTGCCAGTTGCAGTTTCCCATTTATACTGAGGAACAGAAGGTATAAATTGGTGAAAGCAGAAGACAACAGCATTCCCTGGCATCGGATGCTCTAACAGGGACATTTTTAAGCATTCTGTTGTAGAAGAATGGCTGCAGAAGCATGGCCTTAGAATCTCTGAAGATCTGCACAATCCAGGCCTGGTATTAGAATAGGCCTGTAATCAGAATTGTGCTGGAGTTGCTGTGCTGAAGATAACAAGAAAGGTAGCCTTGAGCTGTTCTTGAATCCTGAGACCAAGTAATTATGTTGTGCCAACAGGCCGTGGCTGTTACAAGCTACAGCTGCTGGGAAAGCAGGTGCAGGGCCAAGAAGGATAGGGACCGGAATGGGAATATAGGGAGTAACAAACTACAAGGCTGAAGCACAGCAACACAAGTAGCTACATGGAGAGAATGCTTACTTTAGTCATGATAATTAGGGGTGTGAGAACCGCGCGTTTTTAGAGACTACTAACCAATTATATTTCTGCTTTACGAATATGCATGTGTATCGGTTCTATATAAGTAGTGTTAGAAACTAATAAAGTTGAGCAAGATGCATAACTCATATTGAGCGTCTTCTTGACTCCGGCGAACCCTTCTTCCAACAGTCTGTATTCATTTTGAATAATCATTTGGAATGGGGATAGGAAAAAATAAAAGTGAGGTTACTTTGGTTTGACTTTCAATTAACCACAGCATGAACTGAAAGTTCTACTCCTCTGGATCAGGTTCTCTCCTCCAAATTCTTCGGATCCACTGAATGTCCTGCCTGGGAACTGAATGGATCAGTTGCTACTTCATTCTGTTGTATATGTGTATGTGTACATGTATGTATATTACCAATATATATGTATGTATAAATAACTTCCCAATTTACTAAAGAACATATATTTCTTTTTTCGAAACAATCAGGAAACACAAAATTATACCCTGTATTGAGCAAGCTTTTGTATCATAGACATCATCTAGTATATACCACACTTTGCCCGAAATAGTGACTGTGAGCCTCTCTTTCTTCTTAGCTAATGTAACAGAAAGATAGAAATAACATTTATACATTTTTGTTAATATTTTACCTGTACAGGATGGTTATAAAATTGTGCTTTTCCAGAAAATCTGGGAAAGCATAACACTCATTTTTTTATTCAAGTAACACTTCAAAAGTGATACATCTTATTCATGAATGGGCAACTAATAGGCACACACTAGATAGAAAATGGAGTTCAGAGCCTTAGGGCAATACAGTCTATCCTCTATAAAAGAATGATATTTCTGGCTTTGGCCAGATTCTAGCAGTCCAGCATTTTTGTAAAAGTCTTCCACTCATTAACACCTAACTAGGCCCAAGACTTCATGTAATAGTTTCTTAAATGTTTTCAGAAAAAAAAAACCCACAACCTAATTCAGCAAAGCAATTTTCTAAAGTAGCACTTAAAAACTTTATTTTTCACTCTTTCATGCTTTTTGAACACTTACTTTCCAGATAAGTGTGTTCTTTGCTTTCACTGGAGATTTACTGCAGTTTCAACTTCTTGCAATGATATAACAATGTTCCGGGGGCCTATCAGCATAATAAGCTGACTGATTCGAAGATTTCTGTTTTTAAAGTTCCACTACATTCCCATTAGAAGTTAAAAATTCTGTGGAATAAAATATATATAAATATATACACATACAAAAGTAAGTGATAGAAGGCTATCTAGAGAAAGTTGTATTTTTTTTTCTGAATTCAACAGCTGCTGATAATATATTTTCTAGTACTATATTCCAGATAAACTATATTCTAACACTTCTCTGTGCAAGTAACAAGTCACAGATATCCTTTGCAGGCAAAAACGGGCAGCATTCATGCAGGGCAGCAAAATTATGAAAGAACTTGAAATAAGAAACAGTGAACAAAGAGGAACAAATATTCCCTACAGTAAAATTCTGCATACTATATGCAGCAACATTTCTGCAGTTGCACAGGTTTCTTGAGAACAAAGCTATACTTGACAATTAGGTTAAGATAGGTGATTCTGGATAACTGCTTTTATCTCTCCTTACATATCCCAAGCAGGAAAACTCTCAGTATATCTTAGGACAATTAGTGTATTTTACTAGATATGTCAGCTACCTGGGATGAAATCCTACTTCAGCTGAAGTGAATGAGACCTGTTGAATGCATAGATCAAGATCCCTACACAGCTGGTATTCCTATAGTTAGCCCTGTACCTCATGCATTGCAAGTCTCTCATGCTTTATGACCCAGGAGACAGGGAAACACATCAGCTTGATTTACGATATTACACAAGACAGGGAGATGTGTGGGGCAGAGAAAAGGAGACCAGGTTTATGGCTGTGCTGCAACTGGCACCTCACATTCAAGGGAAACCATTAGAAGACAACCATCCTGGTGCCATACCCCTTCTTCCATACATGACGTGTTCCCCTCCTAGGGCCTTCTGCGAGGTGGCTCATAGCTTGGGATAGAAGTAAGTCAGAAAATACGCTTCCGCTCCTATTGTTTTCAAACACAGGGGCAAAATATGCCAGGCTTTGTTGTGCATTTTGCTTGTGGGAGTTTTGCTCAATTGAGGATTAAGCAGTTGTCTTGTGGTTTGGCTGGCTAGTATGGAGAGAACCAACCAATATTCAAAAATTATTTAAAAACATGTGTGACCTTGTCTGCACCATCTGGCCAGTTCAGCAGGAGCCCTCTGTGAACCACTTAAAGAAAAATGGTATAGAACATGGCCTTTTCTCTTTCCATAGTATATCAGTCATGGACAGACCTAAAGCTGAACGATGGCCTCAGACTTGTTTTTTCTCCCCACATTTATTTGCTTTTTTTCCAAATGGAATTGATAGTATAAGAAAAGAAACTGTACAACCCTCTAATTCAAACTAGAGTACATGATTTCAAAATAAAAACATCTACTTATTTAAATGACAAGTTGTGATAGCTACTCAGGTGTCTATATATGTTCAGACACACCAAAATTTCTAAGACACACAGGCAAAATCAAGCTCCTAAAAAAAGGATGTAAATAAAAACAAAACAGATGAAGTTTTACCAAATTAATTAAATGAATAAAACACCTGCACTCTTTCAGGAATCTCATTGATCTAACTGTCCTTTTACTGCTGCAGGTAGTACACTTCTCTTGAAAATTAAATGCCACATTCTGTATTGTTCTGCAAGATTGCAGAATTTGCCATGCAAAATACTATCCCTAAATGGTTACCCACCTCTTCCTTTTGTTATTCTCCAGCTTTGTTGAGCTAAAAGAAAATTGGGCACAATGAGCAAGGAGCAGGAGAGGCAAGGAGAGGAGAGCAGAGGAGAGGAGAGGAGAGGACAGGACAGGACACGACAGGACAGGAGGAAGGGCAGGGCAGGGCAGGGAAGGGAAGGGAAGGGGAGGGGAGGGGAGGGGAGGGGAGGGAAGGGAAGGGAAGGGGAGGGAAATTGTCAGTATGTTATGATCCGATAGAATATTTTCAAAAAAGGTGCCTGACTGATAGGACCTCACTAATAATGGTCTATACAACCAGTGGCTTTCTACAAATCCCCAAATACTGTTCTTGTCTTTTAAGGACATTTCACTTGCAGATGTGAAGAGCACTGGTAGAAGTGCTCTTGTATTGAACCACCTTCCTAAGACTAATCATGTAACTCTTTTATTTAAGTGAAATAGATTAATTCAAAAGTAAAACACTGACACTTAACTGTTAACTGTCTATATGGGCAATATGAGAACTTTTAATCCAATGTATAATGCCTAATGATGTATAGGCACATCTGTATGCTTTGTGCTGCTTATGCCCTGCTTTTCATGGTTTGCACTGGGGAGATTTTTTAATTATTTTGTTGCACAATTGATGAATATACTATGATTTCACTTATAAGATCCAGCCTATGCCCAAAGTACAACCTACGGCCAGTTTTAGGGCATAGACATTCTCCTGAGCTATGCTCTGGGGTGATGTAACACAGAGATTTTGTCCTGCATGGATGCTACTTAACTCAGACAGCTGAGCACCTGAATATGCATAAGCACATCAACAGATAGCAAAGGTACAGCAGAAAATGTGAGAGGACAGAAAATACCTTACTACCAAATGGTTGAATTTATAACAGTAAATTACAGGTATGTGCATATTTTTTATTGCTTTTGAGGTCAGATGGATAGATGGCAAATCATCCATGTGCAAACCACAAAAAAACCTAAAAACAAACCAAAGCAAAAAAAACCCCAAACCAACCAACAAACCAAAAACCCCCCACGCCATCATTCCCTCCTCCACCAAGCAATTCAGTGTACAGCATGCCATCTATATTGCACACATTAGGCCTCTGTTTTCACAAAAAAAATGTCCTTTCAGTGACTTTGGCTGCTCTCTCTGCAACAACCAGTGTTTATCTTAACTCTTCATCATGCTTTATAACTGCTAAATATTCAGATATTTGAATTACTGGTGCATGGTTACTCTACTGTCTGTGTAATCGTGTCATGCTTATCTGCAGCAGAAAGAAAAATGTATTGGTATTTCAGAGGCAATAATATATAAGTGGAATTGCACAGGGTGGATCTATTTTTCCTCTTCTTCATACAACTGTATACAGGGTGATGCCACTGATTACAAGCATACTAGTGTATCAGAAAAGATCAATAGTTGCAAGATTTGTCTTTCTGATGGGATACTTCATATGAGCATTCACTTGATGGCTGAGTAGATGATCCATATTAGTGATAGTTCTATGTATATGTCAAACTATTGAATTCATGATTTCATATTTTGGAGGATGGGTATGCTCTATTAATAATCACAGTTGTCATTATATATAATATTAGCCTTTCAGGATATAAACTGAGACACCTGCATTGAAAGTAGTGGAAAGGCAGTCAAGTTCAGAGTGAGAAGAGAAACAGAAGCCGACAGTGCTGGATGACTGAGACATTTAATTATTTTCTTTTTATACTGTGAGGAACTATAACTGTTTACAATCTTGCCTGAAGTTCAGTGGTGTTTTTCCAAGGAAATTCCCACATTTGTTAAGAACTGCATCATGTTGGTACCGGAAGGTTCCCTTCCTGTATAATATCCCCTCTTCCCAGTTCTCCTCCCCATCACTATCCCTGTACAGCAGCTCCTTTCCTATCTCTCCACTTCCCATTGGATCCTAAAAAGACATATTGGTAAATCCATTCCCTCAAGAATATGGGAGCCCAGAGCTTTTACAGTGTAGGGAAAGTTGGAAACAGACCTAGTGCCTCTGTGCCACCAGTGCTGGAAGAGCATCTCTGCAGATGTTGCAGCCATAACATGCCAGTGCATTACAGCATGTGCATTATGAAGAGACAGCAGGACAGCACAATCTGCTCTCATCTAGACTCCACCGGACTGAAATCTGAGGTCTGGAGTAGAAAGCTGGTATGAGAACAGCTCATATGGGGTTTATAACCTCAGTGTAGGCGAGAACTCAAATTCAGAAGAATTGAGGGGCAGAAGTATTAGAGAAACAGCTGCCAAACGCCAGCCAGCTTCCAGCTGAACCTTGTTACTATTGACTAACAGTCATGATTTTGCACACAGTATTTCTGTATCGTGTCTGTACTTAGAAGATTCCTCAAGGCTGTTGCTTTCATACACAGAGATATAAGAGTAAAGGGCAGGGCTTTATGTACCTTTGTACCAGCAAGCAGTTACTGTTCCTAACCCTGAAATGCCAGAATGCTTGGAGCCACCTCTCCCTTTCAGATAATCTCTTTCTTTCTAAGATGAAACTTCCTTCGCTCATTGCAACAAATGTTTGTCTCAATCGTGTCTCCCCTGTGGTTTTAAGTCTAAGGATTTTTAGTGATCTGTAGAGTTCTTCTAAGATGTTATTGACAGGTTAGGGAAAAAATAATTTAAAAAATCTATTATTCATGTCAAAAGATAATATATAGGGAACCAAAACAGGCTGGAAAAGTTTTAGGTTCTTGCAAGTCAGGGGGAACAGTGTACCAGGACTAGTCCACTGAAGTGAAACGGTTAACTGTACTTCTGTGACACCCTTGCCTTTTAGGTAACTCCCCAAAAAGGGGATAAACCCAGTCTTCTACTCTTGTGTAGCCTCACTGGTAAAAACACATATGTTTTGCATATGTGCGTCACACACAACCTACACATTCTGTATACTGGCCCTGATCTGGTGAAGTCTGACATAGATATATCCTTTTTTCATGCAAGCAGTGTCACTGACTTCAAAGGGACTATTTCCAGGAGTAAACTTAGTCATGTGTGCGACGACAGGATCAAGGAGCTGGTATGAGCATGTGCCCCTGTTTACTGTACAAAATAGACACACGCTGCTCCTTCTGCTGTCATCTCCTGTGGTGGAGACCTCTTTCTGCAACAGACTGAAATGTGGTATACTTGCAGGTGGTCTTTATTAGAAAGGTCATTGACATTGTCAAGCATCTTTTGGAAGGTGACATTGCATCTAAAATCAGGCCAGAGCCATGAAGTCTACAAAATTTTTCTGACAATATTGTAAACAGGTAATATCTCTGACCCCTGTTTAGACTTAACAAAACACAGAAGATTGAAGTTCTTCTGCGCCTCTTTCACCCCTCTGTCATTCATGTATACACTTCCCCTAGGCTTTGTCTTGAAGTACCCTGCAAAAGTAGTGAAGTTGTGAAAGAGCTACTTTAATTATAAGTACCACAGTAATGAATTCAAGTACACTCATTTATCATAAAGGACTTCCCCATCTGTCTCTAAAGTATGCTCAAAAATGCTGTGTATTTGATAACATGAAGGTTGAGATTTTAACACATTTTAGTTTTAAACACTCAATTTTGGTTTGCTTTTTGTAAGGTTGTCCGACTGCACTTTGACTGAAAGACCAGATTGGGGTGGGTGTGGGGGTGCTCGTGCACGCGCTTGTGTGTGTATGTGCACATGCGTGCATACGTGCGTGCGCGTGCGTGCGCGTGCGTGCGCGTGTGTGCGCGTGTGCGCGTGTGCGCGTGTGCGTGTGTGCGTGTGTGCGTGTGTGCGTGTGTGCGTGTGTGTCTGTGCGTGCGTGCGTGCGTGTGTGCGTGTGCGTGTGCGTGTGCGTGTGCGTGTGCGTGTGCGTGTGCGTGTGCGTGTGCGTGTGCGTGTGCGTGTGCGTGTGCGTGTGCGTGTGCGTGTGCGTGTGCGTGTGCGTGTGCGTGTGCGTGTGCGTGTGCGTGTGTGTGTGTGTGTGTGTGTGGTCTCTTCCTAATTTATTTGCACTTCAACCCATTGGGATCAAGCAGCAATCCCTGTAGGCAAAAGAAGATTAGGGAAAGCAACGGGCTGTTTTTTCCCAGACACAGAAGGGAAAGCGACTTCTCAAGTACTGCAAGTTTTTCTGGCCACTGTACAAATTGTTCCTGAGTATGGAGACTTTCCAAAAGACCTAATTAGCAACTCGCTACAAACATTTCTTTGCATTAGCTAATGATCCAGCTACACTTGTAAGCAAACAGTACCAACATATCTAATCAATGCAGAAAACCCAACAGAATGCCTATTAAACATCTGGATGTAATTTTCTAGTTAGACTTAGAACAAAACGAAAACATATGCAGGTTTCTTTCATCTATGCCTCAACAAAGAAATTGTTGATAAAAAAACCTACTGGCCAGTCAATGTGTCATTTTCATAAAGCCTGGTCATTTCTCTTCAAATGTTCCCAGTTTAATTTTGTTGGTTTCCTGCAATCTCTAATTTTACCATATTGTGTGAAACCACAAGGGATTCTTTGGATCTGATTTTATTTGAGGTTTTACTGCTGTACGATCTGCTACTGACTTTTTTTTTTTTTTTTTTAATTTGACTTGGGAAATTTTTAAGGTTGAAAGAATGGGGGAAGGGAATACAGTCATGATGATAAAATGACCCAGTGCAACTTTTTGAACAATCTTGCCTACAAGGAAAGCTACTAATTAAAAAGAAATCAAATTACAAAGAGGGTATGCAGTGGCTATTAGCCAAAAGATAGCGAATAATTAGAAATGTAATTGCTTTACCCCGCTCACATCATTTGCACTTCATACATACAGAAATATTTCAAAAGTGATATTGTTTTGCATATCCTCATAATAATTATTGTTCTTGCAGCTGTATAGGTAGTCACTACTATACCACATGCACTGTATGACTCTTATACATTTTTTTCTCTATTCCACCTGTGCCATCCTGCCATTAAAAATACTCAAAAATAGAACAACTCCCTCCGCCCATGCACATATATATAATTTTTAAATGTACTCTCTGTTTCTCTCTCAGTTGAAAATCCAATGATCTCTCAATCTAAAACTCTGAAAGCATAAACTCTATTGAATTCTATAATTGCTTTCTCGACTGATTTGCTCTGTGTAGGTAGAACAGTGGAATAAATCACAAATTTGCTGAACAGTTTTCCACCCACCTGTAGCAAAATCCTAGCGATTAACATCATCAACATTTTTATTCTATGTGCCAGTTTGTGGGAAGTTAAAAAATATTGCTTGTAAATAGTACTGTTAAGAGGAAAGGAAAAAAATATAAACAGTGTGGTAAACAGAACATCATACAATACGTCATTTCCCTGAAGAACAGATGCTACATCTGAAACTCTTTCAATATATTCACACTACATTTTGGATCCAATGCTGCTTCTTTTGACTCAAAGCTCCAACTGCTTCCAGTGTGAGTTTTCAGTACATAGTCAATGCAAAAGGATTAGGCCCTTTGCTACACGAGGTAAGAACACTACATTAAATGCTTACAGTGAAAAACAATTGATTTCAAACAGCAGAGTTGGCTCAACAGAATGGTTTGGGGGGGGGGTTTAATACTGAAGGTAATGTTTTTATTGTATTTTTAAAGCACGAGACAAAGGTTTAAACACAATTATGTTTAGTGCAGTTTGAGAAGTGTGTAGAGTATGTACAGTTTTGTGGCATAATGGTGTGGTATTATAAAATACTACCTTGAGTTGAATACAGCTCTTTAAAACATGCTTAGCCATATTATGGCCTTTCAGTGGTGAAAATAGTAAGTATCGCCATGGAATGAAGACATTCAGTTTTCTGGAATTAATTCTAATTTATACCCATCTAACAAAGAGGAAATTTTAATGCTGTATTCAGCCAATGACAATGCACTATAAATTAGTGAAGTACCAGATCATGTGGGTTATTGTTCATAGTATGTAACATCAGTGGCTCTCATTTGGGAAAAAAAAAAAAATCAAAATCATCACATTTGATTCTGCTACTGCTTTTACAGCTCTTCTATCCCGATTATAATGGACGAGATTCAAAATGCCCTTGAGTCTGATTGCAGAATCTAACTAGGTTAAAAGCACTTGTTTAAAAAAATCAGGAAAATAAAGCTTTTTAGTTTCTGTTAAAACATGCCTTGGACATTTTAATGATGGCAAATAAAGATTACAAGACATTTCAACTTTCATGTAGGTAAGCAATTAAAAAAAAAAAAAAAGCTTTTTGTTTATGTTCCAAAACACAGTGGTCATGGTACTATCACATTAACAACTCATGCCAGCAGGTTAAGCAAAGTACAACCAAAGTTAGGCAAGTGTTAAATTATTACAGACTCCATAGCTACTAGGTACACGCATAAAGTATATACTAAAAGCTTGCATTTTTATGGTATGTTTCATCTGAAGAACTAAGTACTTTATAAGCACTAATTAATTAAGCTTTCCAATTCCATGAACAGAGCAGGGAGTTGGTTTGTCCAGGACTACAAGGGAAGAGCTGGGAACAGAATGCAAGCTTTTTAGCTTTACCTATGCAGGCAGAACACCAGACAAGTTTACATTCCTGTCCTAGGAACCACAGTCTACCAAAGGTCATTATCAAGGATATTTTGCCTCATCTCTTATAAAACATTACGAGTCCTTGTATTCATTTATGCATTCACACACAAAAGATATATGTGCACGTACACACACATAGGTACAGACACCATTATGTGTACACATACACATGCACACAGACACATGCACAGCGTGCATCTGTTTTCAGCATCAAAACTCTTCTAGTCCCAGAATGAAGTCCAAACACCACTCTAAAAGTCTGAGGGAGTTTAATTTTCTTTTCCTTTGGTCTTTTCTATGTAAAACTGGGAATAATGTAGTATGGAAATTAGCACTGAGTATGTAAAGCTATGCCTTGATACTGCAACATATCAAATTTCAAATCAAATTTTGAACACAGATTGCTCTTTCTCTAGGATACAAGATGAAGCATAATAGGATTCTAAGTGTCTCTAGTGAACGTTGATGGGAGATTGTAGGAAAATGCAATTATAAAATGACACTTCCTGTATTTAAATGGTGATACAACATTATAAGGCCTCTTTTTAGGTAGAGTACAGGTACACTAACAGTATAAATATGTCTTGAGGCATTAAGTATCAAGGTACCAGTACTTCACATTTTATCCAGTAATCCTGCTATGAATAAGGTGGTGACCAACAGAGGACACGCTCTGAAGTATAGTTCCCACTGCAAGCTGTGTCATGCCAGCAGTCATACCGGGAGCATCTGGGATTTGTTTGACCCTCCTGTACCTCAAGCAGGACTGTAAGCCGTTTACAACAGCAAAGTTCTTGCCAGCTCTCCTTTAGCGGGCCCCTCTTATAAAAAAGCCAATTTTCCCCAAGAGACTGCTTCTGGCTGATCGAGGGTCACTCCAGACAACGTTTCGGTCGGTGCTTTGACGGATGGCAGCAGGCATTGAGGCTTTACCCTTCCGCACAGCGCTTCTCCTACAGCGGGGCGCACCGGCAGCAGGTGCCGCAGCACGCACCGGCACCGCCGCACGTACGGAGCCGGGGGAAGGGGCCTACCCGCCCGCCCGAGCCGCAAGGGAGGCTCTCAGGGCGCGGAGGCGGCGCCCCTTCCCCGCGCTCCGTGGGCCCGGTTGCCGGCAGACCCTGCCCGGGTGCGGCGCCGGCCCTGTGCTGCGGGCTGTGCGTCCCCGTCGCTAATGGCACGAGATGGCGGCCGCGCACGGTGACGAGCGCCCGCACGCAAGGCACGGGTGCCCCGCCACGGAGCCCTCGGGAGAGCCGCCTCTCGCGGGCTGGCGGCGCAGAGCCCGCCCCGCCCCGCCCCGCTCCGCTCCGCTCCGCGCCCGCCTGCCCGGCCCGGCCCCGCCGGCCAACGTCACGCCGCGCCCGCGCTCCCAGCCGGCGGGAAACGCACCCCGCGCGCAGCGGGCCAGCAGCGCGCGCCATCCCGCCCTGCCGCGGACCCAGGCGAAGGGCGCGCGCAGGCGCCGCACGCACGGCTCGCCGGCTGCCGCCCTACCCCGCCCCTCCTCGCCCGCCCGCTTGCCCCACGTTACTTTGATTGACAGCTCAGCTTCTCCACTCTCCTTCCCACCGACCTTCCCCCTCCTCCCGCCTGCTCCGCGCGCTCCGCGCCGTCCTATTGGCCGGCGCGGAGCGCTCCTGCCGATCTGCCAGAAACGGTTCCCAGCGAAAGGCTGAGAGCCGGCGGGACTCGGGCTCTCGCCATTGGCCCGCGGGGCCGGGACGCGTCACGGCCCCACGTTGGTGCCGGGCCGGCGATTGGGCGGCGGCGGCTGCTGCCCCCCCGCGGGGCGGCGTGGGCGGGGCAGGACGGCTGGTTAGCTGGCGGAGTGTGAAACCGCGTGCTAATGTAAGCGGCGCGGGCGAGCGCGGCGCGTCCCCCTCGGCCGCGCATCCGTCCCGCCGAGCGCCTCCCGCGGGGCCACCCAGCGTCCCCTTTCCCTCGGCCGGTGCGGAGGGGAGGAGGAGAAGGGGCCGGTGGCGTTTCCGGCCGCTCGGGTCCGCATCTTTCAGCTGGGGAAGAACTTTATCCTGGGCCGGCCGGCAAGAAGCGGCGGGGCAGCGCGGCGGAGGATTAGGATGCGGCTGCTGCTGCTGCTGCTGCCGCCGCGATGTACCGCGCTCGGGGCGCTCTGGTGAGACACGCAGCTCCCCGATGCGCGCCCGCCCGGAGGAGGCTGCAGTGGTGCCGTTGCACGAAGCTTGCCCTCTGATTTAGCCTCGATACGGACGCGCTTTTTATTTTATTTTTTTTTTTCGTTTTTGTTTGCCCTCCCGACGGGGCGGGCGCCTTGGCCGGACGGGCCAGCGAGCATTTTGAGGGGTTTCGGTTTTCTTTTGTCCTAGGGACCCCTCTGCAACTAACGGAAGAGTCTCTGCTGCCTGTGCGCTTCCCCCTCCTCTGCCCTCCTGCGTTTGGTGCATGTGCTACTTACTGGAGCTGCGCTGATCGGGGCCGCCTGTGCAGAGCCCCCCCACCCTGCTCCCCGCCCTCCTGCCGCTTTCCTTCCTTGTTCGCCGCTCCGTCTCTTGCCGATGACCTGGCCCCTCCGCCGACGCCCGGGAGCAACGCGGCCCTCCCTGGAGACTTTCTCTCGTCCCACCGGCTTGCGACGGTCCCGCCGCTGACGCCGCGTCCCGCATCCTCCGCCTGGATTTTCCCCTTTCGGCAAGGGGCAGAAGTGGGGAGAGGATTCGCCTCCGCCCGCGGTTTCGGCCTTACACTTGCACCGGCAACTTGCGAGGCCGAGAGGGAGATCACTCGCTGCCGCGGCGGGGCGGCCGCTGCATCGCCTCCCCGGGCGCCGTCGGGTCCCGTCCCGTCCCGCCGCGCCCGGGCGCTGTGGGCGCCGGCCGCAGCGCCGCCGAGGAAGCGCGGAGCGGCGGTGACCGTCCCGAGCGCGGCCCGCCCGCCTTCCCCGGGCACCCCCAGCCCTTCCCGGAACAACAGCAACAAAGGACGCCGCGGCCGGGGGATGCTCCCGCGGCGGGGGCACTGAGCGGCGCCTCGCCCCGCTCCTCCCCGCGGCGGCGGAGGGA
Organism: Falco cherrug; assembly: GCF_023634085.1. Lineage (NCBI taxonomy): Eukaryota > Metazoa > Chordata > Aves > Falconiformes > Falconidae > Falco > Falco cherrug. The sequence continues at coordinate 42,746,196 of NC_073720.1, read as the reverse complement.
AGGCGGCCGGCCGGTATCGCCGCTCCTGCCCCCCTCGGCGCGCCGGGCGTGAAGCCAGGGCAGGGCGGGCGGCTCTCCGCAAGAACCGCATTGCGAGGGAGATCCGCCGCGGCCGGAGCCATGTTCCCCCAGAGCCGGCACCCCGTAAGTACGGACGGCGCGGACGCTCGGCGGCCCTGGGGGCGCGGGGCCGGCCGGGGAGCGGGGCGGTCCGGGCGCTGCCCCCGCCGGGGCTCCCCCGCCGGGCTGCGGGGGGGCGGGCGCCCTCCCAAGTTTGTCCTCTCTTGGGAGGAGCGGCGCGGCCAGCGAGAGAACGTGCCGCCTCCCCGACCCCTTTTGTTCCGCGGGCAACTTACTTGCCGCGGGAATTGCGGCGAGGAGTCGCCGCCGGGCCGGGCCGGGCCGCGTCCCCCTCCCCGCCGAGCGCGGCGGCCGGGTCGGGGCGGCCGTGCCCCCGCGGCGGGGGTCGCGGGGAGGAGCCGGCACGCCCCGCTTTCCTGTCAGCGGCGGCGGCAGGAGCGGGTGGGTCGGGGCCGGAGCGGCTCCCCCAGGGCGGTTAGCCTCGCCCCCCACAGATGAGGGACGGGAAGGTGGGTAACGTGTGCGCAGCGCCCCGGGGCGGGCTGGGCTCTCCCTCCCCTCGCCCCTGCCGGGGCGGGCACCGCCGGCCCCTCCCTGCGGGGCGGCCGCGCCGTGTCTGAACATGCCTCTCTCTCCCGTGCCGGCCGCCGCTGCGCCAGACCCCGCACCAGGCTGCGGGCCAGCCTTTCAAATTCACCATCCCGGAGTCGCTGGACCGCATCAAGGAGGAGTTCCAGTTCCTCCAGGCGCAGTACCACAGGTGAGCGCCGGCGGGCCGCCTCGGGGCCGGGGGGCGCAGCCCCGGCTGGGCGCGGGGGGCTGCACTGGAGGGCCCCGTCCAGGCGGTGGCGTGCGATGTCGAGGCTGGGCCCCGCCGCGGGGCCAGGCACCACCGGCCGCCGCCGGCCGGGCTGGTGCGGGGCGGCGCGGGGAAGCCGGTCCCTGGCGGGGCCGGGGGTGCCGGAGGACGGGGCGGTCGGGAGGGCGGTGCTGCCCGGGGCGCGCCCTCCTGCCGGGGTAGCTGCGAGGGGCGGTATTCTCGAAGCTGGAGCGGTTCGGTGCTTGTACGCGTTAAAAAAACAAACAAACAACTTGTGAGGGGTCCTTACGTGGAGGATTCTTTTAATTATGTCGAGGAAAGACCTGCGCTAATGCTGCGGCACAGAGCATTAAGGAAGCTAATTCTCATGTTTGCTCATTTGCGAGTGGTGTTAATGCAATTATTAATAAAATGCCAACGTGCAGTGCTTAAAGAGCCGAGAAGGATTGTTAAAGCACACAAGTACTGGAGTACTCATACAAACTTGACGTGAATCCACTGAGGCCGTGGCATGTGTTCCTGGCTGTTGTGCAGTGTCCTTCAGACGTTCTTGTTGCATTTGTGCTTGCTGTTGAGGTCCCTACAGAGATTTAGTAGAGTGTGGGTTCTTGCATACACAGGGCAATTGGTATAAAGGGGCATTAATCTTCCCCAATTTTGTACTTACATGCACCTGCGGGGCCTGTGTAGGAGTAAAAGCTTTGCAGGTTTCCCAGCCAGAAGTTGCTTTGTTTTGATTAGGTTTCCTCTTTCTTACCTGCGATACTGTTAGCCTAAATCGTTAACTTGTTTAAGCCATTTGTTACTTTAGAAGTGCATTGTAAACTATAAACGTTTGTTGTTGCAGCTGGAAGTGAAAAATGCGGGCTTACACACCAAATGTTCCCTCGGTCCTTTACTAGTGTCATAAAAAAAAAAAAAGAAATTCATCAGTGTGCCAGAGAACAAAGACGATGTCGAGGCATTTGCCCTCAGCGAAACTAGTTAGAATTTTATCGTTGTTAGTGATGAGATAGCAAGTGCTGAATGTGACTTCTTTTCATTTGTCAAAACAAAAATACAAACCAAACTTGCAAGTAAATGATAGTCAGTTACTGATTTTTTTCAAGCTCTGGGCAAGATAACCTTAGCTAGAATGTACCTAAGGTTAAGAATTATAGACATACTCAAGCTGTAATTGTAAACCTGAGTGGTGTTACTTGGCAGTAACTTACTAAGTGGTGTATACAAGGAAATACTAATTTTTTTGCTACTGAGAAGTACTTTGAAGAAATTCAGATCCTGTTATAGCTTGAAAGTTGTTGCACTTCATGGCAGCTCCTTGTCAAAGCATGAAGATTGGATATGTTTGGGTTCTGGAGACAGTTCGGGTCTCATACAGCACCCATGAAATACCTTTTAAATTTCCTGTTCAGCGTTTCTGCTTAAAGAATGAATTGGGTCTTGCTGTCTGCATTTGTGTGTTAATGAGTTTTGTTTTTTTTTTAATTAACTGTATCTGTTAAAATACAAATGAAGTAGGTAGATGTCAAAACAAGTGACATAACACTTATATTAAAGTGTGATCTATTTTGTAGCCTTAAATTGGAATGTGAGAAACTGGCAAGCGAAAAGACAGAAATGCAGAGGCACTATGTGATGGTAAGTATATTTGTTTTTTCTTTATTTCGGTAAATATCTCCTAATACAATGTAAAGCAGCATAAGAAAATAACGTATGGTCCTTTATTTGCAGTATTATGAAATGTCGTATGGATTAAACATTGAAATGCACAAACAGGTAAGGCATTTTGTTTTCTAAACCACAAAATCTGCGGTGTGTCTAGTGCATTTAAATGTAGCTGTTCTCTTTATGTTCGGGTGACTATATCATGTGTCTGAATCAATAGGCTGATTTGTAGCTGTGATTAGTAAACCTTTGCCTACCTGCTGTCAAATGATGTATAGATTAGGTTGAGTGACAAGGCTTTCTTGGTATTGGTCGTGAAAGACGTTGGCAAAAATAGGAAAGGTCTTGTGTCCGTGGTTTCAAAAATATAATTCAGTGCTTTATGTGGTTTTATTTTGTTAGTGAGCCTTTGATGTGTAGAACTGGTCTTATGCATGTGTAGCATATGTAGTGATAGTTGCTCCAATCCTTGCCATTCAAAGGTATGAAAAGATCAGTGACTTGGAAAGCTCTAGTTATGACTATGAGTTTGCAAGTTCCCATAAAATTCACACTTATGGCCACTATTATGGTGAATAAAAAGAGTATTGAACTGGAACAAGACACTAAGGACCTCATAAGAGAAGAAAAGCTAAATGATTGCTCAGCCCAGAGGACCCTCAATTGAGTAGTCATTGTCTGCCAAATAAAGCATTAATGGCAGGGTGTAAGTATTCTGTAGATACGCTGACATTCACTTTTTCATCAAAATGCTGGTACAATAAGTCTTTCAGAGATCGATGGCCTCTTTAAAAAAATTATCATTAGATGAAGTTGCACAGTTGGACACATTTCAAAGTGCAACAATACAATTCTTTCTTGATGTGTATGTGCTATTTCATCTAAAACGCTTGTTTCATTAAATTAAAGAGCATGGCTGACCGGCTAGGGCACAGCGAAGAAATTGATTAGTTCAGGCTTCAGATCTTGAGTATATTCAAAGACTTTCATTAAGCAAGTGAATTGCAGAGTTGAATTTTGCTTTTGTAACTCTGAACTCTTTGATATTTTTTTTGGTTTGGTTTTTTTTTCCCCTAAAAATATTGATAAGGATATTGCAGTTCCATGATAACTTTCTGTCTGCAAAGCTGGGTAGGTATTTTCTTGTTTTTTAGAGGAATGCATGTTCGAATCCAAAATGCTGGTAAAAGAAGAAATATTATGACACCTCGTTTTCTTTAAAAAGTAATGCAATGAATAGGAAGGCAGCACAACTAGAGTAGTGTTTGAATTGGTTCTGTACTGTATCTGTATTAGTATTCTTGTGTCTTGTGTTTTAGGAGAAAGTCAGTTTTTCTGTGAGGTGGCTTTTTCAGGCTTTGTGATTTTGGAGATTTCTTTCTTGGATTTTATGTTCTGTTTTTTGATTTTTTTTTTTTTTTTCTGCTCCTAAACAACTTTTTGGCACATTAACCTGTGAGGAAGCCAATGTCCGTATAGGAACTGCATTTGGTGCAAAGTGGATGTTGGTTTTGGAAGATCTTTCAGGAGAATGTGTGATTTCAGTAAATGTACTAGGAATTAACTTTAGGTAAAAATCAATTAAGCCCACAAGATTAAAGAGTGTCAGAACTGAGGTTTCCACTTTGACCTTAACATCTGTGTATTGCAAGGGTTTAATGTTCTGTATATATGGTAACTATAATTACATACCCAGTAGGCAGTGATACTTCAGAAGCTTTTAAGGTTTTTGGCAGAGCATTATACCTATGTTGGTTCTAGCCAGGGAGAGTAGAGCAACTTGCTCTGTGTATGTTGTTAAGAAAATAATAAGCTTTTGAAGGCATAAATACATTTCCCTGGATGTGAATCTCAGATATTATGTTTTTACATGTTAAGTAATTCTAACTTCCAATAAAAGTAGCACCTTCATTTTAAAGACTCTTGATTTAGGTGCCTGAAGTGAGGATGCCAAATGGTGCTACAGTTCAGTATGTAGGTGGCCTTAGATTACAGGAAACAAAAAAGCCTACCAGTGACATTCTTCTGAATTTGCACTGCTAACAATAAGTTCTGAGGAGGCTTTTGGCAGATAGTAATCATAATTCTTATTAAAAACCGGTGACGTCTAGCCCCAAGGGTGTAGCCAGGCTCAAATTGATGCTTTTTGCTGGCTGATCACCAGCATGGCCTAAGTGCTCATTATGTTGTAGAGAGGGCCTTTGGAGCTCTCATTATGTTTGACAGGAGTTCTCTCTAGGGGGAAACTGGGCATTAGCTAGACTCCTGACAGGCTGAAATTATTCCTGCTTTAAGGCTTATAACCAAATGCTAGCAAGGCATCATCAGGGGACATGAAAAATTGTCATTTCTGACAACATCTTTGTTACTGAAAAATGCAGTGATGGGGAAACTTTCCACTGAGCAAGCTTTAACGTTTTAAGGCCTGCCTCCTATGTGGATGCTGCACTCTGTGTGAAGCCCTTCAGAGTGCTTGGGTTGCTGATTGAAAACCAAAAAATTACACTGCATACACTGTGTACATCACTCTTAAGGTAGAACCGCTTTGATGATAAAGTGAAGTAGTTGCAGTTTGCCTGCATATGAAAGGATCGACTACTTCTGCTGATACAACTGTATCAGTACTTCCCTCTTCATTTAATTTGGTATTCTATTATAATTTGACCAAAACAGTTAGTCAAGACTTGACTGTTGCTATAAACAGACTTAATTAGGATGAATGTTCCATACACAAACAGCTTTACTGAAGAGCTTTCCACTTGAATATGTTGCATTTGAGTCCAGAAATGGCCATGGGAAAGATTCCTTCACAACTTTAGCTTTGGCATGACACTTCACAGAGTTTATTGCATAACTGTGTACTTAAATTGACATGCTGCTGCATTTCAACCTGCTGACTGAACAGTGTTCAGGAAATAATCATTTTTGGCATATTTGTGCCTGGTTTGTAGGTTTGGGTGGTTTTTGGGGCTTTTTTTGGTGTTGGTTTTTTTTTGGGGGGTGTCTTGTTTCTGTGTGTGTTTTTCTTATTTTTTAAGAAATAAACTCTGAAATTAAGAGGATGCTGTGTGTCAATTCTTACATGTTTGCAGAGAAATTACTTTAAGGTGAATAGTTACTAAGTTCTGCATACCTGAAAAGGAGACTAGCACCTGAGGATTTGTTTAGGTTAAATGCATTTGATTCACATATTGTTTTCATATGTGTCAAGGGGACAGAATAATTAAGGATGTTTTGTGTGGTCTTAAGTTTCTCTTTTGTGTTATACTGTCCAGGTCAGATCTTCTCCACCGTGACATCTGTGGCTGCAAAGCAGATTGGGGGAAGTTCTGTTTAATATCGTTATTGATGATCTGGATGACAAGATTGAGTGCCTCCTCAGTAATTCTTGCAGATGACATCAAACTGGGGGGAGTGTTGACCTGCTGGAGGGCAGGCAGGCTCTGCAGAGGGATCTGAACAGGCTGCACCGATGGGCTGAGGCCAATTGTATGAGGTTCAACAGGGCTCAGTGCCGGGTCCTGCCCTTGGGTCACAGCAGCCCCACACAGCGCTACAGGCTGGGGCAGAGCGGCTGGAAAGGGCCTGGTGGGAAAGGGCCTGGGGGTGCTGGTCCACAGCCGGCTGAGCGTGAGCCAGCAGTGTGCCCAGGTGGCCAAGGCGGCCAGCAGCACCCTGGCTGGTACCAGACACAGTGTGGCCAGCAGGGCCAGGGCAGCGATGGTCCCCCTGTCCTGGGCACTGGTGAGGCCGCACCTCGAACGCTGTGTTCAGGTTTGGGCCCCTCGCTGCAAGAGGGACGCTGAGGTGCTGCAGCGTGGCCAGAGCGGGCAGCGAGGCTGGTGCAGGGTGTGGAGCACAAGTCTGATGGGGAGCGGCTGAGGGAACTGGGGCTGTTGAGTCTGGAGAGGAGGAGACTCGGGAAGCTCTCTACAACTACCTGAAAGAAGGTTGTAGTGTTGTGAGTGTGGGTCTCTTCTCCCAAGTAGCAAGCAGTAGGACAAGAGGAAATGACTTCAAGTTATGCCAAGGGAGGTTTAGATTGGATATGAGGGAAAAATTTCTTCACTGAAAGGCTGGTGAAGGATTGGAAGAGGTTGCCAGGGAAGTGCTGGAATCGCCATCCCTGGTGAGGACCTTAGTTACATGGTTTAGTGCCGGGCTTGGCAGTGCTAGGTTAAAGATTGAACTTGATCTCAAAGGTCTTTTCCAACCTAAATGATTCTATGATCAGCTGCTAGGGCCAAGATGTAGAGTTGGTTGGGTGTTACAAAATACCACTGTACAAGGTTACTGCCCCTGGCTATTAGAAAATAACCTTTTTATTTTAACGAGCTCTGTCATCTTATGGCATAAGTCAGAAGATAAGGCTTCCGGTGCATTTAATACCTGGATTGTTTAGGTGCAAGATTAGGTTGTGTTCAGTGGCAGGCAGCCAAAGAAAGGAAAATTCATTGCCGCTGAACCAATTGACAGACTGTATAAACTACGATAGTATCTGGGTTTCAGCTCTCCCAGCAGTGACAGCTTGGTTTCCTTCTCTTTGGGTGGGTTATTGTGTTCTCTCTGACCTGTCAGGAGGCAGACCTGTCATTCAGTACTTTGCCTCTTATAGAAGAGTATACAAACTCCAAAACTGTGTATGTTAACCAGTTGTACAAGAGTTAAATGTCTGTTTCAGCCTGGACTGTTTTGTGGCATATTTTCTAATGTTCCACAGCAAAGGACAGAATCTTCTACTGGTATCTCATTAGAATATCAGTCTTCAGGAGTGGGTTTAATAGAAGGGAATTAAGAGCTTACTTAGCTCTCTACAGTTCCTGAGTAGGATGGCTGTGCTGTTAAAAGGGATTTGAAGATAAATTAATTTTTTTTCCTACTTGCAGTTTAATTATTGGAATGAAAGACTTGATGATTCCTTAAGGTTTTAGTGGTATGCAGTAAGTGTTTCAAGAGCATTTTACCGTTGGAAGTGCCACATAAGAATGTAAAACCTGTTTTTTTTTTAAAGAGAAAATGGTAAGGTAGGTTGGGACATAATATTTTTCACTCAAAAATTGTACTTTATTTTACTGCATGCAGCCATTTCAGCCACAGAGTTGCCAGTCTGAGTGTGGAGGAAAGACTAGCATAATGACCTTTCTTGACTTTTGGACCACATTCCAACTCAAGGTCAGCATTATCGTGAGGGAGTTATCTGACAGATTCAGGGCACTGTGTGAAATAAGTCTCCATGTGGCTTTTAGATAACCATATTGTCAGATACCATCTATTATGTCAACGCCATATACGACTTAATCTCTGAAGTATGTCACAGTGTAAACACAGTACATATGTTAAATACCGCCTGATCATCTCACATTTTAGACTTGGTCTGCCAAATTTCAGGTTCCTCATAATCATGGAGGGAGAGAGAAAACCTGTTCCTACCGGCTACATTTTTAAATTTCCCTTGCTTTGCTGTAACTTACATTGCCACATGTCTGTTGATTTACAAACTTTACAGATTGCTTCAAATGGGCAAAAAAAAAAATAAAAAATGTCCTGGTATCTTCTGGGGCAGGGAGAAGAGTAAGATGGAAGATAACTTTGTGAATGAGTGGTACCCTTCTGTCACAACAGATTCTAGGGAAAAAGCTGAATGCTTTTCCCCCTTCTGCTGGTTGTTACACCAAGTCAAGCTGAGCATGTTAATTGCCTTTTCTCCCACCCTGCTCCAGCAAGTGTTTGTGGCAAAGTAGTAAAATAGCATTGTGTCTCTGGTGCAAAGTGGAAGATAGGATCTTTTAGCTTTGATAGTACGTCACCATTGGCATACAGTAAAAGCCTTTAGAAACACTTTTAGATTAACTGGTGCTTATCAGAAGACTGCACAATACTGTTCTGTTAAAAAACGGTAACAGCTTTGAGTAGAACTAATGAGTTTATGTTTCCACTTGAAGTAAGATTTGGGGATATTTAATGGCAATTATGTCAAACACTACTATTTTTGTCTTTTCCATCACACTTGTTACTTGGACTCTGATTGTAACTATTCAAGCAATAGTAGTTGCTCACATAGTTTCTTCCAGAAAGGGGAAAGCCAACAGCTGATGGAGAATTCTTGGTTTTTCAGCATGTATTTGTCAGAATAGCTTGCTTAAGAGATCAGACATTATTACTTGAAGGCCATGGCTTGCTTGTAAATTACTTGCAGGTTGGTCCCAATGTCAATCTGAACTTGGAACCTGTGCTTTTGTAAGTATCAAATTTCCATCTTAAGTATTTTGTGGAGGAGTTGTGTGACCTCTCTGGGCAGCACTTTCCAGTGTTTGACCCTCCTTCATTGTGAAGAGTTTTTTCCTTCACTAACTGGGACTTTGCCTTTCTGCACTGGTGACTATTGCCTGCCTTTTCTTCTGCTGTGCACCTCTATGAAAAGTGTGGGTTTGTCTTCTCCATAATCAAGAATTGGTGTCATGGTTTAACCCCAGCTGGCAACTAAGTACCGTGCAGCTGCCTGCTCACTACCATCCTTCCACTCAGCCCTCAGTGGGATGGGGAGGACAGTCGAGAAAAAAGTCAAACTCATGCATTGAGGTAAGAATAATTTAATAATTGAAATAAAATAACATATTATAATAATAACAATTGTAATTAAAAGGAGAGAGAGAGAGAAGGCGAGAGGAATAAAACCCAAAAGAAAAAAAAAAAACCCACAAGTGATGTACGATACAGTTGGTCACCTCCTGCTGACTGATGCCTAGCCAGTCCCTGAGCAGCAATCAGCAAGTCCTGGCCAACTACCCCTGTTTATGTAGTCAGCAAGACATATGGTACGGAATATCCCTTTGGCTAGTTTAGGTCAGCTGTCCTGGCTCTGCTTCCTCCTGGTTTCTTGTGGACGTGCTCACTGACAGAGCATGGGAAACTTCTGGATTAAAGTAAGCACTACTCAGCAACAACTGAAACATCAGTGTGTTATCAACTTTATTCTTGTACTAAATCAAAAGCACAGTACTGCACCAGCTACTAAGGAGAAAATTAACTATCCCAGCTGAAACCAGGACAGTCTGCAGTTGGATGTCCTCTTCCATTAATCCTTTTCTTCTTGAAACTTAATTTCTTCCTGGTACATGTGTGCTCCGATTCCCTGATTATCTTACTGGTCACTTAGTGACTCGTTCCAGTTTGGCAACATGTTCCTTTATGTCAAAGAAGGGGAACAGAAAGGGGAACAATTTCTTTTAATCAGCCAGCTGGTTACAGTCATACTGTTGCATCCTAGTATGAGGTGTAGCCTTCATCAACACAAGGGTGTGGGGCTGAATGCATATTCAACTTGTCCTCCAGGACACCTGTGCCCTGTTCTGCAAAACTGCTTGCTCTAATGTGTTTCCACCCTGGCTGTGCTGTTGTGGGGAGGAGGTTGTCCCAGGTGTAGGACAAAACCCAACCTTTGTTTGCTTTGAACCTTATTTGCACTGTATTTATTTGATAGCCCCCAGTTCTCAGAATAGACAAGTTGTTGATGCCTAGCTGCTTTTTCAATGCACTCAAAATATTATCTCTCTCTCATAACCCATCTGTACTGACTCCTTTTCAGGTTGGGCAGTCCCAGCCTATGCAGTTGTGTAGCTTTCCTTGATCATATTCCTTGCTTTTCCCTCAACCTTTTTCATTTTTAGCTTAGCCTGTTGAAATGAAAGGGATAGAACTACATGTAATTCCCAGGGTGCAGGTGAACCAGAGATTTATGTTATCACATTATTTTGTTTTCTGGATGTTTTTCTTTTTTTCTTCTTAGTAAAGTTCCCCATATCCAATTTCTCTTTTGGCTGCCATAAAATGCTGAACTGCTGGACTCTCTTTTCATGTTTGAGTTCTTGCTGATGAATGATGATCGTAGGCTCAGGAGCCATCATTTTACATTGAGTCTACGGGTGGTTACTCCCAGCGTGTGTAAATTTTGTATATATGCAATTCTTTTCATTGCCCATTTAAACTTGTAAGTCTCATTGCAGTTCTTCAGCCATTGTTTTTACTTTGAATTCTCTTATGGAGCACTCACTGCTTACTCACCGCTTGCTGTCTTTTCTAGGCTGCACTGCTGAACATATTCATAAAGGAGATTGTAGTGAAGGCTCCTATGGAACTCCACTGGTGACCTGTTTATGGCATAGTGCTGGAGATGACTGAAGAGTAGCTTAGAGCTTGCTGAAATAGAGTTTATTCTTAAATGAATGCTAGTTTGAATCTGACTAAGAACAATGTTGAATTCTCTTGTTTGGAACCATAATCACAGTATGTTTAAATGGAATTGTAATAGAATTTATTATAGTTTGTAGCATTATTTCATAGGGTAATAGTATTTTAACTTTGTAAGTGTTGAGCATTATTTTAGTGGTTAGCAAGCTATGAAATGTACTTTCTAGTATGGGGAAAACATTTCAGGAAATTTATCAGATTGGGTTTCACTGAACTTTTCATAATGATGATAGTATACTGTGGCTAATGATAAATTGCACAGTGTCTAAGAGGAGTCTGTTCTGTAATTGGGCATTGGCTGAGTTTCTCTCACCTGTTCTTTATGTTCTTCAGATGTGTGAACAAATTAGCACAGATGATATAAATTACAGATTAAAGTTCTTTGAGGGGTGCTGAGTAGTAATCTTTGTCAGGGCTGCATATCTGGAAATAGGTGATCCAAAGAGCTAACTAGCCTTTTTGACTATGTGATAAAGCAGAAAATTGAAGTTAAATTGTGTTTTGGTGTAGGGTTATTTTGCTTCTTTTGGTTTTGGGGTTTTCTTTGCCCTCCTCCCCCAGACACATGGGTGTTCTTTTTCCTGTTTTGTCTTTTTTTATTCCTCTTGAAGCTTTTTGATGTTTGTGTAAACAGTTGGTCAAAGCAACTTACATGTAAGGTGGCCAGTCAGTGTATTGACAAGAACAGACACAACAGAAAACTGCATTAGGAGGCAAGCCATTGGGATTTGCAGTAAATATATTACAGAACTCAAGTGAATTGCCGATACTGCTTGTTTAGCAGTTTGCAAGGGCAATGTTAGTATGGATTTTTGAATTAGAAGGGAAGGACTGTTCTTTCTCTGTGCTGGAACATCTAGTTGATGGCTAAGGATAAAATTGATTTAGAGAACAAAATGCTGCTGCCTCTGTTTGTACCATTTAAAAGGTTTCTATGGATTAGCAGACAAAACCAAAAATAGCTTCCAGTTTTGGAGAAGGGGAGCAAGAATGAGTATACTTTTCAGCTACACCTTGATTAGGTACTAAGTCTATGAGGAAACCTGCAGTTGTTAGGTCAAGAAAAGGAGAAGACATCTGAAACTGGGTGGTTCTAATGATCTGCAGAAATCTGCCTATTTATGAAATGGTTTAAGTGTTCTAAAATACCTGAATTTCTGTGCTTTCTGCTTCATGGTATGATGTCCTCAACTTTATTAAATGTAAAAGTTTGAGTTAAATTCCTGAGGGATGGGAATGAAAACACCATAATTTCTTGGGAAACATAACTAATAGGAAGGTCATTCTTTTGTGGGGTTGTCACAGTAGTTTCTGTTTACGATTTTTGTTTTGTTAAAAAAAAAAAGCTGAAACACTTATTGCTGTTCTTCATGGGCGAGTCTGAGTGCAAGGTCATTCTGAATTTGTTTTTGTAACTGGCTATAAGGTTTCCAGCTGTTATTTTGTAGACAGCTAGCTGTCTGGCCTCGAATGATGGACATAAATTGCCAGTTAAGAGAATGCAAAATCTTTAATTAACAAGACCTATGGGAAGCTCTTAGGTTGTTTCTTTAAACTGAAATACTGTCTCACAAATGGAGTTTGTTATGTAGTGTGCAAAGAGCAGCTCTGACAGAGCCAAGATATCATTTATTGTATGTCGATGCAGAGGTGGGTGCTAGGTGGCAATCCACACCGCTAGCACGCTGCTTAACACATAGCATAGCTACTTTTTTATACACTTTGAACTATTGTAAACAATTACATTTAGCCACACTTAATTCTCACTTGTTCTTGTGAGCTTCACCTGCAATTGAAAGTACAGCTTCCCCCCAGCCTCACCTGTTTTGTGGGGAGGGGGCTTTTTTTAGTCTGGGGCTTTCTTTGCTCAAGGGTGGAGCTTTTAATATGCTAAGTAGGATAGTTACGCATAGTTCCAGTAATTTTCTGTTTGGTCTCAACTGTGTGGTTTTCCTTGATCTTCTTTTGTTATGTCCCAGCTTGACATATTTACGGAGTCTGTTCCTTCTCCCAGGGTTGTGTTTTGTTAACTGCTTGTAACATTCTGTTTTTCAAATTCTTTCTTGTTTTTCATTGTAGATATTTACATACTCTGCGTAAAGTTCAAGTCTGATCTAATACGAACCAGTCTACATTATGAACTGCAGAATCACAGCACTGGAAAGGACCTAGTGCCTCTCTTGTGTCCTAGCAGGATCAGCTATACCAGTGTCATTGCTGATAGGGTGCTTGTCCTGTTAGCAAAGACAATAATAGTGGTGACTTGTAAGCTCTGTAGGTAGCAGAGGGAGAGCAGGTCATTCCCTTGCCTTCCAGAACCATCTTCTATACCCCTAGAGTCTAATGTTCATTTTCTGAACGTTGGTGCCTGGCTGAAGTACAGTGCCTGAAGTAAGTGCAGTACTCCAGGGGAGGAAGTGCCGTGCTGAGTAGCATAGAAGGGTTACTTAGCGTACATCTTACTGTGGTGGTAGCTTTTTTTGCAACAGCATGCTATTGACTTATGTTCAACTTCTGATCTGCTGTGACTGAGAGATTCCTTCCTGGCCCATTATTTCCTTTTCCTTTATGTTCCTGTCTAGGCGTGCTATGGTCCTTTATCCCTATTTATTCCTATACTACTTTTTCATTTGTAGTTCATTTTTTCCATTCACTGCAAAGTGAGTTCTGAAGCTATTCTCCAGCATATTTTGTCTTTCCAAGCTTGAAGCTCTCTGCAAATTAAGGCTTAGGGCAAATGAAGAGATCTTCATGCTTACTAGTAGGAAATACAGAAAAATATTGGACCTATGATACATACAGAACTTTTTAATTTGCAGAAGAGAAGGGTGCATTCATACATGGTTTAATCACTAAGTAGTTTTGTACTTGTTCCTGTGAAGTTTTAGCTGTGCTGTTTGTTGCCCCTATAGTGCTATAAGCAACAAATTCTTAGTGAAGACATTGATATGATCTGCCTCTCAGCCATAATTACTTTACTTTTTGGACATTGCATCATTCTGATTGCTGTTCACTGCTAAAAAATACTTTTGTGATCTATATCCCAGTTTCACCTAGATGTCTATGGATAAGGGGCTTTTTAGTGCCCCAAACGTAAGGAATAGTAATTAAGCTGGTGTGTCTTTGCTCCTTTGCTTTCCCTTTTCTGTCTGTTGGGCACTGTTCTTTAATAATTTTGTATCCAGTTGGCATCTGCAGGTTCTGCAGGGTGTCCACTAGCTGCTCAGTCTTCACCAATGTGCTCTTTCTGTTGCATCAGGCCTAGTCAATTTGGAGACATTTTACCTGGAATACTCTGATCTGTTCCTTTCCTGTTTAAGCTGCAGTGTTGACCATGTGTAACTAGTAATTTATATTAATTATGTGGTTGGTGATGATTCTTGTATAGTCAAGACAGGTGGCAAAAAGTATAGACTTTCTGAACTTCTTGGTGTCTCTTGACCACATCTTTCCTTTTCTAATTGAGGGGACTGGACCACTATTTTTTTTTCTCCTTCAGCTATTCCAGCCTGTAGAGCAGTAACTTTACTTCAGCTGTTGTTTACTAGCGGCATGTAGATACCAAAACACATGCTTCTGTGGTATATGTTCATACTGTCTCACCTGGCCTAGTTTCCACTTCCTGTGTGCTTTCCTTTTTGCGTGAATTAAGTCAGTTAATAATTTGGAATTTGGTCTCTTGGCACAATTCCATCCCTTCCCTTCTTCATCTGTCCCTTCCTCTTCGATTCACAGATGTATTGACTATCATCAATGTCCTTAATATTTTTTTCAAAAAGAAAATGTACATAATACCATTTTTTTAATGTCATTCTTCAGTAACAGGTCTTACAAAGCTGATCTTACCAGGTGGTATTCACTTTCCTGAAGTCTTACCAGCTTTTTCATTCTTCCTTCCTGCCCTGATGATTATAAACTAGGCAGGGATTATGAACAGTCTTAATCAAATTAGTTGCTCTTTGGACAGTTTCAATTAGTTCTTCTCTATCAGAATGTAATCTAGATGGTATCTTTACTAGTTCTCTTCTATTCTATGAGCCACAGAACATATATATATATATAAAAATAAAAGGGTGGAGAAATTTACTGACCTGTTCCCAAAGTTTTGCTGAAAGGTTTCCAAACCTTTTCCCCATGTAGTGAAAAATCTCATGTTATTTTCACCTTCCGTAGAAGTCCTGTGGGGTGGATTATTCTGCTAGTTGCTAACAGAAGAGTTGTCAATCCTCTCAACCTGCTATTCATTACTGAGTCTCCTGATGGCACCTGAAACATCGATATGAACACCCTTTTAAGGCCTTAAATTGTTTCTCTGACTTTGATAGAGTTTTGAAACTGAGCTGTGAATATACTCAGTATTGTAAAAAGGCAAAATTACATTTAAGATACAACACTGCATGTGATTTAGTTGATGAGTTTAATTTGGTAGTTATTTCTGATGTCCTGGTGAAAGGTAGCATGTTGGATTCTGGGCCCCCCCCCCCCCCCCCCCAGTATTTCAGGCCCTTGTTTTAGTGTGCCATCTTTTTTGTGAGATGGCACACTTACTGTTCTAGTCCAGATTCTACTGCAATTACAGTCTTGAATGTTGATAAAAACAGAATCCTGACAGGGAGTTTTGTTATTGGCTTACATACTGTAAAAATGTCTGCTTTCTTTGAGGAACCCTATGCTCTGATCCCTGGAAACTGTGATTCTAGGCACTTCTGCAGCTATGCAAGAGCTGTAACTTTCTACTGCCATCCCAGTAAAGTGGCTTAGTGTGGCAAGGGCTGCAAGGGTGTATGCAGAAATTTGTGGGAGTGAGAATGAAATAGGAAGCAGTTTTAAAATAATGTCCTAAACTAAATGCAAAGCCAACAGAGCTCTCTTCTGATAGAGGTGTAGCAGTTACGGATATACTGCTTTTATTAATGCCTTCTTTCTTTTTTCTTCTCTTTGTCTCCTCCTTGTTCTTACATAGTGTAGTGTTTCTCAGTTGTCCAGAGTAAATGCAGCTCTTAATGTCCTTAATGGTAATAATGCGAAGTATACTGGACAATTTTGGAGACTGTGCTGCTTCTAGAGCACGATAAGAGCACATGAAAGTGCAGTCCTGTGGGAGGAAGGGCGCTCATCTGATAGCTTATTGTGTCCCCCAAAAACGTCTGCTCCCAGCTTGGTTCTCACCTTCTGGGCTGCATTGGTACCTGAGCAATGCCTCCTGTGAGCCTATTTAACTTGCTGACATGGTGGTTTACTAAGTTGGTCCTTTCCCTCCTCCTGTAGTAGTATTTTCTGCTTGACTTATTAGTTGAGATGTTGGACAAGTCCAACTGCCTCTAGCATGGTTTGAAGAAAGCGTGCTACTGGAAGCAAAGGTGGCAATACCTCTTCTGGATTTGAGTCAGCTTCTGACTTGCTCAGCATCTCATGGAATCTAAATAGAAGGGGGAACTGAGTGTGCTGGAAAGCAACTTGAAAGTAAAATAAAGCTGTGTGCACACTTCAGAGATTTAAGTACTTCTGTGTGTATTGAAGGTTAGCTTAGGCATGGAAACTAAGCTGTGGAACTAAAATTTGGATAAACACACCTTTTGTAGTTTCAAGTGATTGAGCAAGATGGGCTAAAGTTGGATTAAAGGAGAAATGTGGTAACTGTCCTGTTTAGCCAAGTTTAAGAAGAGTCTTGACTTGGTGAAGATGTGTGAAAAGAGCACTTTAACATCCTGACAACAGCTTCTTTGTTGCCAGTTGGCTTGGGTTCAACAGGATTTACAGCTGCAAATGGGATGGGCAGTTGTGTACAGTGGTTCATTGAGAGCTAAACAGCAGCCTTTCTCTATTATTATAGAAAGCATTGAAATTAGACATCTGAAATATATCCAGTCACTTCACAGTTGAACGAGGTCCAAACCTGTACTAGATGTTTGGCAAGTGTAGCTGTTGACTGGTGCATTTCAAGTAGCTTATGTTTAAATTAACATGACCTTTCTGTAATTTAAACTGACATCTAAGAGGATTCAGATAAGTGTAGTTTAGGTACTGCATTAAAAAAATACTAATTTCACTTTGGAAATGCATTCTGTGGTTTTACTGTGTTGAGTTTTTATTCTGTTAATGCTTCTGTTACTTCTTCCTCTCTGCACTCCCACTTGCAATATGGTGGTGTTTTGGTTTTTTTCATAGCTAAAGATTCTTCATGCCAGTCTTCTGGGGTTTTAATATCATTTTGTGGGTGGCTAACCTCGCAATTAAAATAAGTAGTACAAATGCGGGGCAGAGGGGAAGCTGTATTTGTTAATGCTATGTCATGTTAAACTGAGAGTTTATGCCCAAAATGCAGAGATTGTTGCGGTTGCTGAAATGAGTGCTACCCATTACCACTTGTCAGATTGAATTTCAAGTATCTTTTGAGAATAAACCTTCCCACCTTCTCCTATTGGTAAGAATATTAGTAATGACAGCGTTCATAACTTAAAACTGAATTTGAAGGCCACCTTCCACAGTTTGTGGTGGGGTGGTTAATATGGTGGTAAAAGGGAGATGAATGTGGCTACTTGTGTGAGTCAATTACTCAGGAGGCCTGTAAATTTGATTGGCTGCTGCATTTCTAGCAGAATCATTTGATTTGAGAGCAATAGAAAGATAAGATATCCAATTATCCAAATGATTTGCAGGGTTAGCCAACGTTGTCATGGAGACGCAAGTTGGAACAAATTAAATTTTAAGCAATAAAATAATCTCAAAGCACGTCTGGGAACAAGAAAACTTGGCAGTGGCACTTACCTGAATTGAATCTTAGCCTGACACACTGTTGTTTGACATTGATATACTATGGGGGCCTAAACTTTTAAGTGGCATGTTATCTTTTTTCCCTTTTGCAGCCGTTGCCAAAACAGATTGTAGTGTATTAGTTTTACATAAAAGGACATTAACAATATATGCATATCTCAGTGCCCAGCATGGATTCAGTAACTCATGAACAGCAAAGTTCATGGAATGCTAGCCTTAATAGTTTGAGATTTTTGAATATTTAACTTTCGAGTTTTAATTATACCTCCAACATGCCCTCGCCCCCTGAATTCTTAGCAATTTTTGGAAGTGCTTGAGTCTTCCTGCAGCGAAGTTCTAACAGCATGCACATGGCTAAGCGCAGCAAAATGGTTTTTTTGGAATTGGCCTGTGTGTGCTTTTTGCTGTCTTCGAAGATCTCTGTCACAAAAAGAATAAAGGCTACATTGTTTAAGTATACTGGTTGTTTTGATGATTCTACTGGAAAAATGAAAATACTAAATCAGTACTAACTTTAGATCAAGACTAATATATATACATGCAGTTTCTTACTCAAGGACTTGTGGTATGCAATATTTAACTGATTTCTGGGTTGCAACAGGGATGAAAAAAATGGTCAAGCACGTTCCATAAAGAGGGCTTTTATCCACAGGTCTGTTAGGCAGATGGAGATCAAAGTTGGTATGAGGTAAAGCCATTTGCAGCATTCTCATAGCCTTCGATTTTCTTCTCATCCTTACCATAGATAATCTCAAATGATTCAGTAATGACCAAAAGTGCAACATTGACCTTTACTCCCTAGTGGATTACTGTTACATGCTGTAAATGGCGGGAAGTCCATTTTGTTCTCCCTGAAGGAGTTCAGTATTGTACTTGGCTTTCTTTGTATTGAAAGTGTTAAGTAGAGGCAGAGTACTGAAGAATTACCTTCTAAAGCTTTTGTGAATGTGATTTGACAGTAAATTATTTCTGCATTAAAGGCTGATTCTGTGATTCTTTTGCTTTAAAGGAATGGGTCAGGACTTTGTGTGTGTCATCAGAACTTTGGATTTTCTTGCTTTACTTTTAATCATGTTGTTCCTAAACTGTATTCTTCCTAATGTAACGACAAAAATGATTCTCAAAATTGCGTTAAAGTAACTGAAGTAAATAAAGATGTAATAAATGCGAATATATAAACCTGTCCTTAAGAAGTGGTGGTGGAGTGAGTTCAAATACTGACTTAACTGTGATATAGGAAGTGCAGTTTGCAAGAAAGAATAACAAGCTTCTGACATACAGTGGACAGTTTTAACTGAGCATTGTTTTGTAAAGGAAGGTCTGGACAGCTTTGAGGAATCTTGGCACTGATAACAGAGCAGTTGTCACAGTACAGCTGATTTGCAACATGTTTGTTTTCACAGACTTAATTTTTGCTTTTGATCACCATGGATGCTAGTCACTAAAGCTAAAGTCACTACTGCAGCATGTATGGTAGACACTGATTGGAGCAAACCCAAAATTATTATTGGTGAAACCTTTGAAGCTGAAAGGTGATTGATTAATTCTCCTCAGAGGAAGGTTGCATTCTTCACTTGGAAGTGAGAGTGATGGTCCCCGTAGGCTGGGACTTCCAGCATTAAGTGATAAAACATGCGTGGGTATTAGGTGTACTGAGAAAAACAGTCAGAGTCTGGGTACTTGTATTATACTTTCTTCTTTTTATTCCAGTGCAAAAAGCTGTAGTTTAAGAAATCATGTTGATATACGTATGATATCTTACATGGTGCTTTGGAAAGTACAGGCTCTCAAAATGCAAAATGATCTGGAATAGACTACTGTAGAGGAAAACACTTAAATACTTTTTTTTAACAATGAAGAAAAAAATCAGTTGTATGTACAAGCTCTTTCTTAACTGCATAGTAAAATGTTTAAATGAATATTATATTTAGTAACTAGTCTGGCTGCTTTGTTCTTTGTCATTATGTTAAGAATTCATTTTAGCAAGAGACTAACTTAAGTACAAACACTCAGGTTTGGCAATGGTTAGGTCAAAACATTTAAGTCTTTAATTAGATGGAATGGAGGCAAAAAATTTACATGAGTGAAGAAAAAGATCTGTCAGCTGAACTTAATTTTACAAAATGCAGCTGAATTCCTTCATGTTAATTTTTAATGGTACTTCAGAAAGGAGGGTAGCACTTCAGTCAGGGGTCTGACAAGCTTGTCATTTGCAAATAAATCAAAAGACAGTCATTATAACAGCAAGAACCAGTGAATGATGTAGTTTTGTCATTCTTGGATGGGCCTGACACTCAAGTCCTCTATTAGAAATGAATGTATTCAAGAGGCTCTGCATTAAGAACACAAACAATTAAGGGCACTTCAGATGCTTTGCTAAGAGCTGCCATAGAGCTAGGAGGGCTTTCATGAGAGATGCAGGCTTCTACAGTCTGCTTTAGCAAGGAGTCAAAGAACATGGCCAATCAGTCATGTTTCTCTATGCTCGAGCAGCTTTCTGCAAAATGTTGTTTGTTGACTCATTCTTCTGACTGCCCTATATGTCCCAAGATCAGCAGTTAATAATAGCGATGTTGCATTGGGAGGCCTCTAGAAGTAACTGATAAGTACCCTACTTTTAAGACTTTCAAATGCATGAGCCCCAAATCTTGAATATATAGCTTACTGTAATGCCACCGATTACTGATGTTTAGACTTGATTAAGGAAGCTTTCCTGGACTCCTTCAAAATAGGTGTTTGCTTTCAAGAGTGAACGAATATATATATATACACACACACGTATACTGGAAGATATTTCATCTTGAAAGGTGAATCTGTGTTGCCTCTTGAACAACTGGTTTTATATTTAAAGTAAGTTCCTTTTTCTCAGTTCTGAAAACAACCTCTTGCAACTCCTGATGGGCAAGAGTAGGTGAATTGTACATTAAAACCTAACTTTCACAACTCACTAGAGAAAAAACAACATTTCTTAATATGTTTTTGAGTAAGAATTTTTTTTACTAAACACTTGAGCACAGTAAACAGGAGGCATATAAAATATCACGGTTAAATAATTTTAAGTACCTTAATTGTGTGTGGCAAATGGGACTAGCAGGCAGACTGCCCCTTAAATGCAAGCAGATTTTTGTTATGAAGCATAGAATAGTCTTTTCAGTTTACTTTCAGTGTAAATATCTCAACTGGCACTTGTGACAGAAGCAACAAATCTCAAAATAAACTTATTTATGGAATATGCATTTAAATTTACCAAGCACTGTTGATGAATATTAACAATGCTGTTCACTTAACGGTCATCAGTGATGCCCTGCTTTGGTAAAGACAAACTCAGAAGGACACATTTTTTTCAGTTCTGATATTAAGTTGGGTATGGTAGTACTGGGGATAATAATTTTAAAGTAAGGTTGACTGTGAAAGGGGAAAAATTGATTATGCCCACTTTTATTAGAATTTTTTTTTTTTAAATCTTATCAACCTGTGTTGGGACTGGTAATTATCACATGATGTTGAGTTTTCTTGTCTTACTGTGTGCTGTCCTGTATGCTATGTTAGTAGTGAAGCTCATATATTTGATCCTGTCCAGTAAAACCCAATGACATGGACAACTTGCATATTTTATGGACTGTACTGAAAATAGATCTATCTTTTTCTTACAGCTATAAGGATACTTATTTCAGTATTACAGTAAAGGGACACTTATGTAGGCCATTCAGGCCAAAGAACTTCTCAGTAGAAACCAAATGAGTTTTTATTTTGCTCTCATCACCTGCTATGATTAATCCTGGCTTCTATTCTGAAAACCAAGGTGATCCCATTGGTCTAAGGCAATTAACTTCTTGGACCCTAAACGTCTCAGCTAAACATCAGCCAAGTAGACTGGGAGCCAACAGACTTTTTTTTCATAGCTGACATACCTTGCTTTATGGAGACACATACTAGGTATGTGGAAAAATGCCCTTTGGTACATAGATTCTCAAGAGTTGTGTGCTGGTGTTTGTGTTGGGTTTTTTTTTTGCCCTTGATAACAGCCATTGAAAGTACCAACAGATTTGGTAATAGTTAAGTCTGATAACTTATAATAGTTAAACTGGTTGCTTCCTTGTATTGCCTTTGCTGATATATATGTAGTACTAAGGGTCATGCACGGAATGGTGGGTATTCTGTGGTTGTGGCCCAAGTGAAACAGAAGCAGATTGCTGTGGTACTTACTGTGTGAAACAGTAGCTGTTTCTATTCAGAACAGAGGTCCGTTCCCCTTGTTGCGAGGTAAGAAAGGTTAGCTGTAAAGCAGCTGTCATTTCATTGCCCTTATTGAGGGGGAACCTTTTTGTCCTAAGAAGAAACCATCCCAGAACTGCTCTGGAGACTCTTCTGTCCGCAGAACTTTATGGTGGATGTATCAAATGCCAGACTTTGGTTAGGTGGAGAACTTCAACTTATGTCAGAGAGAGATGGTGTTTTACAAATCTCAGTGCTATCAAGTATTTCCCCTGTGTCTCTCGGAGGTGGGAAAAGAGGTGTTAAAGCTTGCCAGTTGTATTTAGATCCCAAATCACCTGTCTGTTGAGACAAAAGCAGAGGCTGGCTTTTGTATCCTGATTACTGCTTCACTCATATATAAGGATCAGCATATCACAGTGTCTTAAAAAACTCAGGATGATGGGAGGGCTCAGGGAAAGTCTCAGCAGAATGGTTACCAATGTTTTCATCTGACTTCTTTGAAAGAGTTTATCTTTACTCAGGTTTATGTATGTCCTTCATGGAAGGCCTAATGATTTTCAGCAGGGATCTCTTTATTTCTTGTGTCTTAAAACAAAACCCCCAAGAAATAGCTGTATGGATTAATGATATGGCAGAGTGAAAAAAGCTGTTCAGAATGTCCTGTATGTAGGCTGTGTTCACATGTGGACGCTAATTTTGTTTTTTTGCCACTGTGCTACAGTGACTGCAGGAGGTGTTTTTAAGGAAAACTAGGAGTTGTGCAAATACCTTGGGGATTAATTATAATGGTAGTTCTGAATAGGCTCTGTATGGGTCTGAAAAGCTGTAAGCAGGGGTAAAACTGTGTAATGAGAGAAGATCACTGTACCCCACCAGAAATCCCATGCTCAAGTTGACATGCCATAAGTGGGAGATACATCAAGCTATTGAAAAGTGGGACTCAAACACTTTGTCCTGCTGTCTTCTCTGCTGCTTTTAGCGAAGGATTGTTCTGTTCTCTGCTGGTTCCTAGCCTTATTGTTCTCCTGTTACTCATGGTTTCACTAATTTGCTGTTATTGACTATCACATTTTCTAATCTGATTCTTTTTCTTGTCTGCATTATTTTAATTCTCTCTCAATATGGAAATCTTGAAGTCTGTATCTTTTGTCTCCATTCTGCCTCACTTCTGTTTTGGTATTTCTTTTGTACTCCTTATGGCGTGTTTCTGTCAGCAAAAATTAATTTTACCTTTGGATAGGCAGATAAAATTGATCATGAAAGAAACGTTTTTCTTCTATGCCTGTCACCATCATTTTATGCTGTTTAATAATTTGAGTAATAAATCTATCTTTTGAAAAGCTTTATTTTGGACTTAATGGATTTCAAAAATGCTCCACTTGTTAATGAGCTATGTACAAGGACCAGATTTGTGCCTAAACATGTATTCAGATTAGGTGCTTTAGACATGGCAGATGTCCTAGAGTAGCTAACTAAATCTCTGTCCTCATCTGGGTTTATATGTATATTAGCTGTTTTTGTATGCCAGTAGTATGAAGATGCGGATTTCTGTTACTTTCTTCACCATGTGAAGTTAATGTAATCCTGTACACTAGTTAATATATGGCAAAAAAAAGCACTAAAACACAGTTTTAATCAAACTACTTTTCCTTTATAGACAGAAATCGCCAAGAGATTGAACACAATTTGTGCACAAGTCATCCCGTTTTTGTCTCAGGAAGTAAGTAAAACTGTTCATCTGTTAAAGTGCAATTATGTTGCCTTTCTGTTTGCAAATTAGCTAGTTTTAAGATGTTAATTTTATCACAATACACAAGTGTAAGGAACATCTGTTATAGTTGAAGTGTGCAAACCCCCTGCTAATTTGGTCTAACAAATCTTAAGTTCAAACTAGTGACAATGGCTCAGCCTATTTCATTGCCTGAGGAGAGTGGGAGTCTGTAAAATATTGGCAATGCAACAAAATGCTTTCATTTCTAATCGTGGTGATTGGTTATTTGATATTCAGTTGTCAAATGTGAATCTAGTGAAATAAGCATGCTTATCTTGTCTACATAATTTATATCAAGTTTATATTTTGATATAAATTATAAAATTACAATTAATATAATGAATAGTTAGCTCACATTCAAAACAGTGTTTAATGTTACAAACCTGCATGTGGTCTGCATGATTGTGATTGTAGCATATTGTGGGCAGCTGCTGTTAGATTTTGAAGCCTGTTATTTTGGATAAGCCTTGCCAAACTTTACAGTTTACAAAGAGTGTTTGTAGTTCTCGTTAAGTGAAGCACTTGTCCATATTTGAAATTTCAGTAGGTTTTGCTGTGTAGGCACAAAATATATATGTGTTAAAAGTGACACTAATGTGAAGTTGACATTATTGTCCTGTCAACTCAATTAGAACCTAATTATTCATTTGCCAGAAAATCAATACTGAAGGGGGAATAGATGAGCTTGCTGCCTTCAGGGCTCTTGCTTGCTTTTGAATAGGTAAGAAACTGGGCACTTTTACCTGTGTAAGATGTCTTGTAATATGTAGCCTGGGCTTCTGCAGATGAACCAGTTATTCATGTGTTTGTGATCCTGGTTTGATTTGGTGTGATCAATACCTTAACACAAATTTTTCCCCATACCCTTTCTTCTTTTAAAAGCATCAGCAGCAAGTGGCCCAAGCTGTAGAACGTGCCAAACAAGTGACCATGGCTGAACTGAATGCCATCATCGGGGTACGTGGCCTTCCAGGTCTACCTCCTACAGTGTGTATAACTTGCTTTCATATCTTACTGCTTTGCTATTTACACTTAGTGCTTTGATATCTAATGCTTTGTGATACCCAGTGTTGCTGAAGTGTTTGCCTTACTTCACACAGTTTTTAGTAGGGATAATGTTAATAGTTTACTTTGCTAGTACGTAGTTTTGTGCAGTGATGCTGTGTGTAACGAAACCTTCCCTGCAAAATATATAATGATGCTTGTTTATTTGTAGGCATTGGATGTCAGTTGATGTAGTTACCTTTGCCTCATGCTTTTTGTGACATTTGGGTTCTTGGAGCCTGTACAACTATTCATTCTTCTTTCTTTCCTTTTCTTGTGAATCTTTCATGAATTTTAAATTAGCAAACTACTGAAAAGAAACTTCACTTGCTTTTGAAGTAGTATTAATTGTCTGACACAGTGTTCTCATAGCCTTTCACTAAGTATGTGCTAAATATGCTGAAATAAGTTAATACTACTTGCTTGTGACTGGTTGTCAATCACAAGTCATTTGCTTTGTATTAATGAACTTTTTGAACCATACATTTCTTCCACTGTATGAGTTCATGTCCCCTGCCACTAAGTCTAGAATATTTCTCATGTTTTCTGCCCTTCCAGACTAAGTGAAAGAAGTAGCTGAAACAAGAACTCGTCCTTTCTGATTTTATTCATATGTGAGCGCCTTGAGCAGATTCAAATTACTCACTTATCAATTTATGTTAATTGCTTGTGAGAAGATGCCCTGCTGGTCTTTATAGTTCCCTCAGACACTTTGTAATGATAATTAGACATGCTGCTGTACGGATTAACAGTGCCATAGTCCAATGACATCTACAGACAATGGAACCAGTTAATCCATCTGTGCTTAAAATTACATCCCAACTGGAGATGGAAGAAAAAAAAAAAAGAGTGAGGGAGGATTAAAAGAATGAGCCTCAGCTTGAAAACCCTCCTTTCATCAGTTTCTCAATTGCAGATCTGCAGTCGGTTTGCCTGTGGTAAGCTGTTGGCAGTCAATTAGGTGAAATAAACTGGGAGGGTGACCTTCATTTCCTTTTAATAGCTTTTCCTCCCTGAAATGGGGAGCTTCAGTGGATTTTCAGCTTAAATTTTATTCAAGCTGCTTTATTACACTTGACAGATTAGCTTTGCATAAACATACCCCCCCCCCCTTAAAATCTGTGCTGTTTTTCCCTTCGTATCAAATTTTGACTGTTACTTAGTTGATTTACTAATCACATCTTAGAAACCCACACAATTACATCTGTATTTGTCACAATCTTCTCGATGTTTTGCTTGTGTAATGAATTACTTTATGAATACCTGATTTGATCTTTGAAATACAACACATGTACATTTGTGGTATTTGATTAACAAAGATTAGAGAACTGTACTTTCTTGCATTTTAAAAAATGAATTACTTTAGGATGAAAATAGAATGGAAACCTCTTTTTAATGAACTAGTTTTAAAGAAAAAAATATGCAGTAAATAGAAATATGTATTGGAACATATTTTAAAACATTCTTACTGGATGTAGAATAGTGCTATTTAGCCAAACCAAATTTTGCTATCTCTAGCATGTCATGTACCGCTTTTTAAAGTTGGCACAATAGTCTTAAAAGCAATAGGATCTATTAAGTATCGTGTGCAATTAAGAACTTCTCTTTTGGGGGTGGGAAGAGGAACCTGTTTGGAAGCAGGAATAGAACCCTCCATGTTTTTTCCTTTTAAATTATCAAAGATTCACTAGAAGAGATACTTTTTCTTCTGTCTTCTGAAAGACTGCTGAATGATTCCATACAAATCCAAAACTGTGAATGAGGAAATTAACTTGTTGGGCACAAAATTTCTTGGACTGTGTAGATGCATGCATATACATAATGCTAAAATTAGATGTACGTTCCAGTGATCTTTTACAGTCTACATGATCAATAATTATCTTGTGCCACACAATGAATTTCATGCTTTGACATATGCTTGATTTTGTTTGAAAGGGATGGTGTATATCCTGGAAAAACTGAATAGCATAAAATTGGGTTGACAATTCGGTGGACCTTTGCTCCCCCTCACTGAGCACGCAGCATGTCAAGCCCTCTCCCCAGAGGGGGAACACACATCAGAAGCCTGTCTGTTCCTACAAGCGGCAGCTGCACTGAGAGTGAGCACAGCCCAGTTTGATAGCAGCTGTCGGTATTGTTCAGGGACATGACTTGGTGTAAAGAACAATGGAAGGGCCATGCTGTTAAAGTGCAGTGTCTTTCAAGATAAGAAAAGAAATAGTAATTTAACGGTTTAGACACCTATTATGAGCATGAAAGATCATGCAACTCCTTTTCAGAATGCAAATAGGCTCGACCAATCTGTAACGGTAGAAGATGCAACTGAGTAGCTTCTGGAGTCATACTACCAAGGATACTTATGTACAATAAATTTTGAGGGTATGAGGAAACTTTAATTTTCTTAGCTGATGTTCACTTGTGTAGTTTCTTTTGATTAGATAAAAGTCTGCATTTCTGTTGGGGTTTGACACACGCGCGCGCACGCACACACACGCACGCACACTTGCGCGCACACGCACACACGCACACGCACGCACACACGCACACACACACACACTCCTCCGCCCCTTCTCTTTTTGTACGTAGCTGTTGCCTGACGCTGAATGATTCAAGACCTTCCCAATTGGCTTGCCTGACTTACAGCAGTTACTGTTGCTGCTGGCCTTTTTGAAATACAAGATGATTTGGAACTATATTTATTTTATACTTTTTTTTTATTTCCAGTTGAGAAAGTGGAAGCCTATTAGAGGACAGACTGTGAGGGTAGGGATTTGTAATCTTATGGGACAGAGATTTTTCAGAGAATTTGCCTACGAAGTCAAAAGTGAGGCTTTGTAATCTGTGTATATTGAGCATATACAAAAGTGAATGAATGAATTTGACAGATTTAGAAAAAAAGGTAATAATAGTTAGACTCTATGGGTTTGTAAGAAATAAATGCTAATCCTCTGTGTTGATTAAAAGTTCTTACTTCAGGAAAGAACTGTGGATGACATGTAGTTATTAACAGTCCTACCTCTGATCTTATACTTTTTGTGAATGTTCTTGAAGGCCTTAACTTCCAGCTGTGGGCTAGCAGAGTGGCTAAAAAACCTCTTTGCTGATTTTTTTTTTAATGGCACAGTTTAATATTTATTATATTAAAGTTGAATGAAGTAGCAATTTTGCTAGATAGGTAATAAAAAAAACAGAAACCTTTGACTTAAATGCATCCATTAACTCCTTGACACTGCTGCAGCTCTTTGGGTTTAAGGGAGAAAAGGGAGAATCGATTATGGTATGAAGAACATAAGTAATTATCATTGTTTAACTTGAAGATGTGGGGTTTTTTGTTTGTTGTTTTTGTTTGGTTTTTTTTGTGAGAGATATGGTTTGGCTGGAAAATCAAAGGTACACAAAGTTCATGCTAGGAAGCATAAGAGATGGTTAAATGGGTCTATCTAGATGTAAACAATGCAAAATTTGTTAGATTTACTTTCAAATTAATAAATTGGGTAGAGTACGCAAATACATAAATAGGAAATAAAAGTAGCAAACTGGAATCTTTCAGCATTGCACCGGGTAGCCAGGTATGTCTTATTTTGCCTTTTGAGGTGGATTGCTAATGGTTCTGTGAAATGTATATCTTTTGGATTTGACAGTACTCTTGAGACAGATTGAGTTGTAGGCCTCGGAGAGGCCTCTCCACTGTTGCATGAGGTGATTGGCTAAAGGATTAGCAAGATGTGGGATTATTTTTTCTTTCTTGGCTGTGGTTGCCAGCTATCTCTGGGATTGTAGTGTGTGAAGCTTAAGAGGATGAGGTTAACCTCTTGAGGGTTTATTCTTATGAGTGTGTAGTTAATCCTTAGAAAGCCTATAAATAACTAGGCTGTATGTTTCATTATAAAATAGAAATACAGACTAGAGCAGAAATGAATGCAGAACTTAGTGGAAGGGAAGAGCTAAGCAGCTGTAGCATTACTTCAGATCCTCCTCAGCCATGATCTGTATTATGTGTAGAGGGAGGGGAAATTGCCTAGTTCTTTTAAATAAAATGAGATCTAGTGAGCACAAGACACTGTGTACTCACTCCTAACATAAACTAGCTAACCTCGTGTCTAAATTACTGAACTCTGGCAATAGGAACTCTATTGTGTGGCAGCATGCTGGCTTATTCGTCATATTTTGTTCTTTTAAAAAAAACCTAGATATGTTAATTACATGGTAGGATTCTGTCATGGTAGGTGCTTTCAGAATACAAAGGCTCCAGACTTGTAAACTTAAGTTTAAATTAGATTGCAAGGGAAGGTATTTGTCAGCATGACAATTGGTATTCTCAAAATACCAGTCCCCAAACAATGGTTAGATTTTTATTGTTAGTGCCACTAAGTTTTGAGGAAAAAATGAGAGCATTATTGATGTGTATTGGTAGCTTGTCCTACACAAAACAGACAACCTGGGAGAAGGTGTGTGAAATGTGAATGAAGAGATAGTGTTAACCAAACTTGGTTTCCACTTGACACCCCCACCCCCGTGCCCTTCCTTACACATTTTGTGCACTCTGAACTGCTGGGGAAATGGAGAACCTTGGAGCAGCAATATAGAGGAGAGTAGTATCAAAATGAGACAATAAGATGTCTTCAGTCATGCTGAAGAGAGGAAAACTGCATTCAAAAGTCAAATGTAATTTAGTTGCAACCCAGACCTCACTTACCTTGCAAAGTTTCACATGTGGGTGGGTAGAAAAGTTGCATCTTGGATCTTGGGCAGAAAGAAAGGCAGAAGATCTTTAGGTGGCTCTTATTTAGATCTAGTCTCTAAGTTACAAGTCAAAGGTGAGACGAAGTATATGGTTACGGATTTGTGAAGCTAAACAGGTTTCAAGAAAGAAGTGAAAGGGAGATGATTGGGAAAAAAAATGTGGGTAGCTAGACATCAAACCTGAAGATAAGCAGCTACTGTGAATGCAGAGAGAAGGTAGACTGATGAGATGAGCATGTGAGGTACCAGTGGTGAGCTGGTACCACTTGCTGGATTACTGTCTACTGAGCAGATTCTGGGGATGTGGGATGTGCATGTTGAATGGTGTAGAGATGTAAGTTGGTCTGTTTTGCAGCAGGAGAGAGGTGCAAGTGGGATGGATAGGAAAACCTGTGTATGTGGCAGTAGTAAACAGAAGACTAGAGAAGTCAATGGAGAATGTGGTTTCAGGAAGGGTTAGGTAGATAGAAGCAGAGGAAATTGATATGGCAGAAGAGACAATTTCTTCTTTTTGTGATCTTGGTTCTAAATGACTCTGTTAGACTGGTTTGGAAGGAACAGTTTTGGTGGAATGGAAAGGACCAAAATTTAGTCAAAATACTGGAATAGTACAGTTAAATGCAAGGATTTACAGAAAGTGTGTTCAGTGAGCTTTAATAATGAGACTACGGAAGGGCTACCAGAAGGGCAAAATGGGGGTTAGGGATGAGTTTGCCTTTGAAAATGGTTGAGGCAGAGGAGCAGAAATACATATATATTTCCTTGGCACAGAAAGGTAGGTTATTTAATCCTGGTGGAAAGGATTGCTTCCTCTAGAGACATTTAAAGCATATGCAGACAGAATAGTTTTCCATGTTTGAAGATAGTTTTTGTGAATATTCACTTTTTGCCAAAGCTATCAAGGAAGTAAAAGGAGACAAACTGAAGTGATGAGCGTACCTTCTTCCCCCTTACAAACATCTGCTTTGTGTTCATAGTTGAAATGAGACAAGTGGAGTAGGTGAGGAGTCTGTAGGCTGAGATAAAAATGTGATGTGACCTTCAGTGCTTCTCCTGAATGAAGTCTGAGATATGGTAGGTTTGGAGGAGGAAGGAGTTGGAGGGGAAGAATTAATCAGTTGGCTCAGAAAAAAGAGAAATGCAGCTGGGACTGATGCACATGAGATGAAATCAAATGCAAAGTTAGTTGAGTAAGGGTGAAGCAAAGCATGGTCTTGGAGTTGTCCTTCAACGTAAGTAAGAATAGAGAAAGGCATCAGGCGTTTACATGCTGAGTGATGTAGGGTTGTAAACTGGACTACTTCATGGTAGGAGGGAAGGGTGCAAAAACTGAAGCATACAGATCCGAAACGCACTAAGGTTAGGTTCTGAGAAGCAAACACTGATAAACTGAAGTGAACTGCCAGTGTGCCAGTGGGAGTGGTGTGCACTGCACTGGCAAAATGTACCTGTAAGTGGGCAACTGTGGCAAAGATGGAGTCACTGGGGGTAGGAAAGCACAGAGAGGTAAGCGCAAAGGGGCTGGAAGAAGGTGCAGGGGGACGCAAGTACTGTAAACGTTAAACTAGAGATGTACAAGAAAACAGCAACCCCCGATGTTTTTCGTGGGGGAAGAGCAAGGCAAACTGTTGGGACAGGGGGCTGTGTGGGAGGACTGGAACAGAAGGGAGAGAAGCTTGCTTTCCTTGTTCTTGTACAAAGCGAGGCTAGCATAGGCATTTAGGATAACTTAAGGAAATATTAAAGGCAGGGCAAAGACACAGTTTGGGGGGCAGTTTGCTGCAACTTTTCAGTATGCTGAAGAGTTTGTATCAATTACAGGATTCCTGGTATCTGGTAACTGCATTATTCCAAAGTTGCATCTTGTATAACACTTATTTTCTGTGAACGTCCAGTACTGTTTTGAAAGGTGCTGGCTAACTGTAGCTCTTTAAATACTTACAAACAGTAGTATTGAGGTGGTAAAAGCAAGGATTAGCAAAAGTGGATTGCTCAAATGCATGTTAAGAAGCGATTCTCATTTGTAGGTGGAAGTAGTTACAGAATGTGTCGGGGAATTTCAAAGAATCTGGTCTGTGGCTTGGAACAGTAAATAAAAATCCATGTAATGCTTTTCTCATGACTCTCATATTTTTCATTCCTTGATATCTCTGAAATGTTGTAGTTAGAAGTAGCTAGGACAAAAGAGTGAAGAGTGTAGTTTAAAATATATTCAACTTAAGGATTTTAATTTAGCAAAAAGCCTTTCTGCTCCATCATCACTATCTTCATCTACAGCCAGATTTAAATTTCTGGAGACTGAAAGAGGCTGCAAGAAAACTAAATACTTAAGATAATCACATGTCAGTAATAAAACCTCCTAGATTAATATCTTTAAGTCATTTCCAAGTTGGAGCATGCTTGAACTAGTTGGTTTTGGCTGCTGTCAGCAGGACCATGCTTTTGAAGTGCTGCTGCACAGCAACGGTGTGCTAACAGTAGCTAATAAGACAAAAATGTAGATTAGAGATTAGAAGGTGAGTACTAGTAGGAATTTATGGTTGCCACAGAAAAAAACTGTGCTGGCAGTTTCTCCAAACTGGAAGTACTGTTTGCTGACAGCTACATTCTAGTGACTTAAGGCTTGCATCTGAGTCTTCAGAGAAAGCAGTATCTAGTGGACCAAAATTAAAGAAAAGCTTTGGTTTTGAACTGACTTACTCTTGACAGTGATCAGAAGAATGTAACTGGTTTCAGAAAACCAGCCTTTGTCTTGTCTGGATCAAGAGAATTTAAGGTTGTCTTCTGTGGTTTTTGGATTGTGGTTTTGAACTTGCTACTTTCCTTTAGAGTCAGGAAGTCCTCTGAAGACATGTTTTCCTGCACAAGCATAATTTTTTCAGCTTTTACTCTGACTCTTCCCATCCACTCCCTCCTGCCCTATGACATCTGTCCTCTATTGTTGCATAGTCTTTTTTCTCCAATGCAGCTTCAGCTTTGCTGTTTGTCCATTATTTCTTAAGAATTTAGCCTAAGGAAAAAAACCCACAACATTATGTAATCTAAGGAAAAAACCCACAACCATTATTAATACTAGGACCCTTAGAACTTGCTCTTCTGACTTGTTTCTATTTCCTTTTTTTGCTATAAACTGTTTAAGACAGCAACTGTACTTAAGGCAGCCCTGTAATACCTATAAACAGATTATATATACAAACACACAAAAGAACTTCTACGTTCTTATATGAAAGTATAAACAAGCAATATATGTGATGTAATTATATGAGAGTATATGTAGTGTATAACTGTTAATGATATATTATGATATAAATTACATCATGTTATATATTTGATACATAAAATGCTGTATGTGTGTATATACATATAAGGTTATGCTAGCAAAAAGGCTTCTGCAGTTCATAGGCTGCTTGTTGTATTGCCAGCATAGCTGCTGACACAACCTCTAGCTATGCTTCAAGGGGTCTGGTCAACTTGGTACAAGCTGCCAAGTTTTAGGTTGACTTACACTGCCTAAAAGCATGGAGGAGGGAAGAAAACCCTACTTTTCAGTTGGCAAAGGCCCTTATGTGGTTGCAGCTACACACTCCAGTGGAGTGCTAACGCACCTTGGGGAGAAGATGTCACTGAACTGGAAGAATTCCATCTGCTGGCAATATCCTGCATCCTTGCTGCAGGGCTCTGCCGGTGTGGGATGATCCACAGAGGCTCCACAGTATAGCTAGGCTGCTAGTTCAGGTCTGCTCTTTTGAAAGTGCCAGTCATGCTGGCAGTACTATATAATTGTTCCCTCTATGTCAACGGGATGTTAAAAATCTTGCCACTTCACAATTATCACTAAACTTTTGTTAAATAGTTAATTGCTGATCACTTTGGCAGAAAAACAGCTGATGTGCTCATTCATTGGGTGAGGTGACAAATCATTTGGGTGGGGTCACCCACATCTGTCATTACTGTTTACAAGAGTGATCATTTTGAAGAGGTCTGAAGTGTAGTATCTCTTTATCTTTCTAATTCTGGTGCATAGATTTGCCCTCCAGAATGCCAGAAGGAAGGGCAGAAAAACCTAGCTGTTTAAAGTGAGACAGAAAGGCACAGCAAAGACTACAGCTGATGCTCAGCATAGTGCTAAGGAAAAGATAGAGTGCTGCTTTCTCCCTTGCAGTCTGTATATGTGATCTATAGTGGTGGTGGGAACTAATCAGCAGTTAATAAGCTACACGTGGAAATTATTTTTATATTTGCTATTTGCATTATATTGGGGAGCACTGAAGACCTGTTTCTCAGTTCTGTAGGTGTAAAGCGAACTTCAGTCTTAAAATTTAAAGATGAGATCTTGTGATTCAACAAAAACGCTATGTGTGTACTTGTAGGTAGACTGGTACTGGCTATGCAATTCAAATTGATAACAACCAAGCCTTTCTTTTGTTGAGAGATTTCATTTTTCTTGTTCTTTTTTAAAGAAAAAATCCCCATGAAATACAGAATCTATTCTAAAAGACAAGCTAAAGAATAAGACACAAATACTAAATATAAGGGGTTTAAGGAGTTTTCAAACATTTTCCTGTTGTAGTAATGAAAAATTGAATTTAGAGTTTTGCTAGGTAGATGCAGGCTTCAGTATAACTGCTTTTGACCCGTGCTGGCTGCTACAGTTGCATTCTGTGGGGTCTTTGAAGGTGACCGATTTTGCTGCCCCTGCATTAGAATCTGTATTTCTGCCTGTGTTGTAATTCATCTATGGAATTGTTTTTCCTTGAAGAACACTGCCAATAAATAAATATATAATTTTATTTCAGAGAAGTTAGTGTGGCAGCTTTGTAAGTGCAGCTAGTTTTTATTTTCATTCTTTAGATAGAGAGGAACTTCTAGCCTTGTAGAGCAAGTTTATGAGGAATTGTGCTTGTGTTTATCCTAACTTCCCTTAATTTAGCAAGATTAAACAATGTAGTTTAATCTCTAATGCAAGGAGAAAAGAGCAGTTGGCCAGGTTTGG
Organism: Falco cherrug; assembly: GCF_023634085.1. Classification (NCBI taxonomy): domain Eukaryota; kingdom Metazoa; phylum Chordata; class Aves; order Falconiformes; family Falconidae; genus Falco; species Falco cherrug. The sequence goes on along the minus strand of NC_073720.1, from coordinate 42,711,837 downwards.
GATTCTGTGACAAAACTGTGTACCATAGATCTGTAGAAGACATACATTTTAGAGTGAAACAGGTATATTTCAGTGTAAAAATGCAATGACAGCACCAAAGCATGAAGTGGTCTTTTTAGTCTTTGTGAGCCAGTTGAAATCTGCATTGCTTTTCCTATTTTTTTGAAGAGGAAAGAGGAAACCAGACTTGATTTCTAATAATACCGAGAAATTGGAGACAAAACTCTCTAATACGCAGTTTAGAGTGGTTAGAAAGCAGGCATTCTTTATTTTTGGCACCAGATACACAGGGGATAAGCTTCACCCAATGTGCATACTGACTTTGTTCACTGTTTATCTATATATGGCTGATCTATACATATTAATGATGTTTCTGAGAAATTATTACCATACTCATTACAGTTTCAGGAACTATGTATCATATCTACACTTTTATACGCATGTGTAGCATAATGGGTTGGGGGTCCTCTGGTAGTCATTTGGGAGACTTCTCCATCCTTTCTTAATCCTCTTCTTCGTCATCTTCCTTTTCTTATTACTATCCTTTTCATGACCTTCTCTTCTGGCCCTGTTTCAGCACTCTTGGCTCATGTCTTGGTTTCAGACCAGTTCTTATCTACTTAGTAGCTAAACTATAAAATGCAGCGTTCTACTACTAGCTAAAGTACATAATACAGCGTTGTGCAGCTCAGCAATGTCATGGATACATTAGTTGCAACATTTACAGTTAAACACACTGGTAAAAATCCCCTGGTATCACTGTGGACTTACATCTCTGTAGTACAATAACGTTTCACGTGATTTATAGATGAAAGAGGTTTGCTGAAGACGCTGTTTCTTTGTTCTGAAGGGATGGTCTCTTCCTGCACCCAAGGCACTGTGTCTTGTTCACATCATGGATAGTGTTTTCAAAGGACTTCTACAAAACTACAAAGGCTCAATTCCTGGCTCACTACCTAGAGATGCAGTAGTGGGCACTTTCAAGTTTGTTTACTGGGGTATAGTGTGGCTTGCTATCTGTCAGAATAAAACCTGAGCATTTAGAAGAAGGGGAAGTAAAAAAACCAAATGAACCAAACTAAACACAGATGTTTCAAAGGACTTGGGAAGAAAATTAAGCAATGAAAGTAGCTGACTCACATTTTTCTAAAACACATTTAAACAGGGAGAAAATGGTAAGCAGTAAGAATTGCAGAATCACAGAATGCCTGAGGTTAGAAGGGACCCTTGGAGGTCATCTGGTCCATCCCCTCTGCTCAAGCAGGACCACCTAGAACCACTTGCTCAGGATTGTGTCCATACGGCTTTTGAGTATCCTCAAGGATAGAGAATTTGCAACCTCCCTGGGGAACCTGTGCCAGTGCTTGTCACCATTGCTGTAAAAAACCCCCATGTGTTCTGATGTTCAGGAGGAATCTCTCGTGTTTCAGTCTGTGCCCATTGCCTCTTTCCCCGTCATTGGGCCATTCAGCAATGGGCTACAAAGATGATTAAGGAACTGGAGTATCTCGTGTATGAGTACAGGCTGAGAGAGGGGGGACTGTTCAGCCTTCTCTAGGCCCATCATTGGATGCTCTGCAATATGTCCATGTCTCTCTTGTACTGGGAAGCTCAGAACTGGAACAATACTCCTTCCAGGTGTGGCCTCAACAGTGGTGAGTAGAGGAAAAGGATCACCTGCCTTGACCTGCTGGCAATATTTTGTCTAATGTAGCCCGGGATGCCATTCACCTGCTTTGCCACAAGGGCACATTGATGGCTCACATTCAACTTGGTGTCTGCCAAGACTCCCAGGTCCTTTTCTGCAAAGCTGATTTCCAGCTGGACAGCTGCCAGCATATATTGGTGCATGGAATTGTTCCTCCCAGTGCAGGACTTTGTACTTCCATTTGCACTTCCCCTTGTTGCAATTGAAGAAAGTCCTGTCAGCCCATTTTTCCAGCCTGCTGAGGTCCCTGTGAGTGGTAATACAGCCATCTGGTGTATCAGCCACTCCTCCCAGTTTTGTTTCATCAGCAAAAGAAAGCAAATTTGGAGCTTAGTTTTGCAGATTGCTGCTACAGTACTGAAGCTTAGGGTTCAGATAGGTTAGGAGGGACTGTGTTGCGGGGACTGCTGTTAATCTAGTGGTGATATTGTCAAGGAAAAAGAAACATCCAAAAGCAATGAAGAGGAAACAGAGCTGCTGCTGCTGAAGCTGGGTTAGAAGGTGGAGTAGTAAGCAACCCATATTGGTTAGCTCATATTTTCAGTCTGTTCACCTATCATGGAATCGTTTGGATTGGAACAGACCTTCAAAGACAAAGTCCAGCCCCACCGCCATGCACAGGGACATCTTTCACTAGATCAGGCTGCACAAAGCCTTGTCCAACCTGACTGCAAACACTTCCAAGGACAGGGCATGCACAACTTCTCTGGGCAACCTGTTCCAGTGTCTCCCCACCCTCACAGTAAATAATTTCTTTCTAATATTGAATCTAAATCTATCTTCTTTCAGTTTAAAACTGTTGTTACAGGCCCTACTAAAAAGTCTGTCCCCATGTTTCTTATAAGCCCCCTTTAAGTATTGAAATGCTACTACGAGGTCTCTCTGGAAACTTAACTTCTCCAGATTGAACACCCCAACTCTGCCAGTCTGTCTTCATAGGACAGATGTTCTAGCCCTCTGATAATTTTTGTGGCCCTCCTCTGGACCTGCTCTAACTGGTCCATGTCATCTTCTTGCACTGTGAACCCCAGATCTGGATAGAGTATTCCAGATGAGCATCTCATGACAGTGGAGTAGAGGAGCTCAGCTGCCCTCAGCCTGCTGACTCTGCTTCTTTTGATATGGCCCAGGATGCAGTTGGCTTTCTGGGTTGTAAGTGCATATTGCTGGTGCATGTCCTTCTCCACAGTGCTACTCTCATCCCATTCATACTCCAGCCTGTACTGATACTGGGGATTGCCTTGACCCAGGTGCAGGACCTTGCACTTGGCCTTGTAGAACCTCATGAGATTTTTAAGGGCCTACTCCTCAAGTCTGTCAAACTCCATCTGGATGGCATCCCTTCCCTTAGGTGAATCAACTGCACCACTCAGCATGGTGTCATCTCCAACCTTGATAATGGGTGTGCTCAATCCCCTTAGCTACGTTATTGATGAAGGTGTTGAATAGTGTTTGCCCCATTATGAACTCTCGGGTACATCAGTAGTTACTGGTTTCCGCTGGGATTATGAGTCTCATTGACTCTTTGGATGCGGTCATCCAACAAGTTCCTCATGCATCTAACAATCCATCCATCAACCTTGTATCTCTTCACCTGAGTGGCAAGGATGTTGTGAGGCACAAATGCCTTACAGAAGTCTCTGTAGATGGTATCTGTAGTTCTTTCCTTGTACACTGATGCAGTCACTCTGTTGTAGAAGAATGTGGATATATTCTTAAGGGAAGTTGGTTTTCATCCTGCAGTATGTTCTCCCCTGTAGCCAAAACACTTTTTTGAAAGCATCTGCAGAAACTTAGATGCAAGTATTAGTTAATGGCTTAGACTGTCTAATGACTTCTCTCCTGCTAGATTTGACTGTTGGTGGTGTAAGTAGTGTGTGCAGGGGTTTGGGCTGTGTTTTGAATGAGGGAGAAGACTGGATCTAACAGGAGAATAATTGTGAGTTGTTTACATTTTTTGGAAGGTTAAATTTGCAATGTTGGTTTAAAAAGTATTTCTAAACAGTGGGGGGAAGGTTGCTTGGTCAGCTAGCTGTGCTCAGTCAGTGGCCCTCATGTTTATTTGCCATAGGCATTTGATACAGGCTCTTAGTTCTTTCTGCTACTTAAGCAAGCAAATAAAAACACTGAAGATTTCCATTTAGGAAGGGAGAGAATATGGCAATGAGATTGAACACAGTAATGCATGTTTTTCTGTCACATCTTTCTGCCTGCTTGAGTTCATCAAAATCACAGTTCTTCAATTTTACAGGAATTGACGTGAAATAGTGCCCTTTACATTTTAGGTCTCTAAATTACTTTTGTGCTTGCCAGATATTTTTTTCATAACATCTCTATGGAGCTTGAGGGAATCTGTTGATAGTATTACTGGTGCTAGGCTGATAAGGTTTTTGAAACATTTTCTACTCTCTGATGTTTATTTAGAAGGGCACAAGAGAAGACAGCTGTTACAGTTTAGGACCAGGTATAACCTTTTTTCCACTGTTAGGTGCATCACCTCTGAATTTTAATTCAGTGCTTTTCAGCAGGTACTGAATAGTACATCACACATCCGTTTAAGAACAGAAGAATGCTCCAACTCTTTAATGCTAGGAATTCAAAACTAGATTTCTAAGTAAGCCATAGTTGTTTGTGACCCCAGTAGAGCTTCTTTAAGGTGGGAAATGGGATTGTAGCAGCTCTTGTTCTATCTTGATAAGCAGAGAGCCTAAAGGAGACATCTCACTTGTTTCACAAAGATTTACTCTGTTTCTGGAAGTCTCTGTCAGAGATTGAAAATGAATTCCAAATTGTAAGTCCTAATTAAAGAGCTCTTTATAGCTGGAACTTGCCTAGGATGTTGGAGGTGAAAAACTGTACTGCCTTTAAAATTGTTAGGAAGTGCTTGCTCAGAGAAGCAAGTGCTGTGTTTTTCATATATTGATTTTTGGATCTTTGTGGTCTGGTTAGGGGATACCGGGAAAAGAATTTGAGGTGATAAAATCTACATCTAGACTGTACAGTAAGCTGAATTTGCCATTTCTTTTCTCCCTTTGCAAATACGAAGAACTTAGGTTTTTTGCAAGAAAATGGTGGGTGAACTACTGATTGTTTTAAAATCTCTACTATGGCTAATTATCTCAGTGCAGTCACTTAGGTACGCATCGTTGCACTCTTCTCTACCTTCCCACTTTCCTCTGAAAGTGGACGCAGCCCTTGCTCTGCAAGTAATGATAATAATTGGTAGTAACACAGACCTGTTACTCATCCTTTTTTGAGCACATTTCTTATGGCAGGTGTCTAGTTTTTAATTAACTGCTAATGAACGTGCCTAGTAGACCATGATACTGCTGCCAACTTCTTCTGTTTTATATCTTACTGCTGCTAAGCTCTTAAAAGGTGACAGAGCAGGCACTAGTGTCTTTGAAGTGACAGGAAAGTGATTATATGCATAACACAATTGTTTCCAGGATCTACTATGGCAAATGTCTAGTTACTAAATACATCTGGTGAGCACTGCCTGTTATCCATTTCCTTGGTCTTCAGTTTCTTCCTTTGTGTGCAGTACATACTCCCTTTTCCCCTTCTAGAAAAAAAGTATTTTTTTGATGATTCAGGGTTTTATTAATAAAAAAAGCATGAACTTCTGGAAAGGATCATCTGTATCTGTGTTAGGGAAAACTTTAAACCTGTTATGAAACTTTAAACCTGTTATGAATAGGTAATATGTAAACAATAAATCTGTATACTTCAGTCTTAAAACGGCAATGAGTCTCAAGTAATAGACATTAAATCATAATATACCTTTGGTGGCTTAAAAGACCATGAGCAGGTTCTCAGTCTTAAAACTGTTTAATGTAGTTGGATATTTAAGCATCTTTGGGGACTGTTTTCCTCTACTGCTCTCAGTAACCATTTGGCAAAGCTGCTAAAGTATAAACAGCTCTGGTATTCCGTTCTACACCTTACACTGGGCATTGATCCTCACCATTTGTATGCAGTCCTGTCAGAAAAACCAAACTTAGCCCTTTTACCTGCTTTCAGCTTCAGAAGCTGTTAGTGGGAATTAATCTGTTTTTCCATTTCTGGGACTTTTGAAATACCCTGTGTCTAGGCTACAAACTAGAGCCAGAGAAATTGTAGGTAATGTGTCCCTAAGAGTTTAATTTTGAAAGATGTTAAACTATGCTTCCTGAAATTATGTGGGTTAACTTGTTTGCTAATTAAACTAAGCAAGAGAGGCAAGAATAAAGGGAATCTTTATGGCTTCCTAAAGGGGTAGGGACAAGAATGGAAACAATTTAACTTCATTTCCCTGTTTTGACCTTCCTGGCCTCACACTGCAAAATAAACTGATTTGAGCTGACTTGGAAAAGGGAGGAGGTTTTTCTCCATGAAACCAATTTGGAAGGGGTAAATTACTTTTTGTTAGTTAACTGCACACTATAACTAGGTAATCCAGTGTCATAGTGCAGCTGGGGACAAGTAAGACCAATGCCATGAATTCAGTGCAGTACTGCTGATAGATGTTGTCTCATGGCTAAGGTACAGGTAACTGAGTTGGCCAAGTGGTCAGTGAGTAAGGGAACAACTAAGATACCAGACTAAGACTTTGAGAGAGCCTGCCAAAACATCAGGTTATCTCCTGATTTGTGGAAACACTCTGGAAACTACTGAAGTCTGGTTTTAGAGGCTGGATAAAAAAACCAAACCAAACCAAAAACCAACAACAACAAAAACCAAGACCAACAAGCCCACAGAAATGCTACAGTCCTGTCAGACTTCACAGTGCTCTTCACTGATATTTCTTCAGTTACATGAAGTTTCACTAGCAGTAGCGGCTTGATTTTGTAGAGGGTAGTCTACAGAAATATAAAAATATTTCTTAATACTTCCTTCAAAATGTTACTTTTTGGGTTGTTGTAAACACATAAAAATAGAAGAATAAGAACCACCTTTCTCACTTTGCTTTTTAAACATACTGAAAAGTTGGTAAGGATAGTGATCAGATGTACATATTATGGTGAAGACTAGTGAGGTTTTGTATGTAGCACATGGAAAGAAATTCCTGATACATGGTATGAGAAAGATTTTATAAAGTCGTGGCTTATAGAATTGACTAAAGGTATTGTGATACATTTTAAGATTTGTCTTGTATATAAAAAATAAGTAAATAATGTCTGTGTTACACTTAGGACAACACAAAAGTGAAAGATTAGCAGGTCTAGACCAGAGTTCTTTAGTGTCAGTCCCTTGTCTACATAATACGGGGTTATGAGATATAAAAGTGTAGGGGCACAGTAGTTATTTAAATAGTAATAAATTCAGTCGGTCATATACCAGTAGATATTATGCAGGTATTGCTGACAGTTGAAGAGTCTTGGGATCTATGGAAGCAGATAAAATATTTTTGGATTATTTGCATTGGATTATTTTGGAGTAACTTGTGAAATACTGAGCTTTAGTCTAGATATTATTTCAGTACCTGTCAGCAAGCAGTACTGTAACAATTTTGCCTGCTCTTAGAGGACCACTAGCATTCACAAGGTCAGACTGTCATGTCTACCTGAGCTCATCCTGTTCAGACATTTGCTTATCTGTCTTTTTGATCCCATGACTTGGGTGGTACTCTAGTTTTTTTCATGGTATCTACCCTTCAGCGGAGGGATGTTGGAGCATGGCCAAAGTGGAGAGGTTTGTTCTGTCTTCCGTTCACATGCTCAGGCACGAGAAAGCAGGAAAGAAGCAGAAAATCTGTTTACCTGTAGCAGACTAAAGAGGAGCTATGACTAATCTAAAGATGGTTTTGAAGCTTAGTTTTCCAAATAAATCTGTGCTGAGCATTTTTGGACAAATTAAATGGTTAGCTAAACTTGGAAAATATTAATGAAACCATGACAGCTTTAACATTTAGTATTTAAACTACGGGGAAGTCATTCCATTGTAAGGACTCTGTTTCTGAAATTATTTTGCCAGATTGGTTACAGGGTTGCATGTCCACTCACTATGTTACTGATCTTGCAGGCTGCTTTTGAAACAGATGGAAGTATTTTAATTCATTAATACCATGTCTCTTGCCGGGAATTCCATGACCATATTAATGCTATCTGGAATACCTGAATTTTAAGTTCAAAGTTGGTTTCTAAACACAATGTTAGTTCATGAATATTTTTTCCCCCCTAAAAAAGACTGGCTAGAATGGAATATAAATTTAAGACACCAAGTATGAAATTGAGCAGTATCTTTAAGGTTTTTAATACTCGGAACAGAAACCTACTTACTGTCTCCAAATTGGGAAGAGTGATGTGAGTTTAAATCCATCTTGCCAGTGAAACTTTTTTTTTTCACAGAGCAGTGATACTCCTTTCTATAGAAAGGGAAAAGTATTCGGGCCTTCTGGTGCTGCTGTTCGTTTGTCACCTGTGATGCTGTGGCAGGCAGTAGCTGCTCAAAACAACCTGCAGTAGTTGAACCTATTCCTTGGGCTGCAGAACAAGCATCCAGGTAGCCTTTTTTGGTTATGGGATGTGAGCAGAGCTGCCCACAGACAGCATGATATAATGCAAGATGTATAGTGTGGTGGGACAAATGGGAGAAGCTAGATTTAAAACAGATAAACAAATTAAAAAATCCACTGTTGATTCTCAGTAATTAACCAAACTTCTCCCTTCTCCTTCCCAAACTATGTGCTATGCGTTATTCTTTTGGGGATGATGATACCGCTGGGAACAGCAGCAGCAGTTGCAGGCTCAACATCTCTCCCATGGCCATGGACCTCCAGTGCCTCTAACACCACATCCATCAGGACTTCAGCCCCCAGGAATCCCCCCACTTGGAAGCAGTGCTGGCCTTCTTGCCCTTTCTAGCGCTTTGGGTGGGCAGTCTCACTTGGCAATAAAAGATGACAAGAAGCATCATGATGCAGAACACCACAGAGGTGAGAGGCATGGCAGGCCTGATTAGGACATTGTCAAATTTGTGCATTGCTGCAAACTGTGCATCTTTAAAGAATTCAAGTTATATAGAATAAGAAAAAACTGCTGGCAAACTTAAAAATGTCTGCTTATATACCACTAATGCAAAACTCAGCTTGGAAATTTTCAGTATTATAAAAGGGGATCACTAGGTGTCACCTGCTCTACAGTTTGCAGGGCATTTTGACATCCTGGTAAATGCTTAGTTGTAACACCAGTGGCCTGCACCATATTGTGAAAAACTGTTAAACTGCATAATGGGTAATTTTTTCAAAGAAAGTAATGTTGTTAAATGGATGGGTGGGAAGGTAGGGGGAACGAGAAGTTAAATGTTGAAGTGAATGTGTTCAAACAAAATATTTAGATAATTGCATCTGTTACTTTAGTTTCATAGGCTTAAATTCTAGGCACAAATATTGGGCAAAATTGCACTTGACTAATTTTTGAAAAAAAAAATAATTTATTCTGTCATGAAATAAAACTAGGCTTTGTGTATGGTTAAACTGTAAATCACGTTTACAAAGTACTGTAATTTTCAGGAAATCACTGTATTAGGAATGTGCAATGACTTATATAAATAAAAGCCATTTAAAAACTGTTTGCGGCTTGTGTTCTAATTTTTCCCCCCTTTTTTATTTCTGTTCTTGCCTCTGTGTCTGAACGGGCATGTCTGTGCATTTCTTGGTTACTACGGGAGCAGACAGAGAGCCAGGCACAGTAAGTACCAACATTCCTGCTAATATTTCCACTTCTATATAATGTAATAATCAGATGCTGCACTGTTAATCTGTTTTGTCTGTCTTTTTAGTCAGATTCATGATACTATGCAAGTGTGTTTTCTGTTAAGATATCTCTTGGTTTATGCAGAACACAAAGTCATTTGTTTGGAGAGCTGTATGAATCAGGTTTCTTTCTGAGCAGAATGATTTTGGGGGAGCTTGAACTTTGGTTTGCTTACTGAAGGATGGGGTGGGGGCAGGGGGAAAGCTGCAAATCAAACAGGATGTTGACTGCGACTTAAAAGTATAACGTTACTGGAGCTAAGATTTTTCCTGTAGGATTTTTAGGAATTAGAGTTGCAGAACAGGTGAGAAATTTAAAATTCATATGTCATAATGGGGTTTGGCCCTAGGAGTTTCTTTAACTGAATCTGTTTAAGCTTTACTAATGTCTTTACTGCTTAATTTGTGCTTCGGGTATGACTTCCATAGCAATACTTTTTCTCCCTTTAGACATAAGCTGTAATAGAATTGGTCTAAGACAATTCTATCTGAAAAACAGCTAAACAGCTCCTTTGTAACAGCTGTTATACCGTTGCGTATTGAGCAATATTGCTATATTAGTCTGTCGGAAATGGCCATGTGCAACTTCCACATGATTTTAAGTAACAAAGCTAGTTCTGCTTGTTGATGTCATAGGTGAATTTGGGCTCTGTTTTGTTTCTTAGGCTCAATTAGAAAAGACAAGAACAAGGAAAAGTTATTTGACAGATATCTTTATGGTACTAAACTTCTGATTTTTATTGCTGCTTTTTGTTTTTATACTAGGGCTTGACAATCACTTACTGGAAACTATCTGCATATCTTTTGCAGCAATCTTTTTGTTTTTAGATTACTAAGAAAGCATTCATTTCAGCTTGCCTAATGTTATTAATGACAGGGTAACTGTGGAAATAATTTTAAGATGGTGTGTGTGTGCACATGTAGAAGTGATAGCTTTGTGTTTTGCTGTGGTGGTTATGTTTCATATCCTTGCTCTCTTCCCATCCTCCCCTGCCCTGTCCGTCATGTTGTTTGCTAAAAGGTTTTTGAGTTTAAAATCAGATGCTTCACAGTGCTATGAAATATGGACTCAGAATTCATCTTGTATCTGAGAATAGTACTTGCCTATGGAAGGAGAACTGTCAAAAATTAAACCTGGCTTTTGTGTTGTGGGAGATTTGCAATATCACTTGCATAGTTTACTATATGTCAGGTTTAGTGTTGCAGTTAGTTCTGTTGCCATAAGTGTAACTCATGATCACTTAATTGGTACCTGTAGTAGGCTCTTTTTTATGCTGGGTTTACCACTAAGTAATCTTTAAACTATCTGAGGCTTCATTTAATAAAAGAACTCCACTGTATGGAGATACTGAGTTCGGGTTTCTACACTGTGGTGGCCATAGTTTCTTTTTGGTCCTAGTGGAGAATAATACTTCATAATTAAATTAAACTTTGATAGCTGAACACAGGTGAACTTTACGTTGAACTTAAAATTGTTTGTGTACAGTGTTGAATTAGAATCTTGGCTTAACAGTAAATGATATCTTCATTGAAAGAACCATAATTCAAGTAATGGTCAAGTTCAAATGTGGCTAAAATGATTGGCTGGGAATGATTTGCTCTGAGCTTTTCTAATTATCTTGTATTTTGATGAATTTCTTTTTAATTTAAAATATATTTTTAAGGATAATACAACTTTGGTTACAAGTATACAAGGCATACCAGCAGGTTTATGGAATTATTACATGTGTTTCATTGTTATGAGCAGTAAGCTATTATTTTGTAAATGCCTTTATAACATCTGGATGACCAAGATAAGATCAGTTTGATTTTCAGAATGATGTTTTAAATGTAATGGTGCTGTCAGAAAATCTGACAAAGGCTTACTTTCATCATGCAAATCACCAAACCCCATGCTATTAGTTACCCAAATTAACCATGGTATTTGGTATTAGTGTGCAGTCCTGTGATGATTTCCATCAAGTATATCTAGTGTGACCTTCCAGTGTCATCAGCAGAAGCTGACAGCTTTAAGTGTTCAGGTTTGAAAGATTACATTTAGTGCTTGCCTATTTGGTTTTAAATTAATATTTTTTTTTTGACATAGCTTTGAGTGAAAGCTTATTGTGACATATCATTTAGGCATATTCATTTTTAAATGAGCTCTAGTTTTATTTTTTTAAAGTCTCCTTAGACAAGCAGTTAAAGCTTTTATGTATTGTATGTTTAGAAATACTGCATAATGCAGTAAGAGTTAGAGGCATTTATAAAAGAATATAAAGATTTAGTGATATTATTCTTGATTGTGTTTAGTGTCCATTTTACCTACTCTTGCTGTATCTAAATGTCAAGGGCTACATTTTTCTTTTTTATATGAAGGTTTCAGGAAGTAAAATGAAAGGAATTATTTGAAATGCACATTTGTGAAATGCGTAACATTCGGGTTAGTAATAATGGTATACTTCATATATGAACTGCTAAAATTTGGTCAAAATTAAATTACAGGACTACATGGATAATGGCAGGTGGGTTTTGGCTGATGTAGCTTTAACCATCCAAAACTGGGCCATGTTACTGTGGGAATGCAGGCTTCCCTACTATTGTGGCATAGTCTGGCTGCAGGTAATGAAGCCAGGCAAAGTAAGCAAGTTTTGCAACTGGGGCTTAATAAAGTTTTGGGAGACATCAATCCAAAAGAACTTTGATGTCCACATTTTTTCCTCAAGGGAACTTACTGGCAACATTTTTCAAACTCATCTTAGCTGTTCATTTATCACTTGTCTTCCCACTGTTATAGCATCTTGTTCAGACAGCATAGAAATGCAAATGTTCTGAAGCACTCTATTGTATCAGTAATAATCAGTATACAGTAAACACTGACTTTATTATGAGCTTGGAATTTACATTAAGGTTGATTTTTGTCCTCATGACAACATTGAACTTGTTTTCTAAGAGTTAGGAAGTACTCATAAATTTCCCAAGAATTTTTTTTGCCTTCATTGTTAAGCATAAATGTTGCAATTACTTTGTAAAGCAAATGCTCTTTTCTTACAGCAGAAAAATATTCTCTGTCCTATTCTTCCCCTCCCAGTCCTGGAGGAAGGGGGCATGCACAACTGAATGCTACTTTTCAGTTGATATTATATGCAGGCTGGTTCTGGTTTGTGTTTTAGTTTTCCTGATTGGGTGTGGGGGGAGGTCATAAAAGGAGTTAGAGGAGAAAGTAGGGTACTCTTCAGTGTGGCACATGTATGCTTCTTGACCTTTGTGAAGAAGGCGTTGTTTTCCATTGTATAGCTTGTAATAGAAAAACTTGAATTTCTTTAATCAGTTATGTCTTTTATTTTTATTAGCGCTGTCAATTTAAAAAAATTAAAATAAGATTTTATAGTCTTTATGGATGCAAACAGCAAATTAGCTTCAGTGGGAATTGCTCACACAGAAGAGCTGTGGGATGCTGTGTTGCAGTTCAGTTTGTAGTCTATACAAAGCAGCACGAGGCTGACAATGAAGGGCAGGAGGATTGGGGTAGCGTGGTATAAATTTCTATGGATACCCTGATTCTGACAAACGTTAGCTAGAAAATACTGAAATCAACAGAAGCCTTAATCTCTGTTAATGTGTCCTGATTATTGATTTCATGTGGAGAGTGATTCAAATCTGTTTAAGCTTCTAGACTTCCTTGTTCCTAATATGAACCTACTAGTCTAAATGTAACTTGAAATGGTGGGCAAAAAGAGGGCGAAGTCAGTAGCTTTCAATCATGGGTAATTTAAAACAAAACCTACTGACTTTATAAGTCAACTTTTGGGTTGTTGACATGTGTGTTTGCAAGAACCGTATTCACCAAATGGAAGTTAATGATTCTTCAGCTGAATAACTTTGAATTTAATCTTTTTGTGCCTTGCTGGAGGATGATTAAGTGCTAGTCCCTCTTCCAACATGCACTGTATTCCTATCAGTAGGTCCTGATAATGAGCAGTGGGACTGCTGAGCAACTGGTGTTTTGGTTTAGGTGTTAGACTTGATCCTGTTTTGCTTACTCAACAAGGGATTGCATTTGTGCCCATCTATGTATGGCTGTCCTGTTGGTAGTGTTTGTGTGTGGTGCAGCAGCACGGGTGTAGTGACTGTTAAACAGACACAGTGGCCTTACTTGGTGATACGGACAAGTGCAAGCTGTCAACTAATGGCAGGCTGTGATGGCAGGTGCGTGCAGCTGCACAGTCAGTGAATGACCAAGCACAGAGCGAGTGTGTGTGTCTTTGAGGCAGAGGCAAGTAGGAGGGATAAGGAGCCCAGTGCTTAGAGAAGATCTTTATTGGGACCAGGTGTAGTTGAACCATGATCACAGCTGTGTTGTATATACTGTTATTTAATTGTGATGGTCAGCATAGAGTTAGTTGTCAGTTCTGTGTGTGCTAGTGAGTTGTCTTTGCTTTATTATACCTGAGGCTGAATGAGGTACTGAGGGCTTTCAGCTTGTACCTCTGGCACACGTACTTGTGGTCTGGAAGTAGTTGCTATGGGGAATGCCATAGCAGTCGAAGAAGTGTATTTGAATGATGTGCCTTATATTCCTAATATGGAACCTGCCTTCTCTTTGTGAATTGTGACGAGGTTTTCATTTCACATTTGCTGCTGGGGGTTTCAGAGTTTAACTTTTGCTGGCAGCAAAATTGCTTTAGAATACCAAGTTGCCTGTTATACAGCCCTTTTGCAGTCTGGTCACTCTGACAGGAAGTGATGCTACACTGGGCTTTTTTGCTTCTTTCAGGAGTTATTTGAAGAAATTGATGTGAATATTTTTTTAATTATCAGAATAAAAAGAAAACACATAAAATTTATATTGACTATTTGTTCTGATCTAAGATTTATGATTTACAGATATTGTATTGGTAATCCCTAATAAATTGAACTCCTAGTAGGAAAGCAAGGATTATCCTCAGTTAGTGTCTCGTCTGTTGAAGTTAAGACAAAACAAAAACTGGTGTCATGCAGTTTATCTTTAGGAAATCAGCTATGCGTGTATGTATCTTTTTGCCTTTTTGTACAAACTGATTATTATTGAAGGTAAATCCCAACTGAAAATTTCTATAACATTATTTTTAAAAAAAGTTACATAAAAATGCTTGTCCTACTTTTGAAAATAAGTCAGATGTCAGTAGGCCTGGTAGAAGAACTAAACAGATTTATCTATTTATTTATTTATTTTTTTATTTATTTTATTTTTTCAAAGAGAAGATAAGAATTCTTCATTGTAAAGTTGTTACTGCTGGCTCCTAGCTGGCTCTATGCTCGATAGTGAACATGTGGCAAATATAAACTCTACCAGAGCTGAAATGAGGAAAGGTGGCTTTTAGGTGGCTGTCTACACTGTTCCCTGAACTTTAACTTTATGTGGGTAAGAGATGTCAATAACCCCAGGTGTATATGATCATCTCTTCCCCAGTTCTTGTTTGTTTTTTCATCTACTGCCTTTGTTACTTTAGTGTTCTGGATCAACCATATGCACTACTTAAAAAGATGCATATTTTTGTGGTGTTGAATGAAATGTTACAGAATTGTTGGTTTGAATTATGGTAGTAGGTTATAGTAGCAAGCTATTTTTTCATCAAAAGTTGCACTTTTTTAGTCACAGATTTTAGTCACAGTTGTAAGAACTTCCCTTTCCTAAGGGAAAGAAAACAATAACTTTTTAATTATTGAGCTTACTGGTAAATTTTGCCAGAGTAACAGCACATTCTTATTTAAACTGCTCTACAACACCTTCTGGCGTGTATGCTCTTATTGCAGCGAACAGTGCTTTAAATGAATGTGTTTAAGTTAGAGAAAGGCAGTGTAAATATGACCATAGGGAAGACATTTTTCAGAATAGGCTTGTGAGGACTGTAGATTATTGTTAGAATTATGTTTATGTGCTAAGTAAGCTATCACTGTTTTGAGGAAAAATCGAATCTAATAATCTGTTTGGCATTTAGGATCACAGTGGGAGCTAGGTGTATCTAGGAGTTTGAAATCCTGCAAGACAAACTGCACAGAATATTGTCAGCATTGTCTAGGTAGACTTTATGTTAAACCAGAAAAAAAAAGTCAACACTGTCGTTACACATACTTGATGCCAAAATTTGCAAGCTGTTTCCTACACTTCTGGGTAGTAACTTCAGATGGCAGGGTTGCTAAATTTTCCCAGCTGCTGCCCCTTTGCCACTTGAATGTTATTCATGCTTAATTTTGGCAGTTTAAAATGAGAAACTGAGTTTATTCACTTTACTACATTTTACTTCATTGTTTTATTCTAAGCTCTTCAGTGGTAAAATAGATTTTAAAAATTATTTTTAAGGGAAGTATCTCTTAACTAAAATACTTTCTTCCTTAAGAAAAGACATTTGCGGTACTCAAATCAGTGGTCAAATTTGAATTGACAGCTTGCTTATTAACGTGTTTCTGCTGCTTCAGACATGATGGCTTTGATATTAAAATGCTGAAGATGGGTTTTAATATTTTTAAAACTAGTGAATCCCTGAGTTTTGTGCATCTGGGAGGAGATGAGGGGTTAAATTCAGTCTGCATTTGTCAAGGCAATTAGTTCAGTGATCCAACAAACCCACCTTTTAGCTGCAAAACATTACGGTAAAAACATTATTTTGAGCTTCTTTATACTGAATTTCATTAGACCTTCCTATATTCTTTATGTAAGCCCCTTGGCATTTGTTTAGCTTGAATAGTCACGAATAAAAGAGCTTAGAGTTCGCTTTAAAGTGCAGCTTCTGAAGTAGGAAAACGAGGGTTCAGATTGCCTTGTGTACCCTGTTTTGTTTTCATTCTCCTTGGGACTAAACATTAATGTCTGAGGAAAGCCACCGTGGTGTCCTTAGGTTTTAACGGGGAAGCCATTCAGTGCACAGTTCAGTGGCCATTAATTTATGTTTATGATATATTAAGAGTGAATGTCCCTGGCTCTTGGGTAGATCTAGGTATTTCCTTGGAGGACTTAGACATATCATGTATGTTGGTATTGGGCTTTTCTCTTGTCAGACACAGATGCATGTGTGTAAATACGTATTTACTTATATATTTATGTGAACATATTTATGTAAGCATGTACTTGGCTTTTAGGAACTAGACTTACCAGGTCTTTGTGAAAGGAGATTTTTTTCTCAACTCATTCAGTATTGTTCACAGCATTAACACATCACTGAACAAATTGCCCTCTTGCATATGCTAATCCTGCACTTAAAAGAACTCATTGTAACACGTTTTAATGCTTTAGCTGGAACTACGATGGAGATGGGAATCACAGCCATGTCAAATTGTCATGTGACTGAAAAATGTCTAAAATGCCTTTCTCTTTGGGTCAACAGTTTGTACTTAGCATAACTTAGAATGTATGAAAGCAGTCCATGTAGTTTGAGGAAAAGATTAGTCTTTGCTTTTGTCTTTTGTGTGTGTCTTGGCCTCAGTTTTTCAGATCAAGTCTGATTAAACAACGCTTTAGCCTTAATTTCACACTAGTAGGGAATGTTATGCTGGAAGTAAAAATATTTGATCTTTGTTTGCAATACATTTGTTAAGGGCTTCCAACTGGAGTTTACTCCAGATAACAAATGATTACTGCATAACTTTATTTGGTAAATATTTACGAGTTAAAGGCAAGTTGCCATATATCTATCCATACCTGCAGGTGTAGATGTATCAAAGCGTCTATTTATGAAGGTCTAGAAGTGAGCTATCAATCAGATTATATTCCATATTATAAATGGGACCTGTATATTAAAAATACATAAATAAATAAATCATTGTTACCTGCTCATGAATAAACAGCAAGCCTGCTTTTCCTAAACAATACGTTCAGCTGAATTAATTGGTTAAATAGATGGTGACTGACAAGTGAACTGAACTTTTGATAAGTTGAACAATGAAAAGCCAAGCTTCTTAGAATGCATGAAGCTGTACATGTTTGCCTGGAGGACTTTGAATTGAATTAAATGGAATAAAAGACTATGTAGGTATCACATTTCTAAAGCATCTATCCCATCCAGTTTGAGTTTTTAAGCATGTATGAAGGCATCTTGAGAGGGATTTTTGATTGACCTTGTTTTTTCTCTTTACAGAGTAATTCTCTGTTGGTCCCGGACAGTCTGCGAAGCACAGATAAACGCAGGAATGGCCCTGAATATACCAATGACATCAAAAAGAGAAAGGTGGATGATAAGGATTCCAGCCACTATGTAAGCAAACCTGTGTCAAAGAAGTAGTTAATTTATTTGCACATAACTGTGCTAGTATGAGGAGTAAAAGAGCTGTGAAGAGCAAGGCAATGGTTTCCTATGGCTGATTTAGTACATGAATTTATGCACCAGGGAGGCCATTATTCATGCTGTGGGAAGAGCAGTGACTCAATAATTTGAGCTATTGTCAAGTAATACACCTCGACAGGGAATAAGGAGCCAGGAGTAGCTGTTTGGGATTCACAAGTGTTCTGGGACCTTTCTCAGAGTTTGAGCAAGAGATCGTTTCTGAACTGCTCTAAATAAAACCTGCAGGTTTGTTTGAAATGGAGGATCTTGTTGATAGCTATTTGTGGTTTTGTTGATTGGGGGGAGTGGGGTGGGGGGGTGTAGGGGGGTGTAGTATATTTTTCTGAATACTAGCTATTACTGTTTTGGGTAATAATTACCTTTGCAAATTGGCTTTGTTAGGAGGCCCTACCAACTTACTAGTTTGCTTTTGGTTGATATGATGGTTTCAACAGGCAGCAAATTGAAATACAAATTGTTCACAGTTTGTGTTCTGCACTTTTGACTTAGCTTCCTTGTTGCTTGGTTTCAAAGAGGCATTTCAGTACAAGTGTGGCATATGTGAACCTCACACACAGGGTTTCAGCTCAAGTCTATGCTCAGCCAAATGGCAGGATGATACTTGAACAGGCTTTAGAGACTAGAACTGGTGTGGAAGAGTAGTGAAAAGCAGAACTTAAATATAACAGTAGATATTATTCTTTGACATGGCAATAATGTGGTGGATGGTCTGGTTTATATGAATCCAATCACTAAATACTTCCTGGTTACTGAAACACAAGGGAAAATTAGGTGCACTTTTTTCCCCTCAGTATTTGGTAGTGTAATATCTGTCCACTTGGACCCAGAATATCTCTGAGCATCTAGTGGATATCTCTGCAGCTACTGAGAGTAGATGAAGTTACTTTCCCCTTTCTGCACATTGTGGTGGTGTAGTACTGTTATGGTTGTACAAGTTGTATTTCCACCACTTTCTAATAATGTTTTTTTGCATTACAGAAGGGTTTGGGAAACTTCCCCATGTTAATCCCTCAGTTTTGAGGGTTTGATATTCTGTGGGCATTTTCCATTTCAAATGTTTGAAGATTAAGCATTCTTAAGCTACATCTTATATTAAAAAAGGAAGAAAAAGCTTAACTTGATTCTTTTTCTTGTATTTATACTGGAAAGAAACAGTAAAGATATTGCTCTGCAGAAGCAGTTTGTTTTAAACCACATTTTAAATGTGTGGTTTTGTTTGCTATTGACTTGAAAGGGATTTTACAGATACAGGCAGCATCAAAACGAAGAATTGAGTAACACAAGGATATTTGAAAGTTCCAGATTTATTCTAATCTGGAAGATCTTTCTTTTTAAATGTTCCCCAATTTTGTAAAGAGAGCTGCTGATTTTGATCTCATTTTAGATGAGATCCTTGTATGGACAAAAAGTACTGCTTTTGCCAGAAGGGAGATAAACAAGTTGTAGGAATTGTTGTATTTGGAAATAAGATGCAAAATGCATTTTCTATTTTTGTTTTCATTTTGACTTCTGACTGATTTTCATGTAAGGATCTGTATAGTTTCAACCTGTGCGTTTGCTGGTGAGGCGAATCTTCTGATATTCTTAGTACCTGTAGGGAGATGCCTTTGATAGTCCCAGTCAACGTCTATTTCTCAAGATGACAAAGTCAGTGGAGTACAGTTAATCATTGTTTGGCAGATATTTTTGCCCTCACTAGGGGCAGTATTTCTGGTGAACAAGTGTCCCACCTACTGTACTCCCACATGCTCAAATGCATTCTAACTTATTCTTTCCTGCTGAGTACTTCACACTTTTCAGAAGGTGGTAGATCACTGGGGCTGAAACTTTACTGTTTCTTCTCCTTTTGCACCCTTTGGTTGGACAGCTTCCTGAGTGGCAAACAGAGCCAGCATTCTGTCTTCAGTGGCACTCTTGGATCCCTAATATGTTTGCTGTATTTCTTGAAGCATTATTCAGCTGCTAAAGCAGAAGGGAAAGGTTGGAACTACCTGTTGGTGGTTTTTGGGTGTGGTTTGGTGTTTTTTCTTTTTTTAACATTTATGGCCTGAGGTGAGAGGAACAAACTGGTGTTTTGAGGTTTTTTTTGTTTTATTTATTTCTGTTTCTATCTGCCAGTGTTAAGTGTGATAGCCCAGACACTTTGAAAGCAAGAGATGGGGGACAGTTTGCGCAGTCTTGTATATCTGATTTGTTTGCCTAGAAATGTTTTAACTAAAAATATTGTTACTAGAAATGTCACTTGCCCACATGAAAAATGTAAGTTTTGTCATTTGCTTGCTTTGTGTTTATTTTTATTTATGAGTCAAGACTCACCTTCTGGTTGAACCACCATGGTGCACTGCAGAAATCACTAGACCACTGTGTATCTAGAATGTGTCTGCTGTGGCATCCCAGCCCCTATTGGAGATAGGGATCAGGAGGCCTTGGAGTAACAGCTATTGTGAGGCACTGGAGCAGCTCAGGTGAACACAGATTTACTTGAAACAGTGGAAATGCAGCTTCATAAGCCGCAATAAAACATTTCCCTTTAGGAATGTGAAAGTATTTTGGTCTTGTTAGGCAGAAATGTTGAAATGCTTTGGCATTTCAGAAGCTTTTTCTTCCCCTGAACTTTCCATTTAAAATCTTTACTTTCTGGAGAAGGAGAAAAATTGTCCTATTACTTTGAGGAAGTTGATTCTTCAAACCAGTTTTCTGAGATCTGTTGTGTTTTTTAGGTATGCACAAGCAGTAGTTTCCATAAGATTAACACACAAGATTAGCATATGAACAGAATGAGTTTCTTTTTTAGTACTAGCGATAACACTCTTTATGATGGTAATAAGGAGGAGTTTGGACCATCTTGCATTGATGGTGAGACAACCACCTTTCTACTAGTTCTGCCTTATTTGGGTTTTATTACTGAAGCAGAAAAAAAGGTGTTGTGTTCCTGTTTTCATTGTTTTCCCTGTTGCTAATAAGTTAATGGAAGGCTATTTGCTTATTGTTTAGGAAAAACAAAAAATGTCTGAGTAGATGCTTAGTCTTTCTCTCTGGGCTCTTGATGTACTAATTGAAATGAACACTATATTTATTTATTTTTAATAGGACAGTGATGGGGACAAGAGTGACGATAACTTGGTTGTAGATGTATCCAATGAGGTAACTTTTTTCATTCTTGTAGTCTTGACTTTTTGGCCAAAGATTAAAGGAAAAGTGCATTTAGATGTTAGAGGAAAAAGAACCCTCTGTGTGGATATGTTAAAATATTCACAGCTTCTCCTTTATTGTTAGTACTGCAGTTGTGTCTTCCTCTGAGCTTTATCTGGTTGCCCTCCTGGCTTTTCCTTCTGTTGCTTTGTCCAGGTTTGTTCCCTCTGCAGTTACATTCTGATGCTTCACAGCTGCTCTGTAGTGGAGAGAGTTGTGGAGAGATGCAGGTGGAGGGCTGAGGTTTTCAAACTACTGTCTTCAAATGAAAAAGGAAGACATTAATTAACCTTGTATTTAATAGCAGGAATATTATCAAAAACATTTTGGTACCTTAAAACTTACGACTATTTTAATGTCCTATGTTAAAGACGATTTTCCAGAAATGCTTGTTTTTTAGAATGAAGTCAGCTAAAGTCAAGATGAAGTCTATCAGTTCACAAAATTTTCCACAGGTTGTAGCCACTTTTTTTCTCCAGGGCAGAGATTTGGCAGTGGCATCAAGGTGAAGGGATGGGCCTTCCCTTTTCTTCATCTTTTATTTCATACAACAATGAGATTTAGGAAGCATGTATATGGTAGCAAGGCTCTTCTGCTTGGTGAAAAGCACAGGAAGAGAAGCTGATAGAGAAGTGTCTTCAGCTGCTTTAAGTGCCCAAATGATGTCAGCCAAGTAGAAAAATGGGTATCCAACTAGGGATTTTAGTAATCCTTTCAGAAGCCCTACTTACAATGAAACTACTCAATAATTAATCAGTAGGCTTAGTGCCCTCTTGTGAGGACTGCTTCCTCCCTGCTGGTATTCTCATGAGCCAAATTCTCAGGAGCATGGAGAACCTGCAGAGCTCTGATGGCTAGCTTGCTGGGCTGGCTATTTCAGGTTAAAGTAAATACAGAGAGTGCTTCTGGAAGAGAGAAAGATAATCACCTGAGAGGTGATTTCAGCTTTTCCTGTATATTCAGGTAGCAAGGCAATTTCAGATGGTGTTTAGAATTAAGTGACAGATATTATGGCATATAGAGCATGTGTCTTTATCTCTTTTCTGACGAAGGAAATGAGCAAGGTTTGTATGGCCTAAAAGAGATTATTGAAATGTTCATTGTTCACTAGCAGCGGGTGGAGCAGGTACATAGAAGAAACAAACAGTGTAAGCTCACTGCAGTTACTGTTGGTCTTTCTTGCTTTTATCGCACATTGTGCACACTTGCCTTATTTTGTACTTAGGTATACTTAGATTGCAACCTCTATGCTTGCAAACAGTTTATGATTACATGTAGCATAATATAAAGCCAGATTGCTTACTATATGAGATTACTTATATTTCCAAATTGATGAAGGGATTTTAGCTTTCTTTATATAGACATAACAAAATATCTTGTCTTTTGAACTTAGCGCTTAAACTCTTCCAGATATTTTTTCCCCTAGACTCCTTAGTGGTGTTTCTGTACCAAACATGACAGATTTTATGTTGTTCTTCCCTTCCCATTGTTTTAGGATCCTTCTTCCCCAAGGGCAAGTCCCACTCATTCACCACGTGAAAATGGTATAGATAAAACTCGCCTACTGAAGAAAGATGCCTCTAGCAGTCCAGCATCAACAGCTTCTTCAGGAAGTTCAACTTCCCTCAAATCCAAAGAAATGAGTCTGGTGGGTAGCAGTCTGTTGTCCAGATAAAGTTGTCCAGGCTTTACTTTCGTGTAAAGGCAAACTCTCCATTCTCCTGCAACTACTTGTGGCAGATATTACATGACATTTAAACGTTTGAAGCTAAAATAAACTACTGCTTTTCAAGACGTTTATAGTGTTACTCAGCTTTTCTCCTCAGCAATATTTCCTGCCTCATTTTGATTTTTTGTTTCCTACATTTCTGTCAAATGAGTTGCAAATCTATTACAATGTACAAGAGTTGCTTCAGCATTATTTATTTTTTCTTGAGCAACAGGTTATGGTTTAACGTAGGCTGTATATAGTCACTAAAGTTCTCCAGGCTTTTGTTAAGCTCTTCTAAATAAACTGTTGCTCTTTAATAACTTTTCCTGCAGTATCACTAGTAATTTGATCACATTCTCTGTAGCTTTTGTGTCACGATTTTTTGATACTATCAACTATGGTGGTATTTTGTTTTCGTACTTAGATTTGCTATGTCCAATGATTGAGAGACTAATGCTTTCAAGCTAAAATAACTTGGTAATGCACAGTACTGTCCTGAAAAAAAATTAGCTCAGGCTTTTTTTTTTTGTTTTTTTTTTTTTTATTTTGTGCCAATGGAAGAAAGAAAAATAACTTTCTCTGTTTCTTTCCTTATTTTAATTTTGGCAGCAATCAAAAAAGTCAGCTTTTCTCTCTTGTGAGTTAATGTTGTCAGCGTTGCCTGGATTTATGAAAATTGGCTGGGGGACTGGGTAGTAGGTGCCCAGCATCCCAGCTGCTGTTGTGATAAATTGTATAATATGGCCTGAATTAAAAATAATACTCATTTAATTTGTTTAATGATACCAGCACGAAAAAGCCAGCACGCCTGTTCTGAAATCCAGCACACCAACTCCTCGAAGTGATGTGCCAACCCCAGGCACTAGTGCAACTCCAGGACTTCGTCCAGGCCTTGGCAAGCCTCCAACAATGGACCCTCTTGTTAACCAAGCTGGTAATGCATTACCTCATGTGTTTTTATGGTTCCAAAATTAATTTTTTTAATGTATGTAGTTCTGTGCAAATGTTAGCTAAATGTATTGTTTCATTCCTATCAAGAGAGGGCTTGATGAGCAGCAGATGTTTGGATGATCAAGAATTTTAATATCTTTCTATTTCTTATCCTTCTTTGTTTACTTTCATCTGTATCTTTTTTGCAAATAATCCAGAGACTGAATGCAATGTAAAAAGACTTCTCAGAAGCTTCTGGTACTTATTCTGAATGCAGTCTCTTTTCCAGCTCTTGTCTGAGTCTACTAATATTTGCTGTAGTGTAAATCTTGAGAAAGAGGGGGGAAGTTTACTTTAGCTACTGAGACTGCTACAGCACAGTTGCTTCAGACATGAGCTGTGTAAACCATGTCTGTCAGCTGTACAGCTTAATTTGGCAAAGGAGATTACTGTAAATGGGAAATATCACAGAAATGGAAATAGGTAGTGCTAGAAGAGATTGTTAGAAGTAATCAGCAAGTTGAGACTTCAGTAGATCTCATTTACGTGGAGTGTAAAGAGGTGGTGGTACTGGTAAATTACGGCAATGTTTCTTGGCAGTGTACTTATGTGAGAGGAGAAGGTTAGGTACTGTAGGGGAAAAAAAGGGGGCTCTTTTCTTCCCTGTATGCAAGAATTTATAAATAAAACTGCTTGATTTCATTATTCTGTAGCTGCAGGTTTGCGGACACCATTGGCAGTACCAGGGCCGTACCCTGCTCCATTTGGAATGGTACCTCATGCTGGCATGAATGGAGAGTTAACCAGTCCAGGGGCAGCCTATGCCAGTCTGCACAATATGTCACCCCAGATGAGTGCTGCTGCGGCTGCAGCTGCTGTGGTTGCCTATGGAAGATCTCCTATGGTAGGCCATACGTTGCATGCAATGTCAGTTGTGTGAATTCTGGTTCACTGAGAAGAGCTACATACTTCATTTAGCACTGTTGAATTCCCAAGTTATAACAGCACCAGAGGCTTGACAGCTTTACTGTGTTTCACTTTGCTGTGTGGTTGGAGAAATGAATTTGCACCTTGAAAACAAAGAATCTCAGTGTATTTATGTATGTTTCCTTTTCCCTTCACCTTCATCAGCACTTTGACTGATTAAGAAATGCCAAAAAATTACTTTATGCTTTCAATGAAAAGGTAGTGTTGGTAGCTACAAAGTATTTCATTGGTGCTGTGGACATCTGCTTTTCTCTTGCTGAACCAGGTTTGTGTTCCATGCAGACATACCAAATGAATCTCAAAGCATGGTGGTACTTTTTATCTACATCTCTGTCCTTGTATTTTGTTTTCTGTGAAAATCAACATGAGAAGTTGGTCAGTACATATCTTGGAGCTCTGCAATAAGATGGGTTAAGAATAGTTGCTGTTGTCGGTGTAGTAAGTAAATGGAGCATAGTAATTACAGCTGCTGTCAAGCAGAATTAACCTAGGTGCCTGGTTGTGCAAACATAAGCTTGGTGGCAACTTTGTATGTAGACAAACTTACCTACTTGTAAATTTACAAGATTGGACTTAAGCTTGTCACCTTCTTATAGTTGTCGATATGGCCACTGTTTTTTAAACTGGTAAACACAGGTCTTTTATTTGGCGATGGGAATTTCTAAATAGCATATGCACTTCTTAAAGCAATAAGAATTTTAACTCTGGTATAGTGTTTAGAAGAAAAACTAAGTCTGGTCCAGAATTGCTGTTTGGTTTGTTTGAGGTACATATTTAATCAGGATATAAAAGTTTGGTGGAGTTGCAGTATGTAAAGAGACCACAGTATATTTAAGTTGTAGACAAATTTATCTGCACCCTGCAGTTTAGCTCTGTGAGGGAGATCTCAGCTGATGTGCCCACACAGTGCAGTGTGGAGCCATGCAGAGATTCTAGCTGGGGCCTGAAGCTGCTTTCCAGCACCGTGCTGTGCCTGCATGGGTACGTGTTAGCTGTCGCAGAGCTACATGCTGACACACCACAGACTAATTCCAGGGCTAGCTCTGGGCTAACACAGAGGTATTTTTATTGCGCGCAGTGGTGTGAATGCTGATATACGATATTGGTTTTCTATTTGCTTATGAATACTTGTAGCAGAAGAATGCCTAGAGAAAAAGTCTTGTTTCTCTCCCCCATAAAGGGACCTGCACTTACCTAATACTGTGGGTAAAAGCCACATTTTGATTAAGTATGTCATATCTTGGGGGTGAAGAAAAGGGGCTTGCTGAATGAGGAATTGCAAGTGTGAGATTAATCCATTTTTCATTGTCAGGTTGGGTTTGATCCTCCTCCTCACATGAGAGTACCTGGAATCCCTCCAAATCTAGCAGGGATTCCTGGGGGAAAACCGTAAGTAACTTTTAACATTTTGGTAACATATGCAATATCTAGAGAAAATAAAGTTTTGTGTCAGTAAACAAGAATTCCAAAGGGGGTACTGTCTGGTTGTTCTGAAGAGATTGTTTTAGCCTTCTTCTGGTAAGAGGTGCAGCATATAAGTTCTCAAATGGTAGTTATCATATCCCCAAACAGGTGTGCATATACCTATTTCCAAGGAAAAGCTGTTGAAGGTATACTTTCAGGATTTTAGTTTCCTCCTTTCTGGGAGAAGTTAAGGGGACTGCAGTCTGGCAGACAATGGTGAAATGTCTAAGAAAAAAACATACTGAAACTGAACTTCCTACTATGCTGAGCATAAACGTGTAGTGCGAACACACAGACTCCTTGTCTGGCACCTGCTTTATCAGGCATAAGAGTCTGCAACTGTTGGTCACAGTGGGTATCTGAAACAGTTAACTTTAGCAACTGATGCACACCTCATGTAATAGGACATAAAACGTTTGTGTAAGTGTGCAATTAAAGAGGATACGAAGCAGTGGTGCAGCAGGTAGTGCATAGATGTAGGATAACTTTTACAAGAGGTTCTTTTTGTTTAAAAGTTTTAATTATTGATGAAGAGGGTGTTAAAATACTCTGTGATGCTGGGGCTTACTGATGTTACAATAAAATAAATTGAAATAGCATACATCAAATTTTTCAGTAATTTGGCTTTGGCAGATTGAGATTGAGTTTATCCATGTGTAGTAGATTCATGAGCACATACGACCTCTTAAAACATGATTATTTTTTAAGTGTTCCTGGACAACTTAGCTATGCATGTACAAACAGAGCATAGTCTGCAAATTTGAGGCATCTGTTTTCTTGGAGAGGGTGGGGCAACAGTTCCAACAGGTTTTTCTGACACTGTTAGAACCTGTTCTTTGTCCCTTCATACCTGGCATTCAGTCCGTCTTCTCTTTCAAAAGGAAGCTGCAGTTAGAGTAGTTTCTCTCTATCTAGCTACTTACATAATTTTGAAAGTCACTTAACACTTTGCACTTCCTATGCTGAGTGTTCCTGTTACAGACTGTCGTCTTCAATCTATCATGGTTAAAATTTTTCTTTTTGGAGTTTCAGGAAAAATTTCAGAAACTATTACTTTTAAGATACTGAGTTGTAAGTCAAACTGGCAAATTTTATTTATGTGCATATTTCTGTTTGCCTTCATTTTAACTCCTGTTAATAGCTAGTCATACATTGTCATGTCAGTTATGCAAACAACCTTAAAAGTACACCAGATTACAGGCAAAAAAGTGTGTATTTTCTTCTGCTCCTTTTCCGTAACAGTAGGAAAGCAGCAGACTTAATTAGGAAAGCCTATCGACCATGCTTCTGAGAACAGACTAAGAACTATCTGTTGGCATGTGAGAAACCTGTTAAATCTTAGATTTACTTAAGGAAGAGTATGTTGACAAGATAACTGAAGTGAGAGCTTGGTGAATTGGTGTTATGCATCAGGTGGTGCTGTATTTAAATTTAGTACAGTAAGGAACAGGCTTTGCTCTCAAAGCATCCTTTTATTAAGGGACAGGCTCATTCTTGCGGACTTTGCTAGAATTTGGAATACTTTGTATATAAAAGATTTTTGGAGATCATGTAATCCAATGGGTGTAAGCATTTTACTTTTAAAAAAGTATATTCATAAGCTTCCAATTAGATTTCATTGGTAATGCCTGGCAATATTTTATATTATGAGCTATGAGAACCTGTTTTGTTCAGTCAGAAGTGTTCTGTGGCTGAGTTCTAGTTGTTGCACTATTCAAGGGCACAAAAGCATGTATGCTGCTATACTTTATATCCTGGTATTTCAGAGCTGAATTACTGTTCTGCGTGGGTTTGGTTTTTAAAATCTTTTTATTTAGTCTTTTCAGCACTTTATTCACACTGCTTCATAGATTGCCTACTCTGATACATGCTCACTGCTCCCCACTTCATTTGTTGTGTTCTGTGATTTTTTTTTTGTGGTCCTGTTATTGGACGGCGTCAGTCATTTCCTCCAAAGTGATTTCTTTGCTTATTGTTATTTTAAGAAGTGAGGCAAGCCTAAAATCCATAAACTGATCTGTTATCTTTCCATTGACAGTTCAGAGTGATCTCTTGTTTTAGTGTTGATTGGTTACAGCTAGCTAGATGCTGTCTGCTACCTGCAACATCTTTGTGTATCTCTTGTATTTTCTTTACAAAGTGCATGGGTTATATGATCATGCAGACTAATGAAGTACTCCTGGTTTATTTTCAAAATCTGCTTTTTCCTGGAGTATTTGTTTTATGAGATGTGGAATTTTAGTCTGAGTCTTGTTGCGAGTGGTACAGAGACTTTTTCAAATTGAACTATTGAATCCCCAGCCATATGTGTATGCTGATGGCTGCACATTTTACCAATGGTTATGCTGGGACTGTGTGGGGTTTTTTTACCCAGCTCCGCTTCCAATAGAAAATCTAATTCCTTTCTTCTAAAGGAATGACATTTCTGATAGCACCCAGTTTTCTAAACCTGTGTATTCTGAGTTCTGTTAATGACTAGCTTGTTAGAAAAATTAGTAGCCTCTTAAGAACTCACTATACTTGTCTATCTGCTTTATCAGGGGGCTGTTGTCTAGAAAGCTTGTCACTTGCTTGCCTTGTTTTGTAACTTATTTAAATGTAAGTCTTTACTACCATCTTTTTATGTTTCTGAATGTGAATCTTTCAGTTTTGTTCTTTGCAGAGTGTAACTTTGTTAGCAGTGATACAGATGTACTTGGGAAATTGGGTAGCAACGTAGGAAGTCAGAGTGTCTTCAGCAGTTTTTTAATTTTCTAAATGAGCTAGTTTTTGCATTTGGTAGCAAGTTGTGGGGGTGGTTTTTTGCTTGTTTGTTTGTTTTTTGTTTTGTCTTTTTAATGATTTCCTATGAGGCTTTTCAGGTTTTTCATATTGCTTTGATATTTTGGTGTACACACTTGTGATCTTGTATTAGTTGTTTTCTTCTTCAGCAGTGTGTAGTTCAGTAATCAATGTTATGGACAAGGTCTTGGTATCTGTATGTGTGTATGAATGTGCATAAATTAAGTTTTAATATTTTTGGTTTCACAGTTGATTCCCATCAGCAGATTATTCTTTTCTTATCAGATAATCTGGTTTTGGGTTGTGTGGTGTTTTTTTTTATGGTTTTGGGAGGGGGTCCTTCCAGACTGCTTTGAGCAGTAACCTAATCAAGAATTATCTTTGTCTTAGTTTGGGGGTGTGAAATCAGTACTAGTTTTGGATATGGGCATGTGCTATGTGAGTCTTGTATTATGTTGTTTGGATACATTTAACTCACCTGGACTGTTAAGTTCTTGGTGTGTTGCTGTAATCATGTTTTTTGCTCTGCATAGGCTTTCTAACAAAGTACTTATTTAGCTTTTAGTTTTCTATAGCTGCTAAATGAATGTTCTTAGGGATTTCTCCTTGATGTGAACCACACCTTCTAATGCTTGGATTGTGCACTGAACACATTTTCAAGCTCAGTGGTAAGATTTATGTCCACAGTATTTCTTCCCTAGTGTCTAGAGTTTTGAATTAATGGTAGCATTGAGGACAAATGTATTTCTCAGTATTTTTTCCAAATGTGTTTTTAATTGAAGTCTGAGGTATTGCATACAGACACCAGAAAGAGCTGAAAATACATGTTTCTCATTTTAGTAGGAAAGGGAAATTTAATGTCATAAATGTTAAGTCTTTCAACTTCTAATTATAAGCTGACTTTTCTTGGTGTATTTGGAAAGGAATAGTATATTGTTCTGCAATTGTTCAAGGGAAAAAATAAAGATTTCAGTTCTCCTGATCTTCACACTTGTTCAGTGAATGTACAATGAGGCATATTTTAAAGGAAGGCTAATTTTATTATATTCTAGAATAAGTGGTTGTTGTTTTCCCCCTGCCTTGTATCTCTGGATAGAATTATTTGGTGATGAGTATGAAGTTGCATATTTTATTATTTATCCTTCTTTCTTGGCATTTTGTCCTATATAATGAAACCATACTTGGGTATTTGTTGTTTGTTGTGATAACTACAACTAAAAGTAAGCTGGAGTACAAAGAAGAGCTGGAAGTAAAATTGCATGATCAATAGAAGGAACTGTCAGCTTTTGTGTTTTGCAGTTGCAGTAGTTAAGGAATTGTTTCAGTTGGAGGGATGAAGTGGAGGCAGGAACTGCATGCATTATATCAATCTGAATACTTTGAGTAGCTGGCAGGTAGGTAGTTTAGTTGATTTGCCATGTTCTTGAGCAATGAATTAATTATTCTGAACATTCATCAGCATATCAAATGATACTTACTTATTGTATACTTATTTGAGACTTATTTGGAAATTGGAGGGCCATAATTACCAAGTTTAAGCTGAGAAACTGAGTTGTATTAGTATTGCATACTATGCTATAATCTATAGGAACTGCAGGTTCTCAGTGCTGCTTTGGTTCATTAAGAGAAGTCTTTGGATGCAGTAGATCAGAAGAGTTTTTCTAAGTAAAAGGCATGCAATTTTTTCTTGTAACTGTGCTTTTCATAATATACAATTAACTGCAAGTGTATATTCACATATTAATTGATGTGTACTTAGCTTGTGTTCTATTATTACAGTTGGATTCCCTAAGAACTTTTTCTTTGTTTGCTGTGGTGGTTAGCCCAAAATGAGGAAGGGCTGTCTTAATGATAACAGTCATTTGATCAAAGATGGATAGTCGTAGAACCCAGTCATTACAGAGAGGCAGAATGCTGTGAGTGAGACAGAAGTGCATCATTGTCATGAAGCTGAGCAGCAGTTTCTGGCATACACTGTCAGTTCCAAAAAAACTTTGTAAAAGGGCAAAACCACACATTACATTTTTGCAGTGTTATGGAATGCAGATGTCAGTAGCATTTTGTTGAGGAAAAACATAGGTGGGCAAGGGTTGCCTGTCAAGAAATGCCTTGAGCTTTAGAGAACTTAAGAATTTATAAAATTTTACTAAAAACTGACTCTTAAGGTTGGGCAACCAAAGTGCTGGTCAGTTTTGAGAATCCAAGCCTTGAATATATCTAGTGCGTTGAAGATTGAGTCATTTCTTAATCATATGTAAGTACACTTACACCTTTTTTAGGTATAGCACTGGAAGTACAGTCCTCCCCAGAAACAGAAACAGCAGAGTAGGCCCTGTATCATGGTGATGTGATGGAGTGGTAGCCAACGACAAGAGCTGCAAATAGTAGTTTACCCTGTTGTCTCCAGTACTTTCTTCTGGAGACAGCTTTCCTAGTCCAGGGAGTATCAGTCTGGCAAATTATTTTTTCAAAAAGTTTTTTTCAAAGTAAAAGTTATGCATAATGAGAAGTTCTACCATAAAACCTATTAGACACAAGTTACTAGACCACCTAAGTATGCTGACAGTGATGATGTTAGCATGACATGCCACACACTTTCAAACAAACAGGAACATTTACTTTTTTTGTGTGCTTGTCTTGGCAGGGGCAGAGGGATTTGGCAATGTGTAGCCATTTCTTTACACAGTGGATTGCTGATAACTTGCACTGTAGAAAAAGCTGTCTTGGCTTGTAAGAGACTGTCGGCTGGTTTGTTTGTTAGGCTCTCAAACTCAGTCATCCTGAGTCCTGACCAACCAGTCTTGGAAGCAAATGTCTGCTCATGATGGTAAAAAAGAGACTGCTCTTATTATCTATATAACTGTGCTTCAAACACGGGCAGACTGGTAAAATTCTATAGCATTAAAAGTACACTGAGTAAGTCTGGCATTTCAGAGCAGAAGAGTCATCGTAGTTCCACAGTATGCATGAAGCACTTGAAAAATGTTCCTATTGTCTTTGTCCCACCCCATCTCAGCAAGAACCGAGAAGCTGTGTGTATGTGCAGAAGCATTTCAGAACACCCAGTTATTTAGATATTTTGAACTGAACAGAACTTTTACACTATAATCTTTTGTTTAAAAAAAAAAAGTCTTGTACAAATGGATTATTAATCTTAAACATGCTAGGAAAAAAATTTAATACTTGCTTAATTGTTTTTCTTCTGACTATGATAAAAGCAAGGGCAGGCTGTCACTTCAGAGTTGTGCAGTTCTGTGTGCTAAAAATTACTCTGCAATTGACTTTGATCTGGAACCCATGATGGGACGCAGCTTCAGCTTCTTAAGCGCTGTGACTCTTTAGTTGGATTCCATACCTGAACCTGAACCTTGAGCAGTCTTGTTGACACTCCTGCTTCCTCTCCCATCCTGTGGCTCATCTGTTTAGTGAATAGCTACTTTGGGACAGTAGTGTCTCTACTCCTCTTCACAGAAATTATATAGATTTCTATTTAAGCCTTTATCATTGCTGTAATTGTTCATACAAAAAAAGAGAAAGGATCATATGGGAAGGAATACATTTGATGTACTGTGCATCTTGTACGCTTGTAAGGGAGTGAACTCTGTGCTTTTTAACTTTCTTACCTTGCATTTCCCTTTTCTAACACTTCTGTGGCAAGAAAGATCTGTCATCTTTTGCACTCGCTTATCCTCCATTTTTGTGTGTTCGTTGAACAGACTTTCAACTCACATGTCCAAGCATGAAACATGATTGAGGCACAGGAATCACATGTATATGCACTATTAATTTCTTCTTTGTTTAATTGCAGTTACTGTTAATGAGTTATGATCCTTCCCTTCTGAGAAAACTGTGATACTGCATGGGGTGACTGTTTACTGTTACCTTCTGTATGAAAGAACTTTAGAGTTCTTTCACCTCTCCACTTCTCACTTTTTTTAAAAGGAGTATCTTCTGGTCTGCTCCTGGGCGTATTCAGTTGTTTTGTGATGTCTGTTATGGATCCAGGCATCTTGCTTGTTCCTTCCTTTCAAACTGTCCAATACTTGGAAACATGCAATAAAATACTTCGAAAATACTAGCTCAGAGCCTGGAATGGAAGTTTAAATTGAATTATCTGTTGTTGGGTCCTTGGAAGAGGGATGCAATACTAATACTTAAGCTAAAGTGACTGAAGATTTCTGAGGAAGAAAGTTCATTTGGAAGAGAAAGGGCAGTTCTGAACACAAGAATATGTTAGAAAAATAAAGCTCTAACTAGGGAGACAGTAGCTTATTAGTAAAAAAACCCCACAGTACTTGTCTCACTTGGCCTCTTGAAGATTACTGTTAATGTAACAGCATCATCAAAAATGTGAGCTATGGATGTGCTTAAAACAGAAGAAGCAAAAAAGGAGCTCAGCAGTGTAATAAAAATCAATGTTTCGCAGTAGTATTTTTGTTATTATTTAAACAAAAAAAGACCCCCCCTGCACCTGAATATAGGAAAATAAAGGTTTATTAGCTGCTGTTTGTGCTCTGGTCCTTGAGTAGACCTGACTTTACACATTGCAGTGAACATGAGGAAATAATTCTGTGTACTTTCCCCAAGGACAAGCATTTTTATTCAGTGCTCGGATTCATTTCCTCAGCCCTCAGTTTCCATGTACTTGAAATCACGAACTGATTACAAATAAAAAGTGTTACAGAAGTGGCACAGCTACCTGGGAAACAGCCTTTCAGCTTTTCCAAAATACTTATTCAAGAAAAAGTAATCATGAGAAGATAGTCAGCTTTCTGATGAAAGGTGTGTGCAACCAGTCTGAATGTTTCTATTTTCTGTTTAAAGCACTACCTAACCAGATAGAAAGAGGCCTGTGAGCCCATCAGGTGTTGCGGTGTGTAAAGATAAGGTGCAGAAATGGAGCAAAAGTTGAACTTTGGCTAGTGCAACTGCAAGGCAACAGGTGCAAGCCTCATGAAAGAAGGCTGAAAGAGTGGTGTCTGGTGAGGGATTGCTGCTACAGGACTTGTGGTGCGCAGACTTGGAACTACTGGCTAAAACCCAGGGGCTGAAAGATCTTTTGATTATCCAGGTGACTGAAAGATAGCAGCCATGACCTTGGTCCGTAGAGTTAAGGGTACCATTGAACATGCTTCCCCACTGCACAAATGCTTTAGGTGAGGCAAACTGAAAATATCTATTGTGAATCCTTGCTTCCCTGTGAGGTTTCGTCCGCTTGCATTGCTTAACACTGTAGCTCTGACTTGCATAAGAAAGATTACCAAAGGAATCAAATAAAAAAATACTTTGTTTTTCTGCCATTATTGTGCTGTAACTGGCTGATACATTTTTGTCTTCTCTCTTCTTTCCCTTCCCCAAAAGAGCCTACTCCTTTCATGTTACTGCAGATGGTCAGATGCAGCCGGTTCCTTTCCCTCCTGATGCCCTCATTGGTCCAGGAATCCCTCGCCATGCCCGTCAGATCAACACTCTGAACCACGGGGAAGTTGTGTGTGCGGTTACCATCAGCAACCCCACGAGACATGTGTACACGGGTGGGAAGGGGTGCGTGAAAGTCTGGGACATCAGCCAGCCTGGCAACAAAAGCCCTGTGTCTCAGCTGGACTGCCTGGTAGGTGAATAGGAACTTGTGCACAAGGGTAGCTTCTCTTTGGAGACTCAATAAGGAAATAGCTGTCCTTGTCTGGCTTTCATTCATATTACAAGGAAAGAGCAGGCGGTTCTGTTTCCTGCTTTATGTATTTAGCTGACACTTTTTTTGGTTTTGGTTTTTTTTTTAAACACCTAACAGGTGGAGATACAGAGAAGAGTCCTGGTTTGTTTAGGGATAAATAAGATCAATAAGGGTCAGATAACAGATTAGGTAAGATTTCTGTGTAGAGAGTGTACATGACTTTTTTCTCTCCCTTTTTTTTTTTAACCTTCTAATCATGCTGATGATTTTTGTGCCTGAGGTTAAAAGGAATGTAGCCTGCCTTATGCAAGGCTGCACAGAACCTTCCTAGGTGTTTCACTTACACCAGGAGTGACAACGTTTGTTTTTTTTGTAGAAGAGTAGCAACCACGTAATAAAATAATGTGGCAAGGTACCAATATCACTTTTACACCTTGCTGTGCTTTGTTGGTGATTCACAAGTTACACATTTTGGTTGGTTGTTTTTACATCTGTGGGATACAAAAGAGACTGAGTGTGATAGTATAGGTAGCTTGAAAGCTAACTCAAAAAAATTAATGGCATAATAAAAGATGCTTCTCATATTAGGAGTGGCATCGACATTTGTGAAATGTTAACTGAGAAGACTTAATGTTGTAAAGCGCAGTAATACATATTCTGAATGAAAATAATTCTGTCTTCCCTGTTGACTCAATTAAAAGTGGTGGGGTTTTTGTTTTAGTTTCATTTTTTTAGCCTTTACACTTTATTTACTGCTACCCTTATGTTAGTTGTCTGATAGTAAAAGTATGGTTGCATATGCATTCTATTCTATTCTGTGGCAGGTATGTGTTTGGATGCACAGTCCTAGCTCCTTTCATTTTAGTTGTGGAGCAGCAATGGCTAACTAAGCCAGCAATTCCACAGCACGACTTACTGTTCCTGTGCTGTGAATAATAATAAAAAAATAGTAGTAGTAGTAATGCTGTTGATTACTTCTGGCAGTGGTTTTTTGTATGTTTTGAGTTACAGATCTTAACCCTCCATTTCCTAAAGTACTGTTACCATGTTAATATGGCAGCTGTTACAGAGAAGTAGACATCCAATACACTCAAGGAGTCTAGCCTGTAATAAGTGAAGGCTGAAAAGTTTTCCACCTCTAAATCCCCTTTAAGTACCTTTCAGTCAGCAATAGTATCACAAATGTGAAACTAATAATACAAGTGCAATAAGAATAATGTTGAACAAAGAAGGACCAACATAAATCCAGGACTGGTGTGGGAATACTTAATATTTTAACTTTGAAATAGCGAACGCAAAATAGTATTTGAAAGAGAACTCTAAAACCTGAAGGGCATGAGACTTGAACTGCATTTTCATAGGGTGTTGCCTAAATGCCAAATGAAAGGTCATTTGCTTTAATATTTCTATTGTTGGTGACCTTAGCTGATGGAGTGCCCTTGCAGAAATGCAACCTTACTTTGGCTCTGTTTTTGTGTAATGAGATGGAAGATTTGCCATTTGTCAGTTTAAAACAGTAGACTGTGGCAACAGGAGTCTGCAGTTTAATTTCTGCAGCTGCAGTTTCTGGTTAGTGATGAGAGCTAGGTGTTTGAAACCTTTTGGGATCTGCTGGTTCCTCTTCAGTACTTTGGTAATGGGAAGAGAAGCATACTTTTTAAAACTTGGATGCAGTCAGAATCATATTAGTGGTCATTATTGGCAGGCATATATTAACATAACCGGGGTGATTTGTGTTGTACAGAACAGAGATAACTACATCCGCTCCTGTAAATTGCTGCCTGATGGATGCACCCTGATTGTTGGCGGGGAAGCCAGCACGTTATCCATTTGGGACCTGGCAGCACCAACTCCTCGCATCAAAGCAGAGCTGACATCCTCAGCCCCTGCCTGCTATGCCCTGGCTATCAGCCCTGATTCCAAGGTGTGCTTTTCCTGCTGCAGTGATGGGAACATTGCAGTGTGGGATCTGCACAATCAGACATTGGTCAGGTGAGTCATTACTTGTTTACAGAAAACTTTAATAGAAGTTACTCTTTGGACAGCTACATAAATATTTATCTCCCTGAATTGGTTCACGACAGCAAAGTAAATAGCATTTCTTATCCAAAGAACGCAGTTTGCACCCAAGTTGGGCAGAAACTAGTTTTGGTAGCTTCAACCTAGTCTTAGAAGATGCACTTTCAGGGACTAAAGAATTGGTCCATAACTTAGTGCAGTCATTGTAAAAGTTCCTGTAGGTTTTGGTTAGTTGGGATTTTTCTGCAAGTTTCTACAAGCAGTGTTTCTGCCGGTTTGTGACTGATGTAGACTGAACATGCCTTTTAGGGAACTCTTTGAGGTTCATTCTTTTCCTTTGACTTAAGGAAACAAGTAACAAAGAGAATTTTCAGTTCTTACTTAGTCATAATAAGTAATAAAATTAATCTTACAGAAGTGGTTGAAAGGATGGATCCCTTCAGTTTTGTAGGAGAGCATAAAGGACTGTTAGGTCATTCATGGGAGAAAGGTATTTGAGTTTTTTGGGGGAATTTGATCTCTAAAACTTAGAATGGGTATACAAGGAGCATAGTAAATAGATTGCCATGTAAATTACTTTTGAAATATTTTGTTAGGCCTTTGATTAATTAATATATTAGTAGAAAATTAAAGTGTCTGGCAAGTCAATATTCAGCATTAATGCTATGACAGAGAAAGATAAGGTCATGTGTGAAATGGCTCTTAGCAACTAGCTGCGGGGTTTACTAGAAGATAAATTTTGGGTTATGTTTACGAAAGTAGTGGTGGCTTACAATATTATAAGAAGAGAGAGCCTGAATTGGGAAAGACTGATATTTTAAAAGCTCTGAACACAAACACTGTAGAATCTGCTTAGTCTGCTGTGTTTCAGTTGAATTCCCTGTATATCAATAATTGGCCTAGTGCGCAGAGAGCCATATTAATGTGCATGCAGATTTTACTTTCTGTAGAACTTTTAGGTCAACAGAGAAGATTTTAATTATACAAAATCTTCAGTTTGTCCTATGCATGCTTAGTCTCTGTAGAGGTGCAGTCTCTCCATTTATGACTGTCATGCCTTTTGAATGTTTGCTGTAGGTGTTCCCACCACTTGCTGGCGGATCTCGCTAATTAATAATACATGGCATTTTGAGACCAGAGCTACAAAATAAAATATGCCCCGTGTCCTTTCTGTGGCAGCTCTTAGTAATTCATACCCTTCGTTCCCAGGCTAGTTGCCTTTTTGCCCCTACCCTCCACCTTTCACATTAAGGCATAGGACTTGCGTAAAGCTAATTGCTGATGAAAAATGCAGGAGCCTCAGAAGGCTTTTGCCAAAGGATTAAGGAAAACTTAAGATGACCTTCTATTGCTGAAAGCTGAGAACTGCTAATGATAAAGTTTCTAAACAAACTGCACCATTTAGATTTTGTGATCTCCTACGGAGAATGCAACTTTGCTGACTCAGCTATGCTTGTGTTTAACTATCCGGATCTCTGTCTGGATCCCTTCCTATTAATATCTCTCCTTATTGTTTATCACCTTAACTTGCAGCCAAAGAAAAATACAGAAGCTGTTTTCTGAAAGTGGAGGAGTTTTGTTCCCTCAGCATCTGTTTTAATCTGTGTTCTCCTTAGTGCTTTTCACTATAGTTACTGTACTTTAACGTTTTCAAAAGTTTGTGAAAACTTGTGTTTTTTGTTTTTTTTTTTCTTTCCAAAACCTGATAGGAAATATTTGACTTTGTTCAGCTAGCCATGATGCAATCATTTCTCTAGCATCTGGAAAATGTTTTTGTAATACTGTTGTATTTCTTGCTCAGTAAGAGGGAGGGGCTGATTTTTGCCCATCAGCAGACACAGAAGAGATGACACACATGTGCAGAGTCCAAAACTAACACCACAACAGTGTTTACCTTGAGCTCTGGCAGGAAATCATTATTCAATCTCGTTTGTTTTATCAGGCAATTCCAGGGCCACACAGATGGAGCCAGCTGTATTGACATTTCTAATGATGGTACCAAGCTCTGGACAGGAGGTTTGGATAACACTGTCAGATCCTGGGACTTGAGAGAGGGAAGACAGCTACAACAGCATGACTTCACATCACAGGTAACTGGGTTTTCCTACAGCTTGTGGGGTGGGGTCGGGGGGGGGGACATGTAGGATGAAAGCTGAGATAGAGCCTAGTGCAACTGGCAAATTGTTCCCTCTCTTCCTTTTGGCTGCTCACAACACAGTGTTTTGGAGCTTTCATATCTTTAGCTTCCAGAACAAAACGATAACTTGACACTACTCTCATCCTATTTTTCTAGCTTAATAGGGAACAGGGGTTATTGGGTCACTTGAATTTTGAACAGTAGTCTTGCTATTGAACTGTGTGAATTTTACTTGACTCTTCTCTCTCTCCCACTCCCAATTAATTAACCACTGTAGGAAAAAAAAAAAGGAAAAAAAAAAGTAAATGTGGTTTAATTTTCAGATATTTTCCCTTGGTTATTGTCCTACTGGTGAATGGCTAGCTGTGGGAATGGAAAGCAGCAATGTAGAAGTGCTACATGTAAATAAACCAGACAAATATCAACTGCACCTTCATGAGAGTTGTGTCTTGTCACTCAAGTTTGCTTACTGTGGTAAGTTGCCCTGAACACAGAACTGGAGGTCAGGGCTCTAGTTCATGCCTTGCTGATTAGTTATTACATATTCATAGATCATTTGATAATCAAAACTTATTTTCTCAGTTTCCGAAGTTAGAAATAAATATCTTTGCTTTATGAATTCAAACATACTTATCGACAGACAACCATCCGTTCATCTAAAGACTGCTGTGAGGATTGATTTGTGTGTAAAAAAAGCTGTTTTTACTTACTAGGAAATCCCTAGACTGTGTATGTAACATACTGCAAAAGCATGTGTGTCCATGTTGATTGTAAGCAAAAGTACTATATCGATTAGTGGTGAGAGCTTTTGTAATGGTAACTTGTTAACAGATTTCATAGATGTGAGTCAAAAACCCAAAATCTGTCAGAAGTCTGTTTCATATGTTTTCATAGTCCTGTTTTATATTATAGGTAAATGGTTTGTGAGTACTGGGAAAGATAATCTTCTTAATGCATGGAGAACTCCTTATGGAGCCAGTATCTTCCAGGTGAGGATGATGATGCTTTTAAAGAAAAAACTAGAGCACCCAGAGTCCCAAGAGTGGACTTGGATATCTTCACCTATGTGATCTACCCAAAACGGGATTCTGAGATGAGGGTAACAAACTTTTTTTAATGAAGTAATATATTTCTATTTTTCTTCTAGTCCAAAGAATCTTCATCAGTGCTTAGCTGTGACATCTCTGTGGAT
Organism: Falco cherrug; assembly: GCF_023634085.1. NCBI lineage: Eukaryota > Metazoa > Chordata > Aves > Falconiformes > Falconidae > Falco > Falco cherrug. The sequence goes on along the minus strand of NC_073720.1, from coordinate 42,672,007 downwards.
GATAAGTACATAGTCACTGGCTCTGGAGACAAAAAGGCTACAGTCTATGAAGTTATCTACTGAAAAATATGATGGGGATATAACTTTTAGAAGTTGAACTGGGCCAAAATTGTTCTTATTTGTAGAAGTAGAAAGGTTTTGCCTTTTAAAAAGGAACAAAAATACTGAGGTTCCAGACCTTGCCATGAAACTACTCCGATTTTTCAAAATAGAAGGCAACATCCAGCAACTAAATAGTGGCTACGTGGACCAAACGGAACACAGAGGCAAGATGGACAGATGTAGCCTAGGTTTTTGACATAGTTTTTAAAAGCCGAGTCTACTGAAGAATGTTGGAGCCTTTTATTTTTTTCTTTCTTTGTGACCTCACGCAAATTGTTCTCATTGCCTGAATATGGGGGATAAATACCTTTCTGTTCCTTGCAGTTCAAGTTGCATTCTGTCCTGTGTAGAGCAGTGGTGTCTCAGATGAACCTGTTTCCTGGTTTTGCATCTTGTGATATGTTTTTGTATTTTTGTTGAAGGTCAAACATTTGTATAAATTGTAAATATATTTAGTTTATTACAGTAAAGGCTTTAGTACCAACAACCAGTCCCGTCCCCCTCTGCCCCCTCCCTGCCCAACCTGCTTATTTAAAATTAAAAACCTTTTGGGGATATAAGTACCTTTTTAGAAGCAAAAGAAAACACTATGTATAGTTTGAAAATGGTGTCTTATTCTTTATAACTCTTCCTAGATTCCTTTATCATACTGCAAAGTAGTCGTTTTGACATATTAGGGTATCAAGTCCAGTAGATACTGTCTTGTGCTACAGAAAACTTAAAAGGCAATTTTGTACTAATTATAGTGTAAATATAAAATTTGAACATTTCATAAACTTGTGCAGTTTATTTTAAGTTTATTCTGATGTCCCATGTATATGTTCTTTGGCAGATACAGTAATATGTGCCTGATCATAACTCACTTGGTCATTTCTCTAGAAGAAGAGATGACTTCCCTCTCCTTTCTCTCCCAGCTGAACAGAATTCATGAGAGACTACATTTCAACTAGAGTACATCAGAGTCTTTATTCATTAACTGAGGATGTCTGTGATTAAACAAAGCTAGATAAGTTGCATCCTTCGTATTTTACAGAGAAGTGGTAGTTAATGAACATTTCCTTTTTAATGTCTTGTCTATACTTAGATACTCAGGTAAATTTAATTAAATTACCAAAAGTGTGACTTTTACAGGGGATCACTTAAACAATGTTAAATACTTGCAGGGCTGCAAGTGAAATGAATTAATCTAAGTTAAACTCGCTTCTTAATTTCTTGTGAGAGTAATGACAAAGGAGTATTTTGATTTTTAACTAATCCACTGTACAAGTTAATTAGACTTAATTTTCCTGAGTGTCCCTTGTTACACAGGTCTATAGGCTCTATGTATTCATACTGAGCAATTTTTGAGTCCTTTCCACTGTTGCATCAGTGTGTGACCTTTGAAGAGCCATGCTAAGCAGCCAGTTACCAAAGCTATGCATCTTCAAATCAATTTTTCTTGATGTACTCAAAAGAAATGGATAAGGAGAGAATGTGTACGTTTTATTCTATGGTTTTTTTTAGATTAACAAGTTCTATCACTGTGTGCTAGACAAACCTACCTATTGCACCAGTGAGGGCCATACATTTCCTTCGTTCTGTAACTTAATTAGTGTTTCTGTTGCTAATGGAGAGTACAGATGAAAAGCCCGATCTCTTTAAACAAATAATTCAGATTACACAAACTGGCAGACAGGTTAAGACATATCCGTGAAGAGGTGCTTTTTCATTTTGCTAGCATTTCACAATGAACTATATCCCTGCTCTTTCAAAGAGACATAACTAGGGAGAAACAAGTTTGACTGATGGATGCATTGACCGAGTAGGGAATTTCTCATCTGGGGGCAAATTTTCTCTCAATTTTCAGTCTGAAGAGATATCAGTTTTCTTTTCAATTTACATGACCATTCTACTGAAACTATTTTATGGGACCTAGAATTGTAATAGCCTTAATACATTAACTTTGCATTTGGAATGTAAAATGTTAACCGTTCAGGATAATCTGCTCTTCTAGACATTTAAAATTAGTGTTCTATCCACATGTATCTATATCTTTGTCTATTGCTGTGTTGTGAATATCCATCTGTATGGAAATGACAGACCAGCATAGGTAATGGTCATTTTCCTCTCACACATAGTGAGGCAAAAAGCAGAATCATCAGGCTTTTCAAAGAAGTAATTGTTTGCTACATTGAAATACTGTGGCATGCTATGCCATTTTATAAAGGAGAAGTTTTAAAAAAAGAGTATGTACTAGGTTACTTAATTTTCACGCTGACCCTGTTTTCATATTGAAGCTTTTCTGAATGTCTGACTCTGCCAGTGATGATCATTGACTTTGTTTAGTAGCACTGGCAAATTTGCTGTAGTTAGGAACATTTGAATTTCTTCCAAACTACTATAACCCTGGCTTTTACTTTATTGGTATTATTTTGCAATTCCTAAAAATTATTAGAGGAACCAAGAAAGCAAGTATTCTAACACATTCATTTAATTGTTAAAAATATATATACACATATATAATGGATCTGCTATAAGTTATGGCATACTAACAACCATATTAGTAAGACCACATTCTTGGCAGCCAGGAGGTTCAAAACTATAGTGTAAGGAAAATCATTAAATATTGTGCCTCGTTAGCTTCCAGAATGCACGGTGAGTCAGAGCAGTTATGGAATTGGACATTTTTTATACATGTGAATGAATTTAATAATGTTTGTATCATGTGTTTCTTGGTTGTAATTAAGAAATTACTTTTTTTCCCAAAATAATATCTGCTTTAAGCCCGGGGTCTGAAAACTTGGGGATGCATCATACAGTAGTCCTCTCAGTTTCTTATGTCGTCTGCTTATTCCACCAGCAGGTGTGATTTTTAATGGAAAGATACATTTGGTGAAATCTTGGCATGTTTATCTACACTATTGCACACAAGATTTAAAACTTGTAGAGCTTAAAACTTCTGTAAGTTCTTACAACCGTGTGTAAAAGTAGTGGGTGGAAATAATTGCATATTGAATGAAGAAACAGACCAACCCAGACCAGCAATATACAGACAAGGCACTGGGAAAAGCACATGGAAGAAAGAGGTACAGCAGTAATTATGGTGTAGGTAATTAATTTTTCCCCCAATTTAATTACAATCCTAAATGATTCCTTTGATTAGCCCCTTTCTGGGACAGTCTTTGTTTGCTGGGTGGCCCTCAGTATTCAGTCTGAGTGCCACTGGCAGACACTAGTGCCAGCTACAAGCTGGGAGTCCTCACAAATTACATATTGGATGTTAGTGCAACAATAACTAATGAAGGGTTGGTTTGTGGTAATATCAATTCAACTGAACAAAATCCTTAGCCAGCTCTAATATGTATATTTTGTATATGTGCAGTAGGCATAACCTTTTATAAATCAGTTGTGCAGAAAATCATGATGATATTCCGCACAATGCATTTGTCAGTGTGTCGGAGTGCCTCTTTTTGATTATAGTTCCAAGCAAAGATAGTTCCCCACATCAATCCACAAGCTGCTGGTTCTTGAAAGAGAATTTTCATCTGCATTAATTCTTTTAGACTCATTTGGCATTCCAGAAGCTTTTGTTCCTTTAAAGGGAAGAGGGAGCACCAAATGAATATCAAGTTCATAAACTGTTAAAATAGAAGTAGTTTTTAATATAAAAATCAAAGTAGAATCTGTCATCTAGTCACATGCATACTTTTGTGTATAAATGATTGACCATAATTTTTCTGTCAGAACTTTGCATTGGTGACGCAGGCAGAATTTTCAAGTGTTTAAGTTACTGAAGTAACTTAAGCCTAGATTGACAAAGTAGGTTTTTTTCAGTGGTGTATTTTGGCTTTTTTTTTTGTGTGGAAAGACTGCTCCACTTATTAGCCTGTAGATCATGCAATCTACTTAGAGTAGTACTTCATATTTTCTATTATATTGGTGCAATTTTGAGTAAATGGGGAGGTTCCACCATTCTAGTGATTAAGAAAGGTGGTTTTTAATATTTTCAGGCTAAATAAGAGTACTGAATTCAAATTTCGCACTACTGCTAAAGTGTTTACTCCTTAAGCCACTTCACTGGAGAAGCTGGACTCACTCCAACTGTGCTGTTGAAGGATTTTATCTTTTTTTCCTCACCACAAGTACATAGAAAGAATGTGAGAATGTACATCTATACAAGACTTGAGTCATGGTGTCCTGCCAGAGAGGTGTTTTATTACTGAATGGGAAAGATGAAGCTCAGAGAAGGACCTGATGAACATGAACACCAGAATGAAAGAAAGAGTTCATGGCAGGGAATACATGGAGGGATGAGGGAGAATAGGAACATACACATACATACATTTTAGGGGTAGTCTAACATGTAATCTACAAAATCAATCTGAAATAAGATTCCAGTGTGCAATTTCACGGATTCTATTTCTCCATAAAGTTGTTCAGATGTTTCTCCATAGTAATTCCAAGGACACCTGAGCTGTATGTTGGAGCTGGAAGTGGGCATTTCTTTCACATCTATAAGCAGTCATCTAATCCTAAGAGAAACAGTTAAATTACAGCCAGTGCTCAACATTTCCCATTACCTAATATTTTTGTAGCTCAAGATCAGCTTTCCAGCAATTGATAATCCCATTTTCAGCAATGTGCTCCCAAACGTCCAATTGCAGCTTAAGTGCTTAGTGCAATGTGGTAGATTTTGCTACATGTAAGAACTGGGTCCTTTTAAAATCTGCCCTGTGGGTCTAGCTTACTGATATTTCTGAGATGTTTACTCAGAATTTCTGTTCAACTATATAGGAGAGCTCAAACACGCATTTAAAACTTTCTAAAACAGCAAAAGCTGGGCTTTTGAACAACCATAAGCACATGGGTGTGGTTTGGTTTTTTTTTAGTTTATTTTTTTTTTCTTATTACATAACTTTTTAAAAAAATCTATAAATTAAATACAAGAAAACACAAAGAAATAAAAAGAAAGAATGAATAATTGTTTTCAGAGGGCAGAATGTTCTTAAAGATGCTGTATCTCAAAACAAAAGAATCCTTATACGTTATATTAATTCCTGAGAGCGCTGCATTTGTGTTTCCCTGGAGCTAAAGTGCTGTTCTCAGAAAACTGAATGCCAAAAAAATGGTGGTGTGGGAACCAACGTTAGTTACGATTTTCAAATCTGAGCAGAGTTTTGGTTTTTTTCCCCTCATGTTACTTATTGCCAGGTCCCATAGTTCACTCCTAGAAGCTGAACAATCTGTGCCCTTTCTGGCTCATGCATTAGTAAGAATTCTGTTGTTAGCAAGTCTGTTGGTGATAAATAAACTACAGGAAAATCTGACGGAATCTTTTAGTGGATAGCTGTGTAGATAACATCAGCCAGTGTATGTTGTAATAATTTCCCTTAGTAAAGCAAGCATCCTGTGATAAGATAGCATGATTGTTCCATACTCATACTTCTGTTGTTTATAGAATTGCTGGTTGGTGTACTTGGCTCTGCATAGAAAAATTCTGTGGTGGCTTCTGAGGTAAAACTTAATTTTTTGAGATTTCTCCTCTCCTAAAATTTCACATGTGATCTTGCCCACACTAAGGGTGTCTTGATTCATAGAAGAGATGCTACAAGAAGTATTAGGTAGTTGCTGCTGTGTAGAGCTTGGCAAGGATTCTTTGCCATGTTCATAGTACAAAGGTATAGTATCTCTTGGACCTTGTTTCTATCTCTGTTTTCTGCCAAGAATGAATTAGAAGATAACACACAGTTTGGAGATTAAGTAATCAAACATGCTGTTACCATTATCCCTTTTGTATACTCTGACATTAGCATAGAAAATGGAGATGGTGGCTTTTAAATGCAAATAATAAATACTGGGTTTCCTTCAAGGACTGATTTTAATGATAGCTTAAATGAGTAAACAAGCAGAATGAAGGGGTCATAAATGGAAGTTAACCCATAGCATTGGGAAACTTAGAAATCACTTGTTATTTTCCTGGTAGTGAGCCTAATTCGTTTAAAATAAAATCCATCTGTTCATTTTACAGTCTTTGTCCCACTTCCTTACTGCAATCCATAGTGGATTACCCCATTACTTTAAAAATTGGCTGCATTTATGATAAACTAAGAACTCTTACTCTGTGGTTTGCTGTAGCAAGATCTTTTGAAGACCAACAAAGCTTACCCTTTTTTCTTAAAAAATAATCAGCAGTTGGACCTGAGTATTTTCTTAAATTAGGTTTCAAGTAAATATACAATCTGATGGCTTCACAAATGCAAAATATTTTTGATTGTTGATGAATCAACCAAACACTGCTGTTAAGTATGTAAATGTCCTTAATGTCAGTTTGGTGTTTGCTTAGCATGCCATGCATGCAACAAAACTTTGGAGTGATTCAACTTTTGTGGCCACATTAAATTTACTTCCTAGAGTAAGTTTCCTTTTCATACAGGGACCAGTTTACTGCTGTGCTCCCCTGTGTCTCCTCCTGAATATGTATTAGTTCTCTAGAGATGTTTTAATGCGTTATACATACATAATGCTTCTACCTTTCTCTGTCTTTCTGATTGTTAATTGTGAGATGTGTATTTCTGACAGCAGTTGATTGAATATTTGCTAATCAATGATATAATTGAGTTTTTGAATGTGTACTTCAAGAAATTTGTAGACTTGTATAGAGAAATCATTAATTTTCATTTGTTAAATTCAAGGTTCTCAAGTCCTGATATTCTTTTGTGGTTTTATCAGTGAATCTGTTTAAGGAAGTACTTCTGTTTTTTGAATGGTTTTCATAGCTTTTTTATCTGTTTATGTAGACACTCTTCTTTGTTGAGTGCAAGTTATTGACCTGGTACTCTATTTATAAATTCTGCCTGGTTCTTCAGTATTTTATCTAGCTGTAACTTATTAAAAACCACAAATATGAAATGGGGATATTAATGACAAGTGGTTTAAATGTGAAACTTTCAAAATGCATGTTAGAATATTTCAACACTTTGTTCACTGTAATTTTACATTTTTTCATTACTTAAGTAATTAAAAAAAATCCTTAGGGTTGAATTATACTAAAATTTTATACATCTCAGTACTAATTTTGTCTCCCAGTGATCCCAGCAATAACTTAGATGGGATTGTTTTTACTCTACCTAATTTATTCTTATTGGGGGGGGGGGGGGGAGGGGAAAATATTAACCTTACAAATTGTGCTAATTATAATAATTACATGAATATTGTTGGTTGTTTCTAATCTCCATGCCTTCAGAAACTTGTTCTTCTATATTTGGAAGAAAAACATACAGATATACAGGGTTCTGTAATAGAATGTGTTTACAGTATTTATCCCCTGGATTTGCTGTAATAGTAAGGGGAAGTACAGTGACAGATAAAACTTGCAATAGTTGCTAGTGTTATGTGCCTTTGAACAATTTCCTTTAAGTATTTTTTTTAATATATCTTAGGTGAGGGTTAGCAGCTTTAAATCAGTTTCATTTCTATAGAAGTGGATATGGTGATACATTCTTAGAGCTGTACTAGTTTTAATAAGTACATAATTTTAAATCTGCAAAGTGAAGGGTTGTATGGATGGTTTTGAACTGAACATAAACTGTTCAGTTTAACTTTTTAGGTTGCAAGCAGTGCTAGAGTGGAGGGAGAACTTACTAGTCAGATTTGGCTTTTTGTAATGCTTTTATTTTGTACAAGATATGATCGGTAAGACTTTCTTATCACAGTAGGTGTGGTCACTGTAGTGGCTTTTTAAAATGCTACCATATTTTGCACTGTGTGATTCATTTGAATTTAGCCTACAAATCAATCCCTTTCTGTAGGCATCTGCTTTGTACGTTGACAAGTATGAAAATAATCAAAAATATCACTGTGTTTGGCAGTGAGGCTGTATATTTCCCTGTTTCTGATGTGAATAGCATTTAGCAAGGATTGTCTAGTTAAAAGGCAGTTAAACTAGTAATCATACATGATCTGTGTTTAACTGTCATTTGTAGAAAAAGTGCTACAAAGTGGTATGTGGTGATAACAAATTCAGAAGGAAAAGAATATGAAAATCAGATAGCAGCTTGAATGATTTGCTGTTAGCATGGGCCCCAATAATACTACAAAGCTATAAACTGTCTTTCTAGATTGCCCAGTTAGGTGGCAGAGATGCAATTTGTCTTTTCTGAAGCCACCTGCTGCTTGCTAGCTCCATCTCCTGTCACAGCCTATTAGCTCCCCAAGAAAATTGGTGGGAAATTGCCTGCAGATTGTAGGAAATTGCATCTCCAGGCCCTGGAAAAAATGTAGGCTAGCACAACAGTGATCCTCCCAGAGCAGCTATTAATACAGCAAAAGCTGACCTTTGGCATGGTGTGAAACGACTTTGCTATTTGCTGAATAAAGACTTATTATGTGTGGTTGAAAGAGGGTACGGATTATGATCCTAGCTGTGCTTGTAGCCAGCCTGGTCCAGGAAGCTTAAGCATTAGAGATAGGTTTTGCTGCCCTCCACTCCTTCCTGTTGGAAGATAGGAGGTGAGATGTTGCAGCCTTATCCAGAAATGTCAGCGTATAGATGGGCAAAAGCCACCATGTAGTTAAGTGATGTTAGTACATATGAAATTGAAAAGTTTAGAGATGAAACTGAAAGATAATTTATGAAGCTAATCTCAAAAAAAAAAACCCAAACCAAACCAAAAAAAAAAAAAAAAAAAAAAAAGAATTGCCTCTGCTTGGTCCAGCTTTGGTTGGAATAGGAGCGACTTTCTGGCTATTCTGTTCTGTATGTATGTTCATAATAAACATTTGGTTTTGGAGCAGTTACAGTGAAATGGAGCTGATTTATGCTGTAACTGCTGAGTGTAAAAGTCATGGGACACACATTAGTTCTGATAGATTTTAGCATTAAATTCCTTGCCGCTAGGAAACTCACTTATGTCTTGTTTAAACAAATTCCCATGTGTTCTTTAAGGTGTGATATGCAATGAGTTTCATCTTCTGTCATTTCTACTAGAGCTACCTTTCTAATTTTGTACTTTACCTCACTTTTATAGGGCCTTTCAATAAAAGAGTCAGCTTTTACATGAATCCTGAGAAAGGGGATATGTAGAATTAGTTTGCAACATAAAAAATAAATGCCATCATTTTCTTTGAGCTTGCAGTTGTACTTAGTTGGTTCAAAGCCTCCTGAGGAAGATGTGTGTATGAATCAGAATGACATATTGATCAGAATTGAGCATGGGGAGGGCAGTAGCAGGGAAAAAGTCATTTTGCAATCAAGAGCATTGCTGTTTTCAAACTCAGCTGAGATCTGTTGGTAACTGGCAGCTGCCCAGGGATCTGAGTGAAATCAATATGTTCATTTCCTATTGTATTGGTGTCCAGTGATGTAAATGAGCTCACAAGGCTTACTAACACACAACTGATTAGGGAATACTGGTGGCCTGCCTTATGGAGCTGAGGCAGAGGAGCTGAGCATAGAGCAGCATGACAAAACAGGTACTTTGCATAGTTCGAAGCACAGTTGAAGGGGATCAAGAGCATTTCATGTTACAGGGCTCTCTGGACCTTGTTTTGAGTTCTTACAACCATGCATGCACATGTATGTGGATCTGAAATGCTAATTTGTTGAGGCATTGTCTTTCTAAATTAGTGACAGCACCTTTTATGGAAGTTACACAGTTTAGTGCTGTGTGTATTTTCTTGTAAAACAAATACAGGAGCAGAAGAGCTATGGTGCTTGTATTTACGATAGCTGTTCATCTTCCAAGATATTACATGCTAATTGCATTTTCAAAATAAACCTTGCCATTTAGTAACAAACATGGGGGTTTTGTATAGTGCAATGCCTGTATTGGAATGAGCGAAGTACATTGAGAGGACATACAAAATGTGCCCCATTTAGTGGACACAGAAAATATGTCCTGGTTAATCCCTGAATTTGCTTTCTCTTGTAACAAACAAACAGACGAAATAGAGTGATATAGTGTCTAGAAATTAATTTCTTCTGGATGATGGCATTACGAACACTGTTACCTGCATGCCTACTCTGGCTTTAATGAGGCCAAGCCCATTAATTCCACAGAGACCAAGGAGGTAACAGGTCATGTACAAAAAGCAGAAGCTTTGTGTCATAAATTCAAAGATGCAAGCTTTTGTTTTGTTATGGAAAGAATTCAGACTGGTCTGTGAGGTTTGGAGTGCACCAAATGCCGCTCTGGGTAGTTGTATGGTTTAAGAAAGGATTGGTGGGGAAAAACCAGCTCAGACAAACCAGTTCTCAGTCAACACTTAATGACTGGAAAAGAAGTGCAAGCCATAAATAGTACCCTTCATCCTGTAACAGTGTATGAGCTCCAGCAAGAGACAGGACGCTAAGCTGAGCTTGCTTTCTTTTTCTGTAATTAGTTCAAAGAGTTTGTTGTTGGTCTTGAGTTTGGTCAGGCCGTGTTTTTCATATTGCGTAAGTGCATCCAATAACAGATACGAAAAACAAGATCTGTGCTCTTTAATCAGCCTGACTGTTGTTGGTTGGTTGGTTGGTTTGTTTGTTTGTTTGTTTTTAATGATGCATTCCTGTAACACTTCTCACTTGCCACACTAGGAAAATGCAGCTTTTTGCCTGTCTTTATTCAAATTCCCATATATCAAATGTCATAAAATGGTTCTAATATAATGTAGTATGCTGTTGAACAGCAAACATTTTGCTGGTGTCATTTTTCCTAGCCCCAGCAACACTTTTAACTATGAATAGTTCACTGTACCCAGAATCGTATTCTTGTCAATTCATTGAAACAAATTACATTTTTTCAAGTTCTCAATCAGGGGTTTCCACTGGGTGTTTAATTTTTATGAAATAGTTGATCTCAGCATTCCTGGGCTCTACCAAAATCTCCTTTCTCCTGCACCATACATTTCTGATGCTCTGAGAGTAAACCTACCTAGTCCCCACTATATGCTCTTAAGAACCCAACACTATGAGACAAAATCCAGTAGTGCTTGGTCCAGTTAGTGGAAGAGTTTGGGGTTTTTTTTGTGAAATATTCCAAAGTTTTTCTTTTATATTCCAATAAAGATTCAGGTTTCTGCTAATAAAAAGGCACTATACAGGCATATAGCATGACCGCAGCCCTTCTTGAGGCTTTCGGTGCCGGGGGGGGGTGGGGCGGGCGGTGTGAGCAGCTTGAAATAGGGAGTTAGTGGGGGAAGATGAAGAGCAAAAGCTCTCTTTTGACCAGGTTTTTCTCATCAGTGCTCAGCGGTGACATGGAAGAGGTCAGTGAAGTGTGTGGCCTCATGGACAGGGCTAGCAAGTCTTTCAGAGGGCCCAGATATCATGTTCTGATGGGCTCCCCAGTAATGTCAGGAGAGGGGCTGTGGGGTGTGAGCAGCTGTGTGCACGGAAGGTAGTGTATAGTGGGGTGCAGCATGGCCTCCAGCTTTCCCAGTCAGCCCCAGTGCTGCAGGGGAAGGGGATGGGACTTGGATGCTGGGCAAGGAGCTGAGGGAGGGGGACTGGCGGTAGTGGCCTGCTGGGAGAAGGGTCACCGGGGGAAATTTAGGGGAGGCGGCTGTGGACTGTGGGAAACCGAGATAAAAAGATGTGGTATAAATAAATATCTTTTGGATGAGGATGAGCTGATGAACTTATGAATAAATAATGTATAGCCCCTTTGCTAAGTGTTGTGTGGGGCCTGGGCTTATCCAGGATGGTTCAGAGGCAAGTGAAGAAAGACCTGGAAGAAAGGGGTTTGCGGGGTGGCATCGAGTGTTTGGCTTGCTGTGGCTGCTTCCACTTGTGGGGTGTCCACTAAATTAACAGCGAACTTCTCATCTCCCTCGCCTCCCTGCAGCAAGCTGCTCTGCAGCAGATTTGAAGCACCTGCGGGGAAGGAATTGCACACCTTGGCTCCCCTGCCTCTCTCCAGCCAGGGAGAACAACTGCTTTATCTGGGGCTTGTTTACTGGAAAGGAAGGTGACTGTGGATTCGATTGGAAAGGAACATTATTTTCTGCCAGCAGGGAAGACTTTTCCATTTACGGAGGAAATGGAGATGTTAGAAATAGCACACTGGAGCAGCAATGAAGATGTAACACCAGAAAGGTAAGCCAAGACTTTATACTTGATTGAAGAGATCTGGGTGGAATATTACATTTGTGTAATTGAACCAAATACAGCGAAGCCAGGACATGCTGTTGGTTGTTCTGATTTTTTCTTAGTACCCTCCAGAAAGAAGGCAGCGGAAGAGCAAATATCCAAGCAAATGTTTATCTGCATGTTTGATAAGTTCCTAAGAAATGGTCTTATCCAAGCCAGTCGTGGCTAACCACTGTGGTTAAAGTGTAATGTGCTGTTGGCAGAGGCCTCAATCTTCTGGTTTAAGGAAGCTTGCTTGGAATTGTTCTAATGAAAACAGGTTGTCTATAGGTACCATCAGAGGTCCTCCTCTCTATTCCCAGCAAAATGTCTTACTTGTAAGGAATTTACCTTCCTGTTCAGGAACACAATATCTAGAAAAGACTGAAAATCCCCAGTGCGAATATGTTGATGATTAACTCTTGATCGGTCGTGCTGGAGACTTTGGAACCTGGATATAGGGCAGGAAATGGATGAGGTATTTGCCCAGATGAAGCCTCTGCTTTTTGCAGCATGGACAACTACAATGTGACATTAATAGCTCCTGTTTTGGAACTAACACAGGCCAGTGTCACAAAGTGCTGAAGATTGTATTGCACTTACCTCTGAAAACAAAAAAAAATTCCTTTGGCTGAAAATTCTTTGCTCCTATATTTGCAAGCTAGCAAATAATACAGAAAATTGTAGGTATCGTTCAAAATCACTGTTGCTTTTCTAGGGCTGGTACAATAGAAATCCTTAAAAGTGGGTTTTTTATTTATGTGGGTTCTGTTAATCTCGTATATAGTGACAGAATCTTCTTCCGTCAGGAACAGAATAGTGTTCTGCCATGTTGCTTTGAAATGTTCCATAATATGTGCTGTAGTAGTGTCTTCCCTGCTACACTACTACTTTAAAGTCTGAGGCTTATCATAGCAATTTCCCATGCTTTCATCCAAAGACTGAAAATATGCCTCAAGCAAGACATTTAATCAAAAGTAAAACATTGCCAGTTCTTTGGCTGTCTCTCCAGCTCCTTGGGAGGGGGAGGTGTCTAGCTGCTACGCCACTGTGAAGAAACTCATGTTACAAAAGCAAAATGAAAGAAAACAGAAATTAAACAATACGAACAGCTTCAGCTCTGGGCAATTGTTTGAGTATCCCACAGCAATCAAGTTTCCCTTTCTTGAAGAAGGTTTATTTGATCTTTCACTGATTTATTTTTGGTTGCAGTTTTGAGCTTTTTAAAGGAGGCATTTCCTTTTTGACTGTAATTGGAGATGGGGAGGATTTGAAAGGGCCACCTAACATCTGTAATTCTTCTAGTCTCCGCGCCCCACCCCCCCCCCCCCCCTTGATTTTTTATTGTCTTGGGATTGCACATAAGCAAAATACCCATTTCTTTCTTATCCAGTCTGGAAGAACCAGTGTGATGAGCAGTTTGTGCTGCTGGACTCTTCTGCATGAATTGGTAAATCAGGACTGGTATTTTTAGGTGAAAGCATTTAGAAATGGTATTAAATCCCAATCCGCTGGGAGGATACAGTGTCCAGGATGTTGTACTGGATGAAGGAGCTGTTTTGGTTTTTTCTGTTAGTTTTGTAATGAATGTCATGTTGTGCAATCAGTATGTGCTTTATTTCCTGTTGCGGGTGGAGGGAGGTCATCTTGTAGCTACCAATTCAGGCATCTAGTGGAAAATCTATTGGGGGGAAAAAAACCACACCAAAACCAACAACCAACTGAAAAAAAGACTTTTCTCTTGGGTAGTAGACCTCCTTGCTCTACCAAAGGGAGAGCATGCACATCCACTATAGGTCTCCTCAATTATACAAGTATGCCAGCCTTTGCTAAAATCTAGTTATTTTTCAGCCACTTCTCTTGTATTTGTCCCATGAAACTACCCCATTTATTTAGTGTAGGCCTCTAGCTTCGTATTTTCTTGTCCTTGCTCCCTAGTCTCTATTCACGACCACTTCAGTAAAACCAAGGAGCAAACATAATCCTTATGTTAATGTTTTTTGTAAAGGCTTCTGATCTCTTGCTAGCTCGTTTTCCCACAAAGGCAGTTCTTGCCAAAGCTACTGATTTAGCTTGGAAAGTCTCAGGCAGTCTGTTATAGGATCACAGAGTAATATTTAGGTCAGAAGGGATATCTGTATGTCTTGTGCAGTATCTGCTCAGACAGCGCCATGTTCAAAGTTAACTTGGGTTGCTTAGGACCAGTTGGGTTCTGCATAACTCCAAGAATGAAGATACTACAGGCTTTTTGGACATGTTTCAGTGCCTAACCATTCTTATTATGACTTTTTTGCAGTTGGAATAAAGGCTACTTCTCCTTCAGCTGTGCAGTCCAGAGAGCTGTGCGCTGTCCTGACAGACAGAAATAGTTTGATGGGGCAGAATGATTTGTGGGCTGTTCTTTCTCCCTGGGACTCTCTGAGAGAAGATAAACTATTTTTCTCCTCTTCATTATTCTACTTGTAGTCCTTGCTCAATTTTTATTATGTATTTCTCATCTGCTGGAGTTGGACAAGTGGTAACGTACACTTATTAATGGTGGCAAGGTGTATCATCTGTCATAGGAGTGGTAGTAGACAAAAAGGATAAAACATAAGGAGAGAACATTAGATGGACGTGGAAGAACAGTAGTGAAGGTGGTAACCAGCTGGGTTGAGAGGAGCTGGAAAAGACAACCTTATGTAGGGAAAAAAAGAAATGGTAATTTTAACTCCTCCATGGGCATGACTCAGTCTTGAGTGGGCTGTAAAATCCTGTCATGTTTTTTTCCCCTTTCGTTATAGGAAGAGGGAATTTATACCTTAAAAATACCATTGTGGTTTCCATCCTTGAGAGCTGTTAAAGCTCTTCTCCATATAAATCACTCCCTCCCATGCAGTAGCTGAAATGAATTCTCCTTAACTGCAAGCACAGCACTTGCATGCAGCATTGACTTTATGGAGAAGGACTTATTCTTAGGTGAAGTATTAGCAAGCTGTTATGTGCTCTTACTGTGTCCAAGTTGACCTAAAAGCTCTCTGTATAACCTGAGCAGTCACAGGAACATCATATACATTGGAACGAGCTTGGCTAGTGATAGTAATACAAAACATGGATTCAAAAGAGTAGCAATCTTTTCATGACCATCTTCCTCTGGGCACCTTATTGGGGAAGACCTGGGAGTACTCTGCTCTGCTGCTGGTGCTGTCTGATACTCACGTATGTCCAGATGCAGAATGAGGGACCAGAGGTGACTGTAAGAGAGCAACTCTCCTACCCCTTATTCAGCTACTTTTAGCTTCAGCTACTGTAAAGCCTGTGTTCTTTTCCAATTAGGCACCGTGTACTCTACTGTGGCATTGCAATACATGGATTATATTTGCTAGTTATCGATTGTTAAGACCAAATCCCTGTGAGGCAGAAACACTTTTTCCGGTGTAGTGACCATATATTAAAAACTGCATGTGGATATTGATGGTAAGATAAAATGAGGCCTACCAGATGAAATGCAGTGCATAATGTGGCTTGTAGACACAGCTGAACAAATTACTTCAGAAGCTTCAGGGGTCACTGCAGTGTAAACAGAAAAGAGGAGTGACCTATGCTGTGTTCTCAAGACATAATAAATACATTCTTCATGCTGCTGCTTACCTTCTGCTGAATCAGGTGTTTTAAAACACTGTGAGATTCCTTCTCTGGGCAAAACTTGGAGTCTCAGCTTCCTGTATTTCAAACAGATTTTCTTTTTGTTATCCTTGAAAAGTTGCATTTAAGTGTGTTTGGAGCTTCAAGGTCTTTGTGTAGTACGGTGTAAGGTACTGCTTGTAAAATTCCAGCTTTTGCCAGCCTGCAAATCCATCTGCTAATTCCAGGAAGAAAAATTAGTTGTTTGTAGAGAGATGAGCCTGATCTGGATGCAAGTTGTACAAAATTTTGTTGAGTTTGGTGAAGAGCAAGTACCTTTTGCTGAATGAAGAACTAAGGTACTTCAGTAGCTGTTGAACCTTATTTTCCCCACTCAGCACTTCTTATGTGCTGCCTAGGTACTTTTATTTGTTGGTTTATGTGTTGTTGTTCATTAATTCTGACAAAAAATATAGCTTGTCTATTCCTCTGTTCAGCTGAGTAGGGACAAAAACTGGAACACGCAACTTGAGGAGAGTGGAGAAAGTGTGATGGATTCAAGTAAGCTCTTACGGAGCTCATGAATAACAGAGGTCTTACAGGCAGGTACTTGTTTTGTCTTGTTTTTTTCTTGGTGTAAAGCCCTCATTTTAGACACTAACTGGTCTAGTATACTGACTTGGATATCTGTGTAGATACTACTGACTGAGAATATGTTATGGCATCCAGAAAAGAAAGAGCAATAGTAGTGGCTATCTTAAGCAAAAGAAAATACAAAATGAGCCTTTCTCTGGCTCTCATTTATCATGGTGGTTACCATTTGACTTCCCAAGATTGGAGCAGGTACCAGTGGGCTTTCAAAAGAGCCATGGAGCCTATCACAGGTTACTGTTGTGCCAAATATGATGTTGCTAGACATATACGTGGGACTGAAGGCAGAAAAATACTCAGCAATCTGCTGTATCTTAATCCAGATGGTCAAGTTTATGTTTTCTTTAAAATGCAAACTGTCTCCAGTGAATTCATTAGAACCATATTGTAGCTTTCTTTTCCCATATAATTTCAGCAGCTAGGTTAAAAAGTCTGGGACTGCCAAACTAATCTCAATTGCTTGATTATTTTCTTTCTGAAGGATTTAAACTGTTCAACAATTCTTTCTCCTCTTCTCTCATCCTCCTCCTTTCTTTCCCTCATTTTTTTTTTAATTAGACCAGTGTACAACCCTGTGAATCATTGACTTAGGGTATCTAGATATAGCTGATACTTTTTGTTCGTCTGGGATTAATCCAGATGTTTGAATAACAGGGAGCTGTAGTTGGAATGTATTCAGCCAGCGTATCTGCCTTGTTGTTGTCATGGATAGGTCACTTACTGAGTAAGAAACATTGGTTCTAAATGTGCTGGATGTCTTTGTCTACCCATGTTTCCAGACTGTTTCTTCCTGTACCTTTTTGTTGTTTTGAATTATTTTTTTTAATTTGTTATGAGGATTTTTTGAAAGTACCTAAAATTTGGGACAGGTGTTCTTATTTAAGTTGTTTAAGCAAAGTAGGCTAAAGCTGAAGCAATTCTGAAGAACCTAAATAAAATGTTTTTATACAAATTAATTCTGATAGAATTAGATCCCTGAAGTAACTCTCATACAGACTACTGGTGATATAAAAAAACCCTCCATCTGAGTAAAAACCCAAGAAAACACAAACCCATCAGCACTTTGCATCCAAATGTCTCATGGAAGAGCACTAGGTGTTATTTATTGATCTTTCCTGGTAGCATCTTTACTGTGAAACAGGGAAATCAAATTTTTAATGAAACGGAACAAGCATATGTTGGGACAATAATAGGATACTCTCTGGCTCATCTGTAGGACAGCGTCTATTTTTAAACTTGGGAAAGAATGAGGTAGAAAAGATACTTCTGAGTGTCACTAATTTGTAGGTTTTCTTTTTTTTTTCTTTTTTTTTTTCTTGTCAATTTAAAACCAAAACTAGCTTTCATCCCTCCTAGAAGATGAAAACAGCTGAACTCTGTCCAGTTACAGTGAGAAGAGCTCCTACAGTGGGAGGTCCTCTAGTTTGTAAATAGTATCATACCCCTTTCTTAATTTCTTTTAAGAACTTATTGTCTAAGCTGCTTGCAGTAAGTAGTATGACTGTTTTCTGGATGTATGGGAGAAGTACTGACGTGAAAGTCAGCTAATGTTGTCTAAAGCAGCATGACAAGAAACTGAAGGGACTAGGTTGTATGGTTTTTTCTTCCTGATCTTTGTTTAGTTACAAGAAAATAATTCTGAGAGGTATATGACAATTTAAATATGGTTTAAATTAATTTGAATTACTTAATTCATTGATAAAACAAGAAATAAATATATATAAGTTAGAAGTCATAGGATGAAGTTTCTAAATGCTTTCTGAAGTAGATCAGAGTAACAAAGCTGTTCAGTGCTGGAGAGTTGTTTTCTCCCTCTCAAAACAAGTGTAGCAGCTGTGTAACATGTCCTCTTTGAAGATGGCATGTGAGTCCAGTTCAGACTGGCTATTGGCCACCATCTGCTATTTTTTTCCTAGTGAATACCCTCGAATATATCAGGTGCAAAGTTGTGGTACCCCAATGTGCATGAAAACAGTCATGAAGCAGAGCATCAATCTCAAGACTGTTCGCAGCCCAGTAATGGGCCAAAGTCTGATCTATTTCTGTTGCTGAATTGCATTGTATTGTGGTAGAAACACAGCTGGAAAGTATAACATGGTAGTAGTACCCAGGACCACATGAACCATCTGCCTTGTGCAGGGTACCGCAACAGCAAGTCAAACAGCAAAGGAGGAACAGGTTATGAATGGGGTAGGAATACTGCAGTAATATCAAATGTATTAGAAAAGTTAATATGCTTAGGTTTGTTATCATATGTACTAGTTGATTATTAAGCAAAACCACCTCTGTTTTCTAAGTCCTTCAGCTTCTCCAGTGAATTTGAACTTAAATATGCAGCGGCTAGTATTTGCACAGGAGACAGTGAGATGCAATCAAGCATAGTAATTTTGAACAGTGTTTGCTGTATCTGGTACAATGGGCTTGCTCTTTTTCCGAGGTGCTGCTTTCAGCATTACAGTAGTGTCCAGCAGGGATCAGCACTGCGTTAGCCTCCACTTGTTGAAACAAGCAAAAAGACATCTATGCTAAAGACCATAGGATCTGCTTTAGAGAGAGTAAAATAAACTGGGGAAAAGCTGGAGGCGGTGGCCTAGGTTAAGCATATTTTAGCACTTTAAGTGCTTCTTTCTGGGGAAAAAAAAGAAATATTTGAAAGAGCAACTTCCCTGTAACACAAAGGAAATAGGCCCTGATGCATGCAAGATGTTATTTGTGAGGTAGCAAAACACTCAAGGGAACATGCCAGTGTTGGTCCAAGAGAGTGTTGCAGGACAGGGGGTTGTGTAGTGATACCCATGTGCAGCCTGCATCTAACAAATCTTGCCTTGTGTGAGAAAGGGAGCAAGAGTTAGAAGTTAGAACCAAGATGCTTGGAAAATTGTTACTCATTCCAAAATTTTTACAAGTGCATTTCAGTTGTCATGGGATGGAAGGCTCTGAGATGCTGAGTAATTTATCTCTGCCAGGAGATCTAGGAGCACAAGATAGGCACCTGGTAGAGGTTTCTGGAATCATTACAGTAAGGCACATTCCCAGAAGCATGTGGGATTCGAACTGTGGAAACCCAGTAGAAAGATGTTTTTCGTAAGCTTGTGAAAACATGCATATATTGAAACTTGCAGAAATGTTTCCATTGACTTCAGTGAACCTGGATTTTTACCAGATTTTCTATGCCATGTTTCTAAAAGCCAGATCTGCCTGACAAAAACATCTGTATCTACTGTCTTTTTAAAGTCTCATCAGCAGTCTCTTGCAGACCTGCCTGAAACATTTGGAATTGCATTTCAGAAGTTTATAAAAAGACATGAGAAACTTTCTTATTTTGTTGGATTTTTTTTGTTTGTCAGAAAAGGAAATGCTTCATAATGATGAATTACCTGAGATGGTTTAAACAGTTGGAACTCTTGACAGCTTGCCCACCATAACTTTCAGTAGCCCTTTTTGCTGGGGGTGCCAGTTATTTCAGGTGTCATGGGAAACACAAGTCATAAAACACGCTCGGCTCCCACTGGGTGCTACTTCTAATCTCAACAAATCATGCTTTAACCAAAATCTTGTTGGACTCAACTTCCAGAAAGTAGCATCTCTTCTGGTGAGGGATTTTTCTGGCAAAAACCCAAGAGTCTTCCTCTAGGAAAGCTCCTGCTTTTAGAAGGAGTGTCACTAAGGAGAAGCCGAGTAAGGAGGAGGTTTACTATAAGCCAGGGGATGGCCCCAGGCAGCATGAATGCTTTTCCCCGCTTAATGGTCTTCAGTTTTCTCTCTCGCTCAATAGCCTGCAACTCTTTTGTGAAACAACAGTATAACGAAGACCATGACTGCATAGCTAGGACTTTTAACTTACAACTGTACCCCATACAACTTCATCTTTCTGCCTTTTTTCTATTCTGCTAAGAAAAAAACCTGAATAGCCAGAATTGGTGCTCCTTGAGTGCCAGTTCACTTGCCTAGCAATTTTATTCAGAAAACAGATGGTTCAGTATGTGAAAGAGGGCTGGTAGGGACCTCTGTGTGAGGTCCTTGGCAGGCTAATCTCATTCCAAAGATCTAGGTGGCTGGAATTCTCTCCCCCTCCCCTTTAATACAAATCCTTAAGTGTTAAGTCAGGCAGAAAATGAGTCTAGTCTACATTTATCTTACTGAATGGCAGTCAACTCCCGCCTAATCTTTCAACATATATTTGTTCAATGGATCAACAGATTGTTTAAGCAGCATGACGGACGGGTTTAGAAATGTGTCTGCTTATGTTTGGTTTGTACTGAACCATTGACCATTTTGTTTGTGAATCCATCATAAATTACATCTCCAGGTTACTCAATACAAGTAAGGAGGGGAAATACTTGTTCTCACTGTGTTGAAAGGCTTCTTACACAGCTGTCAGCCTCCACAAGGGAAGCTGAATCGCATCACTACTACTTTAGCTTTGTTTTTCAAAAGCTGGATGGATATGTCTGTGCTTTAACAAGTCTTGCTAATTGTAACTATACTTATTGAAGATAACATAAGGCAAAATGCAAGACAGTTATTGTCAAATAATATGTAATAATTTGGAAACAAGGATGTGAGATTGTAATTGTGTATGTTATTTTAGCTGCATTTGACAAAACAGAGGCTAAGTAACACCAGAAATATATGCGACATTTTTAATAATGGAAATACATCCCAAAATTGTTATGAGTGCAAAAATGACCTGATGGGTTGTGTTTAATGACATCTGAAAGCAAGCCAGGAAGGTGGCACTCTCAGCATCAACAGGGCTGTGGATTGTGTGATTCAATTAACTCTTAATCTGAAAATTGTTTTTAACATGGCTGTTATGTGAGTGCTGCTGCCTCATGTGGGGGATGAAGGAACTGGAGGAAGTTCCAAGGCCTGCAAATTCTGCAAAAAGGGAGAGCTTGCCTGTAAGCAGGTGAGGAGCAAGAGATGTGAAGGTGACCTGAGTACTGCCAAACACCCCTTCCCAGAGGCTAGAAAGGCCAGAAAACTGAAACTCAGTGTCCACCACTTTTGGCTATTGCATTTGCTTTGAGCTGCTTTTCTACCCAGGGAGCATAGGCATGTGGCACAAAGCTTCCTTCTCCATACAAATCCCTTAAACAAAGTTGAGGGTGGGCTTAAAAGAAGGAAAAAGATGCATATAAGGGCCACCCTTACTGTTTTCACCCATCCTCATTTCCAGAATTTTCATTTCCTTTGAAGATAATTCTAAACAAGAAAGAGGCTCACCTTGTCCTAGCTACTACATACCTGAAGGCAGTGAGACTCAGGTGCGACTCCCTGCAGCCTACCTCAAGCATTGTTAAAACGTGTTTGAGCTGGAACTAAATGGTGCTGGAAAAGGCAATGAGGAGAGAGCTGGAGAAGAAGAAAGGATGCTCAGCAAAGGACTAGGTTTCTTTATGCAGTCAGAAGGAAGAAGCTGAAGGAGAGTGATTAGAGTTGGCTAACTTGCTGGTTTAGATGGTTACATTCTCAAGGAAAGTTTTTTGATTCATTTTTTTTTCTGGGATTTGTTAGCCTTTTTGTAGTCTCTTGTGCGCTAAGACTTTTTGAGATTGGTAGGAAATGATTGAATTTTTTGTTGTTTGAAAGCTTAAGCTTCAGTGGGAAGTGTGTGCTGAACTTTATTTTTTAAAGAAAGCCCAGGGAAAAAGCCATTATGGCAAACAAGTGTACATAATTATGTTGGAATTTTCTCTTTTACTTTTAACTTTTGGGTGGAGAGTAAATTTGTCGTTTCTCTATGAAAAAAATGCTTCCAACTTTTAGTTCAGCTAATAAATTTTTTTTCTTCCTAACAATTTCTAATACGGTTTTAAGAAACTGGTAAGAAAAAAGATGAGAAGGAAGAAAGTGGCCTTGAGAGTATGTAGAAAACACTAGTAACAAAGTTGAGCAATTTCTATAGATCTGAATTTGGAGCATAGAAAGGCAAATGGAGTTTGTAACTCAGAGAGTAGCATAAATATTATCCGGTGAGCCTGGAACCACTTTTTCTTAACCCTTATCCTCTAAGAAAAAAATCCCAACATCTATTCATTGTAGTAATCCCTGGAGGATTATTTTAGTATTCTAGTAATTTTACTTACTGTATTTCTTTTATATGGGTCATGATGCTGACTGAAATTTCCTTTCCCCCCTCCTCTATCTTAAGATGATATAGACAGCTTTATGAATTGCTTCTAGAATATAGTGTTTTCCAAGTATTAGCTCGGGGAATAAGATGTCCTTGAACTCTCATATTTCTGGTCGTTTTTTCCATTATTTTTTTTTTAAAGTTAAAAGTGGGATGGTTTGAGCACCATCTTATGTGCCATTAAAGACTCTGAATATCAGATTCTTACTTTTATCTTTGTTTATTTTTGGCTTTTCATCTAGACAATATGGAGAGTTCCTTTCCTAGCCCAAAATGGTAGCATTATTGTCAGTTTCTCAAGGTTTTTAAAAGAATAAATTACATGAGGTAAATCAAAACAAAAGCCCTTCACCCAGAAGCAAATGCATAAACTTACCAATGCATGGATACAAATACTGATAGATAACTTCTCTACTTTGACAGCTAGTGCTTGATATGAAATACTGGAATATTCTGGCTGTGAATTTTAAGTGTGATGTACTGAATGATTCCACTTACCCCATGCACTTGTATGTATATACAGTAAATATCACGGGGAGGACAGAGTTACTTGGACACTGAAATTCATAATCTGTGAGGCTGGCAAATTGAAAATTGTAGTACAAGAAATATATTAACCTGCTTGTTTTCAAAGTAATTCCTTTAAAGTGCATATCACCTCCACATGGATATCTAATTATATTAATATATAATTTTATATATATATAATGATTTTTATTTGTTGTTGAAATGATTAATTGCAGAAATTTTGTTAAAATAGCTGTTGGCCCGCTACCAATAAAAAGGGTTTTGCTGATTGTAACTAAAGCTAACTGAAAATTTGATTTTTTTTTTCAAGAAGCATGTTGTCATCTCCACAGCAAATCTGTTTTTATTGTTGAAAATGTAATTATTTTTATTCTCAGATGCTGCAGTCTTCTGGGTCCTCAGGTTCCTCTTCTCCCTAATGCTCACAAGTCCTGACTGGGCTTCAGTGGGGGGAGCAGGGAGGAGAACACAACCAGTGTGAGGTACAAGTGATGCAAAACAGGAGAACTTGGACTAAATGGGAAGACTTATCTACACAGGAGAATATGAGCATGAAATCGTGAAGCTAGAAGCCCCATATAATATCATTATGAAGTATATTTTTTAAACTTACATTGTCCTTTAAAAATTTGTCTTCTCCTTGCACCTTTCTTCTTAATATATTGAGTAGTTTTGAGGAGGAAACAAAAGTTCTGTTTTGAACTCTGCCATTTCCATGAAAGTCCAACAGTTCAAAAATAGAGTGTTTTTTACTCTATTTTGAATGCTGTACCTTGGTTATGCAAATCAGGATTTGAATTCTCACTCCAGCTACTTTTAAACCATGTTATATGGCTGAAGCAGCATGAATCAGCTCTTCAAAGTATGCAAAAAGACTTAGAAATAGGCAACAGAAGGTCTATGTTGTGTCACACCAATTCCTTCTCCAACCTTAGCAAATTTTTAGATGTTGCTGAAACAGAAGAGGTGGTACTGAGGCACGCACAGATGTGGTCCTCTCTGAGATGCCTTTTGAGTATTTTTCAAACATGTCAGATGTATAGGGGTTCAAAGTTGCTTAAGCATGGTCCTTTATATGCATGCTATGCATTTGCTTCCTACTATAAGTAGCCATGAATTTCAGTTCTGGATATCCAGTTTGGCTTCAGAGATTTCTCTTTCTTGAAATTTGTAGCTGGAATTTTGTTTGTTCAAGCCACAGCTTTCTCACCAGAATGTTTTGTAATAAACGTTTAAAAAAGGGGTTGACTTTGAGAACTAGGGTCCTGCTATTTTTGCCATCTTGACTCTAAACTGGCATAAACTACCTTTGTTGTATTCTATCAAAAGGCTGTTTAAACTTACTGGGTTTTTTCTTTTTTTTTTTTTTTTCTTTTTCTCTTGCTTAACCTGTCTTTTGTCAATGCTGGAGGTTGCATGATTAGTAAAAAAAGGTTCAATATCTTCTATTGAAGGAAGATACGGTACGGCACAGCATACTAGTGTGAGTGGCTGAAAGCCAGTTTGATTGTAATTGTCTGCTAAATAAATATATTGCATTTTAATGTGGTTACTGGTGTTTTCATATGGGAACCCATCTTGGTTAGAGTCTTACTTTGGTTTGCAGGTACAAATTGGGAAGGTTTCTAGTGGCTTCAGCAGTAGTATTGTGTTTCAGTGGAGTTCAAAATATGGCACTGGAGTATGCTAGAATGGAAGAGCACTCCTGGTGAAAACCCAACTGAAAAAACATTCTAGAAGGCCAATCTCTGGAAATTGATTCATGCAGGGACCCTTGTGCCTTGCCTTTTCTCTTTTGCAGCAACAAGACATTGACATCCATAACGTTGCATGGAAACCCGGCTCTTCAGATGCACGGCTGTAAGGTGTTTCTGAAGGCTTGCTGGCAGGCAGGGGTGGAGCACCCATGTTCAGGATGTTACTGACCCCACTTTCAGTGGCCAGAAGGAGCTGTTTTCCTGAGTAGTCTCTGGCAGGCTGTTTCACCACACAGTCTCTCACTCTTTTCTGTCTGCTAAATGGCATGTTGCTTACCATCTTCTGTAGTCTGCTTTGAGATTCACAGCTAAAATGCCACGTAAAAGCTAGGTAGTACTAATCTATGTGGCAGCTTGTTAAAGTGTCATGGTTTCAGTGATGCATTTGTAACCACTCTAACATAAGATAAATGTGACAAGTGCTAATTCCAAACACCCACGTTATTGAAACTGAGAACAGCTTCGCTAAAGTACTTTGAATTTCCTGAGGACATCTGAGGTCTATAGTTAAAGCGTCTCAAGCTGCTTTTACCTGCAAAAATGAAAATGTTACATTAAATATCCAAGACTCAAAAAGATTGTTTTAAAAGGTGTTGGGGGAAAAATGCACTTGCATGTGTTTGAGACATACAAACACTTCTCATTCTCTGGAGGAAGCGAAGGAAACTGTGGGGTAAGAATATGTTGGTCTCTATGGGAAAAGAAACAAGCTAATACCCAAGCACCAAGACCTGTGTGTTAGCACAGATTAATTTGTGAGTGTCCCTCACTGTGAGATTTTCCTGATGAGTCTGCATCATGGACAAGAAAACTGCCTGTGTGAGAAGGAGCTAGTCAGAGGGAGGAAGGGAAGACTATTCTTCACTTGATGTGTTGCCAAAATGAAGTGAGTGATGCCATTTTCTGTCTTGAATGGGAAGTTCTATACATGACAGTGCTGAAAGGTGGTCCTGCCCCATCTGTGTCCATTGTAAGCAGCGACATTTATTGGGATTTGTAAATTCTGATTTAAAAACAAAAAGAGAGGGGAAACTTTTTCATTTTCAACTGATTTTTACCTATGGGTCTTCTGTGTGAAAGATGGGAAAATACTGAAATGCCTGATGTCAAATTACAAGAAGGTGCAAGATGTCAACCAAGTACTGAAGAATCACTGAGCAAGCAATTACCTTGCTAGTGCTGGTGACTCCAAGAAGTGTAGAGTCTTCCATATGGCTGACAGCATAAGATGTTTGAGATGGTAGTCATATGGTGCAGCTGCAGAACAAGCATGGGACAGTGAGAGAAAAGCAAAAGACAAGAGGTGAGTGGGCAGTCTGCAAACCATGAGGCAGGCTCTCAGTGATGCTGTGAAGGGTTTGCAGATTACAGTATGGTTTGGGCATAACTGCCGGAAAAGAGTGCAGAGAAAACTTTCACACAGGAAAAGAAGCAAGCTTATACTGGGGCTGTGTAAGTCACACCATCTGGGGCATATATGGCTGCAGATACTGTAGAATCTCCTTTTGAACGGGGGAACTCTGCAGAAAGTGGGATTCCTTTCCCATCATAAATCTCATACCTTGCCATTTTTTATCCCCCAACAAGAATAATAGAAAAGGCTTCACTAAAAGAACAGTGATTATGGTGTCTTTTCCATCATTCTTCCTAGGCCATTCTGTCATTAAGTTGTTTTCCAGAAATTGTTGCGCTCTGTCAATATTTAGACATAAAGAAAGATTTCTGGATTCCAGTTTGTAAACAGTTCAAAGTTGTCTACATAGACAGCAACTACAAAGAAGCAGGGAGAGGGATAATAAACCTGTATCCTATTTGCCAAATCAAGGCCAATCACTTAGCCTTGAAATACAGTTTGTTTATCTAAGTTTTTTCCTTTTTTTCTCTTCCTCTTAACCCATGGAAATATCCTAAAAAGAGTAGTGTTTCTTTTAGTAGAAAACAGTATTTTTCCTTTGCTGTGTTCTTCTTCTTCTGAAGAATGTGTTTATCCTGTATTCTTACAGCAATTTTTCCTGACACTCCAGCTAAATCTTTGTTTGGTTTTTGTTCCTTCATGTGATATACGGTTTCCTTGTTGAAGTTATAATGAGCTTATCTCTGTGATTCACCAGAGATCAGCCAGGCTAAACCGTCAACATTAAAGTCTACCCAACAGTGACACTGTTCACTGAAACAGTGTTAATAAACATATCATCTTACACAAGCCAAGTGCAATAATAGCTACCTTAAAATGACAGATCCATCACAATAACTTATGTTTTATGGCAAAAGGAATCTACAAATGGTCAGAAGATTGTTTTTCTCTCATGTAGCTATTTTACAATTAAAAATTGTGCTAACTTTTTAATATGTTTCTGAAGTACTAGTTATATTGAAAGAACATGAAAGGTTAGTCCCTTAAAATACAGGGGGAAATGATTTGTATCAAAAATTGGGAGAAACGCATCTGGAGACAACAGAAGGAAGCAAGGAAGGGAGCATTGAAACTTTTTTGCTTACATTATAGTTAGTTTGAAATTGTGTGGTTAATGTGTAACTCCCTTTCATCTTGTATGGTTTCTAATTGTAAAGTGAACAAGTGAAAGGAAGAGAAGGGTTTTTTTGCCTTGGACATGGTGCAACAGCAGGAATCTTCAAGTTACATCTTGTATATCTGGCACATGATCCTTCTGGCCCACTTTTAATGTGTTTCTCTGTAGAAAATAGCTTCTTCAAGGTTAAGATTCTTTTTGGCAACTAGATGTTTTCTGTGTGCTTAAACTTGCGTTTTTGAGGTGAAAGACACACAGGGAGTTGGCATCTTGTTCTTCTGAACTGGGAGATATCTTGCAGAACAATGTGTACCGTCGAGGGCAGGAATGAGAGGTGGAGGAACTTGAAGCAGTGGCAATACACTCAAAAGCCTCACTCTTCTCAAATTTCTGCTCAGAGCTACTCTTAAAGGCTAGAAGATTATGGAAATTCCCCTAAGAGGATATCTCCAGGGTCATCAAACCCGCTTATTAATATTTCCAATAAATACCTTTAAATTTATTTGTAGTTCTTTGGACATAGCTGCGCATTGTCCAAATGTATTTTTTCTTTGTACACAGACAATTTTCTTTCTGCTTCAGTGTATACAATGTGGTACTTGTTTGTGTAATCCCCTGAGGTTTTGTTGTGTAATTAGTCTGCAGGTTTTTTTTCTTAAGCTTAAAGATAAACTTAATCTGTAATACTTCCCTTCTCTTGTTCTACTATTTGCAAATCTGGGAAATGGTCACTGACGTCAGAGAGAAGCTGTGGAACATGGCCATCCCTGGAAACTCTCCGATATAGCATCAGAGTTGTCAAGGAGACAGGCGATGGATGACTGTATTTTTCAAGTTGTGGGATTTTAGGTTTTATGACTTCAGCTGTGGACTCTGCTGCTGACTGAGCAAACAGCTTAATCACTCTGTGCCTCTATAAAATGGTTATAATATTTCCTTGTTGCATCAATGTTGTGATGAAAATGAAGCAGTGTTTCTAAGTGGCCATGAGGTCAGGCAGTGAAAGCTAATCCAATTGCATCCTGATTAGCAGACAAAAAGTTATTTAACAGTAGTGTAATGGTAGTCCTTGAATTATTATGCACAGTATGCCCAGCTGTGTGCAGGGAAAGTGATGTAGCTGTAAAGTTGTGGCTCGACATGGTTTGTAAGTGAGCAGGGGAGAGGCTGGAGGGGGAGGGAGGGAAGCACTGGGGCAGCTCCTCGGGCTGCATGGAGAAGAGCGTACTGATGAGTCATGTCTAGGCAAGCATGAAATATGTGCATCTCCCTCCCCAAATCTGGATGTATTTTTATTGTTTTGGGCTTCACAGTGATCTTGATCTCCTTTTGGCACTGGTTGTACCTCTGAGTAATGCCTATCACAGATATATGGTCATAAACACCAAAATTATCTTATGACTAAATCTAGCTACCCCTGGGTCTTCTCATCTCCCCAGACGGCCACTGCTTGCCTGTAAGTCACCTTAGTGCCAGCTGGCAGCTTCCTCATCTTCTCTAGGAAGCGCAATGGACAGCAGCAATGGAGAAGATAGTCTGGGACCAGATGCCATAACTGGGGATATCTGTGACCCCATCAGTGAGGTAGCTCCTGCCTGAAACACCCCTTCTCAAGGTGGGCGTATCGGTTGCATCAGCTTGGTGTGAGCAGCTATGGGAGGCCTTGAGGAGGGGTGTGTCGTGGTTTAACCTCAGCCAGCAAGTAAATACCACACAGCCGCTCACCCGCAGGATGGGGAGGAGAATCAGGGAAACAGGTAAAACTCATGAGTTGAGAGGAGAAGAATTTAATAATTGAAATTAAGTAATATAAAATAATAATATCAACAACAATTGTAATGAAAAGGAGAGTGGAGAGAGGAACAAAACCAAAAGGGGACAAAAAAACCCTCAAGTGATGCACAGTACAGTTGCTCACCACCTGCTGACTGAAGCCCAGCCAGTTCCCCACCAGCAATCGGCAGGCCCCAGCCAACTCCTCACACTTTATGTACTCAAGTGTGACTTCTATGGTATGGAGTATCCCTTTGGCCAGTTAGGGTCAGCTGTCCTGGCTGTGTCCCTTCCCAGTCTCTTGTGCCCCTCCAGCCCTCTCGCTGGCTGGGCCTGAGAAACTGAAAAGTCCTTGGCCTATTATAAACACTACTTAGCAGCAACTAAAAACATCAGGTTTTAAGCTGTTTAAAAACATACTAAATCCAAAACACAGCACTGTACCAGCTACTGAGAAGAGCATTAACTCTATCCCAGACGACACCAGGACATCGTGCACCTTTCCCCCTGGGGAGACGGGGAAACTGGTGGTGCAGCCAGACAAGCTGGATGCTGCCTTCTGCTGAGAGCTGAGCTGTGCGAGTGGTCTGTGCGCCCAGGTTATGATGGGTGCGTGTGGCACATCCCGTGCTGGCTGCCTGAGCTGCAGCTGATGCTGGCCAACCTTGTGCCAGGTCACCTGGGCAAATTCTGCCTCTTTCCTTACACTCACACAGGGTGGCAGTTGAAGAGGTCCCAGTTCCCTCCTGCACCAGATGCCTGCTCAGTTCTTAGCTGCCTTGTATCAATTGGGTAGCCTTTAGAAGGAATTAAAGAAGATTGCAAAGGTGTGATCTGACCCCTATGTTAAAATTCTTATATTGGTAACATCAAATAGACCCACGTTGAAAATAAGTAATGTGGTTTGCACAGAAGGTGCTCTGACTTTTCCATGGCTTCTTTTTTTTATGATGATGAATTATCTGCTTTGATAGACATCAAGATGATAGAGCTGGTCCAAAAGTCAAAATTTCTGGCTTTCTGGAACCAGAAGTAGAAATGCCAAAATTTCCCACAGAAAGATCTTAACAAACAACTCATGACTTGACTTGGAAAAATTCAGGATGAAATGGAGTAAGAGCACCCAACCCTTAAATTATTATTTTGGCCACAGTTCTTGCACACCTTCAGTTCCTGAAGAGTCATAAATTGCTTGTGGTCCTGGTTGGACAGTTTACATGGACCTCTCAATCTGCAGTAAATGATGCCCTCAGCTGCTACAGACTGCAGACCCACCATGCAATCTGCAAAATGGCTTGCTTGTGGTTTTGGTCTGTAGCTGTGGGAATTCAGGAGGGTTTGAAGACTGGCATCTCTATGCTCCAGCCCTCCTCCATGACAGAACTATGCTAGAGAATTTAATTCTTGAGGCCTAAGCTCACCGGCAGTCAATATTGAGAAGGATTCAGAGGTGGCCATCAGTTGTAATGAAGTGTCAGAACTTTTAGGTCTTTTGCTGATTTATGGAAGAGAAAAATAATAGAAATTTTTTTAACTAGCCTCACCATATAATGTTTGACTTATTCAGAAATGATCCCAAACAGTGCAGATACTCCTGAAGAAGAATTATGTGCATGAATGTGATGAGTGCTATACACAGAGTGACCAACAGATAAATGGCATGTTAAGTTTTTCCAGGGTAGATTAGGCCTGTTCCTGATATACAAATTCTGAGCAGGATTGGAATTAGAATTAATTACACTTAATTATTTTATGGTGGTCACTATTTTAAGTAGTGATAATGTGCTCTTTGGGAGCATTAAAGTCAGGGAATTAAAATTTATTGCTTATCTCAGCATCATTTGTCATTCTTATTTATGCTTCTTCAGTCAAAATACTAGAAAATAATTCAGGTGATGAGGTGGAGTCTTTCTGTTTGTTAGGGGCACAGGGATTTCAGCTTTTCTGCAGTATGCCATGTAGAAATGTCATGCCAACATAGTGACAAAGGATGAGGAAAAGGCTAAGGTACTTTATGCCCTCTTTGTCTCAGTCTTTAATAGTAAGACCAGTTGTTCTTGGGGTACCCAGCCCCCCAAGCTGGAAGACAGGTATGGGGAGTAGAATGCAGCCCCCATAATCCAAGAGGAAATGGTCAGTAACCTGCTGCACCACTTGACACACAGATGTCTATGGTGCTGGATGGGATCCACCCGAGGGTACTGAGGGAGCTGGCGGAAGTGCCATATTCAATATTTATCAGCAGTTCTGGCTAACTAGGAAGGTCCTAGTTGACTGGAGGTTAGTAAATGTGACGCCTATTTACAAGCAGGGCAGTAGGAGGATCTGGGGAACTACAGGCCTGTCAGCCTGACCTCACCGCCAGGGAAGGTTCTGGAGCAGATCATCCTGAGCACCATTACATGGCATGTGCAGGACAACCAGGGAATCAGGACCAGCCAGCATGGGTTTATGAAAAGCAGGTCCTGCTTGACAAACCCGATCTCCTTCTTATAACAAGGTGAACTACCTAGTGGATGAAGGAGAGGCTGTGGATGTGATGCACATACACTTTAGTAAAGCCTTTGACACAGTTTCCCACAGCAGGAAAAAACAGCTGCTCATGGCTTGGATGGGTGTACTCTTCACTGGTTAGAAAACTGTCTGGATGGCTGGGTGCAAAGAGTGGGGGTGAATGTAGCTACATCCAGCTGGCGGCTGGTCACGGTGGTGTTCCCCAGGGCTCAGTGTTGGGGCCAGCCCTGCTTAATATCAAGAATCTGGATGAGGGAACTGAGTGCACCCTCAGTAAGTTTGCAGATGGCACCAAGTTGGGGGGGAGTGTTGATCTGCTGGAGGGCAGGAGGCTCTGCAGAGGGAGCTGGACAGGCTGCACCAATGACCTGAGGCCAATTGTATGAGGTTCAACAGGGCTCAGTGCCGGGTCCTGCCCTTGGGTCACAGCAGCCCCACACAGCGCTACAGGCTGGGGCAGAGCGGCTGGAAAGGGCCTGGTGGGAAAGGGCCTGGGGGTGCTGGTCCACAGCCGGCTGAGCGTGAGCCAGCAGTGTGCCCAGGTGGCCAAGGCGGCCAGCAGCACCCTGGCTGGTACCAGACACAGTGTGGCCAGCAGGGCCAGGGCAGCGATGGTCCCCCTGTCCTGGGCACTGGTGAGGCCGCACCTCGAATGCTGTGTTCAGGTTTGGGCCCCTCACTGTAAGAGGGACATGGAGGTGCTAGAGTGTGTCCAGAGGAGGACAACAAAGCTGGTGCAGGGACTGGATCGCAAGTGTTATGAGGAGCAGCTGAGGGAACTGAGGTTGTTTAATCTGGAGGACACTCAGAGGAGACCTTATTGTTCTCTGTTCTCTACAACTATGTGAATGGAGCTTGTAGGCAGGTGGGGGCAGGTCTCTTCTCCCAGTTAACAAGCCATAGGATAAAAGGAAATGTCCTCAAGTAGTGCCAGGGGATGTTTAGACTGGGTATTAGGGAAAGTTTCTTCACTGAAAGGCTGGTGAAGGTTTGGAACAGGCTGCCCAGGGAAGCACTTGAGTCACTGTCCCTAGAGGTATTTTAAAGATGTGTAGCTGTGGCGCTTAAGTGACATGGTTTAGTGATGGACTTGACAGTGTTAGGTTGGCAGTTGGACCTGATGGTTTTTAAGGGTATTTTCCAACCTAAATGATTCTGTAATATGTACCGCAGTTCCCCAGTGGAGGTTTGTGAGCGATACGAGAGTTGAGGCTTGGAGTATTGCTGAATCATCCAAAGCACCAAGAACAATTTATACAATTAAAATTATATTTACATGTTTCTGAGGGCATTTTTGGAAAAGAAAATACTTGCAAAAAGTTATCATCCCACCATGAAAGTTAGAGATAGAGGAAGTAATAGGAATATACATACTCCATGTTTCTACTGCTTCAGAATTGTTTCCTTCCTTCGGCAGATGTGGCTCACTAGCCCCTCCATTTTCCCAAAGCCTTCTAAGGGTTGCATTCAGCTGGCATGCAGGGGCTAAATCAAACAATAACATGATAAGTGCTTTATTTTCCTGCACACTGTAATTATAGTACTGCATGTTTCTACAATGATATGTTTATGTGATGATATAGATGTAGGTTATTGTGTCTGTGTTCCAAGAGCCTGCTCTTCTGTTCTTGTTTAAATTATGTGCTTTGAGTCCAAAGGTGAATTGGATAAGTATGTAAATTGGAGAAGGGTATAATGAAATAAGATCCTTTTCAGCATGGTAGATACTTGGATTTCAAAATTTTTGGTACACACGCAGCTGTCACCAAAGCTGTTCTAATTTGTAAGCTTGTTTAGGGAAATGTTTTTGAGCTGACTTTGCACATATGGATATTATAACTAAGTTAAGTGTCCTTACCATATGAAAGTGCACATAACAATTCAAATTGTAATGCATTGCCTTTGCATTATACGATTCTATAATTCTGTGATAGAATGGATTTATTTTAAATGATCATTGGATTAAGAATCTGATGGGTTTTTAGGTAACAGGCTATAGCTATCTGAGATGACAGCTTTCTTTAGTTAGGGCTAGCAGTATTTGTGTGGTAACTGCATTTCATGCCAGTTTAATCTGGAGAAACAATCAAGTAGACTGAGGGAGGTACAATAAACTTCATGGATTAAAAAAAACCACAGAAAACAAGAACGTACCTGAGTGATATTGACATCAATGTTTTTCTGGGTGGGAAAGAAGTCTGAATAATAATGGAGGAGAAAAGAACACGCTCAGACATCTAATGAGTTCATTCACACTTGCAGATATTTGTTGTTAAATTCTATAAAGAACTTCAGGTGCCCCCATTTTGCTGAAGGCAGCAGAGCTGGCTAAGCATATTCCAATTTTGAGAATCAGATCATTTTTTTCAGTGACTAAAATGTGAATTATTTTGTATCTGAGGTTATAATTTTGAATAAGCAAGAGAAACAAGAATTACATGCCCGTTACTGATGTAAGAATAGTTGGGTTTTTTTTAAATGTACACACACTCCATTTACACAAACAATTACTTAATTTGCCAAAAAATAATAATAAACACAAAACCATAGTAAGGTACACAGTCATGTAGAATAAGCAAAATAGCAGTCTCCACCCCCCAACTAAACAGTGCATCTGTAATACCACTATCAGTTGACAGTTAACATTGCAAAAGGATATTTACGGCTTGGCAGAAGTTTTTACCTGCTCGTCTCTCTAGTCACTGCCATTGCACTCCCATCTTGGATAGCCTGAAGGTTAAAGATCTCTTAATACAAAGGTTAACACCTGAAATCCAGTTTTGACCAGGCCTCATGACATATTATTGTTCTGTCCGATCTCTCTTCCCTGTCTCTTATCCTAGGGCAGCTCTCAGCTGTGCAAAATGTTGTGGTCTCCTGGAACCAGAGAATTTTCTGCAGTTTACAGCAACAGATTATCTGTTCCTTGCTGTTCTGTCTTGCACTCCCTCTTTTTCATGCCACATACTTTCTCCATTCTCCCACTATTTTTACTTGCATCTGGTTCAGAGGAAGTGTTTGTCTGCTTTTGCAGTTTAACTTTATGCAGGAGAACAGTAAGGAGGTCCTAAGTTCTTATGCATAGGACCTCCTTAAACTGTAGTGGAGAAAAAGAGTATTGTGTAGGAATTAGTTCTTTAACAATTTCTATGCATAGTTTTCTGTTTTATCAGGAAAAGTAGAAACTGTCCTTTGCATAGGGCAAAAGCAGATTTAATTTTAAATGTGGGGCCATAGAAGTTTTTTTGGAAAGAACAGGGTTCTCATACTTACCCTCCTAATGAAGTTCATTATCTCTCCTGCAAAAGACTGGAAGAAAGCTGTAGCACATTAAATGTGAAGGCATGATTAAGCTACTTCTTATCCCTAGCATCCTTGAGCAGAGCATAATGTAGTCTGAATGTATGTGGGCACAAAGTCTGTGCATTGAGGACTATTAATAAGGTCCCAGCATTACCTACAGCTAATTCTGTCATTTCTTTTCACTTTCTTCATCCCACTAACAGGTATGGGAACCAGTGCTGGTTTTGCTGC
Organism: Falco cherrug; assembly: GCF_023634085.1. NCBI lineage: Eukaryota > Metazoa > Chordata > Aves > Falconiformes > Falconidae > Falco > Falco cherrug. The sequence goes on along the minus strand of NC_073720.1, from coordinate 42,636,787 downwards.
CTTCTGAATCTAGGCTTGTCTTCACATGTGTGATATAACATTGTACAGGAACAAAAAAGTCATTATTCTGGGATTTGATAGCTAGTGGACGTAGGAAAACAAATCTGAGTATCATCTAGAGAAAATGCTAAAATCCCTCAGATAGAGCTTGTAACAGGTCTTTACTAGTCGTTCAGCATTGAATAATCTTGTTTTTCCAGGCACTTAGATTGTTATTACCAAGTGTAGTAGACTTTGCTGCAATGTTGCATATGCTGAATAAAGTTATACAATGATAGCTGTAGAGTAGGAGAAAATGAGGTCTTTAAGCTTGAAGTAAGATACTGCATGTTGTTTTTTTCCCTTCTCTGTAATGTGGCTATTTAGCAGATGGTTATTGTATATACTAAACATGCGTCAGACCTCCTTGGCCTGAGGAACAGTGAGGATGATCACAAGAAAAGTGTGCTTATATCTGTGTGTCTCATTCTGCACAGAGGACTTTCTTAAACATGAGAATGGCTTGAACCTTGAGCATGTTGTCCAACTGAGCAGTGAAGTGATTGTGGGAGCATGCTGAATATCCCTCTGATTTAAGGCAGATGGAAGAATCATCACTTTTACATCTCTAGGATGACCTGCAAATTTCCTCTGACAATGACTCAAGTGGACGTGTCTGAAAGAATGGACATTTTTCTCACTTCAAAGGCTTTAAGGAGGTCTATTGACATGGCGGTATCAGCAGGCATGTGCTGTCGTTCAGGTCTGTGCCACACAAACCAGGCTTCCCTAGGAAAGTCTATTGTCAAGAAGCACATAAGAAACCTGCTTATGGAAAGAGCACTGAACTTTCTTATAGTAGAAATAGTTTCTGGTTAATTAATTGCAGTTATACTGTGCCAGATCAACTAGCAGAGAGTTTGGCCCTAGAGATACTGTGTTTTATGCAAGGTGACTTTCTGCTATGACTCATCGCAGGAGCTGTTACTGAAGAGTGGAGAGGACTCTTTCTCACTTCCACTGTGATGAACATGCTACATTTTATATGACCAGATTTGCGTAGGACAGAGGTAAAATGTGTTATCACTTTTCTTTTTTGTTGTTGTCAGAAAGTTATATGACTCACAAAAAATTATTTTTTGTTAGAAGAATCAGCTGAATATGTGAAACTGTTCTTTCTAATCCCTTTCCAGATATCCTTTGCACTTGATAGTTGGCCAGTAGTGCACTGGAAGGAGTCTTTGGTCATTTGTATAAAGTAATAAACAGGTATAGGTTATCCAGTAATGTTAGGGCTTGAAATGCTTTGTAATATTTTGAGTGGCTGACTACGTACAGTATGTACTGTATGAGTTACTTCTAGTCTCAAAACTGAATTTCACACCAAAACCTAACACATAAAAGTTAATAGGTTTTTAAAGAAAGAAGGGACTCTTAGAGCATGTATTTTAATACATGCCCAATGGGACACTGGTGTTCTCAACATTTTCTGTGTTGTTCATTTTGCATGTTTAGATGGGCACAAAGCTAAAAAATCGTACTAGTTGATGACTTATAAAATCAGAACAGCAATTATTTGCTTGAAGGGATACTACTATCATTTAAGCCTGTTCTTAGCTTTAAATGAATGTGAATTTAAGTTGACTGTAAATAAATGTTAGCAGAATAATGACCTACAGAGACAGCTTGATACTATTCGGTAAATTATTGTACACGTAAGTTGTCTGATATGGCAGTTAAACAGGTGTAACATCAAATCATATCATTAAGAATTCTCTAAATACCTTAATACTTAAATGACTAAAAATATACTGTTTTATTTCCTTACTATGGCAACATTTTTGTGTTGATTGCAATTGTTCTAATTGTTGTACAAGTGTGGGAAGTTAAGTTTCAAATGGAGCTGTGTGGCAGAATAGAAGGTAAGTATACTGTGCAATGGTATACAGAGATGACAGTGGGATTTGTCATTTATCTATAAACAACACATTACGCTGTGTGATAGGAAGATGATTGCTGCAGCCTTCTGTGCTGCAAGTACTTAGCAAAATTTCTGATTTTGCTGACTTACAGCGCATCTAGTTTTAGTGCTATTATTATGTTTTAATGTACAAGTCAAGGTCGATAGCAGTTCCTGGTTCCTAAGCTCTGTCCTGTTTTAAAATCATAGCTGCTGAAGTGGGATTTGATTGTGCTTTATGCAAACAATATTACATTTGTGTTTTTCCTGCTTTCTTTAATAGAAAACCACCCTCATCTTAATTCTGGCAGTTGGTTTGATTCTGATCTTACATAAGTGTGTCTGATAGTTTCACTAGTGTTAGCATGAATACCCTGTAGTGGGTGTATGAAAATCCATCCCCATCTGTTACTGTATTACTCTTGAGAAGACGAGGTGCCTGTAAATGCCTCACAACAAACCTTCATTCTCAGAAGTGTTACAGTGCTCTAAATTGACAACCTATGCAATGCAAAGTATGCCCTGAAATTTATGAATGGCACTAGAAGTCAGGATATAAGAGACTCTGGTCCTCTTCCAGCTATGGTGATGGCTACGTAAAATACAGACCTTTTTCCTCCACCATAAACTACAAACACAGCTGTGTAATATACACAGTCAAATGCCAAGGACCTAATAAGATTTTGCTTTCCAGAAATATAAATAATTTAATCAGATTAATGACATTGTTCTACCTGAGGAATTCTATAATTAGTAGATTATTGAAGCAGCCCACAAGTTATCTACCATTAGCACCTGCAGGAATTCCTGTTGTCTTAAACAGTGGAATCAAATGATGTGAATATTCCTGTCATGCAATCTGTAAAGATAATAAGCCTCTGGCATTTTGTAAGCTATATAAATCCATGGATTTCACATTAAATATTTAAGGCACAGGAGGTGTTATTTGTTAGAATACTGATAAAGAGAGTTCAGCCATTACAGCTGCCTTTTCCATTTGGTAAATCCCTCTTTGTCTGAATTGCTTTCAAGCCTTTTTAATTTGTTTTTTCTTTTAGTTGTATATTTTTCCAGTTCCTCTGGAGGTGGTTTTTGGACTTTCTATGATAAACATTCAGAATATTTTTACAGAAGTTTTATCCTTTTGATACAGAGAGAATATTCAAACCAGGGGTATAAACAGATGTGGAGCACACAGATCTTTTTTTTGAACACCAAAGAAATCTTGCATTAAATACTTGGAAAAGGGTGTCTGTCTTCTGAATATATTTACAAAGCAGAAGCTTCATCCCTGATGTATGCTCCATTCTAAGAGTTTGTTTGAGATAATACTTTGTATCTCTCTGACTCACCGAGGTCAAATATATGCTAACATATCCTAATGAGGATATTATATAATTCTTGAAAAATACAGGCCATGAGGAAGACTACTGATGTCTTAATAGACTGCAGAATTGAACAGAAGCTTTTAAAGATGATAAAAATATGATGACTCTTTGAGAGTGACCACTAAACAGTTAACAGTTTCAGTCATCTGGCAATTCAAAGCAAAAACTTTGTTGGGAGAAGTCTCTCTGTTTTTAATGGATTGCCATGTAAGGCTGGACCTGCAGCCAGGATAACTGATGACCTTTGAAGTCCTTAGAATAAATTATGGTTTGTGTGCAAGAGATGATAATGCAGTTAAAAAAGATTTATGTAATAGTTCTTCAAAGAGCTTGAGGCATTAACACAGGGTCATAAATTAGTAGGATTTACAAGTAAGAAATTACTTTACTGGAAGTTCTCATCCCATATGGTTTTTCCTCCAGGCACTTGCTGGTGTTTAAGTGAAGAGATACCTGTTGAACCCTCCAGGCAGCTGTGAAATTACAGGGGCACCTCTGCTGTTAATGACCCACCCGACTTCAATAGCAGCCAAGTACTTCCCCTGTAGAGAAGTGAGCTTCTACTTGTAGGAGATATGTCAAAACCTTGTCACAAAGTATTTTTAGACCTCAGGCTAAATAATGGGCCAAAAGCTATTTTCACTCTTCTTGGCTTTAGGGGTGGTCTAAGTAAATGGTTTCTAGCCATCCTAAAGTACATTAACAGCTACAGATGACTTGTCCCTATCAATGCATAAATATTTCTTTAGTCTGCAGAAGGTCGTATTTTAAGTTTTACCAGTTGTTTGGGAGATGCTTGACACCTATGTAACAAGTGGATTATGAATTATTATATTACCAGTACTGACCAGTACTGACAATAGATGTTTTTCTGTATTCAGCTACAAAGATTTAGACCTTCAAGGAAAGAAAGGAAAGGGACTTCAGTAATGGTATCTGAGCAGCAGCAAGAAATATTACATCCAGCTCCTTAGCACAGTTCCCACAGAAATTAGAGGAAGGGATTGCTCTCCTCATTTTTTGTGTCCTGTCCCCACCCCACCCCCAGCTTTTAGCTGGAAACCTCTCTGCTATTATTTCGCAGCTTCTTTCACTGAGGAAGACTTGTCATAGGGTATGTGCTGGCTTCCTGGTGAGGACTGCCACATGAAAGCCTAAAGCTTTAAATGTCTTAAAGCCTGAATATTGGTTTCTTAACAGAGTAGAGAAACAGCTCTTATTTGAGAGGTTTGGACTGCTATGCCCTATCACTTGCACTTGTTAACATATTTTAAAACTTGTAGAAGCCATGTATCCTACTCTTTTTTTTTCCTTATCCTATCTCTTAAAAATAATATTGTGGTAAATGTAAAGCTCAGTAAAACGGGACAATCTCTAGGCTTATTGACCTCTATTATTTCTTGATCTCACTGTGCCAGCAATGAGATTTTTCTAGATCAATTGATACATCTATCTTATTTTTGTTTCCCTTTCTCATAGCCTGCAACTCCAATATGCAGTTCATTGGGATCATTGATTCATATTGCACTCTTCCAGTTCAACGGAAATTGAATTGGGCTCAAATACCAAGGTACAGATTTTGTAGTCCCACTGGAATGTTGATGCATTCCAAAAATTGCTTTTTATTTAAAGAATAATGTTCAGTCTTTGGAATTTAACTAGGACTAGATGCACCTACAGACATTGTGGCAAAGGGAAATATTTGTATTGCAAACTGTTATTTCATCTAGAAAGGAAGCTCATCTATTTTTTGGCAATGTGGTTCTTTACAAACTTCAACAACATGTCTTCCATCTTCATTGTTGCTCTCCTCTTTTTCCTTTCCTCCACCAAAACCACTCACACACACTCTTAAAAGAATGTCTATAGATGAGTTTGAATTTGATATCATATGACAACATAGGGACATATTGTCTAGGGCAAAGAAGGACCATTTCAAAGAACCAAGATAAATACAGTTTTTTGGACTTGCCTTTGTTATGAATCCAGTGCACAACCCTACCACTCACCTTCTTCCTACCTAGGGAGTCCTTTCCTATTCTCCAGCTCTTAACAGCTTTTCACATGCATATACATACATGTTTACAATGACTGCAAAGTTTAGAAGCTACTAGAAACTCTAACCCAAACTTAATTCACATTTTCGTACATTTACAACCACTTTGAAAATCACAGTTTTCCTTCATAAGTAGGCATTCACCTGACCTGGGTCAGATGTAAAAAGGAAATGTGGAAGAGAATGAAGACCATAACTCTTGATGATTGTGGATGCTGGTAACGTAAAACTTGTTTCTTGCTATGCAGCCTGTCATCTGGCATCTGCAGAAATAAAAACTGGAAGAGTATTTTAAAGGAAAAATGTATGCATCTCACTAAAACTTTTGAACATGATACAGAGAGCATGAAGTTTTAGGAAATGCCGGGTATATAATCAGGGCAAATTAGGCAATTATTTTATCAGTGCTTCTAATTCTAATTGAATGAGCTTTGGATGTGTCAGTGCAGTGGGCTCTGATTAACTGTCTTGGTTAATTCCTTCACCATTTGCACTTATTAGCTTACTGGTTAGATAAGCCCTTGTTACATCTGCAGCTTGGATGCAGTTAATGGTTTTCTTTCCCTTGGCTAGCCAAAGATTGTGATAAGATGTTTCATGCTGTTCTTTCACTCTGATTTCTGAAGCTTCTAATTTTCAGTTCAGAGTGAGTTAATTATGATGCTGTGGTTATTTGTCTGTGACTGCTACACAAAAGGATGTTTTTATACATTGGCTTTTCTCCTAAATTTAGTTTTAGCAAATATGACAGCCTGATTATTGATAAAGGGGCCAGCTTTCCAACTAGCTTTACTGGAATATCTGTTTCCACAGCCACAAGTTTGTTGATAAAACTAACCTCAGAAGTAGTTTTGTACCTATAACTTTTCTGTGTTTCCATCTTTGCTTCAGTCATCTAGTCATTCCCTTTCCTGATGCACTGTGGCAGTAATGTATGTTGTAGCTAACCCTGCCAAAGGCACAAAGATGCAGCACCACAGGCATGCGTTATGTGTAATGAACCATGTTATTGAGCTAATTCAGGCCTATAGGAGCAGGAAAACTGTGATGCTACTTTCAGACCTTACCTCGTGCCCCAGCACTGATACTTCATGGTGATGCAATAGTTTACAGCTTATTTGGGGCTGGACTGCTGGGTTTGGCCTGAGTTCACTGCTAGCTGGGGCTTGTTAGAAATTGCTGGGTGAGGGAAGCCTGGTGCTTTTCAGCAGCAGAGTCACATGTGTGGCCATCCCATGTAGTTGGTTGCTGGGCGTTAAAGTGGTGTCTGCCTTTGCTTTTCAGCTGTTGAACGGTTGAAGCCTGTTGTTGATCCAAGCCCCTGGCAGCTGTTTCTGACCTTTGGCTTGCATCTTGGCTCTGTCTTCCAACCCTTAGATCATATTCTGGCTCTGGTTCCTGCCTCTTGGCAGCTTGTTCAGTTCCTGTCTTTGGCTTCTGCCTCAGCTTGTATTGCGGCCCTGGCTCCAGACCCTTGGCCGTTAGGTGGGTTCCAGAATTTCAGTGTTTATCCCTTCAGCCTGAATTGGCTGTGCCTGTGTCTCCTGCAGTGAACGGTGTGAAAACATTTAATAACACTGAGATTATGTACAAGGCAGGAAAATGTAGTTGTTGAGGAAACTTGTCTCTAGAAGACTGTCTTCCGTCATCTGTCCCTGATCTACACCAAAGGTGAGGCCTTATAAAAGTCATTTTCCCCTTGTTTTTGAAGTATGTCAGCATGGATAGTCTAAATACTGTTTTACTATATGTTTATAGGAAAGGCAAAAATAAGCCATTTTGGTCTCCTGGAGAGTGTATTTGGACTGTAAGCACTTTGTACAAAGCAGAGAAATAAGATTTTTTTTTAAAAAAAAAAAAAAGGAAAAATGCTTTCTTGTAAGATGTATTCTCATCCAGGCTTCTTAGCTTTTTGATACAGGAGAGAGAGTGAAATAAAGAGTGGAGTGAGGAAGGTAGGTTTTGAAGGAGAGGAAAACTTATGTGTATCAACAATTGTAATTTTTTGTTTTCTTTTTTTTTTTTTTTTAATTAGTGTGATGTGTTGTTTAACATTAAAAGGTTAAACCATGCAGACTGAGTTGGTTAATCTGGCTTGAGTCCCAAGGAAAGATGAGCTGTGATACAGTTCTGATCTTCAGGGAATATACATGCACGCTAGAGTATTGGTAGCCAGGAGCCAAGAGCATGTAATAACAGAAAACAAATACTCATGGAAAACTAACAATATATACAAAAATCCACCTACTAGAGATTTTGCAATGTCTGTCTGCAGAGGAAGGCCTGATTTTGATTTCTATTTAGATATCAGGATGACTTCAATCCCATTGTGAAATTGTTTAAATCACTCAAACTATCCAGTTCCAGACCATTCTAGGTCTTATTTTCATATGTACAATATGCAGCATAACTGATTATTATTTTTTTCTATTAAAAAAACCGAACAAGCTTCACAACCCAAAACATCAAAAAAAATAAAATATGTAGGTTTTTATGAAGTTGTGGATGGAACAGTAGAAAGGAGAGGAAAGGAAGAGTTTGATGAGTAGGGGGTGAGAGAGACTGTATCTTCCTGAGACCATACTATGCTTGGCAAATCTAGGGTCGAGGACAGCAGACAAAGGGCATGGGAGAAGGCAGACAGCACAAGAATAAGCTGGAGGGCTGAGGACAACAGGAGAAACTGGGCTCATAACTGAGCTTTAGAAAGAAGACAGTTTGCCTAGAAGGAAGAAACAATGGCATAAATTACAGCCCAGGAAAGCACTGGGAGTTTGAGTGTGCTGGAAAGCAAGACTGGGGGAAAAGGTGGCTGATTTGCAGAATGAATGTTTCTTCCTCCCATGCCAAAAATCAGTTTCATTAAACTCAGACCCCTTTAAAACACAGAAACCTTATTTTCTCATTCTTGTCTCCAGCTGGGGCCAAGCTGGAGCCTTTTTTTTAGCAGGATTTACTGTTAAACACTTAAATCCAGACATTGTGTTTGTTTTCTCTGTCATTCCTATCATATTTATTGACTTTGCCATCAGGCAATCAACTTTCAAGTCTGATTCTTCTAACAACATCCCCTATCTCCTGATATTTAAATGTTTCCAACCAGACTTTTACTATACATGTTCTTTTTGGTCCCTTCTAGCATCTTGTTTCTGTAGATCTGCCATAATTTTTTAACCTTTGGGACAGGATTTGTTTTTTCATGCTGGATGTCTTGTTGGTTTAAGTCTTTTTTACTGGATTTTTAAAGAGTGGTAGCCTTATATCAGTCTGCTAAGCAGAGAGTCTGGTAGACGTCTTCATATATGTTAGGGCAAAAGCAGACAAGGGCAAGTGTAGTGCTGTATGTCTTTCTGGATAGCGGTACTTAGGCATCTCTATGTGGACATCTCAGATTTCCCCTCAAGTCAAGGAGATCACTGGTGCCAATTGCATTGTGTTGTAATTTAGTGCTTGAAGGTCTGTGAATTTTTCTCTGGCAGTCTCATGTTCAGATAAACATCTGTCCCAAAGAAGTGGTACAGTAGGTGAATCTTTCTCCTCTCCTTGTGTGTCTCTCTATAGGTGCTATACAAGTCGAATTTGGCAGTTAGGACTAAAATGATGAACTGTATGCAGTTCTTTCTTGTCTAATAAAGTGAATATCTGCTTAATTCAAAGTCACATTCCAGACTGCACAGAAGTTGCACCCTCATATAACCCCTTTCGTATATCCAGTGTGGCAAGTCATCTTGCACTCAGTGATAGGGTAGTAATGTACTGGCTTCTTCATAGCTGCAGACTCAGCCTGTCTGTCAGTGGTTGCAGCCAACTCTCTTTTAGATGAAGACCCAGGGGAAAGACTAGCAGTCATGGTGGGCCTTCTTTCAGACTTGTCACTCTAGTTAGGAGTTATTTAATTGCCTAGGCATACGGCCTGGAAATCTGGCTGCACCAGCCAATTAGGGCTACATACAGCAGCTGTCTGGCTGGTTTTAAGTTGAGCTGGTTTGCTTGTTATTGTGGAGTGTTGCTTATGCTGATGGTCTAGGATATAGCAGCTGAAGAATTAGAAGACTTAATCCCTTTGAAACATCAGTTGGTTTTGGAGAAACCAATTCAGTGGCTTTATGACTGGATTTGGTGTCTGACTTTTAGCTTCTCTCAGGCCAGCAGATTCAAGCCAACTTTGTCAGCTATTTTGAGACCCAGTAACATTTCTTGGGATGCTGACAAATCTTAGTCATAATCACTCCTGCACACTTGTTTCTGCTTTCTCTGCCCTGTCCCATGAATGCAGTGTATTTGATCAAACCTGTATCAAGTCTATCAGTTGCTGCTGCTTACTCATTGTTGCCTACTGTTTCCACTCTTCCTCTCAGACACCCGGTTGTTTTCTCAAAAAAATCAAAGTACTTCCCTGTAATTAAACAGCCATAGGACATTGTGTTCCTGTAAGTAGGTCAATGCCTCAAGGGCCCACTTTGCAGAATAATTTAGGTTGGAAGTGATATCTAGAGATCATTTAGTTCAACTCCCTGATCAAGAGTGGAGTTCTTCCCCCAGCTGGGACTAATCCTGCCAGTGTTTTCTGTGCCTGACAGGTAGCAGGTTTGACAACCTACAGGCCACTAACTTTACCCTTTTAGTCTCAACAGGGTTCTGTTTCCAAGACTAAGACCCTACTGTGTGGGACTTACCCACTAGCATTGTTACACCAAATTGTGCTGTTACCAATCCTACTTATCCGCAAAAATAACCTTTGCAAACTGTCATGCTTAACAGTATCTGTTGGTTTAGCAGGTTTTCTTATGTTGCTGTTATGCCTCAGAACATTATGCTTTCCTGCTCTTTCCATTTTGGTTTACTTGTTTTAAAAAGGAACCTCAACTAATTGTTTTAACAGAAGTGTTATGCATTTAAAAATAGTTGTTACTTCAGTGTTGCTGCAAATTATGGTGTAATACCAAAATTTGCAGTTCACACAACAGTAGAGTAAGTGCTTGGGAAGAGTCTGGAGCTGACCCTTAGAATGTTATTTTTTCATCAAACAGTCCTTCCTGAGAGTTCAAAAACCTCTAAGGCTTTGGTTTTAAACATTTTACTTAAGAAGAAATGCAACGAACATATCATCTACTTATGTATATATTAGCACCAGCTGCCCTTGTAATCTGAACTGCCTGGATTAATCAAGCAGCTACCTTAATAAAAATTGGACTACAAATGAGTGAATAAATACTTAGTTGTTTTAAATAAGTCAGAGTTTGGGGGGTTTGTGTCAGCACTCTTGCTGCTTTTTTGGCAGCTATATTAACAAGCAGCTTTTCTTCCGTTGTTCAAATAAAAGCAAAACAGCTTTTGAATTTTGTACTCAGAAATTCCACTCATCTGCCTAATGTTCTTGCTTTAATTAGAAGGATACACATATGACTTAATTAATCAAGCCTGTCTTAGGGAATTATGCATTTATTAATGGTTTCTGCACTCAAACACATTATTAAGGGATTTGTGCTAAGTGCCTGACATAAAACAGCCTAATTTTGCTTGCTTTGCTTAATGTATTGAGAAACGGCTTGTTGATCAGATTTCAAAACATTCATGCTATGAACTAATGTCCTATTTAGAATGTTTAAAAATGCAGCTATTTGGCAACCAAGTAATCTAGTGCTTTGTATTTAAAATGAAAAAAGCCAGTGCCATGCAAGAAATGAGAAGAATGGAACTTCTTTGATGACAGTGATGATGAAAACAAGTAAAATAAGAAAGATTGCTTTGATTCAGTTTTTTTATTATTATTATTATTGTTTTAATAGAAATTAAGTGGAATAAACAGTTTTATCTCTTGTTCAAGAACTGGATTTTTTTTTTTTCTTCTCATGCACCTTTGAGTTTAAGAACTTCCTCTTTATTGTTGCCTTGCTTCATATGACATTCCACATCATCTGCATGTGATGCCAGGTGGACAGTACACAAAACAATAAAAACACTTCTGATTTTTCCAGGGAGTAGCCTGGGGCTCACTGTCACTTGTGCCCATTGGGCCCTCACTGCCTGGATAAGTTCACTTTCCCCTTTGGAGCATGGAGGGGTAAGGAAAAAGTGTTCTTCCGAGTCCCTGCATGAAGAGTTTCATGTCTTCAAGGGAGCATGATCAAATATGTGGAACTCCTGCATGTGTTTGCCTTCAGTAATATTCCTGTGTCACTTCCTATGGTACGGATTGGCTGTCCTCATTTTTGTCTATATGTACGATTGCAGTGCCTTATTTAAAGAGAAATAGCAGATGTTTGTCATTAACAAAAGTTTGGCTGTTTTGAAGCTATTGAGGCATTTTTGGTTTATGAGAGTGATACAATCTCATATGCACTTTCACACTAACCTATATGAAGGTAAACAGAAATCCATTCTAGAAAGGGAGAAGGACCTATGTTAGTGTGGTCAGGAACAGAGATATCACTGTATTGGCAAAATTTCAGTTTTTGCAGACTGTCTCTCAGCAAGACAAGCTGGCTTCTACGGGTCTGGGTCTGAGTGTTCAGGCATTTGGGGCAGTGTTTTTTACTCTCTCTGTCCTGCCTGAGACAAAGGCACTGTATTACCTCATTGTGATACTGCTGATCTAGGGCAGCCAGGTTATTTAAACTTCTCCTTTCCACAGCTGCAGTTTTTCTAGACGTTGCAAACTTCAGCTTACCTGCCAGGGGAAATGTGAAGGATCCCCTGTGAGTGTTGCCCTAGGTATCCCCATGGAACCATATGAAATAAAATACTTTCTAAAGCTTTAGTCTCCTCACTGTTTCAGCATATTTTCAAGTCCCGTTTACTTCAGGTTTGGGATCCTCTCCTTCTGTACCTGCTTTGTGTTCCTCCATTGAAACATTAATTCTTAACTCCTTTTTCCCAGATAATTGGTGAGTGCCCTTCTTTGTAACTTTAGTCCCATTTGTCTGTTGTTAGATGATTTGTAACTTAAAAGTTCACCTAGAACTCCCAGACAGTGACTGCTAACGTTTGTCCGCTGGTATTTTGGGTGAATAAAAGATAATCCAGACTCATTCTTCTTGGTTAGTTGAGTTAAGTCTACAGGAAAAAGGCAAAAGAGTTTGAAAGGAGTTCAAGTCCCACATGTGTACTTTAGGTCTCATAAAGTGTGCATGGGCAGTTTCTCCAAATTTGAAATGAAAGCTTGGAAAAGGTATAGATAATTTTGAAGAAACAGAAAAGTGCCTTTGTGGTGTATGGAAAAAGGGGAACAGGAGAAGGAGAGAAAGAGAAAATGGAATTATTTTCTAAAGGTTAAACCAGGCATTTTGAATTAATATTGAAGTCTAATTTCCACCCCTCTGATGGTTTGCCTGTCACTGAAGAGGATTAAAGTTATCTGGGATCTGAATTCATGTAAATGTTAATGTGTTGACCTTATCCTGCTTACTCCATTTTTCTACTTCCTGTGGCAGTAAGGCTAACTCTCCCAGACTAACTCTTTGAAAATCAATGCCTCTTCCATGTTGTCTAGGTTCTTCAGAGAAAAATCAAAATGAACCAATCAAACAAGTAACAAGTTGTACAGCTGTTTGAGCTGCACTTGATTGTTTTTTTTTCATCTTAGAAAATGCTTGTTATTTGTTGTTTTTTACTTGCTTTTAACTAGTAGTCTATAACTGTTTCTTTTTGCTTTTTAGAATAGTGAAATGTCTTATACAAGATCAGTGAGGAACTTGGTACAGGTTTCTGGTAAGACCCTTATACTCAAGCCATGCTGGTCTAGAACCAAACGCTGCTTCATTAGTTCCCTTGTCAAAAGAATTCAGTCTTCTGACAATCCTGGTATGATGCATCTGGTAATTTGCATTCTGAGTAATGAATGGTCACTACTTTAACAGCAAAGGCAAAGAAATATAGCACATTGCTTTTTATGTTACTTGAAAATATGGTATTCATCTGGAGGCAATTTCAAGAGTTACCTGTCAGAGGCTGCAAAATGCTTTACAGACAGTAGGCACGGAATTTAAACACTCATAGCTACAAAAATTATGTCAGGACTCGTTTGAATCATTAGAAATTGTTTTGAAGGCATCTGCATAGGAGTCAAGTAAAATTGTGAGCTGTGATACAAAAGCGGTGGTTTATAAATTATGGTTGGTTTTCCTATTACGAAAATGTGTTATACTTCCAACGTAGTTGGTACAATATGCTTGTAGATTATATCATACATTTTAGTCATGGCAAAGGAGATATATTAGTGAGTTGCCAGGACATTAAATCTCTAATTAAAATGGCACATAAGAGACTCAGGGATTTTTGAATTTTCCCCTCCCCCACCACCCCCTTCAAATCAGTGTGAAAACTCACACAAGTCAAATATTGATGAAATTGTCAGAATTTAATGACACTGTTAAATAATCACAGACGGGTGTTGTTTACTTCAGAGAAGAAAAATAATTTGTATTTACTAGCCCAATCAAAAGAGACATATGGAAAAGGTGAGAGAACACTAAAGCAGTAGCATGGTCCTGTGGTTCATATCCTACAACTCTTGAAACATTGCATTTTTGCCTTTTGCATCCTTTTTTTCTCCTAATCTGCTGGATGTCCTTTTAGAAAGCATTTCTTGGTTGGCTGTCTCCAGACTGCTCCACTTGTAATGATGCCCCAATATCTTTGTTGCTGGTCAATCAAACCAGACACCTCCTCAGGGTTTACAACAGCTTCTCCTCAGTCTGTACTCCTGGGTTTCCCCCCCCAGGGGGTTCAGTGCTTTGTGCCATGTACTTGTGCTGGCCCTTGACATTCTTCCCTGGGGCCATATTTAGGCACTAGAAAGTGTTCATGGGGTCCCGCATGCAGTCTGAGAGCAACTTATATTTTTGCAACTCCTTCTGCTGTTCAGTTTTTGTTTGAATTGGGTAAGAGTGCTCTGCATGGAAAATTTTACTAGTTAGTGGCAAAACATGTCCATGTACTATGTGGCAAATCAGAGGTCTTGCTGTTGTTACAGTTAAGTGGAGGTTTTATACTTGAAATTAGTAACCACAGACTGTTCATATTCAGTAGTCAGATGCTTGTCCCTCTTCATCAAATTTTGCGACTCCAAGAACTGCATTTGGATGTACTTTTAGAGTAGTTAAGAAAAACTTGAAGCAAAGTTTCTGGGTTTTGCCCTGTTAGAAATACCTGAGCACTCTTTTACTGTGGTACTGGTAAATATAAGGGGTTTTTGTTGTTTTTCCCAAAGAGCTGCTAAAGCTTCCCGTAGTTATATGTTTGGAATATGCTGGAAGACACAATACATGTTCCTAAACAATCTCATGGACTATCTTCTGGCTGTAATTGAAACTTAGGCAGAATGTTTCTCCCACTGGGTGTGTTGATGCCTGATGCAACTTTTAACCCAGGATGTCTCAGTTTTTCCCAAGAACAGACTGAATTTGTGCAGTGTGTACTGGGCCTACCCAGCTCTGGCCACAGACACAATCTTGTGCTAGTCTTCTGGGATCTAACACAGTTTTTTAAGTGGGGAAGCAAGATTAGGAGTGCTTAATTATTTTAACTGTTTTACTGGTGGCTACAGCCTCTGAAGACAGTTCCCTTTCTTTCCTCTTCCTTCATCTTTTAATGCAGCCATGGACTGTACTGGAGCCAATTAGGCTGGCTCCTGCTCCCCACTTCCAGCTGTTCCTGCAGGCATCCAAGCTCATCTCTGTAATAAAGTCTGGACATCTGTGGCAGCAGTTGGGAGCAAGGAAAGAGAGCCAGGGCTCTGAGGCCTTCCAGCTCTCTCCTGAGTGGTCTGCAGCTTCACTGTGTGCTACACATCCAGGCTTGGAGGATGGCTGTCTCCGGCTTCCCAGTCCTTCTCAGGCCGGTGCTGTCCGTGGCTCGCTTGGTGTTCGTTTCATGAGGAGCAGTGCACATGGGATGATGGCTCTCATAGCCCACTTGCACACTCCGAGTCAGGGTGTTCAGTTCTTGGAGCACAGAGGCAATCGTTTCATCAGCGCCTGAGTCAGTTTGGCCTCAGGGAAATGCATTTTCACTGGCAGATGCAGAAGTACAAACAGAAGGATAAATAATAGGTATGTGGCTCATTAGGTGTGCTGGCGGTCTCACTGGGCTGGGTGTGGGCAGAGCCTGCAGACTGGGAGCCTGCTGGAACCCAGCAGCTAACCACCGCTCTGCTCATCCTCTAAGCACACAAGAGAGGTGGAGATAAAAATAAAACCCACATCCCTTTTGTGAAGATGTGTGCTGGTTATGGTGCATGTCAACTGTGCAGGCTGTGTTTCCTTTATGGGCAGGGATTCAAGCAATGCTGCTCTTTCCCACATTCTAGCTGCTGAATGAGCTGTCAAGACACCTGCTGGAATTCTTTTGGTATACCCACAGGTACATGTTTCCACAAATATAAATGGGCCACAAAAATAAATGTGTGAGGTATTTTTATGGGGTTTTTTTTCTAGGCAATAATGAGGTTTTTGCATGTGCACGTACAAATACAATCATGCTGGTGGGTACCATTGGGAAACACCCCTTCCTTTTCTGCTAGTAAGGCTTGGTTGGCCCAGGTGGAAGCAACAGAGTCAGGAATTACTGTAGCTGTAGTTTTTGTAAATCCATATGCTTGCTTTCCTCTACCTTCCTCTTCATGAGCAGAGAGAACTGTGAAATATATTTTAAAGGCCTCTGCAGTATTTCCCCTACATTTCAAAGCACTTGAACACAAGTTTTTGCTATTGCTACCTCATAATACTTCGTATTAAATGCATTAGGGAAGTACATTTTTTGTTAAAAGGATTTTAAACAAAGTGCCATCATTTTGGTAGGTAATACCAATAACCTAGGTATGCTCACATAGAGAAGATAAACGAGGGGGAAGCTCAGGACAAATGAGCTTCTGAGGTATGAAAGATGGGTATCCTGCCTCTGGATGTTTAGCTGAGGTTCCTTTGGTGTAAAATGGTCAAAACTTGTCTAGGTGCATGTTACTGAATCACTAACCAGACCTGACATGAAATGTCACTGAGTTCATACACCAGTACTAGTTTTGCAGCCCTGGATTATCTTACTCTTCTCTCTCTGCAGCTTATATTTGGTGACCTATGACTCACAGTACTGTTTGTGCTTCTTTATCAGTAAAACTTTTAAATAGAATAGTAAAGCTTTATAGGAGACGGTGCTTTCTAAGTGCACAGGTGTTCTTGCTCACGTTCAGAAAATGGATGCTCTGACTGCAGATGTTTGTGGAAAAACAAAATGATAAAGGCAGCTGGCTGAAAAATAAATGTGGCTGAATTGAGTGGTTCTGCATTTCAAAATTGATAGTTGCAAAAAGATTGTGTGACATGCAGCTAAAGTTACTGTAAAGACAACAGCACAAGATGTTGTTAATTGTTGGGAAGAACTAAATTCTTCACCTCTTGAATAAAAGAAGAAGAAATTCTGGTTTGATCTAAACCCACTTAGATTATGTTCAAATTTCCCAGCCTGGCATTGGATTAAACCAGTTCTCATCCAAGAGGCCGAAGTTCAAAGCTTTTCAGTGATATTTTTAATGTACTGATTTTGACTAGTGTTGGGCTAGTGTAGTGTTTAGGAACCTTAAAGCAGCTGCTGAGAATATTTTGCCCCCTTATGTACTAAAATGGTCTTGAAATGTAATTGTGATTAAATTTATATGTGCTGTCATGCCCTTCACACGGTAAAATACCAACTTAGTACCCACACGTCTTCTGCTGGAAGCTTTTCACAAAAGCTAATTGGCTCTGAAGTGTAATGAAACAAAGTTACTATTTGCCTTCCTTGTTGTTGCCCTTGTGGTTTAAAGAAACAATTGGTTGAATTACCAGGACTTGAGGGGAAGAAAACAGCTGCTTTTCTGTGCACTGTAAAATTTCTTTCTCAACTTCCTGATTTACTTGGCAAGGTTTTTAAATCAATGTTTAAATAGGAAAACATCCTGATGGCTGAAAAACCTTGTGTTTCTGAAAGGCATTTATAAAACATCTATTTCACAAAGAAATGCATACTGCAGTCACTGGGAATATGTACCATATGTTTCCTTGGGGATTAAGCTTTTACCTCTAGATACTGAAAAGCAAATAGAAGATTTAAATAAATAAATAAAATAAAAGGCAGAGAGAAACAGAGAAACTAGATAACACGACAGCTTTCACAATAAGCAGTTGTCTCAAAATGCAATATTGTTTACATGGAGAGCATGGGACAAGAGGTGGGAATCCTGCTGAGGGCAGGATGATAGCAGTGGGCTGGAATTCAGACTGTGGCAAACTCTGGGGGTATAAATTGCTCCACTTTGAACAGGCTTTCCAACCACATACCTGCCGAGAACATTTCCATTTCACTGGCAGATCAGTTGGTCATGATAGGTTAATTTTCTTTTCAGGTCAGAGGCCAGCCAAACTTCCTGACTTGTGAAGCATGCCATAGCTGCAGACCCCAGCTTCAGGTCGCCTTTGTCATGAGTCTGCTGCCATCACCCACTGACACAGCAGCCTGAGCTTAGCTGCTGCCCTGGGGCTTGCTTGGTGATCCCTCCTGCTGAAAAGCACGTCTGTTTCTCCTCTCAGCCTACCTTCTGCTCTGTCCTTATTAATTTGTAGTAATAACCAAGCAAGTGGAAGTAAGTGATGATTTCACACATGGCTGTTATGCCACAGCAAAGCTCTTGGGCTGAGGCTCTAGGACTTGAATCATCTCCTGTGCTGCTGCACACTGTACCTGTATTTCTAAAAGGGATGATGGAAGACTGTGAATAATCCTGGGATGGTGTTCTGCTCCCAGCATGCTCCCCCTCCCTCCCAACCCCCCATTTCAGCTTTTCACTCAACCAGGCTTCCAGGCTTCCTGCCAGCTGAAAATTTGAAATGGAAATCTAAGCTGCCTAATTGAGAGAATGAGAGGAGCAGTCAACTGGTTGCTCATAATTTTCTGTTAGTGTCTTGGTGGAACATGCAATGTAGAGAGTTCAGCTGACTGGGCCACAGCAGTTGTACTTTGAAATTGTAAGAGCAAGGATGCTTTTTCTCTTTGTTGTGAAATTTAATTATCCAGAATATATCTATTTCATATAAGTATTATCCAATGGAGTTATTTTTTACGATGATATTAATTGTGCTACCAACTCATAAATTTCCGCAAAATCAAAAACTCATTCTTGGGGAATAGCTGTACATGCATGAGTTGTAGAGTTCAGGCATAAGCCAGTGATTGGATGTCAAGGTAAATTTAAGTATCCTGAGTCTGTATAGATTTTGTTTTAACTGCGTGATATTCATGTGAATAAGGAGAGAAGAAGAAAGGAGAAACAGTCCTAACTGAGGAGATGCTGCTGCAGCTGCTGCTGTGGTCTTTGCAGATTGATGTAGACTTCTCCTTTAGGTAGATGAGAGCACTGACTGTTACATTTCAGTACACTTTAGAAAACTGAGCATCTGGTGACATTATTGTGGATAATACATTTTTATTAAAGAAGAGTATGCAATTCTTCTGCATACAGTTATCGTCGTAAAAGGCTTCAGACAGACAAAATCTGTTGATGTGTGGGATTAATTTTAAAAAGTGCATATGCATATGGTTATCTGGAAATTTTTCTTTAAGACCTTGGAAGAACTGAAATCTGGATGTATCTCATCCTTTCCATCCCAAAGTTTGATTTGAAAGTGAATATTTTATTTGCCAGTAAAATCTTTCTTTCTGGGTTATAGAAAAAAAAAAAAAAAAAAAAAAAAAGACGACACTGCTGCTTTCTCTGTTGGACTCAAGTTACCTCGAGCACTGAGTATTTCATTACCACAACCTGACATATGAACGCTTCAAGAACAGAAACATTCTGGCAAAGTCACAAGCACAGTTGGTTCGCAGTTATGTGTTATATTTGTGATAACTGATTCTCAAGTATGTCAATGCACAATCTCAGGCACTGTACAAGTAAAGATGATGAAAGCAGATTCATAGGACTTTTTTCACAGCACAATTTCAGTGAGTCAAAAGAAGGGTACATTTTTCAAGTCACCAGCAATTAAAATCTAATTAATTCATTCTTTGTTTTATTGATAATTTTTTTCCAGAGGTAAAAGAGGAGGATAGAATATTAGGGTGCTTTTTGCTCTGTTAGAGCTCTACTTTCTCTTTTAAAGCTGTTTCAAAAATAGTAGCTTTTCACTTCTGTTACACTGACCCTTGAATGTTCAAGGGCTAAATAATATTCTTACCTTGACAGTGAAATTTCCATGGGGAATTTTCTAGCATATGTCTGTGGAAATTATTGAATAGCTAGAGAAAGATGTTAACATAAAATTTTGCTGTTGAAAAAGCAAATGGTATCTTCATAATGAGCTTATGCCTCTCTACATGTTGCAACTTACTGCAATACTTATTATAACCATTTTCATATATATTTTCTAAAAGTACTTCAAAAATCCCTATCACACCTCTAACAATACTTTTGAGGTCCAACTGTTTTACAAATAATGGTAACTCTTAGGATTCTTTAAGAATTTTTAACTTCATTCTGAAGATAGGAAAACTAAGGCTAAAGCACTGCATGTTTTTTCAAAGACAAGAAAAACAGTGGCAAAACTGGGATTTGATTGCAAGCTTTTGATATCAGCTTGAATATACACCTTCCTTTAATGGATGCATTAAACTTAAAGTTCCAGAAGGTGTTCCCATTTCCACACTACTGCTTAATGTAGGACCTTAATAAAAGTATCTTCAGCACTGTAACAGCAGCCTTATGGCAGGAAAGTTGAGCTGGTGGTTGATGTATGTTTGATACATCTGGGTTCAAGGCAATTAATGTGTGATTCTTTATTCTCTCAGAAAGCTGTTTAGTCCCTATGAAGGGATGTAAGTAGAACTAAGCATCAAATCCAAAAGTGTAATCCACAACTCCACAAGTTTTTAGTGACTTTTTCTTTTTGGCAGTAGAAGTTTTTAGACTGTAGAGGTCTGCCCAAAAATGTTTCTGTCTTGTTAATGCAGAGATGCTCAGTGCCTAAGTCTTGCCAGCATTCAAAAGTAAAACTTTTCCGGTTTCCACCACCCTTCTCCCCAAGCACCATCTCCTGCGGGGCCTGGTCAAGCAGGCATGTTTTTCATTCATCTGAAGCAAAGCTATGGAACGGAACTTCACACACAATACATTAATGACCACCCCTCCCTCTTCCCCCGCCGCCTTTCTCGGTTAGACAAAGTGTAGTGAATGTGACTGTCTACAACTCCATTCCATTCCCTAGCTAGAGTTTGAGACTTGAGTTCTTGTTTCTGCTTGTACAGGCAGAACTATTTACATATTTTGAATTAAAACTATTAGAGAAATATTAGTATTTATAACTTGAATATGGCATATAGGACTGCTATTTCAAGAATATGTTCCTGCTGTGTTGGGGAACTTAATCACATGAGTCTGTTCATAAATTTATGACATATACTATTAGAATGAGAATAATGCTGAATGCCTCACTGCTTTTTTGTCATTTACTTCTCTCTATTGTAACTGTTCTTGGAGGGGATTTATTCATTAAGCTGGGCAGCTTACTGATTTTCAGCTGGTTTTTGTTTTGTGTTCTGGACATTAATTCCTGGTGGCCTCACTTCAGTGAACTGTCATCTTTATTTTGGTTTTGGTGCCTGCTTTGTATGGGATTGCTCTTTTCACAAGCATGAATCTACTTTCAAACAATTCCTGTTGTTGGCAGTTATCTACAAATAACACAGAGATCATGTCAAACTCATTTCACTGAAGGAAGATGAGATGATTTTTGTAGTTAGCCTTTTCTTTTTTGTTTGTTAGTTGGTTTACAGAATGCCTTCAGAGCAATTACCTTTATAATCTTTTTTTTTTTCCCCCAGAATCAAAACATAAATAGCACCAAATGTTTTTAAAATGGCCTAGCAGCTGGGAAGTATCTTCAATTCACTATCATTATCAACGTTATATATTTCTATTCCACTAGATCACACAAAGGTTGATTGTAACTTTATTTTCAACTACTGATAATTGAAAAAAATAACTGCGAGAATTATAGCTCAAAAATGTTTTTCATGTGTGACATTCATGCAACTCAGAAATAGAGTAGGATTTTAAGAGAGCTCAAAGATCACTTACGTCTGTTTTTCTTGAATTCCTGTTCAACTTTTTTTCTCATTGGAAGAAACTGTCCCAATAATTAGTGTCAGATCTTCCTAATCCAGAAATGATGAATTGTCTTTCTGGGAGTGAAGTGAGGAAAATGTTAGGCAAGACATCTTTTAACACCTTCAGATAACTTCACTTCTCAAACTAAATTCTTCCTGATGATTCAGTGATGGTATGAAATCTTGGAGAGCCAAGATATCACAGTCCCTGCAGAGGGAGAGGACAAAGTCACTGGAGAAACCAGAAGTGGAAGTTATACTGGGTGTATGGGCATAGATGTATGAGATTTACAAAGGTCATGAAGCAGCTTGAGGTACCTCATTAGCACAGGTCATTGTGCTGTGTATGTGCTCTGGGTGACATGATGGGGGAATCATTATTGTGCCGTATGGATAGTTTTCCTCTATCCTCCCTGTATCCGCTGTACATACCCTCTGCACTTGTCAATCTGAACTGTGTGGTTTACTGTGGGATTACTTTGGGAATGGGCACTCTCTTACTAGATTTGTACTGCTCCCCTACTAATGGACAACATTATAGGACAAACATTAAAGGGTCTTTCAATAAAAATCATACCTACTGGTGATTACGTATTAGCTACCTCAACCAAATATTTACTGTGGGAAATAATATTTATAGACACATTGACCATATTATCTGAGTCATATGCATATTCAAATCCCTAAGATTTCCTGCTGTCAGCCACCATCACTCCCCACCCTTATTAAAACATCACAAATGAAAAAAGTCCCATCTCTGTTGGCATGGGAGGAGTGTGTCTTATGTATTTCTCATTCCTCTTTGTAAAATTTCCAAGGATTCTTGGTTATACTCTCTAATAGTACTAAATCCTAAGGCTGATTAAATCTGAACTAATAGTCTGTCTTTCAGAGGTGCTAAGCAGTCATGCAGTTAAGGGTCAAATACTAAAACCTAGATATTTTTCCTTTTGCTATTGTGGTGCACTTCTCCAGGAGACTAATATTCCACCCCTAGCAGTCGTTTAATATTCAGATGCTGATCAACCTTAGAATCTTTTGTGTTCACTGCCAACCATGATCTTTCTGATCTCTGCAGCTCAAGCCTTCTTGGTTTCTGTTTCTTAAATAAAACCCCACACCCTCCAGGGCTCAGTGAGGTGATAAATTTATTTCTTTTTTCAAAGTAAATCTGTGTCCACAGTTATATATTGCTACAGATAGGGGCCCTGATCCTGAAGGGAATGCCCTACAT